>NW_026781899.1:1065000-1697020 GCF_031769215.1 Ylistrum balloti
AATCTTATGTTAAAATTGAACATTCAGAAAAGTCGTGGATATTTTTCTAAAAGGAATACAGAAATTATTAAACATTTTAACTAATAAAAGGCCCGAATAAGAATAAAGCAGCTTAACCCCTACATTACTATTTATTTATAACGTTAAATAATGTTATTTTTGTGTCAATGTTTTGACATTAAACTCACGTATGTTAAGATAGCATTACAATAACGTTAAAATTTTCTATTTCGTTTTAATTTCTATTCTGATGTTAAATTGTCAACATTAAAGATTCAAAACGTTATTCCAGCGTTTGAATTTAACGTTAATTGACGTTGAGAAAAAATACGCTTTATCAACGTTGAAATGACGTTAAAATAATGTTATTTTTTATAACGTTGAAATGACGTTATGAAATATTGTCTGTGTACGATATATTTAACATACATCGGGGTTCATATGGTTTGTCTATTCTAAATTTAGAAATAAAAATAATAATTATATTTCAATAAGTGGAATGGGTACTTTTTAGAGTTATCACCAGCCAAATTATTGAAGGTTCCACTTCCGGAGATTTTCATATAGAAGCAATAATATTCTAATTATCTATAGTTTTCAAACTTTGAACTTACTATCTCGTCCACACCTGATATCTGTGCTCTATAATCATTACTCCACCGGATATATAGTTTCTTATCTATGACACAAATCTTCAAATAATTTTATATAGAGCAATATGACCCGTATCAATATATTTCAGAAAATGAGAGTTTTCAGGGCTAGGTATTACCTAATGCCGATGTGTAAACGATCTTTCAGAAAATTTTTGTATCTACATATATAGCAAATCGAAAAGTTTGAAATGAAATATATAAAATAGTTAAACAAAATAATGAAATAATTTTTTTTTATTTTGTTAAGATTTGTTATACTCTTGGAAAATAGTTGAAAATAACGTATATAAAATTGTTGACGCCTTACATCCTGTAACGGCCGCAAGATTTTAGATCTATAGACCTATATATATAAAAAAAAAACATGTTTATCATATCGATGAACGTTAATGTCGATCACACACACCGGAACCGGAAACGACCAGATACATTAATCATACTGTACTATTTCACCGATAAATCGAGAAATCTAAACTATCAATTGAGAATTTCAATAGCGAGCACGAGAACTACATGTCATTATATTGATTTGTAGAGTGTCAACATCTATCTCCATTCATACAGAAATTATTGATACCCTGTTTGTTTTATTCATATTAATAAACAAAATAAAATGAACAATGATGAAAGGACAAAGAGGTTGTATAAATATAACCTTGTCGATATTAGTTTGTATTGTTGACGAAGTGACATGCAAGGGTGGTCCTCATTTATAGTCGTATTACAGTCTGATCGACCGACCTAATCGGCGAGGACAACAGAAAAATATTATCAGATCAATACTGATAATGGACCATGATAAATGAGGGAAACTCCGTTTGTTCCGTGACGTCATTATTGGTTTTGATGACAACGTGACACTTATACTGCATATTACGGCACGAGACGACAGATCCTTTCAGGTTCTGGTCAATACTGTTTTGTGTGTGTAATGAGTATTTACGCGAGGCAGGTCGTTACAATAAGTCCCCTCCCCGTTGTTCGCATATCGCCGTTATTGTGGATCTAAACGGCTTTGTCCCTTAATCTAATGGTCACTTTTGGTCAATAACATTAACACAGGTAGAGATCCTGTTATAAATACATGCAGTAATAGATAAGATAAGGTACCTCTTTATGGCTCGTCACCCGGCTATTGTTACTACTGTAATAGGGGCTGACGCCAATCGCCTTGGGCAGTCTGGCGCTGGTCTACCGTACAATTTTATTGGCAAACTATACAATATCTGGTTTACATTGAACAGAATTAATTAATATTATGTCAATATCGAATTTATATTTGAAAAAAAAAATCTGTTTATGTTCTAAAACCACAGCGCACGCTCATGTGAGAACATTAAATAAGACTTATCAATCAAAGCACAAGGGGCGGGTCTATGCGTTACTGTACCCGGCTTACCCGACCAGAAATGGGCGGAGCGAATCTGTAAGTGGGCGCGGCGCTAGTGATATGGACCAATGCGCCGGTGGCTGACGGTGGTCTGAAGTAAGGAATTGTGTCCATAACCGCCAAGTTTTGACACCTTCTGTTCGACAAGGTGAAGACGTGTGGGCTATTAGAATGCAAACATAATCAGGTCGTTAAGTTTGTCACTGACTATACCCTGTTCCTCTTCAACATTATAAACGCTGTACATTGACCAGTGATTCTATACTTATCATGGCGTTTGCTGCCCATTTCGGCTTCTCGCCTCCAACATCCGGGGGTTTACAAGCGCAACAGGTAAGTCAGCATCCTTCAAGATCATTTTTGTATCTTCATATCCACCTGGATCGTGTTGTCGCTGGCTTCTTTCCTGTGTGTTTTGTGTAGCTATCTATCTGTGCTTTGGTGTGTTGAAGTCCTCTATGTCGATGTTACATTCCGTTCACCCGAGGTTTTACACCCGGACAGAACCGCCTAACTTTTGTATGGAAGTACCGGGTTAAACACCATTGTAGTGATGATATAACGGACTTCTTATAACTGTCTTACCAATATAAGATCGAAGTAAATTAAATATGTAAGATTTATCATAAAAACTACATTTATCAATATTGACAGATTGAAGAGAGAAACTAATTAATTTATAAATCAAAAATACAAACACGTTTATCATTTAGTTAAGACAAACTCGAATTCAGGACATTGAAACAGTGAAAGCAACAGAAAGTATTTGACTTAAATATTGATTCACATTATAAAAGTTTGAAGTCAAATGTAAACATATATTGATATATGTATTAAGTGAAACAAAGTTTGCCTGTTGCTGTTTAGCATTGACGGAGAATTCCGTGTACAATTAGCAATGAAGTGTAAAAACACACTTTTATCTAAGTAAAGCGAAACGAATATTGTTATCGATATTTTATCAAACACGGTCATAATGTTAAGTAAGGTATATATGTAAACTTATTTTCTGTCACTACTGAACGTTGTCTATCTGTTCTACTAGCAAACTGTTATGTCTAACAGGCGGCAATGTAAACGTGAAAAATATGATAAAAAAATAATAAAAACGAAATGAATATATATTATCCCTATGTATCGATTTCAATGTTTAAGGCCCCTAAAAATGTTGTGTAAGATTATAAAATGAATCATCTCCCCAATAAATAAATAAGCAGTTTGATAATACGGGGAAATATTTCACACAATTAAAAAGTATCTATATATGTAAAATACATACAATGGACTCCAAGCACGTGTTGCCAACTGAATTATGCTTTGTAAGGGATCTACTGAACACAGTAAACAATATTTGTCAATGAATTGATCAGTGATTCTGGAACTCACAAATTGGAGACCTGGACTCAAGATTTTCCTGTGAGTCTCACTCAAAGTTTGGTGACCCACTTTATCTCTAAGTATTGGGACTTATCAAAATTTTGGAAATTTTGGACTCGCCTGAAAAAAAAACCCACAAAAAATTCTGTTGATACTAAAACAGCAACGTATATTCGAAAGACAATCTAAAACTGCATCAAATTAAATAAGAAAATAATTAATTGATTGCACAATTTTTTTTTCGTTTTGCATGCATTATAATCAATATATAATATTCTCATAAAAAACAGTAACTTCACTGTGTCATGTTTTGTTAAATAATGATAAAAAATGTAAAAATCAATTCAATTTATCCGAAACATACTTATCATTCACTGCATTTTAATTCGAGACAAAAATAAAAAGTTAAGAAAATTCAACATTTTTTCTCTCAGTTTCACCCGCTCTAGTCACTGGCCTTAACTGTTACACCGTGTTTTGCCATAAATTTTCTTTTCTTGCAACGTATCATTTATCATTAACAAAAAAATTCAATCCATGATGTTTTCTGCAAGTCATTCTACAAGCACAATTAAAGTCGAAATTAGGATTGATCAAAATAAGGAATTCGATAACCGCCAATACCAGTGAAGAAATTTCAAAAGCCGGCGAAAGACAGTTCAAAAGACACAAAAGTGAATATTACTTTCTCATACAAATTTAAAATAAGGGAAAGTAGAACAAAATGATAAATTAAAGTGTATCATACAGCTGTTTCATCCTTCTAGATATCGTCAGTAATGCTAGGAGCCTAGGAAGTGACTGAGATCATTTCAGTGCAACCGACAAATAGATCAAAATTTAAGAGGGGGAGGGAGGTGCACTGGCCCCACATATATATATATATATTTTTTTTTTTATTTGCAATTTTCATATATAACTAATTATTCTTGAGTAACGTCAAGCACGTGTGTATATTCTGAAGCATGTCACTGTTTGAATGAGTTCAAAAGAGGCATGCAGGTTACAGCAAACCTAGGGGGACGATCAAACATACTTAACAGTAAGAAAAACTGATAAAAACTGATAAAATATGAATTTTGTTTAAATTGTTCTACCTTATATACAGAATAATTAGCGATAAGACACTACACAGATTGATATTGCTCACAATTAGCATGATCATACGTCACATAGATTTCTCACACTAGGATTAATATTCTTAAGTTGCCGTATGTATGATCATCAGGACGTTGTGTTTGAACATCTAACTGTAGGCACAGATAACAATAATATGGGTTACTTAGAATGTGTAATGTCAAAAATAATATTATCATGAATCATTTAAAAGTGAAATCTAAATGACGTTAGGTACAATTATAACAAATAGACTAGGGTTCATTACAAAACAAATGTAAGTAAACAATACAACAGGACTGTTTACTGTTCTGTAGACAAGATACATTCTTTTGTAAAAAAATAAAATAAAATTTCTATTGCGTATAAACTTGATTTATTTTCTTCAAGTTACATATTACTTTTGTTAGTGGACATTAAACTAGAAATCTTTTCTCTGTTATGAATCCGGCGGTTTTTCCCGCCTTTTCTGGTTTCTTTCAATCTGCAGGTATTATTTCATTACTGTGTGTGATACTTATGTCTGTAGGATAGATTGTAACAAACTTGTCATACATCTCAGAATGCGAGCCTTTTTTAAAAAAGTATTATCGTTACTAGAAACATACTTTTCACAGTATAGCTGTATAATTGATTTCAATTTACAATATCTTTTATTATCATAAAGCTAAATATTGTTCAAAAGTTTGTCTTTTTAACTTTTGAATTATCTCCTCTATTGCTTTTTGTATGACACAATAAAGGTACATGTGTGTCTTGTACTACGGGTAAACTAGCAGAGTCTGACAGCCTTCTCTCTAACTAAAGGGATAGTTATAATAAAGATGATACAATATTTTGTTGAAAAAAGGAGAAAATTTTCCTACTTAGATGCCGAGCTTGTGCATCGTTTAATTTTTACAAATGCAACAACATTTACCCTCAAGATTCACACAATGAAATCTACAACAGACTCAAGAAAAATTTAATCTTTATTTATGAATGCATATTTTTCTCTAAGAATATCACATATTTCTAAAGACGTATCATCGTTATGCTCATTTGTTACTTTGTAAAATGTTTAAATTCATTTCATCTTTATAAAATTATATGAATAGATTGATTAGTTCACAACGATATAAAACGACCGTAGTAAGAAGTGGATTTAGATAGGCTGAAGTGCGATTCCGTTGACCAATCAATGTCTTTGTCTTTAAAATTGGTCGGAACTGAAATTTAAAATTGAATTTTGAAGCCAAATTTTATTACATATTTTTATATAAAAACAAAATGCATTGAAACTGAAAAAAAAAACCAAATGAAAAATACTATTTTGAAATGTTGAAAGATAAAAAGAGTTACAGCGAGATAATAACAGACTTGTATCACTGACAGTAGACCAGAAGTCAGTTTTTTTCTTTATCAATAACAAACCCAAAATGTAAGCAAAGCAAAAGAGACGCCAAAACAGTCAATAAACATTTTATTAATGTGTTTTATTTCCCAGTGTACGGCTACAATTCTAATTATTTAACTTTTGCGTAATAATGATATACACACGTTGAGATGTGATTACAGATTCTAGATTTTGTTGGTTTCTCGCCAATCCAACTCTCAGCTAGGTTGATCGTACAAAGAAAAAACCCTAACATGTAAGGTGCCGTCTTTTATATTGAAACATAAACAAGATACAAAGGCTAGATATCGCTGTGAAGTTATATCACTGATTTCTATATTAGAAATTAAAAAAAAAAAAAAAAAACGTGCACCACACTAATTAATTGTCAGGTTATGCGAAATATATATTTTTGGCAATAAATCTGATCGCTGTATTTCTTGATAATTACTTTATTCAAAGCTGATATTACATGATAGTATGTATATACATAGTTGTTACACAGTATAATCATCACCGTTACTTTAAATATACCGGTGTTCGAGTTGCGTATTTTCTCACACAAAATAATTATATATTGGTTTTGTGGTTCAAGCAATTGCGAAACGAGTTTTTCCAACTTGTATTAATTACTCTTGTGGGCCTGGGTGGAAGCACGTGAGGAGTCTAACTGTGGAGGAAACTGAAATACCCGGGGAAACCCACGAGGTCTGGCAGATGACCCATTTTCACATCCATTCCGTGAATCGAACTCCGGACGGTTAGGTGAAAGGCGAGTTCATTATCACTGCGCCTCCCGACCTCCCTCTTGCTTGCTACATAAACTGACATAGTGTTCGATTTTTTTCAATTGTATAAAGTTTTCTATAAAGTATTTCATATATATCATATAAACTTTCATATCATCTATAATACCTAGATACTTACATGTGTATTGTTACTTATTTACAACATATGGTATCTTTGGTTGATAAACTGCATAAAAACGTTTATCAGTCTTTAATGCAGAGGTAAATAAGGTGAAAAAAAGACAGACGAAACAACCCTGCATGAAAAAAAAACAGATAACTTTTTTAAAGTTTAATCTTTATTATATAGCCGTGATCGTCTACACTCTACGCTTACCCTTCTGAGACGCACTTATCTATGGAGATTTTGATGCTCTCCGTTTTTTTTCTTGTTATGACGCTTCTGTATGGGGGGGATATTAACTTTCCGATTCATTTCCAAAACGACAATTACATTGCTAAGTGGTTTTTTATCGGATATGAATACAGCTGTACAATGATAGGATACTATTCGAATCGTATTAAATACGATGGCCCTGTGGCCTCTGGTATAGAAAGCATTTATCGTAAATCACTTTTTTAACATAGATTATCGTGTACAAATCAATTATTTCGTTTAAACATTTTTTTTACAAATCACAGGAACAGATTTTTAAAGCAAAAATGAAATATTTATTTTAAAATCACAAAAAAAACAACTAAAACTTTGGGTACGTTCCAAATTTTTTATGGTATAAACTAGTTTGAACTCATTTCTGTGTTTTTTTTACAAGTATAGTGATTTTTTTAAACACATTTGTGATTTTAATTTTTTTATGAATTAAATGAAAATGGTATCACGTTGTAAAAATTCAGTTTTGTTACCAAAAAACTGTCAGCGAAGCAATAGATTATTGATAAATAATCAGAACAGTGATTAATTTGAATATTGTAATTAACACGTTTGTTGTTAATGTTTATTTCGTAGCAGATCTTTAAAAGCATTGTCTTTTAGAAGAGCAAAAGAAAAAAAAATAATGTAGAAAAATTTTTCAAAAAAATATAAGATGTTTGAAAATTGACAGATGCAGAGGTACACTTTGATATGATGAATATTTAAAACGTCGTAATCAGTCACTTTGAATCCATTTCAATGTACTTGAATTATTTATAACATTTATTTGTATCAAAATGGAAAGATAACAAATGTATGTAACTAAAAAACAACTTTTTGTAACCTTATAGCAATTATTTTGTAATATGTTTGTACATGTAACACTTTGTCAGATTTGAGAATTGTTGTAACACACAGAGACATGAATTATTAATGGCTGTACAGCCGTTACGGTAGTCTGTTTATTTACATATACAATGTATATTTTTTTATCTATATAAAAGCACCTGTTCACACTCGACTTATATACACCGTATCAGCAAAAATGAAATTAAGCGTTTTTATGAAGATTTGTTAAATGGAGTTTGCTAATGGTGATGATATAGAACGACAAAATTTGTGTAACAGGACATACGAGATAGGGTTTTCGTTTCTGATAAAATTGACACTTAAATGACAGAGACTTAGCATTTCTTAAACTGATGTACATCTGAATGAGAAAGATACGAATATGGGCACCTTCAGACAGATGCAAATCTCGCCATTGTCGCCTCTCGTGTTTACATCCTTGCGAAATCATTTAAATAAGATGATACTTGGCCATTTAAATGGACTTTAATGGATATATTTGATAATGTAAAACTTCAGCTATAGATTTTTATGAAAGATATTATAAATAATTTGTGCAACTCATCTTTGTCAATAAATTGTATTAGTCAGCCAGGCGAATGGGTTAAAAATCCTGGGCAGGTCGTGGTAACAAAGTTGGACAGATTTTTTCTTCGTAAGGAAATTAAACGCGTCGATCGTTACGCCACCTTTTTTATATCAGTATTTAATAGTATAAGGTCTGCCATATAATAGTTATATCTGATCAGTACACACAACTTTCAGTACAGCGCTAACAACATCATTTATTTATTGACGACAAATATGACTACATTAAAATGTTCTTGTTAGAATGTTGAGCGGCAAATTGTTAAAATGTTCACAGCGGAGTTTGACAAATGGGAATGAACGGCGTACATAAAAAAATTATATTTGCAGTCCATTTTAAATTTAAAAATCCAATAAAAATGTTTCACTACTTTGATTTTTTATGAGATAGTCACGTTATCTGCAAGAAGCATTTTTAAGCCTCCAACAAACAGCGATTTGGAAGATTGATTACTCTCAACAGGGATTTTCTAGATGGCGTTCCTATACATTAAGTGGCACATTGCTGCGCTTTAGATGGTTTTAGTCATAATTGAATATCTAGGCAGTAGTTCTTAATTAACATTAAGAAAGACAGCTTGTGTCGCCTTAAACTTTCGTTGCACATCATTACTATCATTGAATATGGACACATTACGAAATTGCATTACAGAATTGAAACAAGATATTTATTTTTTGTGTGTGTTTAAATTTAACTTCTCGATAGGAGCAGGGCAATTATTTTATCTAATGAACCTTTAAACAAACGATGAAGCATGATAATATTATTCAAAATGTTTATTGGGATATCAAACTAATCGGAAAAATTATTTTAATTATTGCCTTTAAGAGAATCTTTTAATACGCAAATGTTTGACCACGTCAATGAGAACCTTGTACAGACTGAAAAACTCTAGGCTCTGACATAAATTGAATAATTTTCATTAGTTTTCTTTTCTATTACATAATGTATTTATTGACAGTGACGGTCATATGTAAAGTATTAGAATGTTCTATACAAACATGTAGTGTACTTTCGTTTTACAATCATTTATAACGTTTTCTCTTTGATTTGATGGCCCTCGATATTGCTTTTCGTCTTTCTTTCGATTTGATGTCTCACCAATTTCCCCGATTGTCGCCCTTTGATTTGCTGTTGCCACATGTCTCGCTGTTTAATTTTTTTTATTCTTTTTTCTTTTTTTGCAATGACAAGGGTATTCAGAACAGTTTAAACTGGTGCCTTCCTGTAGTCTGAGGCCAATTTATTTCCCTCTGTTGTCATTTCGTCCTATTTGAAATCTCATCTTCACAGTTCATACTGTTGCCTTCCTGTAGTTTGAGCCCAACTTAATTCCCGCTGTTGTCATTTCTTTCACTCAATACGTGTATTATATAACAATCTATTTATTGAGGCTATTGTCATCCAACGTAACCGACAGCAACCAGCGTGATGCTAAGCTGCTGACAAATTAAATGCTTCACATCTGTTACATTTTCATAAATAATTGACGTATTGTTTTGTTTTTGAATTTATGTAAACATGTAACTACATTCTGGTATCTTATTTCAGGAGAACTTTATATCATTTTTAATAGCGCAAATTATTTCTACCTTCTGGTTAGAGTTGTTGTCAATAAAGACAACTGTTGTCATAACTAATGAAAGAAAGGCTATATATTACCTTTACACGGTGTTAAACGATTGATTACAAATGCAAATAACTACTGACATCAATATCTTTCGTGGAGAGCAGTTCACTTGCACGAAATTTAACTAATCATTGAACTAGAGCACCACACTGTCTATATTTTGAATTTACCTTGGCTTTTTCTCAGTCTCTTCCGAGTCTTCAGGATATAGGCGCTTACAATCACTAATGAGTCCAACCGGGACGAAACAGCTGTATGATGCGGTTTAATTCATTGTTTGGCTTCACTTTACTTAACCCTAAATTTGTGATAAAAGGTGCCATTTAATTATATGTCTTTTGTAAATGTTTTTTATCAGTCTAAATCTGTTTAAGTTGATTTCCATATCGTTTTAGTATGCTTAGTGTTTTACTGGTAAACCAAATCGCGGTAATATTCCTGTCGGAAATAGAGATGAAAATAAGTAGAAAATAAACAAATCAATCATAACTTTCAGTGAATTTATCAATCACTAGAAAGTTCTTTTGTCATTTCGCCAACACTCAATACAATTGTTTGATATTACATAGTGAAATTTGACCCTCAGGAGCACTTAGTTTCCCATTGTTTCCATTGTGACGTCCTAACTTTGTTCACCAACATAAAGTGACGTCATCAAAGAAAGATATATAGCGTTTGAATACCGCCAATTTAGATTTTGTTTCAGTGTAATCAAATAATGTGTTTACAAATGCTTGGAAATAACCAAAGTTGCGCTATAAAAATAAACTGCAAGAAAATACCAACATGTCAGCATAATCATAAACCAAGTTAACTTCAAAAGAACTAGAGCAAAATGTGGACAAAAGAAACATTTACAGTGTTTCGAAGAGTAAGCGTTTTCTGCTTCATCGACGACACCCGCGTGTAAAGCTTGGTCAATCCAAGTAAATAATGTCACGTTCTCAAAATGAGAGTAAAGTATGCAACAAGCAATAAGAAAACTAACTAGCATCAAACACGTCTTGCTTCATATCACAGAAAAAAAATAGAATATTTCTCAATGAGATCACTAAGACGACCGTAAAATGTCTCCAAAATTTTCATCCACCTGCATCTTTTGAAACTCTGTTATGAGTTTGTCCGTCAGTTGACGACCTCTTGCACGAAAATTGAGGATGCGAGGTTGTTGTGTTCCAGATATAGGAAATTCACGATATAGAAATTGAAATCATCTCGCTTATCATTTAGCCTAGTGAAAAAGGAAAAGTCAATATAATAAACACCATTTTACATTTGATTCCATATCACGTGGTATTAATGAAACCTGTCGAGAATTGTTCATTTTTCCTCGCACAGCTTGGTGAAATGAAAAATTCCAAGACCTGTTCATAAAGCTGTCATAATTGGCAACACAGGTAAAAGATTCACGATCTAACGACTATTATGTAAGCAATGAAATGGACAATACCCAGGTGGAGTTGAGAATTTATCAGGCAAAATTATTTTTTATTTGTCACAGCTGATGTTAGCGACAAAGACAACTGGCAGTCAGTCCTCCCCAGGGGTGGTCGATAGTGGGCGTGGACTTATTCCAGGAGAGAGAGGTGGTGTGTTACCAGGAGAAAGTTTGCCCATCGGTGCTGCGATACCATACCTGTCTCGCATGGCTGGTCTGCCCGAAAGTGTGTACGCCCAAGCAGCCGTGACC
Source organism: Ylistrum balloti (assembly GCF_031769215.1). Lineage (NCBI taxonomy): Eukaryota > Metazoa > Mollusca > Bivalvia > Pectinida > Pectinidae > Ylistrum > Ylistrum balloti. The sequence goes on from NW_026781899.1 coordinate 1,076,834, forward strand.
TCTCCTGGTGCTGGAATTGAACCCTCGGCCTTCTACGCCCTGGTAAGATATATATTCCAATTGGTACGCGTTAAGTTGAAATTCAGTTCTTTTGCTTCTTATTTTCGTTATGATATATAAAGCCAGAGACATATACATTTTGATTAATATTCCTAAATAGTGTATTTGTCTTAAAAAAGACCAAATACAAAGAAGAAAAAAAGAGAAAGAAAACACTCGGAAATATGTACCGATATACAGTTATTTTACCTTTAAAGTAGATTCTTTCGAGATATAGATAGACGTTACTAGTAAACAAAATGTACAAAGAGCATTCCAAGGTTCAAAATATGTCACGATGAACTGCACCTAAACAAGAGAATGACATAACATGTAGTTCCTGAATGCACTTCCAGCGCTGTCTGCCATTGATTAAAAAACATTATTCTTTTATGATATCAAATGTTAAGTTAAGTTGAATGATATTTATAATAATATTTATTAAAAATTAAAGAAATTAGGTTGTTATCATGATTTTATCGACAATGTAATTTGCTATTAAAAATGAAGTTATCATATGCAACTTGGCTTGGCAACAAACAGCCTAAATGTTTTTCAACAAAAAATTCTCGTCAAATAATAACATACTTTATTTTATGATTAACCACAAAATATTAGTTCATCAATCTTTATTGTGTCAGTAATGATAAGTAGATGTGATTTTTGGAATCCAGTGTGTTTAGGTCATATCTTTGTAAGTATACAATCGCGTGCTAATTATTTTTGGAAAAACAGCATATAAACTGTACATTGAACCTAAATTGTTCAGATAACTGAATTTAGAATAATCAGAACGCCATACCTTATGAAATATAAGAATACTGTTCACAACAAACGAGGCATTATCTTATAATTTCACTTTTAGTATCGGTACAGAATTGATTTGATTTAAACATATTTATTGCCCCAAAATTGAGCAGAGGATTAGGCACAAGTTATTTCAACTTATGACCGCCAGAAATGTACACATTCATCTATATATTCATTCCCAGAGCTCTAATGAAAGTTGTGATTTTTCTTAAACACATTTAGTATTGAATCTCAGATGTGGAGGAGCCAGAGAAAAATCCGACGAATACTTTAAGAAAGGAGAAAAAAAGCTTTCTTCAATCGCCAAGATTTAGAATATCAGTAATGAATCTGCACAAAACGAATGACGAACATGGCTTGCAAATATCAAGATGTTGTTGAGTAATTTGACTACATGTATATATTGTTAAAGAGATATTTTAAACTTACACTACAAAACCAGCAACAGAAATTATACCATTCATGCAACTTTAATTGATAACACAACTGAAAACATTTGTCTCCAATAAAAGAGGAAGGTTACCAGTTTTGTCAATAAAGAAATATGTACACAGTGCGATCAATTCTTAATGCCTTACTAGGTAAACTGTTTGAAGAGCAACGATACTTACTGACAAAAACACCGACCTGAAAATAGGAAAATGTCGTCATTAATCTTCATTACTACTATTTAAAATTCCTTTTAAATGACGTTAGCAGTATATAACTATTGTACACTACTTTTTATTCAAGTAAAATCATTAATAATTGCAAATATCAAATATTTTATTGTCATAATATCAATTTCAAGTCAACATTTCATAAAATCTTTAGATATTCGTCTTAAAAAAAAAATTAAAGACACATAATCGATAACGAAAAAAAATTAACATTTAATGAGTTGATCTTTACACAAACTATATAACACATATAATTGTATAGCAGTTTCAGTCTTTTTTTCATTGTTACCAATATCTTTTTAATACGAGTAACATTGTCTTTATTTGATAAACTTAAGTTTAAAGATATGCCAATGCACTGTTATATCAACATATTATAAACTTGTTTTAGAAATCAAACTGAGGTATGCAATTCCAAAACAAGTTCATAATATGTTGATATAACAGTGCATTGGCATATCTTTAAACTTTTTTCTCGTCTAACGATGTATGTACGGTCCTTTCAGAACGGAGCTGCCCAGGGTTTATCTGCAGACCGGTCACATGAGCTGTGGAAGAACCTCCACCAGCAGTCACCTATGCTTTACCCTTTTGATCCGATGTTGGCGACACACCCCTATGGTGCTTTGTAAGTATGCCAATAGAAATATTATAACAAACTGGTATAATAATGTACATTTTAGTTTCAAACTTCTTGTAACGTTCAAACATTGCAAATAATGTAAAAAAAAAGTATCGCTGTAGCAATGTGTTAAATGATAAACAAATAAGGTGATTTAGAACTGTAATTTGATTTATCATTGTACATATGATATAATTCAGAGTTGTCTCATGTTTGTTTCAGTTATGGGGGATTTGACTTAAACAATGCTGCTCGTAGGAAGAACGCCACCCGTGAAACGACAAGTGCTCTAAAAGCATGGTTATACGAACATAGAAAGAACCCTTACCCTACCAAGGGCGAGAAAATCATGCTGGCCATCATCACAAAGATGACCTTAACACAGGTCAGCACGTGGTTCGCCAACGCCAGAAGAAGACTTAAAAAGGAAAGTAAAGTTGGTTGGAACAAAGACAAAGATATCGACGACAATGATGACAGCGATGTTGATGTTGAAGGCCGAGGTACAGCAGATGATTCTGATGACGAAGGTACGACATATCTTATATCTTTAAAAAAAAACTAGTCTTATTTTAAAATTGAATATTGTTGAATAAGTCTAAAGCTAAGCGTCTTGATCAATATATACATATGTCTGAGTATTTGCGAAAAAACTTGGAATGATCCCAATAGCACACTCCACTATCGTCTTAGAAACTCATAGCATTGCTGTAAGAGATGGATCCGACCTCGCCATCCCGAGATGTAGGAGTAGATTTATTTGGGGAATATCATGTGAGTTTGTCACTGCTACTCGTACAGCCAGGTATTTATGTTCCATGGTATAATCTGAAAGCCTACTTGCTTAATTAAAACTATAATCTGGTCCTGATCGCCTGTACCTGGGAAGCAGATGCCTGCATTGAATAGTAAGCCGATGATGTAAAGTAGCCTCGACGATATTTGACACTAATGCATGTATTTTGGACATAAGAAATTTGTAATAGGAGCGCTTAGTTCGATTTATCAAACGGGTGTCTTTTTAACAATGAAAGGCCGCGAGTAACTCGCACCTATTTAGGAAAGCGGACACCTTTAGTCAATAAGAAGATAAACGTTTGTACACACCTCACCGGCAGGGCTAACGCGGGCCCAATGACAGGCGATGTTATCGCGCACATTTCCTCTTTGTACGTCACACTGTAGCACTACCAAAGCACTACCTTGAAACGTTTCATAAATTTTATGAGTTAGTATTATTCTTTCAAGATATAATATTACAACAAATTATGCGATAAGTATCTTGTCAGAGGAGATGTCCGCATAAATTGAATATCTGTCATACTAAGGTGTCATCTAGCACATTTAAAGTATTGCATATAATGCCTTAACTATTAATTCCTTTCATTAAACAGGCGTGGGGCATATGGTTCCATTCTGTAAGTCCTTCACATAAACATCTTTTGTACAAGAAATACACACATTTAATGTCTCTAAAATTTGATATCTTTCTTTGACGTTTAGAAAGTATGTTTACCACCTACAGGTAGAGAAGTAACATTTGAGAAATGTGTTACGGTGTATCGCATTACAGCTGTAGGGAGCACTGCCAGGCGCTCAGACTTACCGTCTTCTACAGATTGGTGGGGTGACACTTAATCCATGTCATACAACCGACATACCGTATTCATATTAAATAGACATATTATTGAAACACGTTTCCTAGCATATCAATGTAAAAAAAATCTTCACCTAACAAATATATGTAGAATACACACTGAATTAAATACTTTATTTACCATATCAATGTGAAATGGAATTATATTACTTTTTTTATATTTTTGTAAAATACACAAAACCATATTGATATATGAAGGATTCTTCCTTTTTAAACACTCATGGAGTACTTCATCTGAAGGATTTCTTCCGATACCTTAGCTTTATCTATCCTTGTACTGGCCAGCATTAAAACCTGACGTACTATCAACTGTAAACCTTATGCGAAGACCGAAGTTCATTGTAGTCCATCAAATGGATTAAAAATAAGGCAGCTTAGTGCGATAAATTATTTTCTAAGTTTAGAATATAAAATGTTTCGTTTCTTATGCAAAAAAAAGTATGAATGTTTAAACTCTTATAGTGTACGGTTTTTTTTGTATTTTTCACTCCTGATGCTAGAACGAAAAGTTGATAATGAAAATATTATTAATTTTGGAAAATACCTAACCTCAAACTGATAATTCCATATTTACTTCTGTTTGATAAACAAAATTTGGTATTCAAAGGCCTCGAGGTATCATGGATTCGTTGGAATGTTTTTCATTATAATGTTGTTTAATTATTTTAATAAAAAATAAAGTATTTGGTGATATTCTACTCCCTATCACTGAAAACAGCAATTTAAAGGAAGTGAAATCAAAATGAAAATATCTTTTTCACGATCTATGCAACGTGCATTTAAATCCAGGTAACAGGCATTCTATTTGTATTTTATGCTAATGTTACAAGGATCGATCATTTGTTAAATATCATCTTTGATATTTTCCGGCATTTTAATTTACACAAATCAAAATCCACATCGTTCATCAGTTACAGCTGACTCTAATCTTTCCTTTACAAACACACTCAAGGTGAATTTACATAACCATATGATAGGATGGAAAAATCAAAAAGAGATAATAGGAATAACGAAAAATCAATTGTGTTATAAAAATTGAGTATATTTCATATATAAAGCAAACTTGAAATCGTAACTGCATCTTACAGTTCTACACCTATTTAACTGATCTATTAACTAGAAAAACAAACCCCATATGAACTAAAGTAACCAATAATCTATTCACAGCATAGTAATTGTTTTGGCTAACGACTTTGTGATAGCTGTCACATTCAGCGTCTACTGTGCTATTTTATTTATCTGTGTTTCTGTAATATATCTGTTATAAAACTAAGTTGGTCTTGACTTACATTTTGAAATTCCATTTGAAAAATGTTTTTAATCTCTCGAACTTGCTTTTTTTTATTATGTATTCCATTCTTACCTAATTTACATCCTATCATACACATTTCATTCGCAAGCTTCAGGTTACTCTGAACTGATCTATTATATAATACGAAAACGTTTGTAAGTCGAGCTAAATTCTTAATTCTTGCAACAAATTCACGAGATTATGGTTTTGTTATGGTTATTTGTGTTTTAACAACAAAACTTTTAAAACAAAAACGATGCACTTTGCAAGGAAAACGTGACAAATTTATTATAAATGTCTAATTCACGAAAACAAAAGATAGAAATGACATCATTTGCAATATTTTCCATCCCTCGGTGATATTGTATTTTCTTTAAGATTATTGTTTTTTCCATTTTATTTTATTTTTGCATTCCCCGTGTATGAGTAATCTTGTGTTGTATTCATTACTTTCCATATATTCAAGTCTACATGTGTAATTGTTGTTAAATATATCTATGACATAGAAGTAAAACTTAGCTTCAAATATAATTTGTTTCTTGTTTCTGAGTGTTACTTAGAGAGCAGGATGTTAATTTCTTTAACCGATTACCATACTCTATTAGGATAAAAAAATCTGGTCTTGACTATACAATATGTAAATTCAGTGAATTATTATAGGATAAAACGTAAAGAAAGATAACAATAAAATTGTTGATAATATTTATGGAACATATGGTTTACAGAAGTACGCTTACCGACTATTTTCTCCCTATAAAGGATTTATCAGAGATTTTAAACCGTATTTTTTATTCGTTTTTTATCCATGTTAGTTCTACCTCCTACCTTGAGCTGAACAACCGATTATTCATCGAGAATACATAGCCAAGACGTATAACCAGTCTTCCTAGTTAGTGACACCCAAATATCATTTAAAATGTCAAGAGGTAAAAAATCTATGTAAGCTGAACCCCTGACAGGACTACAGATGTAAAACTAATAAACATTTAATGACACAAAGGCTAGCGGATCAAGAAACCATCTCCCTAATTTTGTAGAAGATTTTTGGCCAGTACACAATACATATTGGAGAATTATGGCAGTATCCATGATCGCCATCTTGAATTCATTTCCATTTTTAATAGTTGTAATCCTAACCGCCCATTGTCAGAGAATCCGTTGATAAGATCTAAAGATGAAATGGGGACAGACAAACTAGCTAGCGCGGCGATAGCCTTCAGTATTCACGGCAAGCCATCACACAAGGCGGCTGATATTTCATGTGTTAAAATCAAGATATCATTTGATAACACGGGATATCCCCTCGTGTCATGGCCCTCCCCACAATACCGAACATGAGATTTTCCGCAGGCGAATGAGTTTGTATTTAACACAGAATATTTAATAGGATCAGCTCCGCATTATCGCACTTAGAGCATCACAAAATGGACGGTAGGATAGAATTGCATAACATATGTTTTGTGCATTAAATTACATTGAAATACCACTAGTAAAAAGCATTAATTCAATCTAGATCAAACCTGACGCATATATCATTTTATCTCTTTTTTTATTGAATATTAATCATACTTCCATACTATTTGGAATTACGTCCGTGTTGGTCTCCGCTTCTCTTTCTGGTGGGACAGTCTGTATGGATAAATGATCGTTCGAACTTGAGCCTCGGTTTGAAGTGTTGATCCGGCTATCTGTAGGAACCATCACCTCCAGTGTGTAGAGTTACAGATAATAAAGGACATGGACGTGTCATGTCACCCGTCCGAATCAGCCACCGTGACGATAACATACAACACATGGTCATTTTTATCATTTCTCTGAAAGAACAAATCATCCGAGTGTAACTCAAAATATTTTCATTTCGGAACAATAATCCTGCTTATCCCCCCTTCTCCTTTTCTTTCCCCCTCCACCCCCCCTCCCCCTCCTCCCCCTCCCCCCACCTCCCCCCCTTTTTTTTAAGATTTAACATTATTTATTTTAAAACAAGATTAAATTAATCATTTTGGTTGGCCGGATGGACGTGCGCGGGAACTCTCAATGTGGGAGGAAACCGGAGTACCTGTGGAAAACCCACGTGGTCGAGCAGGTGACTCTCATACCTTTTCACATCCGTTTCAGGAATCGAACCCCGAACGTCAATGTGAAGGGCAAGTGCGTTACCACTGCGCTATCCGACCATCCCGCTTATCTTTTAATTTCATACCCAGTGGTTTCCGATTCCTTGACTTGTGTAGACAAATTTGTAAATAGCATTTAATATGATTGATTTCCAATTGTAGAAGATAGATCATGTATGCGAACTATTAACCCTTTCTTGACACTTGTTCGTTTTCAGAATTTTAGGCGATGATAATTACAAAGCTCGTCTACTACCCAGAATAAGATTTTAGACTTTTTTTTTCATACACATATATTATGGTATCGTCACTTGTTTGTTCTATATTTACATAGATTGATACTTGTGTTACAGATAAGGAGAAAAGAATAACAGGTGGGACCGTTTCACGACACTTACGAGAAGACGAGGATGGTGATATCCAAGTCACGACCTCTGACCTTTCCGATATCTCCGACACAGAAGACGACAGATGCACCCGACCAAATCCAGATATTGCACCAATGAGCCAATCAAATAAGTTGTTACTGAACTTTAGTAGGGCAGCTCAAACATCTCCACTTTTTGTACCTCATCGATATTTGACAACGCCATCTACTGTTTCCAGAACAGGCACTGCAAATGCAGTGTCGTCAAACATTGGTAACCAAATAAATGCTAAGCCAAAAATTTGGTCGATTGCAGAATATGTAAATACATCAAGCAAAGACAAAAGTGATAATAGGAATGTACAAGAGTGCGAAACACCATCTCAACAAAGAATTCCAACATCAAACGACGATAGAAAAATCACCGTGAGTGAGACTTCACATGTAGAAAGACCTATTAAAAATGCACACAAACAAACAAGAGGCGAAGGTACACAAGGCAAAGCACTCAACCTATCTTTGAGCGAAAAGGAAAAGATTCAAGATGAAATATCAACGTCACCACACACAGGTACGAAGAGGAAATAATTACTTTTCATACTCAATGTCTAGAGCTTTAAGAATATCGAAAGCATAGTAGTAATATCTTCATGTCTAGTTGCAAGTCTTAAATGAAATCCTTTTTAGTTACGGCCACAAAGAAGTAATTGATTTGATTAAACATATTGTAAACCTGAGTTTGAATGTGCTGCTATGCATATATCAATATGAGAGCACTTGCACGAATATCAGGCAACGCTGTACCAGTATCAGCTTTAGGATAAAAGATGAAAAGTTCAAGAAAATATTATCCACTTGTGTGGAGGCGCTTTTACTTATGCTGTATAAAACATCTAAGGTATTCATGGCAATTTTGAGATACAATTTTAGTTACTTCACTTTAATTTGTTTATTTCAGATTCAGAATCCAGTAATAGGTAACCCGGAAATGAGAACATGTAAATACAAAGACATAATAAGTGAACGCCTACATTGGGATTCGTCAGGTCACGTAACTGGTTCACATTCAGTGGATTATTGCAATGTGTTTTATAACTTAATCAAACCAATCGGAGTTTGTGCTGTGATTTGGAGAAAGCATTGTAGAGATACGATGCTAGAGATTCATTGAAATCACAAACGTGATCAGAGATGTGATGATAGTTATACGTTAAGTGAAATCTGACATGTTGAGCAAGTACATGTGTACTATCTCATCTTTACCGTTGTGAATGATTGCTATGTTCAGTATTATTCGATGTAATTTGACCAGCACGTGTAATGAGGATTTATAACCGATGTCAATAATTGCTGTTTATTATACATGCATGTATAATTCAAAATTCATGAGGATAGACAAAATTAACGTGATAATGCAGATTTGTATCATAGACCATGTTTAACTGACTACACGTGAAATGTTGAATATTTACAACACTGGGCGCGTGTGCATCACACAACAAAGTGCTAACTTAAATCAGACAAAGTGGGAAGGTTTATCTATGCATATATTATCATATACTCTATTTATCGAATAAATCCGAACTGTTTATATTATAATCGTTCTTGTTCCTTTTAATTATACAAATTTATTCATTGTTTTGCATTAAGCATTGACGATGCAAAATGTGTATTGAATAGATTTATCGCCTGTAAGTATTTTGTTTATATGCAATGCACGATATTGGTAAACGATTTTTAAAATAAGAGTACAAGACGGAAAAGTCGCAGAAGGAGGGATAAGACACTAATATGTTCAGATAAGGTTTTTGTGCTATTTGTTGTCATCCTGGTCATTGTTATCAGACGATCAAGGAATAGAATTTAAAAACTTTTTTAAAAAAGTTCTAAAAATGTATGTATAATACTTCAAATATTACTGCACATCAATAAAGATTATCCATTAAAAATATTCTCAGTATAGTAGACATTCAACAGGATTATGTTTTTTCATAACAAACGCTGTAGGTAATGTATACTTCCAGTTGACACTTGCCAGCTGTTTAGATCCTAGGGTGAGGGCTGGCCAGATGTTATTTGCAGTTCGTTCATAAAGAAAACGGTAACTTTAACAAAAAAAACTATCAAACGAGGATAAAATTATTAAAGGGAAGATTTTAAGACACCCCCCTCCCCCCTCCCCCCCCCCTAAAAAAAAAAAAAAAAAAAACTGATATTTGAAAAAGTTCTCCTTTGTTTGCCTTTCGAATATTCAAACAAATGTGTTCGTTAGCAACACAAGAGTGAATTTGTAACGCATCTAAATGCATAAACATTCATGAATACCTACCATTTCGGCTCAAATAGTTGTGAACATATAGATAACGGAACGATAACATAATTTTAGAGTTAGAGAGAATGTCTTTTCAATCGGAAATAAGAGGCATTGATAAGACTTTACTAATAAAAGATCTACTGAAACAATTTACTTTTTCAAATCTGAACAGTACCTCGTACTTCATTTTGCTTGTTGCATCATTTTAATATTTCAAAGAGTACGAACTATGACTTCACCCTTTAAAACATACACAATGTATTAATATTACAAGAATGAGTTGTGGAAGGCACTTATACAACAGAAGGCGCTAACTCTTTTGAAACACATGGTCTTATTATTATTAATATCATCATTATCGTCGTCATTACCTTATTTTTTTGGAGTTTCTTGTAAATTTGAATCTGGTAGTATTTTTGTCAATTTCTAATTAGGATCTACCGCGTATATTCGTGTAGTGAATAATATCTCGGAGTAATTGATCAATTGCAAGAAAATTGTTTCGGAATACTGAATAAGTGTCGAGATACTGATTATTTAATTTCGAGTACAAACATGTTGTATTCAATTTCATTGTAATAAGTAATAATGTTACCAATTTGAAAATATCCAATGAATCTATAATGTCTTTAATTTCGTTCTAATAGTTTAGAGCAAATTGTAGGTTCCAAAAGTTACCGAGGCTTCGAAAGTATTACGTAAAGGTCAGATCGGACTGCAAACTTTGAGAGAGCTAAAACATAAATCTAATGCCACTGATTCATGTCTATGAAGGCGACCATTTCATTCATACATTAAAATGTAATATTACATGTCTATCTATAGTGTTGGCGATAAAGTATAATATATTTGTATCTGATCTATTTGTATTTTGACATTTTTGACAGATTTATTGAATTGAAATATTACATTTTATTTTCGTAATCTATGAAAGAGATTAAATGTAACAATCTATAAAATACTATATTCTGATTGATACAAATTGTGATTTGTAAAATCATGCAGCTCAAGGTCAAAATTAAAGGAATAACAATATGTTTAGCACATTTAATGCTTTTAAAATGATTGCAAAAAAATCTGGAAAACCATAATTTGGGTCCTTGCCTCAGGTCGAACCTATTAAATAGTGTATCGTGAACATGATCGTTGTTTTAACAAGGAAATGCGTTTTATTCATATAAAAGTAATTTGGTCGTTTCTTATTCTCATCAATATAGAAACTCCTGACTCGTAGAAAAAGTGTCATCAGCGCCGCAGCAAAGTAGTTACAGTTCTTAAACAATGTCAAAGAAAGACGCAGCTTCTTCCAGCCCATGAAAACCATTAAATAACGTATATTTTCTTCACAAATCAATAAAATATGAAAGAAAATATCCAATGGCCACCAAGCATTTGCTAAATTAAATGTGTTGTCTGTGAGTTTGGATCCTATTTTAGTCATGGTACTTAACAGATGGTTTGCTTATCATACATCTTTTCGTCTTGTTAGAAGCTTTTTTCAGTACATTTGTATTTTGACATCAGACACTTCAAAAACCAATGCTAGGACTTCAAGTCAGGCAACAGGGAACAAAAAAATGTCCTATGTTTTGTTACTAAGTATCAAAACAAATAGTTAGAAAATGAAGTTGGTTTACGGTTTAGATAGGCATATCCTCCAGGTGTATTGGTAATGATAATGAATACTTCGGAGATGAAAGGCGAGGCATGACGATGCTTTATCTAGGGATTTGTTGACATAAACAGCCTAAATCTTTGTCGACACCTCTAAACAATGTGTTTGAAGCGATACGGTGGCCACTCCATCTAAACTCTCTGATTAAATGGTAATTACTAACCCATCTGAATCTGTATTGATATTTAATGACTGACAAACGGTCCCAACGCTTGCTTGTTCCTGACCACGAATAAGCTTAATATTAAAACGCCTTGTTAACAACGTTCCGAATCAGGATTTCCATTGATGAAGACATGTCCGAAACTGTCGAGATGACCACATCACACGGCCATTACGACTAGGCGGCCTACCTCAAACAACTCAAAGTATTGGACTTGAAAGTGACCAATGGACAGTGTCGACACCTGTCCAAACAGTCATTTATGATGTGTTGAACATACGCGTTTGACTGTCAATCGCCGTGTATCACTAGATGAACCCCCAGCAATAAACACTGTAAAACGATACATTGATGCCTTTCTAGTGGGGACATGTACTAATCTCGCCTCGCACAATATATCTGTACAATAGCGCCAACCCATCTGCTTAATGGATAGGAACAGACATGCGCTAGTTTAATTCTGCACCTCGTGTCGTTTTTATCGAACATGGGGCATATACATATGTATATGAGGTGTCATTTTTCACGTACCAACACTAAATAAAAGAAACAATTTACACGAAGTTAAATATTCGCAGTAAACATTACCATTACCATACATAACCATGAAACAACAATTACTATGAAGCATTATTTATTGTTCAAACAATAAAAGTTTTCTTTAAAAAAATTGATATAAATGAACAATACAAATTTCTTTAATTTACTTGAAATCTTTTTTTTTTTCTTCTTTTTTCCCCCCAAACGAAATCGTAAACAAACGTCTTTTGAAAAAGGAAGAAAAGCACATTATGTTGTTGAATGACGTTTATTTAATGTAACCTTACCTTTCGGGATCTTCTGACAAAATCCTGTTAAATACATATAAAAATGTAAACGGATGCAATACATGATACCTAGTAAAAAGCGCATTTCAGTGTGATTTTTATTTTGGTCGAAAATTATACTATAACACTGTGCAATCCTTTAAGACGTTTTATTGACCAAGAATGGTGACCTCAAGAAATGGAGATCGAAAAAGCAACACATTCAGTCAAATTTGTTATAGAAACAAGACCAACAAGAATGTACCAACATGTAAACATAATCATAATCCAAACTCATATTCAATCAAACTAAAGACTTACGTGGAGACTCCCGAAAAATGTACATATTCATAAGGAAAATGAAACCAGGTGCTCCAGAAGAGTAATTGAAGAGTAAGCGTCTTGTTAAAGTAAGAATATATAAAGCATGAATAATACAAAATGACATATTGTATATATCTGCGCATTTTTCAAAAAGAGTTCGTCATTTCACCGGTCAGGTTTTATATAATTACATAAAATTTGACATTTCCGTTTTTATTAAGTTCTATGCATTCAACAAATTGAAACCCGAATGATATTAATCATTCAGAGTCGTTCTCTTTGAAGAAAACATTCTATCTTTGACATTAATCGGTTCATATAAAACATTTATCATGCGATTCAGAAGCAACATCGCCTACGTATAGGAGATGTATTTGCGATATACTTGCGTTATTTTATTTCAAAATTATAAACTCTTCCGTAATAGTCATGAATCATTTTCACGATATCAGGTTACCTGATGAATAAGCTTGACTTATCCTTCACCTCTGTTCCAAAGGAAGTCGATAAGATATACCTACAACTGTATATAAGGCGCATATGTTGCGTAATCTTAACACGAATATGTATACATCTTGTCTTTTTATGATGCACGTGTCTGTCCGTTTGTGTTGTTCAAGAAATTGAATTAATAGTATGCGGTTTTTGCAAAACTTCAAAGAACTTTTCATCAATTTTTAACACTCTCTTCTAAAAAACATTTCTTTCTACAAGAACATTTTATTTTCCCTCTCTGTACGCCACCATAATCCATAACAAACTGGAAAAAACGCCTTCTTTCTCTTGCTTTTAGAGTTATCTTTTCCAAGAAAAGTGAATGGCGGTACAGATACTTGAGAGCTACACTGAAGCGTATTTCTACGTCCAAATCAAAGAAGAAATATACAAAGTTTCTGGATGACAACATCTTCGTCGAGCTTGGTGGTAAGATCTTCTAACAGACTGTTGACATACCTATGGGAACTAACAGTAACGCTCTACTGACTTCTTTGTTTTTGTTCTTATACCAAGCTGAATTTATCGCAGAGCTTATCAAAACAGGTCAAAAATACCCTGCATAGTCATTTACTTTCATTTTCAGATATTTTGATTCGGTATTCAAAGGCCTGTTCGAATTTTCACAATTCTCGTGCAAGAAGTCGTCATCTGACGGAAAAACTCGTAACACTGGGATTCAAAGATGCAGGTTGATGGAAATTATTGGGAAGTTTTAGGTCGTCATACCTGATCTCATTGAGTATTTTCTATTTCTCTATTTCATATGAAACTGGACGTGTTGGTTCCGTTCTTGTATCTCTTGTTGGCATTTGAGATAGTGACATTACATTCTTGGATTGCCAAAGATTTTCTTGGCGAATGTCGTCGAGGAAGCAGAAGACGCTTACTTTTCCGGAACACCTGGTCTTGTTCTCCTTGAACCTTTCCACGAGTCTCTGTAATAATGTTTCTTTTGTTCGTACTTTGCCTTATTTTTATAAAACTTCAGTTTGGTTTATGGTTATGGTGACAGTTTGATATTTTGATATTTTCAATGTCGTATACCTGTATATAAGTTTCACGGTACACTGAAAATTAACAAGGGAGTGAAAATGACTTTTAAACACATTTAACTAGAATAATGATCACAAAATAAAGATTTTCTGTATTTTGAAAAAAGCTACAATTTTATTATGAAAAAGTCAAAGCATAGCGGTTTACCGGTTTACACGTGCCGATTTGGCAACAAAATAAACAAAGACTGCATGTGGTCGCTAGCTTGTGTACTGGAGATTCTTGACAGTTGTTATTGAGATTAAAATGTTAACACGCTATTTAATGAAAAGAAAATATTGATATTTACTGAATCTACATAAAACCAGTGCACAAAACACCTGATGTCCTTTAAAGGACAAAAAGTATACTGTCTAAGGTGACAACAGCTGTTTTAGACACTATACAGTGTATGTACTGTCGATAACACGCCGAATAGGATATTTAGTCACAAGAGAAGACTCACAGACAAAAGGTGTAATGTGTCCAGCAGACACACACTGACATCCCCAATACATTCAAGTAGTAAGGTGCAGTGTATCTCAGCTTTCAACAATATTATAAGAAAATAAATCTTTATGTGACGGGCCTCTAATTGATAAAATGGTGTTCAACAAGTAATTCTACAAGGATATTCGGGTGAAATTGGATGTGCGACTTGCCAGATAATCCCTGATACCGCGGTGTTTATCGCACGAAGATGACACGGATAAGGCCGTGAGTGATTACATCAATTTAGAGTACAATGACAAGGAAAGAAGATATGAAACGAAGCAACACTAGGGGGAAATACGTCAATATAATTACATTGGTTTATTGTCGTTAAATAATAGAGGTTTGATGGATGGTTTCTACAACATCTGTTTTGACAACCAACTTACACGTCTCAAAGTGGATGGCATAGGGAAAAATCCCGTATTACCATTGAACATTAATGATTAAACATACACATACAAATGTATAGGAGGTAGTGACAAATTCGACAAAATTCCTGTAATAGGAGGTGATTAGAATATATATGTGGTCATGAGGTCATTATAAATTCCAATCTGGGTGAGATTTAAATCTCTCGTTTCGATAATTTTTGTTTGCTTGAAATCACACCTTGCAGTGTAAGTTCACTCTTTGCATATACCGTTTTGAAAAAAGACCCTTAAATATCATAGTTAGTAAGGAGTTGATATCATGTGATTACATATATATGCATAATGTTGGACTGATGGGTATATTTCAAACTTGCATGATTTTCAAGATTATATATGTTATAAATGAAAGAGTGCCAAACATCAACACGATATTATGACATAATGCTAGATTCCATTCAGAAAAATAGACCAAAAACGGACCGATCATTTTATTATTGAAATAAACTTTGTAAAGTGTTATCCCAAACTCGCCGAGGGATTCGGTTTGATGAAGAATGTGTTTCATGACAATATTGAGAAAGGAATTGATTCATCGACAGTACAATTCTCCCATCATGTTATCAATGTGTTAAATGAGAATCAAACTGCTAGATTAATAGCATGGGTCACTTGTTTAGTTAACTGAATTCTAGAAAACCTGTTGTTTTCTTTATTTTTCTTTCTCTCTTTAAATTTCATCATTTATTGAAGAGTGTTATTACATTTTACACAATGACACAACTTTTCAGATTTTAAATATCATTCCGAAATGAAACACCTAACCTTTAATTTTGTCCTTTTGCTCGCATTGATGTTGTGGGGAGTATTTTGATGCTGTAGGGAGTATTTTGATGGTGTGAGGAGTATTTTGATGGTGTGAGGAGTATTTTGATGGTGTGAGGAGTATTTTGATGGTGTGGAGAGTATTTTGATGCTGTGGGAAGTATTTTGATGGTGTGAGGAGTATTGTGATGCTGTAGGGAGTATTTTAATGTTGTGAGGAGTATTTTGATGCTGTGAGGATTATTTTGATGTTGTGAGGAGTATTTTGATGTTGTGTTGAGTATTTTGATGCTGTGGGAAGTATTTTGATGGTGTGGGGAGTATTTTGATGCTGTGAGGAGTATTTTGATGCTGTATTGTGATGGTGTGGGAGTATTTTGAATGTTGTGATGGTGTGGGGAGTATTTTGATGCTGTGAGTATTTTGATGGTGTGGAGAGTATTTTGATGTATTTTTGTGTGGGAGTATTTTGATGTTGTGTTGAGTATTTTGATGCTGTGGGAAGTATTTTGATGGTGTGGGGAGTATTTTGATGCTGTGAGGAGTATTTTGATGCTGTGGGGAGTATTTGGATGGGGAGTATTTTGATGCTGTGAGGAGTATTTTGATGGTGTGGGGAGTATTTTGATGCTGTGAGGAGTATTTTGATGGTGTGGAGAGTATTTTGATGCTGTGAGGAGTATTTTGATGGTGTGGAGAGTATTTTGATGCTGTGAGGAGTATTTTGATGGTGTGGGGAATATTTTGAGTATTTTGATGTATTTTGATGCTGTGAGAAGTATTTTGATAGTGTGGAGAGTATTTTGATGCTGTGAGGAGTATTTTGATGGTGTGGAGAGTATTTTGATGCTGTGAGGAGTATTTTGATGGTGTGGGGAATATTTTGATGCTGTGGGGAGTATTTTGATGCTGTGGGGAGTATTTTGATGCTGTGAGGAGTATTTTGATGTTGTGTTGAGTATTTTGATGTTGTGTTGAGTATTTTGATGCTGTGAGGAGTATTTTGATGGTGTGGGGAATATTTTGATGCTGTGGGGACTATTTTGATGTCGTGAGGAGTAATTTGATGGGAAGTATTTTGATGCTGTGAGAAGTATTTTGATAGTGTGGGGAGTATTTTGATGTCGTGAGGAGTAATTTGATGCTGTGGAGTGTCTTGTGATGGGGAGTATTTTGATGTTGTGTGAAGTATTTTGATGTTGTGTGAAGTTTTTTGATGTTGTGGGGAGTATTTTGATGTTGTGGGGAGTATTTTGATGTTTGGGGAGTATTGTGATGTTGTGTGGAGTATTTTGATGCTGTGGGAAGTATTTTGATGTTGTGAGGAGTATTGTGATGGTGTGGGAGTATTTTGATGTTGTAGGGAGTTGTGAAGATATTTTGATGTTGTTGGGGGTATTGTGATGGTGTGGGGGTATTTTGATGCTGTAGGGAGTATTGTGATGGTGTGGGGGTATTGTGATGCTGTGGGGAGTATTTTGATGATGTGGGGAGTATTTTGATGCTGTGAGAAGTATTTTGATGTTGTGTTGAGTATTTTGATGTTGTGTTGAGTATTTTAACGCTGTGAGGAGTATTTTGATGTTGTGTTGAGTATTTTGATGCGGTGAGGAGTATTGTAATGCTGTGGGGAGTATTTTGATGCTGTGGGGAGTATTTTGATGCGGTGAGGAGTATTTTAATGCTGTGGGGAGTATTTTGATGTTGTGTTGAGTATTTTGATGTTGTGTTGAGTATTTTGATGTTGTGTTGAGTATTTTGATGTTGTGTTGAGTATTTTGATGTTGTGTTGAGTATTTTAATGCTGTGAGGAGTATTGTGATGCTGTGGGGAGTATTTTGATGATGTGTTGAGTATTTTGATGCTGTGAGAAGTATTTTGATGTTGTGTTGAGTATTTTGATGTTGTGTTGAGTATTTTAATGCTGTGAGGAGTATTGTGATGCTGTGGGGAGTATTTTGATGATGTGTTGAGTATTTTGATGGTGTGAGGAGTATTTTGATGGTGTGGAGAGTATTTTGATGTTGTGTTGAGTATTTTGATGTTGTGTTGAGTATTTTAATGCTGTGAGGAGTATTTTGATGCTGTGAGGAGTATTGTGATGCTGTGGGGAGTATTTTGATGATGTGTTGAGTATTTTGATGCTGTGAGAAGTATTTTGATGTTGTGTTGAGTATTTTGATGTTGTGTTGAGTATTTTGATGTTGTGTTGAGTATTTTAATGCTGTGGGGAGTATTGTGATGCTGTGGGGAGTATTTTGATGTTGTGTTGAGTATTTTGATGCTGTGGGAAGTATTTTGATGTTGTGTTGAGTATTTTGATGCTGTGGGAAGTATTTTGATGCTGTGGGGAGTATTTTGATGATGTGGGGAGTATTTTGATGGTGTGAGAAGTATTTTGATGTTGTGTTGAGTATTTTGATGCTGTGGGGAGTATTTTGATGTTGTGTTGAGTATTTTGATGTTGTGTTGAGTATTTTAATGCTGTGAGGAGTATTTTGATGGTGTGAGGAGTATTTTGATGGTGTGAGGAGTATTTTGATGCTGTGGGGAATATTTTGATGTTGTGTTGAGTATTTTAATGCTGTGAGGAGTATTTTGATGGTGTGAGGAGTATTTTGATGGTGTGAGGAGTATTTTGATGTTGTGGGGAGTATTTTGATGCTGTGAGGAGTATTTTTGTAATTCAATAAACGATTACATTGAACTATTTCTTCCATATGAAAATATAACATTAGGCATTTTTTTCTTTCACACCTTCAGTTCTTATCGCTATCTTTTGTTTTCACCGGTAAAATTTCAGTATTTTATTGAAGTTAGTGAAAAGATCAATTTCACCAAGATATGGATAACTGGAATGAAATTTGTATAGGTTGTACTGACTTGTGGATTATGTTATAATTTGTTACAATATAAATGGATAAATAGCACAAGATATTGTGATATTAATGCCGAAAATATTATTCAAAACGATTTGATCCTAGAAATAGAGTGTGTTCTGTGTTTTACAGCATGCCTTTGTCCATCTCCACTGTAATTTGACACTTCATCAAGTACCGCTTTAGGTCGCTGATATGGCAGTCATGATTGCTATCAGATACAAACGAGTCGTGCTTTAACCTCGGTTGACTCCGCGCGAAATTCTAAGATAGCCATATCTGAATCACGTGATAAAAAATGATTGGCTGTCAGCAAGAACGGAAAATATTAAACGTCATCAAATAATAAAAAAAAAGCAGCAAAGAGATTGACACACGCATTATTTCAAACCAGATAAACGAGAGTTTAAAGATTGTTAGCTTTGCGTGGTTCCTTTATCCCGCACGGTTTTAAAAAATATTTCTGTAAACCATTCATTCAATGACGATTTATCGGACATATAAAGATAATTACAGTGTCGGTTTTGATAACTTCGTCATAATATATATGTGCTTGATATTTATTGAATGAAAAAGAAATTTAACAAATATTTCGTAATAAATTTATTGTTCTGTTGTTGACCATGCTAGCCTTTGTTGAAATTGCAATGTGAAATGAGATCAAGATCGGACTAACCCTGGTATCTTAACATAAATTACAAACAGCGCTCCTAATGCACAAAATGTGTTACACTATATTTCATGGCGTCAATAGGTGTTTACATTGTGAAAATAAGTCTAGATAAGTAAACCTTGTGATATGTCTCATTAAGTGTCCTGTTACAGCATTACAGTCTCGTGATTTGCTGGTAATAAGAAATGTGACGAGGGAAAATATTGATTTTATGATGATTTACAAATCCATCTCTGTTACTGTTTACGGTATGATAAAATCAGCTATATTTTCATGATTAAATAGATAATGAATTTAATATATCCGAATGGTGCGAAAAATTGTGACATAAAAGTTGTGACGCTTTAAAAAAAACAAAGCTTTGTCGTTACTGATATCATTTTTCAAAAGATTAAGTCCAAAATGTTTGAAGCATGTATCAATTTCATTCACGTGAGTATAACTTTGTCAAATTGTCGAAAAACGCAAATCTCAAAGATAAGACATGCTTCTATTTTGCTTTGGCAAGTCAAATTTTAAAAAAATGAATGACAGAGTAAAACAAGAACATTTTTAAAGGCTTGACGGAATCTAGCTCTTTAGAGTTCATCAAAAAATTGATTTGGGAACCTGAACCAAATATTGTTTATTAAAGCTTGTCATGGTCGATAAATGATTGATCGCATCTTTGTATGTGTTGTTGTTTATTTTTATTTCATATTCTAAAGCAACATCTATGATAACGGCATTATCATATGAGGTACTACTGTAACGAAAGCGTGTGTACAGGTACCATACAGAGAGAAAGGACGAGAAAATAGGAAAATCGCACCAAACTTTTGGTCGTAAAAGTTGTAATATGGGCAACAAATTCAGAAAGACTTCTCCAGTGTTCACAGAGTTCAAGGCATAAATTTATCCTCTGTTGTCCAGTCCACATTTTGGTCGTTGAAGTTGTAATATTGCTAACAGGTTCAGAAAGACTTCTCCAGTGTTCACAGAGTTCAAGGCATAAATTTATCCTCTGTTGTCCAGTCCACATTTTGGTCGTTGAAGTTGTAATATTGACGACAGGTTCAGTAAGACTTCTCCAGTGTTCACAGAGTTCAAGGCATAAATTTATCCTCTGTTGTCCAGTCCACGTTTTGGTCGTTGAAGTTGTAATATTGACAACAGGTTCAGAAAGACTTCTCCAGTGTTCACAGAGTTCAAGGCATAAAATTATCCTCTGTTGTTCAGTCCACACTAGAACCTTTTTACGATAAACATGCACAGCAAGTGAACACCGATACAATCCCCACTCCCCCCTCCAACAAAAAAAATATTAAATTATTTCATTGTTCTTATTGAACATAATGAATGTTATTTTCTGTTTTACTGCTATAGTTCCAATGTAATGCCAGACGAACAACCAATGTCATCTACGTGACGATTACCATGATAAATTAAACTACAATTTCTTTCCGCTTCATTTAAAAATTCGGAACCGTAATCGCTGGTTGACATCAAAACAGTTGTCTATTTAATGTTCAACAGTGATGCGTTTACATATCATGTCCGTCCATCGCTTTCATATCTTCTCAATTTATGAATACAAATATTTTCTTTGTGGTATTGACGTGTGATTTTATATATCCTTACTTAAATCATGTTTAAATGTATCTTTCCGTATTCTGTTGTATACTTAGCACGAGTAAGATGTTATCAATATACTCCGCGGTATAAAACCCTTCTAACTGCCGCTGGTACCACTATTGTATATCAGAAAATCGTCCTATACAGGGCGATATTTACAGACGGCAGACCGATACAATACTCTATTTAGCAAACAGTGTTTGATGTTTGTGTTTATTATTGTCGCTGAAAGAGAGAATAAAAACAGGCAATCTACTCATGAAAGACAACCTTTAACTAGTTTACAATTCAAGTCTTCACCATAATCCTATTGAATTAATATTGTTATTTTCTAGAGCTACCCATGTAGTATCTTTCTCGGTTCCTCTGTACAGATTCACACTTGTTGTTAAATGATTTGGAAACTATAAATATGTAAATAGGATATTTGTAAACGAGTAGTTGAATTTTCCAGCTGAGATACGAAATATTTTGTTATTGAAATTCCTCTGTTGGTAATTATATTGATGATAATGGAACTGACTTGTTCCTGGCCTGTTCTTGTCACGAGCTCCAGGGGCAGGTCTCTCCTTCACGCCGTCCCTGCCATACCCGGGCACCTGGCGCCGACTGATTTTTCGCTCACCAGGGGCCGTCACCGCACATACTCTATGGAATACGCATGCGCAAATACATCTTGGGTAACGGTAGTTATTCTTGCAGTGGTGTGAATATATTAGAAAGTTAATTGTGATGATGTGGTGTTGCATTATCTTCTTCAGAACATATTCTTTCAAAAACATGCTTATACATGTAAGGTTTACCTAGAATATCAAACGTTAAAATATTTATATCTTTAGTATGTAAATCATTTAAGCTGTATGTCGCGATGATCACCGGTGCGAGCCGAAACGCACACGAGATCTGTAAGTATCTATGTTTTGAGCCCCCCATGCGGGTCTCACACAATCACTCACAACTAGGGACAAAATACGGCTTATGGTTTTGTAAAACTTAATTTCAGGTTCGCTACAGGGACATCACTTTAATGTTCTTTCAACATACTCCCGTATTGAAATGAATGTTGATCCCGTTGCACGTCATATTAAACCCATTTAAAGCAGTTTTTGTGACAAGAACTCCTACAAACCATAAGTATAGTCGGCCTTTTGATTCTCAATACGGGTGTAATGTACCTTACCTGTGGTATTAGCTACAACTATTGATGCTGAAGTGGTAAACATCCTCTTGTGACTCCACCAGTCTGTACGCGGGCGGTAGAGGCGGTATGGTTGTCTAATGGTGTGGAAACATCAGAATCAACGAAGACGGCTTTACACTGTGAATTTTTTTTTTTCATACATATTCTTTACACGTGCTGCAAATCGGCATCTTTGTAATAAAACACAAATTAATTTTATCAACTTGTGGTGTTTGGCTGTCATTCATAAGGTGCACTCTAATGATTAAGGTTTAAAGAGACACAAAGAACATGGTGCATGATGGCTGACGAAGAAAATTCTTCAGGAAGTGTTGGTTTTAATAACATAAGTCAAAATATACACGGAATGACAAACGATATTCCTATATTTATTTTTGGTGTGATGACAGTGCCGTTTAATTAGGACAGAAAATTGTATTAAGTTACTTAAATGACAGTTAGTTTTCTAATAATAATAAAAAAAACTTTTTTCGCCTCACGATATTATTCTTAACGAAAAGGAATTACTTTTGACTAAGATATGTCAGACTTGTGAATTGATTTTGTGTTATTGTCACATAATACTTCAAAAAGTGACACACTTTTTCATCAATTTTATTTAAATGATTCCGTAAAATATCAACAATTGTATTAAGAACGAAAATGTTTCAAAAACATCATTTATATCCTTGTGGAAGCTTATGAAAGTATCAAGAGCGCAGTGACTGACTGAACAGTGAGAATGGTTTTAAGTTAACCTTCTCTACCCCCTAAAATCAGAGAAGGTGGCGAATTTCTTTTAACGGACACTAGTACCTTAATGAGAAGACATTTCTGTTAGCCAGACATGAATATTCTAAACGAGTTTATCTCAACTACCGTATAAAATGATAAATGAAGAGATTGCGCCCCCTTGTATGTATTCCTCCAAAAATCGAAATTCTGAGCAACACCAGTCATGAATTTTAAACCAAAAAGTGTTTATTATAATGCTTCATAGCAAAAAGAGGGTATGTTCTTCGTGGTTGACAGTACGTGTTTTCATTCAAACGAATGGGTAATGGGATATCTATTCACCAAAAAAATAAAAAATAAAAAAATATTATAAAAAAAGCTTAACAAAACATCAAAAATGATAAGACCTGTGTACATTTTTCCAACACTTTCAGTACTCTGGGAGTATATGGTTTTTGTTTTGAAAAATGACTCGATGGTCAAGGGATTGGCTATGCGAAATTTTGGCATTTGGTTATAAACATAGTACATATTGTATTTTAATGTGAAAAAAATATTGCTTGTACGAATGAAATACACAAATGATTTTTGACATATATTTAATTCGCGAAAGAAGCTGTATTTCTAATTGGCATTGTTCTCATATACCAATTAAATACATATTTAACGCACAAGGTCAGATCTTTAAAAATTATTGTCAACATTCTTGTTGGATTCATCCTAAATATTTTCTTATATTTACGGGTTACTTTGACATTTTGAGAAATGCTATTGGCTAATGCCCCCATCTTTAGGCCAAATGAGAAAACTTCTTTCAAATGTCCTTAAGATGAGGAATTCACCAAGTTTGATAAATCGATCAGATTTCCTTAAAAAGCGTTGTTTGCCGTAATCAGCGACAAAACGTCCTTTCAATCCCAAATCAGACAAACAAAAAACGAAGTGCACAGCAACAGTTTGTGTAATCACTTTACTCTTAAATATCTGAAAGGCTAATGCTGCATGATCTTTGGAATTCGTGTCACCGATTCATTTTTTTGACGAATACAAGACGTTCCGTTTTACAAATAATCTTAAACGAATGTTTCAGGAAAAGGTCACATTGATTATCTGTATAGTATAACCAACATTTCAACCATGACGAAACTAGCCAAGTGTTTCATATTCGAATTTGAAGATCGTTAGTCACTAAGTTTTAGAGCGTTTGGCACAATTGATCAATTATAACGATTCAGGGACCGAAAGAAAACCGACAAATTAATAATCACAAATTATCTATTCAACAAATGATGACTAACAATGACAAATTTTGATAAACGTATTACAACGAAATGTGTTTTTATATTCTTCTTAAAGAAATTCAGAACAACTTTCTCTCTTAGTGGAACAATCAAAACCCACCTCTAGATATTTCTATAATGGAACAATCACAACCCTCCTCTAGATATATCTGTAATGGAACAATCACAACCCTCCTCTAGATATCTCTGTAATGGAACAATCACAACCCTCCTCTAGATATCTCTGTAATGGAACAATCACAACCCTCCTCTATATCTCTGTATTGGAACAATCACAACCCTCCTCTAGATATCTGTAATGGAACAATCACAACCCTCCTCTCTCTGTATAATGGAACAATCACAACCCTCCTCTATATCTCTGTATTGGAACAATCACAACCCTCCTCTAGATATCTCTGTAATGGAACAATCACAACCCTCCTCCAGATATCTCTAATGGAACAATCACAACCCCCCTCTAGATATCTCTGTAATGGAACAATCACAACCCTCCTCTATATCTCTGTAATGGAACAATCACAACCCTCCTCTAGATATCTCTGTAATGGAACAATCACAACCCTCCTCTAGATATCTCTGTAATGGAACAATCACAACCCTCCTCTAGATATCTGTAATGGAACAATCACAACCCTCCTCTAGATATCTCTGTAATGGAACAATCACAACCCTCCTCTAGATATCTGTGTAATGGAACAATCACAACCCTCCTCTAGATATCTCTGTAATGGAACAATCACAACCCTCCTCTAGATATCTGTGTAATGGAACAATCACAACCCTCCTCTAGATATCTGTAATGGAACAATCACAACCCTCCTCTAGATATCTGTAATGGAACAATCACAACCCTCCTCTAGATATCTCTGTAATGGAACAATCACAACCCTCCTCTATATCTCTGTAATGGAACAATCACAACCCTCCTCTATATCTCTGTAATGGAACAATCACAACCCTCCTCTATATCTCTGTAATGGAACAATCACAACCCTCCTCTATATCTCTGTAATGGAACAATCACAACCCTCCTCTATATCTCTGTAATGGAACAATCACAACCCTCCTCTATATCTCTGTAATGGAACAATCACAACCCTCCTCTAGATATCTCTGTAATGGAACAATCACAACCCTCCTCTAGATATCTCTGTAATGGAACAATCACAACCCTCCTCTAGATATCTCTGTAATGGAACAATCACAACCCTCCTCTAGATATATCTGTAATGGAACAATCACAACCCTCCTCTAGATATCTCTGTAATGGAACAATCACAACCCTCCTCTAGATATCTCTGTAATGGAACAATCACAACCCTCCTCTAGATATCTCTGTAATGGAACAATCACAACCCTCCTCTAGATATCTCTGTAATGGAACAATCACAACCCTCCTCTAGATATCTCTGTAATGGAACAATCACAACCCTCCTCTAGATATCTCTGTAATGGAACAATCACAACCCTCCTCTAGATATCTCTGTAATGGAACAATCACAACCCTCCTCTAGATATCTCTGTAATGGAACAATCACAACCCTCCTCTAGATATCTCTGTAATGGAACAATCACAATCTCTGTAATGGAACAATCCATATCTCTGTAATGGAACAATATCTCTGTAATGGAACAATCACAACCCTCCTCTAGATATCTCTGTAATGGAACAATCACAACCCTCCTCTAGATATCTCTGTAATGGAACAATCACAACCCTCCTCTAGATATCTCTGTAATGGAACAATCACAACCCTCCTCTATATCTCTGTAATGGAACAATCACAACCCTCCTCTAGATATATCTGTAATGGAACAATCACAACCCTCCTCTAGTTATCTCTGTAATGGAACAATCACAACCCTCCTCTAGATATCTCTGTAATGGAACAATCACAACCCTCCTCTAGATATCTCTGTAATGGAACAATCACAACCCTCCTCTATATCTCTGTAATGGAACAATCACAACCCTCCTCTAGTTATCTCTGTAATGGAACAATCACAACCCTCCTCTAGATATCTCTGTAATGGAACAATCACAACCCTCCTCTACATATCTCTGTATTGAGACAATCACTCCTCTAGATATCTCCTGTAAATGAATAACACCTGTGACAATGTTTATATCGGAAGCTTCCACGTAACACAAGCTTATGCTCACTACAACCGTGTAACACAAGCTAACAACCCTGTAACACAAGCTAACAACCCTGTAACACAAGCTAACAACCCTGTAACACAAGCTAACAACCCTGTAACACAAGCTAACATCTCTGTAACACAAGCTAACATCTCTGTAACACAAACTAACAACCCTGTAACACA
The DNA here is from genome assembly GCF_031769215.1 of Ylistrum balloti. NCBI lineage: Eukaryota > Metazoa > Mollusca > Bivalvia > Pectinida > Pectinidae > Ylistrum > Ylistrum balloti. The sequence continues at coordinate 1,103,609 of NW_026781899.1, forward strand.
AGCTAACATCTCTGTAACACAAGCTAACAACAGTGTAACACAAGCTAACAACAGTGTAACACAAGCTAACATCTCTGTAACACAAGCTAACAACCCTGTAACACAAGCTAACATCTCTGTAACACAAGCTAACAACCCTGTAACACAACCTAACAACCCTGTAACACAAGCTAACAACCCTGTAACACAAGCTAACAACCCTGTAACACAAGCTAACATCTCTGTAACACAAGCTAACAACCCTGTAACACAAGCTAACATCTCTGTAACACAAGCTAACATCTCTGTAACACAAGCTAACAACCCTGTAACACAAGTTAACATCTCTGTAACACAAGCTAACAACCCTGTAACACAAGCTAACAACCCTGTAACACAAGCTAACATCTCTGTAACACAAGCTAACAACCCTGTAACACAAGCTAACAACCCTGTAACACAAGCTAACATCTCTGTAACACAAGCTAACATCTCTGTAACACAAGCTAACATCTCTGTAACACAAGCTAACATCTCTGTAACACAAGCTAACAACCCTGTAACACAAGCTAACAACCCTGTAACACAAGCTAACAACCCTGTAACACAAGCTAACAACCCTGTAACACAAGCTAACATCTCTGTAACACAAGCTAACATCTCTGTAACACAAGCTAACATCTCTGTAACACAAGCTAACAACCCTGTAACACAAGCTAACAACCCTGTAACACAAGCTAACAACCCTGTAACACAAGCTAACATCTCTGTAACATAAGCTAACAACCCTGTAACACAAGCTAACATCCCTGTAACACAAGCTAACAACCCTGTAACACAAGCTAACATCTCTGTAACACAAGCTAACAACCCTGTAACACAAGCTAACAACCCTGTAACACAAGCTAACATCCCTGTAACACAAGCTAACAACCCTGTAACACAAGCTAACATCTCTGTAACACAAGCTAACATCTCTGTAACACAAGCTAACAACCCTGTAACACAAGCTAACAACCCTGTAACACAAGCTAACAACCCTGTAACACAAGCTAACATCTCTGTAACACAAGCTAACATCTCTGTAACACAAGCTAACAACCCTGTAACACAAGCTAACATCTCTGTAACACAAGCTAACAACCCTGTAACACAAGCTAACATCTCTGTAACACAAGCTAACATCTCTGTAACACAAGCTAACAACCCTGTAACACAAGCTAACAACCCTGTAACACAAGCTAACAACCCTGTAACACAAGCTAACAACCCTGTAACACAACCTAACAACCCTGTAACACAAGCTAACATCTCTGTAACACAAGCTAACATCTCTGTAACACAAGCTAACAACCCTGTAACACAAGCTAACAACCCTGTAACACAAGCTAACAACCCTGTAACACAAGCTAACATCTCTGTAACACAAGCTAACAACCCTGTAACACAAGCTAACAACCCTGTAACACAAGCTAACATCGCTGTAACACAACCTAACAACCCTGTAACACAAGCTAACATCTCTGTAACACAAGCTAACAAAAGTGTTACACAAGCTTTCAACCCTGTAACACAAGCTAACAACCCTGTAACACAAGCTAACAACCCTGTAACACAAGCTAACAACCCTGTAACACAAGCTACCAACAGTGTTATCATATTACAACCCAGTAATATAGCTAACGACCGCTAAACTACACATGCTAACTAATCCTGTCTGTAACATGATCGATCGTTAGCATTATGAACATTTAGCCCTAATGTTATCGGTGAACGAAGAGAGACAACTCTTGCATCTACTGCCTGAGTGGACGCAGTGGTGAACCAGAAATATGCGTCAGATCAAAAACTCGAACCCATACAGAATAATTGGCTATAAATAATTGTAGGAATTTCTGTTGCAGAATATCTCTCGTCCACAATATTAGGCTATTAGATAGACTAAGACCGAATTATATCCACTGTTTTTTTTCTTTTATTACCAATTTTATTCGTTTTTTTTTTCAATTTGTTTGATAACCTATGGGTTTGGACGAGTTGTATCTTGCAACAGAATTTCCTACAAATATTTATCAAATTATAACTAGGGGATAATTATGGATGGTTTCGATTTTCTATTTTGGAGGAATGTTTCCGTTTTCCCCATTTCTTACACGAAATCTTTAGCACGGCAGTACATGAGAGAGTTGTCTATCTTGGTTCATCCGATAACGTTGAGACTTAGCGGTCATATTTTAAGCGTACATTTGTGTTTCTGTAAGGGGTTGTTCACGTGTGTTATAGGGGCTGTAAGCTTGTGTTACTGGAGCTGTAAGTATGTGTTACTGGGGCTGTAAGCTTGTGTTACAGGGGCTGTAAGCTTGTGTTACTGGAGCTGTAAGCTTGTGTTACTGGGGCTGTAAGTTTGTGTTACTGGAGCTGTAAGTTTGTGTTACTGGAGCTGTAAGTTTGTGTTACTGGGGATGTAAGTTTGTGTTACTGGGGCTGTAAGCTTGTGTTACTGGGGCTGTAAGCTTGTGTTACTGGAGCTGTAAGCTTGTGTTACTGGAGCTGTAAGTTTGTGTTACTGGAGCTGTAAGCTTGTGTTACTGGGGCTGTAAACTTGTGTTACTGGGGCTGTAAGTTTGTGTTACTGGAGCTGTAAGTATGTGTTACTGGAGCTGTAAGCTTGTGTTACTGGGACTGTAAGCTTGTGTTACTGGAGCTGTAAGCTTGTGTTACTGGGACTGTAAGCTTGTGTTACTGGGGCTGTAAGCTTGTGTTACTGGGGCTGTAAGCTTGTGTTACTGGGGCTGTAAGCTTGTGTTACTGGAGCTGTAAGCTTGTGTTACTGGGGCTGTAAGCTTGTGTTACTGGAGCTGTAAGTTTGTGTTACTGGGGCTGTAAACTTGTGTTACTGGGGCTGGTTACTGGGGCTGTAAGTTTGTGTTACTGGGGCTGTAAGCTTGTGTTACTGGAGCTGTAAGCTTGTGTTACTGGAGCTGTAAGCTTGTGTTACTGGGGCTGTAAGCTTGTGTTACTGGGGCTGTAAGTTTGTGTTACTGGGGCTGTAAGTTTGTGTTACTGGGGCTGTAAGCTTGTGTTACTGGGGCTGTAAGCTTGTGTTACTGGGGCTGTAAGCTTGTGTTACTGGGGCTGTAAGCTTGTGTTACTGGGGCTGTAAGCTTGTGTTACTGGGGCTGTAAGTTTGTGTTACTGGAGCTGTAAGCTTGTGTTACTGGGGCTGTAAGTTTGTGTTACTGGGGCTGTAAGTTTGTGTTACTGGGGCTGTAAGTTTGTGTTACTGGGGCTGTAAGCTTGTGTTACTGGGGCTGTAAGTTTGTGTTACTGGGGATGTAAGTTTGTGTTACTGGGACTGTAAGTTTGTGTTACTGGAGCTGTAAGCTTGTGATACTGGGACTGTAAGCTTGTGTTACTGGGGCTGTAAGTTTGTGTTACTGGGGCTGTAAGTTTGTGTTACTGGGGCTGTAAGTTTGTGTTACTGGGGCTGTAAGTTTGTGTTACTGGGGCTGTAAGCTTGTGTTACTGGGGCTGTAAGTTTGTGTTACTGGGGATGTAAGCTTGTGTTACTGGGGCTGTAAGCTTGTGTTACTGGGGCTGTAGTTTGTGTTAGCTTGTGTTACTGGGGCTGTAAGTTTGTGTTACTGGGGCTGTAAGCTTGTGTTACTGGGGCTGTAAGTTTGTGTTACTGGGGCTGTAAGCTTGTGTTACTGGGGCTGTAAGTTTGTGTTACAGGGGCTGTAAGCTTGTGTTAGCTGTAAGTTTGTGTTACTGGGGATGTAAGTTTGTGTTACTGGGACTGTAAGCTTGTGTTACTGGGACTGTAAGTTTGTGTTACTGGGGCTGTAAGCTTGTGTTACTGGGACTGTAAGCTTGTGTTACTGGGGCTGTAAGTTTGTGGCTGTAAGCTTGTGTTACTGGGACTGTAAGTTTGTGTTACTGGGGCTGTAAGCTTGTGTTACTGGGGCTGTAAGCTTGTGTTACTGGGGCTGTAAGCTTGTGTTACTGGGGCTGTAAGCTTGTGTTACTGGGGCTGTAAGTTTGTGTTACTGGGGCTGTAAGCTTGTGTTACTGGGGCTGTAAGCTTGTGTTACTGGAGCTGTAAGTTTGTGTTACTGGAGCTGTAAGTTTGTGTTACTGGGGCTGTAAGCTTGTGTTACTGGAGCTGTAAGTTTGTGTTACTGGAGCTGTAAGCTTGTGTTACTGGGGCTGTAAGTTTGTGTTACTGGGACTGTAAGTTTGTGTTACTGGGGATGTTAGCGTTGAACTCAATGAGAAATTTCTATTTCTTTTTATTAGAACGTGTTTGACGCTCGTTAGTTTGCATGTTGGTTTCATTGTTGTATGCTTGTTCTCATATGAGCACATGACATTACTTACCTAAATTGACCAATGTTTACATGGCGTGTGCCATCGATGAAGCAGAAGACGCTTCCGGGACACCTGGTCTTCTTCTTGTATTTTTTAATTTTCCGTGAATTTCTGTGTAAATCTTTCTTTTGTATATACTTCTCGCTATTTTTATTGAATTTTAGCTTGACTATGATTATGCTGACAGGTGTTTTACTTTTTGTGTTTTTAATTCTACTTTCATGAGTAGTGTAATGGTAATTGCAAAGTTTGTTTGACGATAAACGATCATGTCATGTACAGGAGCTTCTAAAGTTTTGTTTTATGAAGTATAACAAAATCGTCTTGGATGATTGACAGGTAAAATAGTAACCAATATTAATAACCAATAGGTAAATAGTTTATATACTTCAAACCAGAGGTTCAATGGGTCTGCAGCGCTCACTCACCTGGTATATATATATATATATATATTAGCCAAATATCATGCCTCTAGGTCTATTAATTCATAAGTAGAAGTTGTTAAATGTTTTTAACAAATTTGAACCCTATGACCTTGAATATAAGTCATGGTCATTTCTTTTAGCAAAATTGTTGGGTTTCATCCTAGAAACATATCAGTCAAATATCATTCCTCTAGGCTTTTTAGTTCACGAGGAGACGTCGTTTATAGGTTTTTGACATATATGACCCCTGTTACCTTGAATATAGGTCAAGGTAATTTCTTTTTACAAATCTTGTCAGGCTTCATCCTAGGAGCATACCAGCCAAACATCAAAACATTTGGTCCACTGGATATTGTGAAGAAGTTGTTGAAAGGAAAAAAATGATGCCGGACGACGGACCTGCGCCACGGGTAACACTTTCATAAAAAGAGGTATAGATTCTAAACTTCCTGGATTTCAGTCAATTTGTTTTGGTCTTTCTATATCTAACTCAATCAGATCGGGCCTAACACGTTTGAAAAATGTAATTTAGAAGACTGATACAGAAAATTATAGCGAAAAATCACATTCTGTTTCGTGAAAATGAGACTGGATACTTACAGAATGGTAAATGAGATAAAAAGTCTAGGGCTGTCTGTGTTGTCTGAGTGTTACGCCGTGTAAAAGCAGGCAAATGTCGGAACTACACGACAACAAGCATACGTGTTACATGCCTACCACTCGAGAGGCGGGCATCGCCTTTGTCACCGTCCACCGGGACACCACAAAATTGCAGGTATTCGTTTACCGTCCGCAAGTTTTCTCGCGTCCCCCCGTGATATATGGGCGTTACGCGCCTCAGGTGTCTGGAGAGCGAACAAAGGGACCAAACTATATCATTATATGATTCAACTCTTATGATATCTGTACTCTTTTGCGTTTAATTTTGAAGTCGTACCAACAGATGCAGTATCATGTAATGTCTGGAACACCGCAGTGATAGCGGAGTGTTATAAATAGCTCTGGCCAGACTCTCGCCTGGTATATATACATGTATATATATATATATAACATCAGTATTAAGTATATTTAACAACACCTCAAATGCCTGTTGTGAACAGCCGCGCAAGCACATATATTGTTACATTGTTACCACACAAAACAACGTATTAATAATTTATTTAAATCACTCTTTACATCCGTATTGTTTTATTTATTATGAATTGTAGAATGTTGTGAAACCATACAGGTATTTGAACATAATTTTGAACGATTTTATATCTCAAAATTGAAAAGTAGTAAGATCCAAAAAAAAAAAATGAAAATTGTCACAGCAAAGATGTGTTTCCATAATCAATAAAACATGGCACCACAATAGAGATCGTTTATCGAGATAAATTTTGTACTATTATGTAATCATATTAAACCATTTGCCACTTCTATGTTAATTCGACCGAATGTTCGAAACTACATCGAAATCTAACACTTTACAAATAAATAAGACAATTAACATCGGTTGAATTCAGGATATCAATTTACCTAAGTCATTGTAACAAGGCTGGCCAGGTGTGTCACGATATGATATGCTGTTAATTAAAATCAAAATTTTTACTTCGTAAATCATTGAATATAGCCTTACAATCGACATGATTTATGTTTGCAGAAATTATCGAAAAGGCGTCAGATCAGCAACCCTCAGCGTGCGGTATTGATATTGTGCAGTCCTGAAACATTCAAACTGGGAGTACAGGAAAAAAAGGATAGAATATTTACCTAACTGGAGGGTAGGACAGAGAAATCACTACCCAAGGCGAAGATTTTTATTTGGCTAAGTAAAAAAACTCCAAACAACTTGAAAAGGCAAATATCTCCTGGACCGAGTGTGATTACATCTACAACAATTTTTATTATTTCCAGAAACACATCCACATGAAGGAAACCATGCAGATTCATTCATGCATGTTACTGGAAAGATCGAAAATTAAAGCCGCTTGCTCTTAAATGTCTCAGACGTGAGACGTTGGCATCGCCAACAACTTTGGCTACATTCAGCTTCACCAGATACAGATATAAAGTTTGTTATCTTTTTAAAAAAAATTACCGATAAAAAGGCTATTAATTATCATACTTTCAATGGAACGAACATTTCATTAAGTAGTATCTAGTTCCGGAGCATAAGGACAAAGAGATATGGTCGTCTATATTGATAAAATGTAAATATTATATAAATCTATATAAAATCGTATGAAATCACTGCTAGCGTTTTCCGACCGGATACACAAAGTTTTTATCTTTTTTTTAATTATATATATATAGTTCTTAAAGTTTGGTACATATATTGACACGTGGAATATGAAGGAATTCACATCGTTTTTTGTTCAATATTGCTGTCATTTTGAAACAGAATATATATCATTTTAACTGAAAGTCTTCGATAAGGGTATAGAAACAGACAGGAGGCACGGTTCTATCTACATAATTACTACATAGGATATTCAAATGTATTCTTTATAGTGTGCGAGCGTGGTTGAATATATCTAGTCACTCCTTTCGCTTGTGAATATTGGAAAATATTTGTTTGTAGGAGTTAAAGCAGATAATTACGTTGTAATTTAGACATGTTATTGAATATAGAGTAAGGGACTTTGTAGTGGGGATTAATTAACAGGCCACTGATACGTCCCCTGTGTTATACACTAAGTTATACATGCATTGTCCCTGTAGCGAATTACTTACCTCTGTCACAATACAGTGGACACAAACACACACACCTGGCCCCACTTGTATAAAACATCTCAACTTGAGATTTCCTCAAGTCGAGATTTTCCTCAGCTAATATCTCCTTGAAAATATCTTGTATGAAAATTCCTCAAGGAATTTCAGGACATCCTAGCCGATGCCTTCCTCCTGTTCCTTGAGAAAATTTTATACAAGCCGTTTTTGAGGAGATATCAGCTGAGGAAAATCTCGACTTGAGGAAATCTCAAGTTGAGATGTTTTATACAAGTGGGGCCTGGCTCGCGCCCCCATTATCAGATGTATTGCTAATTATCTTTTAAATGAATTTTAAATAGGTCCGCTTTAAAATCTCAACATACAATGTACTTTTCAAAGCAAAATATGTTTATTTTATTTTATGATTAAACTCCCGGCGTGTTTTTCAATCTTAAGACGTGTAAAGTCATGCATGAATGAAGATAAAACACGCCGCTACGTTTGCTGAACATTATGTAAATTAAATTATCTAAGTAACAACAGCACTGATACACATGTATTGTGCCGTTAGGGAGGGTCACGAGACCAAGCATGTCCACTCACAGAGTAATATATGCCGATCATCTGATACATATACTTAATTCTAATTTCATTGAAGTACAATACCTCTTGTCAAATCCGGTAACGTGGCATCCCTCCCCTATCAAAATAATTCTATTCCATATGCATTGATCAATACAACGACGGAAAGATGTGTTAAGTTTATTTAAAAGAAATTTTGTACACGGTATACCTGTATTCATGAGAGGTTTTAAACATTAAGTAGATCATGTTAACCACATATTTGTTTTGTAAATGCATTTGTATAAAAAATTACATAGAAGAAAATGAGAAAAATTTCCATATTTTAGAGCTATGCTTTGTTATGGTAATATTTGATTTTAAAACATGGTTTCCAATTTGATCGTTTTTCTGTCGAAATTAGTGGACCTAATGATCAAAGTGTCGACATTAGATCTATTTTGGCGATATTTTTTTTATTTTGATGATATAACAAGTTTGAGTTTTTAAGACCCATTAACACTTAAGTTATATCGGACCAAACATCAGGTGCAACGGGAGAAGAACTTTGCAAAATTCTCTATATAATATTGATAATACCTTATTATTTAGGGAAATCTGTCTTTTATTTTTGTATAAATTCACGATAGGGTTTTAAACATGCTTTAATTAAAACCTTTAATTAAGCCTTTTGTAATCAAAATACTTTTTATAAAAAATATTCCTTATGAAAACGTGTATAACCCTGTATTATAATGAGCATCATGTTGAAATGATATATAATGCCGATAAATTGTATGAATTGGCGATTTGTCCTCCAAATAGTGTAAACGTCTGCGGAAATTTCTGTTAAGAAACTTTATCCCGAGTGATATATGATAATGAATATGTACAATTCGATATACCGCCTGTTCACGTCATTTATTGACCAGTTATCGTGTAGATAGTATATATGCAGTTCAAACCATTTTCGTATTAACTCTCCTCTAGTATCCCATAATGCAGTTTGTTTTGATCGCATTTGTATAGTTTTGTCAGCGTGTGATTTGTTGTCAAGGGAGAATGTGACGTAACGATACAGCCTTTTCACAAGTTGTCCTTTCTTTTAACTGATGACGACCATTTTGCAACCGGACGTGGCCCCTTCTGCCCTTACAGCTGTTACCATCAGCAATACGCTTCACTATCTAAGTCACATGTCTGGTGGTACATTCATGTAGCGTCCAGACAAACCCTAGTGTGTAGCACAAGCTTTGATTTAAAACGTTTACCTTAATGATGGCGAAGAGTTGAAATAACAATAATAAGTGTTTAAAAAATCACGAAAAAATACCAACATGGCAACATAATCTTAATCCAAACTAAAATTCCACAAAGTAGGGAAAATATGAACAAAAAAAAGATTTACATGGAGACTCCTGAAAAGTACAAGGAGAATAAGACCAGGTGTTCTGGAAGAGTAAGCGACTTCTGCTTCATCGACGACACCCGCCATGTAAACCTTGGTCAATCCAAGTAAATAGTGTCAATTTCTCAAATGAGAACAAGATATACAACAACAGGACCAACAAGCAAACTAACGAGCATTAAGCGCGTGCAGCTTCATATCACACATAAAAGAGGAATATTTCTCAATGAGATCACTATGACGACCATAGGAGTCAACGATCATTGTATCTGGCTAACAATTAAACAGCTTTTCATTTGAAACAGAATCGATATAGTGTGCTATTTTAAGTACTTTTAATATACACAGCAGAAGCGCTGAATTAGGTTAGAATGAGAAACAGATCTAAATAACTCGATAACACAATGTACAATTTTTGTTTGTGAAATTAATGATATACATTAAAACAATAAATTTAGAAAATGAAATGATCGTGTTTCTTTCTTTCTTTCTTTCTTTCTTGTTTGTTTGTTTGTTTAGTTTTTATTTCTTTTTTTTTTGTCTTTTGTTTGTTTATTTGTTTTGTTTTGTTTTTTTTTGTTTTTTGTTTTTGTTTTTTGTTTTTTGTTTGTTTTTTTATTAAAGGTTATTATTTGTCATCAAACATTAATTAAACATTTCAAAATACATATGATCTTTGTTTCAGTGGGGCTAAAGTATGTTGTATTTCCTTAATAAGATAGAAATACTTTATTTTGGAAAATAATAATGATGTGAACACCACTGGAAAACTCAGTATATAGCTATTACCAAATATTTCAATAATTTGAACCAAGTCATCTAGAAAATCTTTTTATAGTACAGTTTAGCGTTACTCTTTTTTATAAAAGAATTTATAAATAAATTTCGTTTCGTTTTAATAAATGTTATTTTTGTGTTGTGATATGATATTTTGAGAAGTTAGATAGGTAGGACTATGGATGACAAACTAAGCTACATCTTGTATGCCATGTAACACGCACCGCAGATCAGTTCCGCGTTCGGTATGCACTATGTATGAATCAATGATATAATGTGGTTACGTTAAACTGATCGTTTTGCTTGGGGAGGTTAATTTGAATATATCAGTACTTCCTGTTACGTCATCAACCGCGCTCGGCCGCTGGAAGGATCAGTACACGGCTACGATCGCTCTTTCATGAGATAAACCTAGGAAACCAGTTAATTCTAAAACATACCAGCAACAGACACTACCGTACCTTGAGGTAGTAAGTCCTACCTACGGATGCTGCGAATTGGTCGCAAATTTGAATAAAGGTTTGCCGTAACCTAAATGTCACGTTTTTATTCATTCGTTTGGCGATTCGATTCAAAAGATACACAGTCTAGTCTACTTTCTTTTGAAATGATCAAATTTGTGAAATTCACTACATTTATTTAATCAAGGGTCCAGAATATCTCTATAATCTATTTTTTTTTTTTGTTTTTTCTTTTGCACGATATTATAAATACTTTTAGGAGTAAAGAATATTGTTAGAGAATAATCATTTCTATATTTATTCAACTGTGGTTGCAAACAAAAACAAAACAAACAAAAAAACAAACAAAAAAACAAAAAAAAAACAAAAACAAAAATTCGTTAAGATCGTCTTTAATTCAAATGCATTTATTTTCCCTATACATCTATTTCTAGATTCTAAATCTGTACTGAAAGGTGTTACTTTCTCCTGTTTCTATTGTATAATCTTCATTAACAACGACCGGATGGATTGAAGGAATTTTGATAAATGTTACATTTTGGAAGAATGTGTGGAGCATTCTTCAAACTAGCTAAAATGGATAAATCAATACTTTTATCAGCGGGATTCTGACACATAAACAGTTCTCCGATAAATTAATTGAATTTCATTGACCATATTGCACAATGTTGCACGATTTGATTTGTAAAAAAATCTATGTAAGGCAGATTATAAACTTTTTTAATTTATGTTTTGTTTGTTTTTGCTTTTGTTTTGTTTTCGTTTTTTTTTATCTATTCATTTTTTTTTTGTAAAATTGAATAAGGCATTTAATCAGTCGATGGTTTGGACATTAATTAATTGAAAATGCACATTCATCCTAATTGAGAAATACGAGTCAACGCTGTAGCTTACGAAAATCATAAATGTTCATCCATAGGATTTATTCTACAAGGTTTCCGGAATTCCTGGCAGTGTTCAAGTATCCACTTGGTAGTAACTTGAAAAACAAAACGTGAAAGTATGTAAACATAGGAGATCTAACTTACTAATTTTAAAGATTTACAGCTTAGAACACTTAAATCAAACTGATCTGTTATTTAGATTTGACGGTCAGCAGTTATTTCACTTTCAATGGTTGTACGATCAAATCAAAATAATCAGAATATCCGACGTGGTTACTGAACATTGACTAAATATAAAAATATTAAAATGATATTGTCCTGAAGAACATCGAAAAAAGTATAAAGAAATTGTTGCTTTTATTCCAACACAAGCTGTTATTATTGTGATAGTTAAGGTTCTAGCTAACATACAAAAATAATTTCAATGTTTGCAGGTCTAATGCAATAGCCAGATCATATCGTGACTGTCAAACTCCACAAAACAGAGTTCTGTATTGGGTTTCACTAAAGTCAAGAATCAGCTGTTCGTTCACAACATTACTATTTGTTTTTTTTTTTTTTTTTTTCATTCTATTTTATTTATTTATTCATTTTTGATAACTTACTCCATTTGGAACCGAGAAGGACAGGACAGGACCCATGCAGTGACCGATCATCACGCTCTCCACTTGGTAGAAGGTTATACCAGAAAACAGCAGTCCCCTGAAATTACAATAGATATGATACTTAAATATGTAATACAAAGAATTCGACTTTTTTTAACCTGATGATAGATAAAACAAAAATAAGTAGAACATATTGAAGTTGTTGTTTGTAGTGTATGATACTGTCAGAAATGATAGCAAATAAAACATGGACAGAAACTTTAAAGTGTGAAATATTATTTCTTGATTTGCTTAAAAGTTCCTGACTGGTAATATTGTCTGTTTTTATACTTTCGTATGTGTTCAGGTCTGCGTAAGAGTACTCACTTTTATTGGGAGTATCCTCAGATTCAGTCTGGGTAAGAGTACTCACTTTTATTGGGAGTATCCTCAGATTGGAAAGAGTACTCACTTTTATTGGGAGTATCCTCAGATTGGAAAGAGTACTCAATTTTATTGGGAGTATCATCAGGTTCAGTCTGGGTAAGAGTACTCACTTTTTTTTGGGAGAATCATCAGGTTCAGTCTGGGTAAGAGTACTCACTTTTATTGGGAGTATCCTCAGATTGGAAAGAGTACTCACTTTTATTGGGAGTTTCCTCAGATTCAGTCTGGATAAGAGTACTCACTTTTATTGGGAGTATCATCAGATTGGAAAGAGTACTCACTTTTATTGGGAGTTTCCTCAGATTCAGTCTGGATAAGAGTACTCACTTTTATTGGGAGTATCATCAGATTCAGTCTGGGTAAGAGTACTCACTTTTATTGGGAGTATCATCAGATTGGAAAGAGTACTCACTTTTATTGGGAGTTTCCTCAGATTCAGTCTGGATAAGAGTACTCACTTTTATTGGGAGTATCATCAGATTGGAAAGAGTACTCACTTTTATTGGGAGTTTCCTCAGATTCAGTCTGGATAAGAGTACTCACTTTTATTGGGAGTATCATCAGATTGGAAATCACTTTTATTGGGAGGTTCAGATTCAGTGGGTAAGAGCACTCACTTTTATTGGGAGTTCCTCAGATTGGAAAGAGGAGATTCAGTCTGGATAAGAGTACTCACTTTTATTGGGAGTATCATCAGATTCAGTCTGGGTAAGAGTACTCACTTTTATTGGGAGAATCATCAGGTTCAGTCTGGGTAAGAGTACTCACTTTTATTGGGAGAATCATCAGGTTCAGTCTGGGTAAGAGTACTCACTTTTATTGGGAGAATCATCAGGTTCAGTCTGGGTAAGAACTCACTTTTATTGGGAGAATCATCAGGTTCAGTCTGGGTAAGAGTACTCACTTTTATTGGGAGAATCATCAGGTTCAGTCTGGGTAAGAGTACTCACTTTTATTGGGAGAATCATCAGATTCAGTCTGGGTAAGAGTACTCACTTTTATTGGGAGAATCATCAGGTTCAGTCTGGGTAAGAGTACTCACTTTTATTGTGAGAATCATCAGGTTCAGTCTGGGTAAGAGTACTCACTTTTATTGGGAGAATCATCAGGTTCAGTCTGGGTAAGAGTACTCACTTTTATTGGGAGAATCATCAGGTTCAGTCTGGGTAAGAGTACTCACTTTTATTGGGAGAATAATCAGATTCAGTCTGGGTAAGAGTACTCACTTTTATTGGAATTATCCTCAGATTCAGTCTGGGTAAGAGTACTCACTTTTATTGGGAGAATCATCAGGTTCAGTCTGGGTAAGAGTACTCACTTTTATTGGGAGTATTATCAGGTTCAGTCTGGGTTAGAGTACTCACTTTTATTGGGAGTATCCTCAGATTCAATCTGGGAAAGACAGTGGCGCCACCTGCCTGTACATCGCTTAACTAAAGTTGTAAACAAAACATGTATTTGAGCATCAGAACCAGCTTATTTTCTTTGTTAAGGAAATCGAATACAAATACAATATAATATCAAAGGATAGAAGTAGTTTGATAATCTTGAAGAAATGTCCGTATGTTATAACTGTATGAAGAAAATTGACAGAACAATTTGATTAAGATGATGTCTTGGTGAAACGTCTTCTGTAAAAGTCTAAATGTGTACAAAGAACAGCTAACAATGTAAAACAGACTTTGAGCAAATATTTCCAAAAAATATGGGAAAGTTGAAAATTATTAAACTAATAACATAATACTTACATAAAACATCCAGGTAGCTATTCTGTCTCCAAGTCCGTAATCACGATCAATATTTTTCTTGTTTTCTAACTGTAAGATATGACAATAAAAATTGAACATACGAGCTATATCATCACAAAACGGACATATGTACATTTATTCCATAAATACCTAATATCAGCGGCTGTACGAGAAACAATAAGATATGCGTTCTCGACAAGAAAGAACATATCAATATTCAGAAGTGATAAGTCATGAAAGTCAAAAGAGCCAGACGCTCACCATTAATCCAATAAATTTATTTTCACAAAAGTAATTTCACCACATGTTATTTACACTCAGAGAGGGTCTCAATCGTATCTCTTTAAACAAGCAATGTACATATCATTGTTGGTGACTTCTGCTTTTAATGAAAAAAGTGGAGATTTTTTTGGCGTTTGGACAAAGTTGACTCTGGTAACATTGAATATAAGCCAAGGTCATTTTTTATAAACTGTGTCAGGTCGTTTCGAGCCTACTATAATTAATCATGTATTCTCAGTAAACCATAAACACAAACGAATCAGCAAGATATAATTTGAGTCAGTAAGATAAAGTCGATGCGTTTGCTTGATTTAACACATTTGACCTTGTGCCCTGCGACCTTGAACATAGGTCAAGGATATATCATTTGGAAAACTATGTTTGTCTTAATTCAAGGAATCGAGCAATCAGATATCATGACGAAAACGTTAGTCATTAGAAATCAAGAAAACACAGACTTGTCAACCTAATAAAAGTCTATACTCATATTCAATAAAACAAGAACAAAAATACTTGACACAAAAGATCATAAACATTTGTGTCTGTAATATACGTCTGCCTGATCTTATTCTCCTTGTACGAGTTCAGAAGTCTCCTTGAAAATTGTTTTTCATGTTTCGACATAGTTTTATCAAATGTGAATATGATTACGTTTTATCATCACTATTTTGACATTTGTTTCGATCAGTTCTGATTCTGCTCTATCTGATCTCATTGGTGACTGCTGAGCGAGATGTTTCTTCCAGATATCTCTACATCCATTTTGATCTAATAGTTTTAAAGCATCTGCCTAGATATGAAGACTTTATTTAACCATGTTTGGATATTTCTTGTATGGTATAGATATATACTCACGTCTAGTGCATCAAAATGCCATAGATAATGTCCGCCAAGTCCGTAGTTCACTACCTGGTGGAATACATACAAATCTATTCTATATGTAGGTTGATACAACAACCCCCCCCCCCCCCCCCCCGCGCACAAACACACACATTTACATACATACATAAATATGACATTGTCAGACTACAACAAAATGTATGCCTGAGAGATGGGAGGAGTTATTCATTTAAGGTGTAAAACTGATTCTCATTTTGCAGGGAGATTAAGAAAAAAAGTACTATCTAACTCGAAATAAACCGGTTTTGACACTGTCGCAAATACTCCAACTTGAGAAATAACATATATGGCATTAATTACACACAAGAGTATATGATACGAAGGTTTTTCTCCTTAATGTCAATATCAAAATACACCTGAATTGATTAAAGTTAGGTTGATGAATTTACCAAAAACAAAATCGAACGAAACAAAAAACAAAACAACAGATCAAACACGAAAAAATGAAAAAGAGAAAAAATTAAGATTCGGTCGGTATTTCACTTTCTCAATTAATGAGATTTTACATTTATATCTGTCGATGTCATGGTTGACCCTATTGCACAAACCATAATCTTAAAATAGATCACAGCGCAAAATAGTGTAAGCGATCTTTTTGCATTGATGTGGTTTGACGATGCAATAAAAGTAGAAATATCAAACACTATATAGGTCTTACCTCGAAGTTGTCTGACTTGACTGAATCCAGACCTGTCAAGAGTGTAATTCTCCTGTCTAGTTTTACTGCAATTTCTTCTGAAGGATCTATCCCTGCTCTGATTCAAAAGGGTACACAATAGTCCTTGCAATACTTCAATGTGGCGTATTTGTAATGCAGTCTAGCGTCGTATGATCACGATATTAATTGTTTTGTCAATTTTTTAGTTACATCTCCTTCACAATAAAATGAAACATTTCCATTCAGTGTTAGCTTCATTTAAGATTGTCAATTAAATGGTTGGAGAAGTGTTAAACAATTATTTAATTAATCACCCTTGTTTAAATGTCAGTTCGGATTACTTCTTGGCCTGCGACAATAATCTGAGCCAAGTCACTCCAAAAAGGTCATTTTTGTCAGTAAAAACCTCATCTTTGATATCTATAAAAGATAGTCGATGCAACACTTCGCTAGATTGATGTTAGTGTTAAAAGTTAAAGATTATAATGGCAAGGTTGTACAATATTCATCAGGTGAATGCAAATAACGACAGTAAAATGCTTCTTTCTCGAGTTAGTTTATGAATTGATGAGTTTGTATATTGAGCTTGCAATATTTTCCAAGTTGAAAGCATACTTACGATTCTCCAGTCCTGGTTTTGTAAGTAGGGACAGATTTACCATTGCGTGCGACAACATTAGCTGGCTTCATCTACACAAGTTATGAAAGTAACAAGACAATATTATTTGAATTATCGCTATATTGGATAAAACACTCAATTTTTCTCGCTAATTGCAAATATAAGATAAATTTCCTTCGATAAGCAATCAGATTCGATAAGATCAGATTTACTACAGTAAATATCTTATCACAACGCTGATGGCGTCACGTGCAATCTGATTCCTTATCTTATATGTGGTTGTTTTGAGTCTGAACCCAAAAACAGGTTCAATGAAGTTTGCCATGTCAGCAGAGCCAAGGTTGCTAAAGAAGCGGCTTTTCCAAAGGATATTTATTAACTTGGCCTGCTAAAGATAATGTCAGTGATTGATATAACATGAGCATTTTATCACGATTTCATCTTTTGTGTCATATGTGTCATGAAAAATCACGATGGAATCTATCTAAATATCGAATTATCATTATCCACTTGTCTTAAAGAAACTGAGTCTCATTTGATCGGTTAACAGCTGAACAGCTGATCGGTGTGTCACATATTTGGAATCATATGTGACTTGAATGCAATATCGGTTATATCATAGATCCACTAAGATAGTCCATTCGTTGAGAACGTTGATCTACGTAACCTCAAATGAATATTCGAGATGCGGGGTTTAACACGTCCTTTCTGTGAGAGTGATCGTGACCTGTCTTTTCTGACGTGGTTGTGTTCTTCGGCAAGACACTCTACCCTGACTGCACTGGATGCAATGTGACGGGCCTCCCGCCTTATGTTCAGTGAGGTAGTCACAAGCAACTACAAGGAGAAACTCAAAGTTTAATTCAAGAAATAAATTTACCAAAACTGCAATACTAACTTGATACTTGCTTATATTTATAAGCTGTGAAATTTCGTGGTCTGATACCACGTCATGGAACCTGGACACACGTGGCACGTAGTTTAGGACTTCCTCTTTCGCAATGTAGTAGGGAATCTCTGTTACTTTGTTGTAACAATGAAGGACCGGCGCAGACTTTATTTCCTGAAAGAATGATGATGTTTAGTTAAAAGAAACGGGTAAATATCGATGTCGTAGCCAATGGTGAGTAAATATTATGCCTGATCAATAAAAACTAGGTTTATATACGTAAATAAATACAAAATTGATCAAGTACACACGCATGGCATAGAGATTGACATGTAGTTCAACGAGTACAGATTGACTGAAGAGCGAGGAAGCACTGCATGCAGTATAGGAACTGTGCTAGTCCTGTTACTATTATTATCACTACAGGCTAACCGGTAATTAGTATTTATTTATAAGCGTATCTAAATTGTCTTACTCCCAGTGTTAATTGAAGAATCAGACAAAATAGCCGAGTTGTAGCCAAAGTATTTGCAAAATATCAGTACTGTTTTGCTTTTTAAAATCAAATTGAAATGTGTTATCAATCATCAAAATATATATCCTCACGCCAATTTCGAGGGTCATGTAAATAAGTCGCAAAGACTTGAGTATTGTGTATAATTGCATTCTTGCTGTATTGTGCATCAATGAACAAGACGAATCTTGCATCAATCATATAAGAAATATCAAAATATCCATTTTAAGTGATAAGTAGTATATCCTGGTATTATTGATATTGATCAAACTCAACTCATAATCAATAATTTTAATTAAATGAAACGTTAATCTAACGTTTGTGAAAGGGAGATAACTGCAGACAGCTTGGTTTGGAACACAATGGCCTATATTTCGGCAGGTAAATATAATACAATATCTCAAGGTAGTCAGATCGTCTACTTCAGTCAAAAAGTACTAAGATCAGTTCATATATTGTGACTACGGTCATTGATATGAAAATTAGTATTATCATATTAATACAAGGTTATTGCAACCTAACCGGTCCTGTGAGCCTGTAACACATGATACAGTGGCATGAGAGAAGCATTTTAAAAGAGCAAACTTACATAAAAAGAATATTAAAAGAGAGAAACAAAAGAAAAATGGATATAAAGTGTCCCTGCTGAGTTTCGAAGTATTAAGTCGTAACCAGTCACCTCGTCCAGCAAGCTATTTCATTGTTCGCCATTTATATTTGAAGTATACCTTTATTTTTGCGATAACCTAACATTGTCATTGATTCAAGTCCAATCATCCATCAGGGTAATATTACATATTTATATAAGTTATATGAATTTAAAACACCTCTCATCAACAAACATTTGTTGCCGATTAACTATTCTATATATATATATGAATTTCGAGTTTTTTAGTATTTTTCAAAGTCCTTAAAGATAGCAAACATGCAGTTTGGCAAAATCATATTATGTGTACATGAGTAACAAAATGTGGCTTATATCAACAAAACAGAAAGGTGGGTAAACAAATGAAGAAAAAATCGACATGTCAACAAAATCTTAAATCACATCCAAATTCGACGAATCTAAGACATGCCTTGAGCAAAAAGTACAAGGAGAATCAGACTAGCAGTTCCGGAAAAGAAAACCTTTTTCTGTTTCATCGCAATGTAATCCCTGGTCAATCAAGGAAAGTAGCATCGCGTTCCCAAATATGTTGATTCAAGATATAACACCAAAAAGAACCGCAGGCATCCCAGAAATGTATTCCAGTGTAATTTACTATCTACAGTTCTTTAAAGAACGCACTGCTGAGATGATATAGGATAGGTCACTTTTACACATTCCATTATATCATCAATAAGATTTACGGCCATGCATTGTGATATCATAGTCTATTACCCATGACATAGGAGGTTTAAAATGTTCATAGACAGGAAGGCAAATACTACAATATACATATGTGGTATTTACTAATGGTATCCCGAGATAAAATTGCACTTTGGTATATTCCTCTTGGCAAAGCTATTTGGTATATCACGTAATTATATAAAAAGGTTTAAAATACCGATTTTAAAACAACTTAACTAAATGATAACTTTGTAGGAATGCAGTGCAATAATTATCCGTATGGTGACAGGTTGCATAGAAAACAGAAACCACTAAAGTTACAAGAACTAAAAAAATAATGTCATACCTGTGAGGTTTCCTGACAAAGATTTCTGTAGACTTTCTCTAGGTTTTCTTGGAAAGCACTCTCATACGGTTCGGCATTAACATATTTCTCGGCCGCCTGTCTGACAATCCTTATAATGCCTTTCATTGGTCGGGTACCTGTGTCAAAAGGTTTACCAAGAAATTTCTAGCTAATAAAATTCCTAAATTTGTCAGAAAATGTTTGTTCTTAAAAAATGGATACACATATGTATAACATGACAATTCGAAACAGACTTCAATTTTTCACTGGTTTTAATTAACTGAAGGGCTACTTTTTGTATGTTATTGCAAAGAAAAAGATTGTACAAAAGCGACAAACAAGTGAATTTCACCTTTTAGTACGAATTTAGATTCAGATACAGTCAAGCCAAGCAAAGAATTAAAATGCATCATACAGGTGGTTCGTCCTTCTAGGACTAGTCAATGACGCGAAGGGCCAATTTTTTAAGCAAAGGAGACGACTTAGGAAATCCAAAGTGATCGAAAAAAAGGTCATAATTTAGACTGCAAGATGCAGCAGCCAAATAATACTACGTATAGCGTAATCACCTCGGCGGTCTGAAGAATAAATGTAAATCTATTAAGTTAGCACAAATCAAATATCTTGGAATAACGGAAAGGTCGAAGAACGCAGCTTCACTTGTCATATGACAACATTCTGATTTATATCTTACAGTCATGGTTCCTTATGTATTTTCCTACTATTTCTTCATTTCATAGGAACATTTTTCATTCTGTAAAAATTATGGCATAACATATACGGCGCGTTCGAATTGAAAATTAAGGTATGAAGTTATCAAGGTACTTACTTGTCTGCTGTAGATTGGTCAATATATCCAGTGCTTTCTGGGACTTTTTTACCTTATTTTTTAAAACAGGAAAAATAAATAATGACTTATAAAAGTCCTAATTTTAACATATAGTCACTGAAACTTAGAAAAAATATGGAAATATAAATATAAGACTTCTGGAAATGGAAGAAAAAGGCAACGGGCCCCGGAAGGGTAGGCGTTTTCTGTACCGTTGATTGCATATGCCATGTACATACATATTGCTTATTCCACGTAAGGCAATCAATGTCCTCTTTCAATTGAAATCAGTGTCAACAACAACAGAAACACCAGGTACAATAACGTGTACGATCAATATTAATATCCCCAAGGAAATAGAATTTGTCAAGATAAGGTTAATGTTAAGACCGTAAAATTTTCTATAATTATCATCAATCTGCATAATTATGTCGTTATATACATTTTGTTTTATTTTAGCCCAATTTTCGCAGGACTCTATTTGCAATTTGAATACAATTGTTTACTTACCATATGGTAGGCCATAGCTAGATCGTAAAGTAGAGACTCTTTATCGGAAATCTCCTCCGTCTCCAGTAACTTTTCGATCCACGTGATTTTTGGCTCTTTCTCCAGATGTAATGCTATACTGATGGCATCTGCAGGCGTTAACGGGGTTGTGCTAACGTTTAAAATGGTCCCTGACATCAGAGTTTTATAGTCAATGGCGTAGGTTTCATAAAGTCTTGCTAAGCCTTTCTCAGCAATCATGATATCATTGCTACTCGTCCAAACGCCTTGTCTATCTATTGTCTGATTCCAGGATGAATAGAATTCTGAAAGATGAAGAGTAAACCATTGGCAAAGAGAAAAGGAGGGATTTGTTTATTTATGTTTAATAATAATGTCTTTTCGATAGAATTTGGTGCTGGTTATTTACATCTGCTAAAACACTGAATGATGTTTTTGACACGACTTTCTTTACATAAGTGTCTTAGCAGTTGTGAAATTTATTTTGGATATTATTCCGTTACCAGGGAATGCAATCATAGTTACGAGTGTAGGAATATTGTATAAAGACACCCAAGTGAATAGTGCCTTTTAATAATTTAGAGTAAGATACAATTGACAAAAACAATGTATCAAACTGCATCATACAGCTGTTTCATCCTTCCAGGTCTCGTTAGAGATACAAAGGGCCTAAATTTTGAAGCCTAAGAGGCGACTGAGGAAAATCTGATTCCAGGATAAATAGAATTCTAAATTTTCTAGAATTTTAGAATAAGCATGAGAAAAGGAAAGAACTGTGTACGTTCATCGATATGTTTATTTGATATGATATGGTCATTTGATCCTGTCAGGCACAGTAAATGATGTTTTTCACATGTCTCCCCTAACATCATTGCCTTAGCATTTGTGAGATCTATAGAAGACATAATTTAACGTCCAAATCCGATGAACGGTAATACGGTAATATAACTAATATAACGCATTTATAGTAACGTATGTTAAGAAATGTTATAATTGCACAAAATCTAGCCCTTCAAAAAACTGTCTTAATTTTGAGAAAAGAAGACATTTTACTTCATTGTTAGAACAAGAAAATGGTGGCATGCATAACCGTAGATACTTCAGTTGTACTAACCGATGTGTGTTACGTGGTCGACAACAATTTTCAATGATCGTACAGCATTATACATCAACATTTTAACACTGTGCCCAAGATGAAATCAACACAAAAGCCATAATTCTCCAGATAGCTTCCAAGATTAAATTGACCTAAGAATGATTCGTAAACTGATATGCGGAATCCGACCAACAAAGTGGATACAGAATATTTTCATTTGCAGCTCTTTTGAAAGTTAGTTCCGCTCTTTACATCAAAGTAGCATTTAAGCAGCATGCAATGTCTGTTACTTTGGTCTGTCGAGTCTCTAGGTACATAAGATGATTCAAAATATGTGTTCTTTATGTTCTACAAAATCAATATCAGTTAAAACAGAGCTGTACGATTAAATGGGCAGGAAACTGATGCAAGGCCATATTTAATTAAATGTATAATAATAACGAAAACATAGAAAGTCTGATAACAAACAATTGAGTTGATACTTTTTATCAAAATACACCATTCACCTCCAATATCATTATCTATATGTTCATCCGAACATAAACTAAGATGTTATATTTTCATGGCAATTCTGTTCGTCCTACGAATAAAAGTGGAACATTTTTGATACTATATGTTATGAAAGGAACAGATGCGTGCATACGAGAAGAGTACAATAAACAATAACATAAATGTAGAATACAATATAGTATAATAAAAAAACATCGAAAATAGAAATAATTATACATCTAAACGACCTTCTTTAACAAATAAATGTGAAAAAATAATCATCGAAAAATAAAGAGAAGATAGTTTTAGGAATTTAGAAATATATTCATGTGTATCCCTTACAAGTAACTGCGGCAAGGCTGGGAAGCTTAGATGATTTTTACTGATGTTTGACGGATGAACGAATACCACCAGAAATAATAAAAACACGACAGTGTGAGAATGACAGCTAATATTGAGTATAAAGCATAGTGTGATGAAATGATAAACACAAACTAATGTGTGTGAGGAGTCTTGGATAGCAAAGGTCAATTGTTAAACCAAGCGTAGCTGAGTCAACTACAATAGTACAATACATTGCCTCCATCTTGTTGCCCCCCACAACCCCACCCTCCCCTATAATCTGATTAGTAACCTGTTACACTATTTTTGACCTTAGTTTACAAAGGAGTATAGCAGAACCGAAAAAGTGCTCGAATCCTTACGCACAGTACGTACGTCAGCACTAGTACACTTTACACTGATCACTTCCTTGATGAAGGTGACTGTGTAGTCATCAAAACGTCACACTCAGATATTCTACAGGTTGTGTTATAAGACGTTTTATCCTATTTCAGTAGACCATGTACACAACAAGTTCACTACTGAGTAACACGTATCAGTTCCTGTGTATTATGTATTAGGTACATTGCATGTTATATATTTTACACGTGCCTATTTGTTCATTTAAATAATCTATGATTCTTTTACATTTCTACAAACAACTTAAGGAAAACTAATATGTTTCATGGAAAGTGATATAATAAAGGTCAGATGTCAACTTTTCATGTATGTAAAACGTATACTCACCGAATCATATGAATAAAATATTATAAGACGATATTTCAATACTTAAGATTGTCATTTCACACGTTAGAAGAACTCACCCTGTGCTGCAATGGTAGGTACACACGTATTGCAGTTGATTTTCTGCTGGACCGTTAACCAGTCTTTTGCTGTCCTCTTGACCAGGTGGTAGGCATTGATGGGATGACCAATCCATTCAGCTATGTCTTTAACGTTGGATCTCTCTTCTCTAACATGTATAAGGAAGCTTAACAACGAACAAAAAGAGTATTAGTACAATTATTATTTAATTGCTAGAGAAATTTGAATGCATGAAATAGTTTACATATGATGTATTTGTGATATACATAAGTCAACAAACTGTTGGTTGTCACAAACAAGCCTGTATCAGATAAGACGGTTGTGTATAAGCATTTTTGAATTTGTATCCTTCCGCAAGTACATATATTGTTGCACATCTATTCACATTATGGTAAGTAATATGTGGATATCTCGTCTAGATATACAACACACATTTTACGTCAGCGTATGCCCCAAATGTGATTTCGTCTCCTGTTTTGTGGAATACATTCCATTCAGCTGTCGAAGTTGTTCCCACCTCACGGAGTGCCCTTGGCTGAACCGTCCTGGCAGAGCTAACTGTTTTCAGTATATCCCACACAAGCACTATTGAAGTTTGGTCCGGCGAGTCGGTTGGCCGTATTTTTTTAGATACTGTACAGTAACTCTGGTTGTATGTGGCCACGTATTATTATTTAAAATGATGAGGTCAGATGCGATAGCCATAGGTCTGACATAAGCATCAAGGATTTCATCACACTAAATTCAGGGTGTAAATATACTATTCTGGAAGATCTAGGTTCATTTTCCCATCACGACTAATGACTACTCACGCAATAATTGAAATCCAGCCGTATCGCTTGTCTGCCTGAACCCTCTCCACAGGTTGTCTCTATACCCTAAAGCGTCTCAGGTGACAGAATCTGGACTCGTCAGTAAGAGGAATCGGTGCCCATTCCTGAGTTCAAGCGCTATCAACTTGGCTCCCAGCTGACAGTGTCTTATATGGTTACAGGAACTCGTATGCCAGCATCATCAAGACGGCTCCTAAATGCCTATGTGGCTATCCAGAAGATTTAGGAGTTGTTTCGTAAACCTGTTGCAGTCTTCAACCTATAACCTCATGTCAGTACGAGTAAAATGGTCTTGACGGTGCGTTGATAGTAACTGAACAGCTTCAATTGTGATGCTTGCGATATTCCTCTTCATTTTGAAAATTAATCCACATTGTAAGACACCGTGCACGCTGACTCCGTTTGCAGCATTCTGATGTCCCTATAGATTTCACAATCATTAAAATGTTTTCTCAAAATCAAACCTTTTCCCTAACGTAGTTTACCTTTGAAAAGTTGTGTACACGAAGGAAAAATGTTTATGGTTGACTGAACACACCAACAAAGAACGATTTGGAAGGCTAACGTTTTTGGCAAATCCAGACCGGAAGGTAGATATATTCATTTGAACTGTTTTAAAAAAATATATTTTTGATTCTTAACAAGCTACAAGAAGTATATTTTCATTTATTATTTACATGTATAATTAAATGTTAAATGTTTATTTAACTCGACACCACGGATTCATAACACCTACTGTCGTTCACAAAATGCGATGCTGATCTATACAGTAACATTGTTAGAGACAAGCACAAGCGCCTGAATATGTCCATATCTTAATTTAATGTCGATATGACTGATTCCAATGCTTTCGTCAGCGTTAAACCAAAACTTCACACTGATTGTATCACTGCTATTGGCAAGATTTCAAATGAAAGCGCGTGGTATGTCAGAACCAATAGGAACACGTGTTTCTAGTCAGATGATGAACTCCATTAACCCCAGTATCTAAATGTTAATTGAAATTAATTTTCCCTATTGGCTAAATGATGCTATGACACTATTTATCAAATGTAGGAATTAAGGTAAAGTAATTGACTATACCTTAGCACAGATTCATCTACATGCGATTGGTTGCTGAGAGTTATCGTGACGTATCGGTCAAGCACCTGCAAAAGGTGCCTTTCTTTTTCACAAACAATGGCTAGTTTGTACCCAGAAGTGGACACCTCAGCTCCTACAATGGTCCAAAGGAAAATCACACTGCACCAGATAAGCCCCATGTCTGGTTTTCAGTGGACACGTGATTCTTAATTTGTTGACGTCCGCATTATACATCTTTAAACTGTCACCCCGAGCAAGTTGTAATTTTGCGGTTATAAGTTCAACTCAACTTATGTATATCCTTATTTACCGCTGGTATACTAATAAACCATGGGAAATACTGTTTCGGTTCGGATTTCTGGCTTAATATCCATCTGTACTTATATACAAAGATGTTAATTCCTTCGGTACAAAATTATGATTAGGGTAGAGTCATGCAGTAAAACAAACTGCGGTGATGTTAGGGGCCTCGATGTTGCAGCCTAGAAGGCGACTGATCAACACCCAAAGTGATTTAAATAAAAGTCAGAATTTAGATGGGGTGGTGCACCAGCTCCATATTTCAATCATATTCATACCTTTCATATATCTGATAATTCAAGTTCTGAACCATGCCTAGCAGGTTACGTCAAACCTTGGAAACCAAAAGTCCACCAGCAGTGTTAACCAACTGCAATATAGGAAATTGCACAAAAAACAATGAAGTATCCTTTGATACAAATTTAGAGTTATGCTGCATATAGAACGAACACAACAGTGGATAAAGGGTGAGGTAGTGGTGAACAAGGAATCAAATATCAAAGCATGGAATTAACATTAGATCATCAACGTACAGTCGGGCGTTGACGAGGTATCCGACAGAAGATTCGGCGAAAAACTTTGGAACTAATCTCGAGCACATGAGGCGGGATTCGGGCCTTTGTAAATACCGCATGGTCTTGTCTAAGGGAAGCAAAGGAAAGGCAAATGTTACATATATTTTTCTGACTTTCCCATCTTCTCTACGTTTGTCATAGTGATCGATCGAATGCTGTGAGGCTCGGCACTAAGTTAGAGTTTCATCTTTGAAACCATTTACACTGTTAGATTCTAGGTATGATTTATGAGTTTTGCACTAATATCTAACCTCTAGAGTTTTCTTCAAAACTAAACTTGCCAGTGAAACACTAAGATTTGATTCATTTAAAGAAACATATCGCTCTTATCTACTACTACCTCTTGTTTGAAACAATAGCATCATGACACAGAGCATATTTGTTTTATTCTGTAGAGGATCTAGTACCTGAGTAATGGGGCTTGAAACCACCGTTAACATTTTCCTTAAAAGCTTGCGACATCGCTTTGTTGGGAAAGAAGTATAAATAACTAACAAGGGCTATTTCATTGATAGCAACAACAAATAAACGCAGATGTTTTTGTTTTGCTGCAATGAATCTCTAGCCTTTGACATACCAGTTGTCAGGCATGTCCTAACTCCCCATCAACCACTACCAAGGCCCGATCTGGCTGACGTCCTATACGAAGACGGAATTGCACGTCATGATTTCTTTATTCCATTCCCTGACCTCTACCATGTCTTTGTATGAACATGGCAGTGTAGACGATGAAAGCATCGATTCCAGCTCCTATCAACTCAATTTAGTTCTTGACTCATTTCATCTTTAACTAAAAAAAAAACAATTAACAAGGGTCAAGGTCTAGGTGTTGAACAACTCCTTGTTTGTTTCCAGAAAGATGCCTAAATCAGTATATGCAGACTCCTATAACTTGGCCCTAGTCTCGTGAGACAAGTACGCTCACCTCTTAACATCGGGGATCACATTAATACCTGTAGATTGAGGTAAACTGGCAGTAGAAACTTCTGCCAGGTCAAAGTTGACTCCACTTGGTCCTCATGGGCTCCTTCTCGACCTCGTCCATTGCCTGTCCCCAGGCTTGTCCTCTAGGTGTTGCTCCTCTTCTTACTGTCACCGCATATGGACTGTTAGACCTCCTTCTCCTGGCAGACATGACGGCTGATTTCTTCAAATGCAAGGTGGATACATTAGGGCATTACCATACGCGTGCATATGTAGTCATGGCAACTGCGTAGGAAACAACAATACACTGTACATTTAATCGGCTTAATAAGAGTAGATCTGTTATCTTCTGGTCACTGTTAAATTATTAATATTATTATTTCATTATTATTATTATTATCACAAGCTAACTGATGATAAGTATTCATATCTTACTGTATTTAAAATGTCACTCTGTCCTAATACTGTAGTCCTGTGACAAATGATACAGTAGTCATGGTGAAACAAAAAAAAATCAAATCTGTGAGATAGGAAACAATATTGATAATTGAATATATATTTCGGCAAGTAAACCTTGTACAATACCTCGCGTAGTCAGACCATCGAATTGAGTCAAAATGTTGTCAAAACAATTGTTATATAATCGCTATTTGCTTTAACGTAAAAGTATTATAAGGTAATCTTATAAATATATTTTTTGTGTTCTTAAGGAAAAAGTAGTCGATAAGTCATTCAGAATTCGTTGAGCAGAATTTTTAATGGGATTCTATAGTATATAGTTCGGCAAGTAAACCTTGTACAATACCTCGCGTAGTCAGACCATCGAATTGAGTCAAAATGTTGTCAAAACAATTGTTATATAATCGCTTCGGTCTTTAACATAAAAGTATTATAAGTATTCTTATATTAATATATTTTTTGTGTTCAACATGACAAAAGAAAACCCAATAGGTGACTTCAGGTGCACGACAAAAGATGTTGGGTCTGCATAAAACCAAAAATATCATTGGAAGGGAGGCAACTCCAATTTAAACTACAACAATAGGCGACACTCTCCAAAAATAAATTATACGGTTTTTTACATTCTGGAAGAGCCTCCTGAAATCATAATCATCTGATTGATTGATTGATCGACTGATTGATCGATTGATCGATCGATCGATTGATTGATTGATTGATTGATTGATTGATTAATAAATTGATATACAACCACTTATAATAAAAATGATAAGGATGTAAGATGTTGATATTCGAAACAAAGTTCTCATTGCTGAAAACCTATACTTAAAAAACCGTATAATTTAATTTTTGGAGAGCAATTCTTTATGTCCTGATCTGATAGACAGGGTAATATCTTTAAACCACTAGAAATCAACTTTTACTTTTATACGCCCGACGAATTGTATTTTTATTGCACACAAGAGACAAAAATGCATTGCATTGTACCTTTAAATACAAATTTTGATGATATCTCAAATGAGAACAAGGTATACATCATACATCCGCCATGTAAACTTTGGTCGTCAGTGATGTCACGTTCTCAAAAGGGTATACATCGACGACACTCGCCATGTAAAGGAATATGTAATGTCACGTTCTAATAAGATTCTATGTAGCGTATATTACATCGACGACACCCGCCATGTAAACTTTGGTCAATCCAAGTATGTAATGTCACGTTCTCAAATGAGAACAATGTATACATCGACGACACCCGCCATGTAAACTTTGGTCAATCCAAGTATGTAATGTCACGTTCTCAAATGAGAACAATGTATACATCGACGACACCCGCCATGTAAACTTTGGTCAATTCAAGTATGTAATGCCGCGCTCTGAATGAGAACAAGGTATACATCAACAGAGCCAACAGGCAAACTAACGAACATCAAATAGTCATCAAGCTTCATGTCACGAACAGAAATAGAATATTTCTCAATGAGATCATCATGGTGACCATATGGGGAAGTTATGTTATTTGAATCCCGCTTTTATATGGAAATCGCACCAGTATGTCTACTTGAATGGTTTTAATGAATATATGAGGGCTGATTGATAAGTTGTGAGCCTTGTATTTAAGAAGTTAAGCAGGGATATCCCTTCTCAGGTCTCCTATGACCTGACTATTTAAGGCTGTGTACCTGATGACTGATAACCATTTAGTATGAGCAAATGGAGCCCTTAATCCTTTACTCCATTTAGTATGAGCAAAGTGAGTCTTTAATCCATTAAAGCGTTTTACATGAGCAAAAAGAGCCTTTAATCCATTAAACCAGTAAATATAAGCAAAGGGAGCTGTATACCTGTAAATAGGAAGAGAATTACAGTATAATGCTGATTAAGCACGGTCTGTATAATTTTCTGACGCTAATCCTAGCATCTTAGTCCTACCCACGTGACGCCCTCTCCTCGGAAATGTGGTATGATACAGTGTATGTGACGGTCATTATCAGCAGCGTTATTGTGCTGCTGATGCTGGCTTCCCTTTGATGCCTAGTAACCAGATATCATACACACACTGGTTCTCTTCACTGGCTGTTGACATCGATGCTTTTCCAATACAACGTTCTCTTTTTTCAGTGTCACACGTATACACAGCAACACAGTGAACATAACGCTACTGACACAATATCTATGAACAAACGACAACCACGCCCTCCTCACAAAGTCAGAGTCATGTGACAACGATAATTTTCATCAAAATCTCTGCCAGTGGAAAATATTACCAGGCTTTCACTTGAAATCGGGTCTACCCTTTTACATCGATGCCAAATATCAGTACCAGTTGACTACGCCTGTTTTCGAAACGTTGGTAGCAGTCGACAACACCGTTGTCCAAAACCTCGATGTCACAACACTAGGCCCTTCCAACCAGATGTTTCCATAAATTCAGGACCGGAACGAGGCAGATACACCAACAAAAGCTAAGGTAATCTCAATATTGTTGAATAAGAGAGTTCGTACTCCTAAGCTATCCTGTCAAAACGATCGCATTGACGTTATAACCAATCCCTCCGTTATCCTCCCGATCGAAAATCAGAAAAGAGTATGCTTAGCAGTAATGTCCATTCGTCCATGCGCTGTCAACCGTCCGTATTAGTATCATTTCTTTACTTACTTTTTACAGAGGAACTAAATTACCAAAACAACAAATTTCTTTTTTTACTATTTTTTTTTTTTTTTGGGGGGGGGGGGGGGGGGGGGTCCAAGTTATGCCTTTCTACAGCAATTCCCTGACGTGTATATTTTCATTCAATGAATGGACGGTAAGGGACATATTCTTGTTAAAGCAGTCAGGATAATTTCATTGTCAGTTGCGTACGCGAGCTATAAAAGAATCTGCTTTAAAATGACGATACATACTTACAAGGGTTCATTTGACATTTTTGTTATAAACTGGGCGAATGGAAAAACACAACAACGGTAGATACGTTAGCTAGTTACCGTGGTGATAATAGTTTTGTTTTTTTTAACTTGTGAATTTAATTTAAACAAACAATCATGACAACGATTCCTATTGAAAGTCGCACACATAACACATATTTGATATGTATACTTATTATGTATGCCATTTTCAGTTCCGTAAGATCTGTCCTCCAGATCGCAAATCTACAATTCTAATTATTTGATATAGCCACGTCAGTTGTTATTGTAACTTAATCACGTGCGTTCGCTGTTGTCATGAAAACAGGGATCAGAGTTACTATAAATGTCACTGAGTACATAATCGAATCTCGGCTTAGGAAATGATTGTCTGTTTTGTTGCTTGCATGGGACTTCGTGCAAACGAAGTGAAAATGCTCCTTTTCTTTTACTTTAATCATTTTTTTTCAATATCCCTACATTTGAATTCACTGTCAGCTGACCCTGAAATACAATGAAACGTCACTTTTGTGTAATGTATAAAAATTACGAAATTTATCTAATAATGGGGCTGCTGCAACTCCCCGTCTGGATTTCGACTATTCTTGTGATCTTTTTGGATTTTCCTTAGTCTTCTCCTAGGCTTCAAAATTTAGGCCCTTAGCATCACTGACGAGTCCTTGAAGGACGAAACAGTTGTATGATGTAGCATCACTGACGAGTCCTAGAAGGACGAAACAGTTGTATGATGTAGCATCACTGACGAGTTCTAGAAGGACGAAACAGTTGTATGATGTAGCATCACTGACGAGTTCTAGAAGGACGAAACAGCTATATAATGTAGTATAATTCATTGTTTGGCTCTACTGTATCTAACTCTAGATTATGGAAAAGTGCTATTCACTTGTGTGTCTTTTGTACAATCAGACGGAACAGCTGGTAGTTACATATAGGTTCATTTGTCACTAAGCAACGCATAATTAGTTGATATACTTAATTCCATAAATAGAATCTCATAATTACCAGAAAACTCAGATCTACACAAAACGTTATCGTACTACTGTCAAGGTCATCGATACAAGGGGTAAAGAGCAGGGTTGCCAATTAGATCAGTTGGATTGCACATAGGTAGCTCCAACCAGGACATAATTGCAACAGAAAATATTTCTTATTTATCAATTTGATGTCGATATCCTACAAGAACAAAACTCTACAGAAATCAAACTTTAGGAAAAATGTTATTTTGGCCTGTAATTTTGGAAAACGAACCAATTTTCTAGTGTGCTACCTTAATATTTCGTCAGACATTGTATGAAAAATCTAACAAATATAAAGACCGGTTTTACAGGTAAAAAAAATTAAATGTGTGAAAGAAAAATCTCTAGAAATTGAAAGATACATGTATTATAATATGATATATTTATGCTTAGAAAGTATTCATACCGATTCTGGTAAATTTTATATTCTGGACTAACAATGCAGCACACATGAATATGTTCCCGCGTATGACTGTAAAGCAGTATGGTACAGTCAAAACACGCGACGATTTGTGATGTCTTGGGCAGGTCTTATAATATTTAGAAAATTGCCATATTCTGTGCTATCCATGAGTTAGATATTACACTTTAAAGTTTGTTCAAATAATAATTATGATAATTTCCTGTAACCAATGAACGGAAAAAAATATATATTTATATATATTTCCCGAAAATATAGATTTTTTTTACTGTAACAATATGTATTCCAAATTATGAGAAACGAAAATTCATTTTCTCTTTTAAGTTTGGCCTGGTTAAACGTAAATTATGCGGCCAAATACTTCATTTGGTTTTTCAATAAGGGAGTCTGGACATACGTGTATACTTCTATCGAACTGTATCGCAAATCACACACTCATTCCTATCACATTATATATGACAATATTTTTCAATGGATTTTTCATTAGTACATTTAAATCTATCGTTTGTATGGTGACAATCTCAGATCTCGTTTGCTTCACAGCTTTAACAACAAGGGACGGCCATTAACTCAGTTTTCTCAGCAGATGTTTAGCTAAACTTATGAGCTTATATCGTGTCTTTGTGTCCGTCAGTCCGTCCGTCGTCCGTCCTTCCGTCCGTCATGTTTGTTAGGTTCCAACATTGAACTCAGACATATTTTGCGAAAAAAATTACTTCTGTTCATTTACACTCTTCTGATGAACACGAACGATGTAGAATCATGCTCTTTAACTTACAGGTTCCTTTAAAAATATTTTGCCATATCCAAAATCACAGGGTTCGAACTCGTAAACACGCATTACGACTTCAATTGATTAACCAAAAGGCGTAGAATCAGTCATGATGTTTGGTTGATTGGTTCTAGGAATGAATCCCAACAAGTTTGAGAAAAAGAATTGTTTCGACATATATCTCTAAGAATCAGTCATATTGGTGACGTCACAGATAAATAAAAAATTGTCGCAGTAATAACATCTTCAACATAAGTTCCGTGTCCCGATTGGATGCAAAAACAGGAATTTCCTTTAAGTATTCCAATTTTTTCCATAGAATACTTATCATACGCATCAATATGTGCCAATAAGAGTAGGAGAAAGTGTTTCATAAGTGTTCAATTAAAAAAAAAAGATGAATATCAAAGCAACTTTCCGTGTAGAATCTGGTGTGTGGGTTTATGTAGTGACCAGGGTCAGATGTAGGTGATGGTGACATGGTATCGATTCTAGTCTTAAGTCATAAATTGCTGCACAGCAAAATCATTATAAGGAACAGTGTAGTTGACAATGTATGCCACGAGGTTTATGTACAGTTCACCATTCAGCAGATTAAAGAAAGTCACTATCGCTCATTTACATATCCTCAAGTACTCCATGTGGAGATTTTATTTAGCGTCATAAATCTAAATTGGCGTTGTGAAGGGTAATTATCGCCAATATATAGATACAAGATAACCCTAAATACAGGTAGATCTAAATAAAGATACACGCGACTGACTCAGACCACTGACTAGGGTTGGTAGTGGTGTGCATATACCGGCTCAAGACATCCGGTCAGGTTTCTATGGTGATGGAAAGATAAACACCCGGGGCTCGTAGTCATCATACATCCGGTATCGCCGTTTCACCTCCCGAACCCAGCAGCATAAGGAGAACTTCCTTGTTCAGATAATATTAAGGTTTTAGATAAGACATTGTGTACCATCCGCATAGCTACCCAGGTAAATGACTTGTGTCCCTGCTTTGCAGTGCGTAAGTACATAAATGGTTTGCATGTTTCCAGGTTTAAATGACTGCCTGTTAAATACAGTTACTAATCGCTAGCATTATAGTCTTGTCTGTTGCTAACACTGATAGTAAAATATGTTTCTTAGATGTCGTTTTCTTACGTTTACCTCTCAATGACTGACATTGTTTCACTTGTCGTTTACTGATATTGTTTACCTGTCACTGATTGATATTTTTACTTATCGTTTACCTACGTTTACCTGTTGATGACAGATATAATTTTACTATAGTTTACCTATGTCGTTTTACTCTCGTTTACCTGTATAGTTTTACTATAGTTTACCTGTATAGTTTTACTATAGTTTACCTGTATCGTTTTACTCTCGTTTACCTGTATAGTTTTACTATAGTTTACCTATGTCGTCTTACTCTCGTTTACCTGTATAGTTTTACTATAGTTTACCTATGTCGTCTTACTCTCGTTTACCTGTATAGTTTTACTATAGTTTACCTATGTCGTTTTACTCTCGTTTACCTGTAAAGTTTTACTATAGTTTACCTATGTCGTCTTACTCTCGTTTACCTGTATAGTTTTACTATAGTTTACCTATGTCGTCTTACTCTCGTTTACCTGTATAGTTTTACTATAGTTTACCTATGTCGTCTTACTCTCGTTTACCTGTATAGTTTTACTATAGTTTACCTATGTCGTCTTACTCTCGTTTACCTGTATAGTTTTACTATAGTTTACCTATGTCGTTTTACTCTCGTTTACCTGTATAGTTTTACTATAGTTTACCTATGTCGTCTTACTCTCGTTTACCTGTATAGTTTTACTATAGTTTACCTGTATAGTTTTACTATAGTTTACCTGTATTTTTCGTAGTTTACCTGTATCGTTTTACCTGTATAGTTTTACTATAGTTTACCTATGTCGTCTTACTCTCGTTTACCTGTATAGTTTTACTATAGTTTACCTATGTCGTCTTACTCTCGTTTACCTGTATAGTTTTACTATAGTTTACCTATGTCGTTTTACTCTCGTTTACCTGTATAGTTTTACTATAGTTTACCTGTATCGTTTTACTCACGTTTACCTGTATACCTTTACTATAGTTAACCTGTATCGTTTTACTCACGTTTTCCTGTACAGTTTTACTATAGTTTACCTGTATCGTTTTACTCACGTTTACCTGTATACTTTTACTATAGTTAACCTGTATCGTTTTACTCACGTTTTCCTGTACAGTTTTACTATAGTTTACCTGTATCGTTTTACTCTCGTTTACCTGTATAGTTTTACTATAGTTTACATGTATCGTTTACTCTCTCGTTTACCTGTATAGTTTTACTATAGTTTACCTGTATCGTTTACTCTCTCGTTACATGTGTAAAATTTGACACTGACCACAACCACAACTACACGAAACATCAGCATCATTAGGGACCAGAGAACAAGGTGTGATGCGTGTGACGCGCTCTCAGGTAGCAGCTATAATAATGGAATACCGAGTCAGGATGGTTCAGATATTGTCTCTGATATTTTGCTATCTTTGTGCATGTCTCATGATTATTTAATCTACCTTACACTGTATACCAAACCCCTGTTAGTAATCATTTTTATGCGCTTATTTATACCTATGAACAGTAATTGTTGGTAAACACCTTACACACGAGACTGTAATTGAATATTTCAACTCATGGAGACTTGTACATTTATATAATTACGACTGGTTATCTAAATATGGAACCTTTGGATCAGCAACATTACTGTACATATATTGAAATAACTTTAAAAATACAAAAAAAAAAAAAAAAAACAACAAAAACAAAACAAAAAAACCCAGCAACATCGAATGAAACAAGCATACTTTCATTTCTGAATTTCATGAAATGAGATTGCTCGCTAATGCTTAAATCGATGTGATGTCGGAACATTTCTAAAAATACATTTCACATGACATTGTGAATTCAACTTTTATATATTTTAATTGTACCATCAAAGCGTGCATTATACTTTGAAATTTTCTCTGATTTCAATCGTAACCATAAATTATTAAAACTATTAAAAACCATTAAAATCGATCGACGTATGACTAATACAAGCATGACTTTGTTCGTTGTGTTGATGATTCCGTTTGTTTACTTAATCAGAACTATTGTTGTGCTATCGTACAAATCCTTAAATATATATTCACCGAAAAATTATTAAAAAAAAGAATTTTCATTTTTCTACCACTCGACAAACCATTCATAACAATGAGATTTTATTGAAACATTTTTTTTCCCGAAACTTGGTTAACGTCGCTGTGCAGTGTTGGTGGAAACGAAACGAATATTGTACGTTGAGAGAAAATCATAACGTAAACTTGAAGTTAATTGAATTTTCCGTAAATGTTCATATGTGTATAGCTGTTACAATACAGGACAGAAATCTGTCATACACATTGATTTTTTCACCGATGGAAATAAATCGAAAATTACTGCAATCTTTGAATGCGGAATTTATCTGTTACTATCCTGGTGTCCTATGAGATCACTAATTTCACCATGTATAATACAAAATCATGCACGTATCAAATAGACTACAAGATCGATGTGCACGCAATGGCCGAGTGGCCATGGTACAGACAATATACATGAACGCCAGGTAGTGTCACCACACACATCGGGAGTGAATACAATTCACGTGCCTTGTACGTAAACATTTTGTAGGAAAGTTATACCAACATTTCTCATGCAGTTTCCGAAATGTCCAGCATGCGTTCTCCTTCCCCAGGGTCTAAAGTCGGACGCAAAACTCTGACGTTTCGGAAGTCTGTACCACGGGCAGCACAACAACCAAACCTTAAACACTTGACCCGGCTTCCCCACAGCCATTCCCGATCGCGGCTGACCTTCCCTTTCACGGCACGGATGATCTGTATGGTTAGGACCGTCCGTCTCAGAGATGGCAATTCCGGATTCAGTTACGACAGTAAGTATATAGGTTTAGGTACGAATCAGGTCACCCCGTCTGGTAACATTATCAGACCAGTCGTTACACCACCACAATGGTTAACGTTAAACAGAGAGCAATGAGTCGACCAGGGGCCAAAACACGAAATATATTTCTTAAGAAAGAGACAGTGTCTGAGGAGACAATATCATTACGAGTGAAAATTCAAATTCCAGATTTAGGCGTCTTTCTCAAATTATGCCAAGGAAACATCCGCTACAGTTGTTACATCATGCAGGGGTATTTGGTACTTGGTACTTTGGTACTTGACAGCACAGGTCGCCTTATTAGCCTCAGCTAGTGAGGATTTATTTGTAGAGTAGTAGAGTGTCCGGCTAGAGACCGAAGGGTCGCCAGTTCGAACCCCAGCGGTTTTTCATTACTCGTTCCTATTACAGATTTGGTGCCTTTAACCACTCCAAGGTTAGAAGCTATAGGAGATTGAGATGCTTCCTTGGAGATGTTGAATCTGGGTTATTGTTGTCTTTGGGGTCAAAGACTTTGTGAAGGAGGGAGTAGTGTAGAAGTTGTGAGCACAGGTCGCCTTACTAGCATGGCTATTGAGAATTTCCCTTCAGTCGAGAGGCTGATTATCCGGCTTTAGACCGAAGGGTCCCTAGTTCGAACCCCAGCAGTGACAAGATGTTTTTCATTACTTCCTATTAAACTTGGTGCTGATGACTAATCTGGCTTGATTCGTCTTCACATGTTGTGTCTGTCTATATCCACCAGACGGTCTAAAGTTTGCTTTCTGAACTTGTGATTGTTGACACTGGTGTTGAGAGGGAATGTGACTTTCCCCGTATTTTACATGAAGCAGTGATATCTTAAAAGACCTATTACTGCCTGTTGTGTAGGATTCGAGTACTGGTTGATAACAAGGAAGAGTCGCTTCCCCTGGAATTGGATGACACTACATAAACGGGAAATGGTATTGTGTTGCATGACGAGACGTAGTTTCTTTCCTCTCCCTTTGTCTATTTTCGTCAACTGTAAATAAATACCTACTCTATTCCCCTTGTTCATCAAGCATGACATCGGAACAGATTTTTAAGCACGAATACTAGAACTTCAAAATTCAGTGTGAGTTGTTGACATTTCGTTGTAAAATAATTTTTTTTTTTTACTTCTTTAAGACAACGCTTGACCATTCGTAATACTGTGCAAGTTATGAGTCAAATATATGTATACTTAAAAATGATGAAGATCTTGGGATGAATAAGGTTCGGGTGTCGTCGGTGACGTAGAGCCCACTGAATGGGTTGAAAGGGCCTGCTGTGGTCGAGTAATTATTTGTTGGCGTGCGTGAGTGTCATTTTCGTATTCAGACCAGACAAGCATCAGAATACGATGTAAATATTGTAAATTAAAGCTTCATTTCATGAGAAAGTGACCATGAACAGCCGCCATATACAATACAAGTCAGTATTGTTTGTCACTTGTGACTCCCGTTTCACGCCTGTATCATTACTTGTCCTAAAATAGGGGCTATGGAATGGGGGAAGGATTTCCCAGCAGCGAATGGCACACATCAGTCCCCTATCGACTTCATGTCCGCTGGAGCCCAGTATGACCCAACCATGGCCAAAACACCACTGACCATCAACTACTGTACTTCACGTGAGACAGACATCCTCAACAACGGCCAGAACCTGATCGTATACCCGAAAAGCAAGGGAGGTAAGTAGTTCAAGCAATGAACAAGGGAGGTAAGTAGAACAAACGCAAAACATCTCCCCGATAATCATTATCCACAGTCCCGGGGCAAAAGGTGTAGAAACTGGCCTGAGTCGTTTACAGTATCTTGTAGTAGATATAGGTTTTTGTGTGGTTGGCAAATATGTCTTTACCGTAATAATTTAACATTGGCGTACGAAGTTGTCAAAATGTGTGCCCCCTCCCTCGTTTCTTTCGCTACTAGAAAGAATAAGACGGCGAAAAAGATGATTTTCCGGGATTTTCTAATGTGACCACAACAAATGGAATTTGTAAAAATTGATTTAATAAAATCAAAATTCTGTGTGTCAAGAAATGATAACACATAGAAATAGTGAGGATGCGCAGTCAAACACATACAAACTGCACACTATTAATTATTTTAGTGTCAAGAAATCAGACAGGTAAAACCGCTGTGATCTACCGCAAGGATTGTTTTTTAAATAAACAATTAGATAACAAATTAATAGAGAGTAGGCCTACACATTAGAACGCCTTGGTCCTTTTGACAAAAAATTTATTTGTGACAACTGTTTTTTATCATACTGTGTTAAAATTGCCCGTCTGAGATATCAATAACAAAGATTACCAGTAATTAGAATATGACGGTAAATTCTAGGATCCCGGGAAGTAACAGATACTGCTTTAAAAGATCAGATGATATTTGTAGAGTCAAAATACAATTATTTACACTTTGGTTTCCAGCTGAGACGTCCGTCCGGTTTGATATAGCTCAGCGGTCTAGTGAGTATAGGGTAGAGTGGGCGAGCGAAATATCTAATTTCATGGTGTTTTGTGATATGTTGTTGAACACAGTATCGCGTTTTGTGGTGTAATCATAGATTCATAGATATTTTCTGAGGATGTGTTGTACAATAATGAACCTTGTCGCATGGTATTAGAATAAGCACAATCATTTTAAAATATTTTGTGATCGTTTGTGATGAGACATTTTGTGATCGTTTGTGCTGAGACATTTTGTGATCGTTTGTGATGAGACATTTTGTGATCGTTTGTGCTGAGACATTTTGTGATCGTTTGTGATGAGACATTTTGTGATCGTTTGTGATGAGACATTGTGATGAGACATTTTGTGATCGTTTGTGATGAGACATTGTGATGAGACATTTTGTGATCGTTTGTGATGAGACATTGTGATGAGACATTTTGTGATCGTTTGTGATGAGACATTTTGTGATCGTTTGTGATGAGACATTGTGATGAGACATTTTGTGATCGTTTGTGATGAGACATTTTGTGATCGTTTGTGATGAGGCATTTTGTGATCGTTTGTGATGAGACATTTTGTGATCGTTTGTGATGAGGCATTTTGTGATCGTTTGTGATGAGACATTGTGATGAGACATTTTGTGATCGTTTGTGATGAGACATTTTGTGATCGTTTGTGATGTGGCATTTTGTGATCGTTTGTGATGTGGCATTTTGTGATCGTTTGTGATGAGACATTGTGATGAGACATTTTGTGATCGTTTGTGATGAGACATTTTGTGATCGTTTGTGATGAGGCATTTTGTGATTGTTTGTGATGTGGCATTTTGTGATCGTTTGTGATGTGGCATTTTGTGATCGTTTGTGATGTGGCATTATGTGATCGTTTGTGATGAGACATTTTGTGATCGTTTGTGATGTGGCATTTTGTGATCGTTTGTGATGTGGCATTTTGTGATCGTTTGTGATGTGGCATTTTGTGATCGTTTGTGATGTGGCATTTTGTGATCGTTTGTGATGAGACATTTTTTTCGTTTTTATATGATACATTTACTGATATACAATATAAGTTTTGTGATATCAGAAATTGCATTTTACACAATGGTAATTTACGTTCTGATTTATCAAACCGTTGTTTGTGTAATTGTGTGACACGCTATCCCAAATTTCGTTGAACATTTGAATGATATCTATTTGTTATATTGTTCTCAGAAAGAAAAATTTACAATGTAAAATTTCTTCAGGTAACAATTCGTTGCTTGATAACCATTCTTACTTGGAGTAAATTGTATACATGAATAATTGTTAACCATATTGCTATATATATATATATTGTGTGTGTATTGATTACTTTAAAACATTTTTTAAAAATAATGTCGACGTTTTCTTGCAGTTATTTCAGGCGGTCCTTTACCACCTGGACATGAGTTCGAACTTGCGGAGATTCGGTTCCACTGGGGCTCCACCAATAACAAGGGGTCCGAGCATCGCGTTAACGGGAAGGCGTTCCCTATGGAGGTATTCTTCGCAGTCCCGAGTTTATATTGAATGTACTCTTCACGGTCTTACATTTCATCCATCTTGTTTTTTTTTCTGTAGTACATTTGTATTGGTCTTTTATGCACCAAAACCAAAGGGTATTCCCCATGCAATGTAAAAAAAATATTTTTCAATAACGATTTATTTTGATTAGAAAAATAAAAATATGTAAACATTCATTTACATATGTCATATACGTTATTAAGGATAAATCTACTTAGTTGTCCTAGTTGTTATGGTTACCTATGGTCTGCCATTTCAGGTTCAGTTTGTGCATTGGAATGCCAGTTTGTATTCCAGTATGGAAGATGCGTGCGGTAAGCCGAATGGAACAGCTGCTATATGTCTGTTTGTCCAGGTAAGTTCGGAAAATTAGATATTGCTTAGAATTTCATCGGAATGACTGTATGTCCTGGTCAGGGACGCATGATTCATCCAAATATATATATATATATATACATAACTATCTGTTGATTAAAAGACTATTTACATATGTTTAGCGTCCACGTGATAGTATCAACCACGTATTATCAGTCGTCAGACATAATCAACGGGGTAGAAACACTAGTCAGATATAATCACGTGATAGCGTAAGCAGTCAGATGAAATCACGTGATAGCGTAAGCAGTCAGATAAAATCACGTGATATCAACAACAGCCATATATAATCACGTGATATCATTGTCAGTCAGATATATCACGTGATAGCGTAAGCAGTCAGATAAAATCACGTGATAGCGTACACAGTCATATGAAATCATGTGATATCATCAACATTCATATATAATCATGTCATAGCATCAACAGTGATATATAATCACGTGATAGCGCAAAGTGTAAGAAATAAAGGCATGATTAATGAATAATCACCTGATGACGTCACGTACGAGTATCAACCACGTAATGTTGCCACACAAAGGCATCATCAGTTTACAAACTGCCACAAAGCGGGGATTTTCCATCATGACATACTGCATAGTGCGTCTTAAACTTGAAATCAACATTTCTAACTCGCTATGAAAATAAATACTAAGTGGGCGAAGGGGAATAACTCTGCCATACACAAGACCATTCATTCATTTTTTTCTATCTCCACAGATAGGAAGAGAAAATGCAGCAGTTAAATCGCTTATCAGTGATTCTATATGTGACATCATTTTCAAGGTAAGTTATTTTAATCACAGAGGTGACATTAAAAGCAAGAACATCTGATGCTTCAAATTCATTTCCATAAAAAAACACGTGATTTTTATACAAAATATAAATCGTTATACATTTTAGCACTGCATCAATTACAAACTGTTTTTACATCACAGTTAAAATAATTTGTGTCGTTATGTGATACTATATTTATTTAGAAGAATCGAGCATCATATAATTCGCCAGTTTTATAATTTGATCACTTGATTTACAATTTGGCTCGAATAACATTTGCCGAATATTAAATAAAAATAAAGAAATTTTTGTTTGTAAAATTTCTTATTTGCATATCTAGCCCGGATGACAATTGCATTAATGACCTCGATTGACCTCGACGCGTCATCAATATGACGACAACTGTATGACCCCTAAAAGTTGTCTGATATAGTATATTTTTGTCGTCACGACTCCTGAACAAGGAGAAGCAGATTTCTTAAAGGTCACTGGCAAAATGCAAATGATTTTTTTCGTTATTGCACGATTACATATATTGTTTTCTTTGTGTCTATTACACTTCCCCAGTAGAACTCAATTTGCGTTAGTATAATCAGCTCAATGGATGTCCTCAATAATTAACTGGTGCTCAAATTTTTTGGGCTGTCTTAATATGTACTCCTGTCAAACTCGTTTTAAAACGGGATGTTTATCAAACTTATAGCGTACATTCATTGTTTTGTCACGGTATTTGTACAATGATGTTTATTATTTCGAACGAAAAACAAAGAAAAAGAATTCCATATATACGCATAATGTCTTAAATGTTAAACTTACGAATTTTATTTCTGCCTAGTGACCTGATTTGATATGTGTTTACTTTGAAGAAATGTCATCAGCATTGTTATTTCAGGGACGACAGAAAACAACAAACACTCCTTTCAACCCTGTCTGTCTACTTCCGGGTAAGTGTCTACTGTATAGACTCCAACTAGGGCGTGTAAAAATACGTTAAATTTAGCTGACAAGATAATTTATCTTAATTTGATGAAAAGAACACAATAATCAAACACTAACTCTGTATGAATATTCATTAAGAGACGTGTCTAGGATTCGAAAATGGGGATGGAGATGGGGTCAAATGGAGAAAGTCGGAGGTCAAGGTGTTGATGTTGGTGATAGAGGGTATTAGACCTCCTTCCGTCGTCTCATCTATAAATGGTTAAATGAGAAATAACAATTTCTGTTTTCTGAAAAAATCGCCAAGTATTTCAGTATTTACACAACACCCTAGTATATTTGGCTTTGCCCGTACACCACTTCGATTTAACTAGTTCGAGAAACTTCGTTCTCGTAATATTTTTTATGCTACATTCTTTTTACTGAAAATGAGATGAAAAGACATTTAACATTCACAATTATATGTAATAATCCTTGGAATGCAACACACGATTGGTTTTAGCACATATAATTATGAAACTAACAATTTGACGGTATTTTGAAATATTATTAACGACAGACCCCGACCTACGGGACTACTGGTCATACGAGGGATCACTGACCTTTCCTCCCTGTTTTGAGAACACTACGTGGATAATGTTTCGGTACCCGCTCCTGGTGTCCCCCGGACAGGTAGGTATATCCCGTTAATTAACACTTACTCTTCCTGGACAGGTGAGGAATCCATGTATTCGTTTCGTGGAAAACTTAATGATATAAGAGTTACCTCCCTTCATACATTATTTCTTGCCTACAGAAATGCAGTGACATGATTTGAAATGTCTTAATTTATTTGTCGTGATGGTTACTTTAATTGAGCAAATATATAACCATTTATCCGATATATCTCGAATTCTGTCGATTTTAATGTATTTTATTACTTATTTCGTCAGATAGAAGAGTTCCGTCGACTTTTGTGCTACAGTAAAGGAGATTCGCCGGGAAAGACATCAAGTG
The DNA here is from genome assembly GCF_031769215.1 of Ylistrum balloti. Taxonomy (NCBI): domain Eukaryota; kingdom Metazoa; phylum Mollusca; class Bivalvia; order Pectinida; family Pectinidae; genus Ylistrum; species Ylistrum balloti. Next base: position 1,147,929 of record NW_026781899.1, read on the forward strand.
GACGGCTGGTGGACAACTTCCGCCCAGTACAGCCCTTAAACGGGAGGGTAGTGAGGGCTTCATTTCAATAGAAGTGATTACAGTAAATATGTTATGGGAGACAGCACATATTCCGTGTGATGGACCTCAAACTGAATTTAAAATGTACCTTATACCTGTAGGACAATTCCGAAAACATTTAAAATGGTTTGATGTGCTTGTTTGTTAGAGTCAAACGTGCACCATGATTAACATGACGTCACGATGATCATTGACACCGAATATGTTATAAAATTGTATTAAATAAATTATTTAGTCTGTGAAAAGGACTATACAAGCGATAGGATAACAATTTGTATACATTTTGTAAAAGTTGGACAGTCGTTGTATTTAGCACCATAACGACGAAATCGACAAATGGATCAGCTGACTTCGTCATCACGAATTCAGTCATAAAACAAATACATGAAATGTTACAGTTAGAGTAATAACGTTGAAAAATATGTCAGTTATGCAATCGGTACAAAAAATTCGCTATCAGTTGTCTGATAACCGTAGATAAGATAAATATGTAGTGATGATCCTATATCCTATCATTTTTTTTTTCAATTTCTAATAAAACATAAAATTTTACTGGTATGGCCTACTGTATATTGAACAGAAATTTCTGTCAAGTTCTCAAGCAAAGTAAATGCTCAGCACCTGGCACTGTTTGAGAATAGAAAGGGTTAAGGGTTTATGATACGTGTAGTGACTGTGCTGTAAGTAAACCTGTATCTGATATGTATGGTGTACATGTATGTAGTATATTTGTGTATATGATGTAGTGTACAAACAGGTCATGATCTGTATTTCTGTTCGTCAGAGGATGGGTTTTTTTTTTTTTTTTCTTTTCTTTTTTTTTTTTTATATGTGTGGGTCTTCAAAATGCGATGTTGAAATGTAAAGGATAAAAAGAAAAACATATGTTTTGTCTGTAAGTTATTCATAGAATTGTTTAACTAATAAAACAGATGACTAATTCACCCTTGTTGGACCTACCAACCGCTGAAATAATCGCTAAGATATTTAAATGACACACAGATTTATTTGGGCTCTGCCCCTAAAACCACATCAATTGAACTAGTTCGAGAAACTCCGTTTTCATGATACCTTTAATTTTGATGCAACGCTTTTCACCGAAAATGAGATTTAGAAGACATTTAACATTCACAATTCTGTGTAGATATTCATTTGAATGCAAGTAACAAATGATTTTATCACACATAATAATGAAACTGAAACAATTCTAGTTGTGAATGTGAAGTTGTATTCAAACCTAAAAATTGAATGAGAGTAGACACATTTTTTGTAAATATTTTCGTGCCTTTTTGAAAATTTGAAATGTAACTGATAAAAAGTAAAACATGCGTTATGTTTTTGTGTTATTTAGTCCCAGCATTATTGGATTATGATAAAAACTGTTGATCAATTCATCCTTGGATACTGATTATGATGTATATTGTGTAGTTTAAATATAAACTTTATTTATTTTACAACAATTGCGAAACAAGTTATGTCAATTTATACTAATCATATACATATAATTATACTTGTTGGCCCGGATGTTAGCGCGCATTGTGGGAGGAAACCGGAGTACCCGGGGAAAACCCACGTGGTCGGGCAGGTGACCCCTTACCTTTCCACGTCCGTTCCGGGAATCGAACCCCGGTCGGCTAGTGCGTTACCACTGCGCCACCGGACTACCCATTGTGTAGTTTGAATTCAGCACCGACCAAAATAAAATCAAGGTCGGTCTCATGCAGATAAAAATAGATAACTAGTATTTGGACTGAATAGTTAATTTGTTTGTTTTTGAGACGTACAGACTGTCAACAGCCATGGCCATGTTAGGGAAGTATCCATGGATGAAAGGACCACTAATGGACTTTTTATAGTGTCATCACACTGAAATGTTGTATAACCTGGGCATAATAGTTTGACCCCCAACTCAGTCTCATAATACCGACAATTGTTCTTTTGAACAATCTTTGTGTATCCATTTCGAGACTGAACGACAAACAGATAGCTCAAAAGTGCCAGTTTAATGACAATAGCGCAGCCTTTATCACAAGGACAAACTCTGAACTCAAAAACCAAAAATTGTTTATGTCAAGGAGACATCAGAAGAAATAAATGTGTTGCTAAACGATCTAGTCGCCTCCCATAACCAAGCTACGGCTATCGCAGATACAACTCTAATGTCCTACCTGCAGAACTGACGTCGGTTAAACTTCCATTGTAAAGCAGTTACCCACGGTAACAAGCGTTGATCGTCATATTTCAATTCTTGGCCAGACAGAGGTAAATTTTAACAAGGTAAATAAATGTTTGAATTCATTTGCAAATGTAGTAAGATCTAGACGTCATTAACAATTTGTAATTATTTAGAGTAGCCAAACAATAAATCAAAATTGCATGATACAGTTGTTTCGTCCTTCTAGGACTCGTCAGTGATAATAAGGACCTAAAATTTGAAACCTAGGAGGCTACTGAGGTCAAATCCAAAGTGACGGAATGAAAAATTCAAAATTTAGACGAGGAAGCATAGCAGCCCCAAAATTAAGATATTTTGTAATTTTCATACATCTGATGATTTTAAAACAGCGTCAAATATATGTGTATATTCTGAACCATGTCACTACTCGAATGAATTAAAATGTGACGTGCAGGTTACGGCAAACCTCGATGACCTAGAGTTCACCAGTGGTGTCATTCACAGCTTTATGTGCGATAATCGCAACAGCTTGTGTTTTTTTGTCATTGCCACCCATCTCAAAGCCAAATTCAGTTGGAATTGAAAATTAAATTTTGGTAGGTGTCTTGATTTCTAAAATGGTATGCAAATATCAAACGAATATGAAGTACACGTAGCCTTTGTGAGGAAAACTGTAGTTATCGGCCGTGCATACGCCCGTACTATAATTCTCTTAGAGGTCGCTATAGTCCCGCGCACGCCCTGTAAATGTAATTCCCGTGTTCCCGTCGTGTTCAATATCCACAAAGGATTCAGGTCACTGATTACAAATCTAATTTGCATATTGAAAATCCTTGCGCCCTTTGAGTTGATCACGCCGACCGCCGATCTCGTCCGGCGACACAGTGTTATTGTTAATTGAAAGGTTGAGTTTAATATGGCGTGAACAAGAATGTCATTTAACTTTAATTGGTTTCGCATGCAAAACATAAACACTTCGAAAACACTTTTATTTAATTAATACTGTCAATTTCAGGCGTGAAAATGTTTTATACAATAAAGTCCCGTCTCTCCCATCAACAAGCAAGTGTTAGCGCCTGTTGTACGTTCTACGAGAACTGACTGCATATGCTGTTGGTCATTAATCTTGGTAACTTTGATTCAATTTTTTTAACTGCAAGAAAGACCGGATGCAGGCTATATAAAACTATCGAACAAGGTTAATAACCGCCACTTAACACGACCAGAGGGCGCAGTGATGCCGTTCTGAAACGTCCGTTATGTGGCACATATGCATGGTACAATGACATCATGCTCCGTCGCTGTGACGTAATGTTCGTCATTAAACAGAGGTTTGTTTACAGCAGAGTAGTGCGGTGTACTGTTAATGTGACGTAACGTCCGGTTACTTGACATAGTTTTATACCGGATGTAGAATTGCGCATCTTTGTTCATTAACACTCTCGATGCAGGAAATCGACGATTTTTACATTCTGAGCAAAAGTGAATTAAAATCTTGACGATAAGTGTTGTTCTTTGATGTAATGTGCAGTACCTCGGTATGTTTGACATCACTGAGGTGGCATTTAGATACCAATCGTTTTTGGCGACACACAAAACAACGAATGTGGGTTTGTCAGGCCATAACCGGGAAACGGTATCACCCGATCGCAGCGCCCCCTGTCTTGCTGTCAGTTTGATGGATCCACCTGTCCGCTTCGCTGCCTCTGTATAACTCAGTAATCCTGGAATTATAGAAATATGACCAGCGTTTTAGGGGAAAATAGAAAAAGCTGTAAATATGACACATCTTAACAACTTTGTTTTCACCATTACTTTATACATGATTCTGACAATTACCGACAGTCTGCCGACTTCCGGTCGCGCCTGAAATCACGCGCATTCTCCCTCAGGTGGAACCAGTTGACAATTTACCTAATGGGATGATTAAGGTCTTCTTCTTTGAAGATTCAATCTTTCACAGGTGTAATTGAGCTAATTGAGAAAAGTGCCAATCTATCCTACCGATAAATGTACAAATTAAATGCTGTTTGACCATTATATCCATTTTCTAGTGGCTACACTATTCACTATAATTGTCGCCTAGTGCCTTAATTTCCTTTCGTGTAAAACAAGATAATATGGTCTACTCCTCTCTATGTATAGAATCAATACACAAATCAATTACCAGTAAACCTGGCGTTATTAGATTGTAAGCAAGATATTTAATGTTTCAACACTGTCAGCATGCATGTCTGACAATATAAACTGCGAGCGGCTAACCATCTCTGTCAACAGCTTCCTCTGTCCGACAAATACAAACATACAACCGATTTAATAGCATACCAGCGTATCTACATTCGACCTGACAAGACTAACAGCATACCGATCTATACACATACATATACGATCAGAATAGTAGTATATATATATATATATATGAGAAGACATGAATAGCGGCATAATGACACACAACACCAAGGCAACAACAACATACAGAAATGCGAGGGTCTCACCGTATACCAGCACATGGACAGAGAATACATGGTCAGTGTCTTAAATATAGGCTGTGTTTTGGCGAGGGTGAAGAAAGACAAAAGTGAAGGGCCTCTGGCGAGTCACTTTTGTCTTTCTGTCCCGAGCCAAAATACAGCTTATATTTTAAGACACTGACCGTGTATTTAATTCATCCTGCAACTTTGATTGAAAATCAAACTATTGAAACTAAAACAGTTTTGTTGTTCAATTTGTGTTTACCTGACGTTTACGTTACGGTGCATTTTGCCTGATTACGGACGCCAAAATAATTGCTCCGCGTGAAATATAGTTATAAATTTCGTCGGATATAACAGCGATTTTATGATTTTTTCATAAATCCACATGCTCTTTACAATATGCAAAACCTCTCATTTCAGCAGCTATTTATATTACTAAACGCCTTGTTTAAGTAAATTCAGAAATTAATCATGTTGAATTAGCGCACGTACCGAATACAGCAAAAATATATGTGGAAGATGTATTCCGAAAATGGCAGTGCCAGTTGTAGGATGAAGAAGATATATACTCTACACTGGTGTAAGATTAGCCCATTCGTATCTCTTTATACTATATACCAAAACTTATTGATTCACAATAATGATACAGTACTTTCAGATATCATAAAATGCCCGATGAAGACAGACAAAGAATGTCATGTTTCTCTTCTGCATTTTCAAGAAATCATAACCAATAATTCTGCATTTTGCGTGAGAGTACGAAGTTTGCTTTTTGTGACGGAGAGATTCTCTACCCGAACAACAAGCATATTTGTATATACAAGAGTTCACGCGAACTTGGAACATCGAACTCCAATCTTCAAACTTATGGTTTCGCAAGTGTCGATGTTTCTTAGAAAAAAAAAAAAAATTGGAACGCAGAAATTTTATTGTGTGTATTTACTATCGTGAAGTTGTTAAATTAACTGTGGTAATAACATGTTAAATCTACGTGTTCGTCTGATTTTATGATTTTTTAAGTTTTAATTTCAATCAATTCATCTATGATCGCATGTATCAATTACTTGTGTAAACACGTACATGATACAATGACAAACACATTAAAGGGCTTAAAAGCAGCTTAGGACGCGTATGCAGTGACGATGTTCTGTTTCAAGAACCGCAAACATAGACAGTTAGAATGTAATCTTCATATTCTTAGTTGCTATACAAAACCTTTGCCAACTTTTGCATTTCAACTTGACTTTGATGAAATTGCTAGTAATTAGTGTTGTATCGACGTTGCTTGTTTTTCACGCTCGCGCGCCGCCGTGCACTTGTGGGGAGCGCGCGCTCCGGGCGCCTGGACCCCGGCCCCAGTACCTCCCCTTTGGAAAAGCCTTACAAGTTCTGTGACCGAACACGAAAACTGCATTAGCTAGCGGAATCAGATTATGGACCACTCGTCACAATAATGCCCTCTGGTCACGTGGTCTATGGACTCAAAAAGATTGCATTTAACTAAGCAAGTGTTAGTTTTTTCGTAACTGCTTGATATGTGTTGAATATCATCATTGATTGTAGCTCGGGCTAACGCCATTTATACAGTTGAGTACAATACGAGAATTTCCAAACGGAAAGGGGTCAGCATGCGTTAGTTTTCAGGGGTCAGCTAATCCTTTTAAAGCGGCCAAGAATTAAAAGCTGGCTAAAGGAATTGAGTAAATGTAAATTTCTGACGTTGATGAATATACCGGACTCAGTTTGATTAATATTGAGGCAATTGAGACATCGCGAAGTCAGTTTATTCACTGTAAGACTGTAAGAACCGCCATGATTCTGTGAACAGTATATTGCAGTGAACGTAGGTGTGTATAATTTTCTTTCCATTTTGTCATCTGAAGTGATTATTCTTGATTTTCGTTGTTGGTGGCCTTCCCTAACACTACAGAGTACATCTTCATGTGCAAAAAAATTAAGTCTAAGTAGTAATTCTTTTTTTGACACCTGGAAGCTGAAGCAGTGTTTGCCAAAGGTCAGCTTCTTACATGACCCTTGGACATGACCCCTGATTCGATCGCAGATGGTTATTGGGCAATGTTCCTGTCAGCCCCAAGGGAAAGGTAGCGCGGAATCTATCGGGATCAATTGAGCCAAACATGAATTGTGATAGACACGATACAAGCTAAGGCCTTCTCGACCAAAACACATCAGGCTCACCAACACGCTTTGATTAAATTCTCAATTAAAACATTCGCGTCCTTTGATTAACGTTGAAGGAGTTGTCACATTCATTGAAGGATTGATGTTATCCTCACTGCCACTTCCGGTATAGACTGGCCACTATCTAGTATTCTGGTGATAGCTGACGTTTCTCTGATAGGCCAAATATACACTTCTCCTCTAAACATCATTCCGATAGTAAGACATCATGCTCTATATCGAATAAAATAAAATTTTGATTATTCAAGACAAAATTAAGATAAAGTTCATTACTTTCAATCTATAGATGTCTTGTTCATGCCACTTGATAATATCATTTTCTCAATTGGTACTTTGCCTCTGTAGTTATTTTTCGTAATATTTCAATGAAGAGGTAAACGTTTAGATTTTAAATATTGATTTTTGACCAGTTCTCGTATAATAATTCACAATGACTAGATTGCAAAAGACGCTCGTTTCAACATGCAAAGTACTTGTTCTGGCGCTTACAAAAACAAATGACAAGAAACAAATAATGATTTGTAATCCGGTAAAAATGAGCAAACCGCATATGTTTGTAGTATCAAATGGCCAAATGTCCTGAGAAATACCAAGGTTGGAAAATCGTTCTTGTTTTATCCCTATGCAGTTTGGGAAGGAAAATATCATCCTTCCGGTGACTCGCACACTTAACGTCATCATATAATGAAGAAATAGTTTTTAGCCAGTTTTTGTTAACACCGATCAGTTGTGATTTGTACCATTGGTAGACATGGACGATTAACGGTATCGAAAGGACTTCAGGGTTTTTTTTTTTTTTTTCTTTTTGTTTATTGGTTTGCGTTTGTTTGTTTGTTTTTTTTTTTTTTTTTGTTTTTTTTTTGGAAGCAAACAAACATTTTCACATTGTTTTTTATCTACGGATTGCTATTTTGAGTAATATCGTGTACAAAGAATGACCCATGCAGCTACAGTTCCTCCGAAAGTCCTTTTTTGTTCGTCCACTAAAATCATTATTTTCTATCCTTTTTTTCTAACTTTAACCCACGTTCAAGATAAACGTACATGTATATTCACAGCAGGATTACGGATCGGTTATGACCCATCTATCTGACTTAAGAATTGACTGGAAAAATCCAGTCCTCCACGCATCCGGTACAGAATCATTTTTGAAACAGAATGTTATTATTTTAAATCGAAGATAAATACATCACTCTGTTTTTTTAAACGTCATTTGGCATATTGTTCAGACCGGCTGTTAAACGGAGCTTGGCGTGTTGGACCGTAACCTCCACTTCCTGTATCGTGATATCAGAGTACCGTACCGTTGTGTGATGGCTTTACCACTAATGCCAAGAAATGGGAGGCAAACGGGATGTAATTGTTCCGAACAGGTTCTTTAGTCACGTTTCTACCTGCTTAATACGGTGTCTTGATCTTGACGAACGAATCCATCAGCTTCAATGATTTAAATGAGATTAAATGTTTTGTTTCATCGACATTCCAAGTTTTCTAGTTTCCAGAAATCAAGCGGTAAAGGGTTACTACACACGTCTGTTAATCTTGTCTTTTTTTGTTTTGAAGATTTGCCTTATATTTTGGGGGTTTAACCGATCAAATTGTTTCCTCTAATAACAGAGTATATCCTTCAATTTTCTACGCTCACCTTGTGAACTGAACAGCATTTCCTCAAAAGGATTTTCACAAGATTTTACTTAACCAAAATTTCATATTTGAATATATTTATAAAACAGTTTAATTCTTTTCTTGTTAATGTTGTAAAAACAGTTTTCAAGATACTTACAGATTCTGTTGAAAATTGTCACATAATTTGATGAAACGAGAACATGGAGCATTAGATTTACTTTCTGAGAGGATTCTTAATAATGAAAACAAAACACATGTCAGAGAGCCTCGATCCAGATGTTGAATCCACACTTCAAGATTTATATGTAAGGCGTCCATTGGCTTGATCCTTGTCTGCAAACATAACTACGTTTCTTGTATACAAAAATAACTAAATTTACTTGATAATGAATTAAACCCTATATATTATGCAATTTTTCAAAAAAAGAAATACTGGCTAATAATGCTTTGGTATTACAATCACACGGACCTCCCTCGTTTATATTAGATTCTTTATGATGAACAAAGTATTTTTGCTGGCTTGTCCAGCTGTTCAACCAAGCCATTCTTAGCACCTTCCAATATTTAGGTTACAGTTTTATTGTGGTACTGATTACTGAAGAAGCGTAATGTGTGTGGATTTTAAAGAATTCTGAAGAAATTTTGACCAATCTTCAACACCTTTCCCTTCTATAAGAATATTTGCTTTTCCACTCTGTTTATTGCCATACCCATTTTAAACTGAAAGAATGTCTTCATTCAAGAATGTGAATGACGGTACAAATATAAGACTGTAAACTGTACTGAAGTTTATTTCGTGAAAAACACGTCAAATATACGGAGGACAAAATCATAAAATGAATGAGCTTCTGGTTATGAATTTTTCCATTTCTGGATAGCAACAACCTGGTATCCTCAACCTATGCTGTTTACATGTCGCAATTGATTCTATTATATGCAGGGATCTTTCCACTTTCATTATTTTCTAGCAAGGTGTCGTCATCTGACGGACAAACTCGTTACATAGGGTTACAAAGATGCAGGTTGATGAAAATGATGGGAAAGGTTTACGGTCGCCATAGTAATCTCATTTAATATTTTCTATTTTTTTTTTTTTTTTTGCGACATGACTGGATGTGTTTGATGTTCGTTAGTTTGTTGTTCCTGCTGTTCCACTTACTTGGTTTGACAAAAATTTCCATAGAGGCGTTCGTTAAGGAAGCAGAAGACGTTTACTCTTCCGGAACACAAGGTCTTATTCTCCTTGAAATTTTATAGGGTTATACGTGTCAGTCTTTATTTTGTTTCATATTTTACCCTGGTTTTGTTGAATTTGAGTTTGAATCATAATTGTGTTGACATGTTGATATTTTCTTGTTGTTTATTTTCAAACAATATCAGTCGTTTTCTTGTGCTAATTGTAGTGACTAGTAATGTTGGCCAAAAGATTACCAGTCAGTGCCGATATACAAATCAGATTCCTTATGATATCAGCATGGGATAAACCTTTAATAAGGATAGGAACATTTTCATCTGGTTTTACTTATGTCGCGTCTCAGGGGCTCAGAGAATCCTCGATTTTATTAACTAAATGTCAAGTACAATGGAATTGGTATCATTTGAACTTTGCTGCCATAACTGACCATTAAGATACAATTAGTTGATACTTGTGTAGACTGTATGTCACAAAAAAACTGATTTTTTTTTTCATTTTTTTTTTTTTTTAAATTTATCCTTTTTTTATATCTATGACATAAAAATAAGACCTTCAATTATCTGGTCCTTGAGTGTAAATTTTTTCTTTTTATTTCGGAATTTCTCATAATTGGACGGCAAACGATATTCATGTGAAATTGGTGAATTCAACATTTATGTCTTCGGTGTATTAAGATGTATAAAGATTTCTGTCACACTAGGTGGGTGCTAGTCAACTTCCAATGCGTCTATAAATAATTCCAAAAGTCGTGAAAACAACATGTGGTATGTCACAATACCGCATGACTTTTTACTAAAAAGGGCGCGTCACACTCTCACTGAAATTAGAACGCGCAATAAGCCGTTGTTTTTGTAGTGATTTAATTTGTATTTCTATAAAAAAAAAACACACAAAAATAACAAACAAACAAACAAAAACAAAAAACACAAGAATTTACCAAAATGTCAACGTAATCATAAATCAAGCTGAAATTCAGTAAAAACCATGGAGACTCCTGGAAATCGTACACGGAGAATAAGATCAGGTGTTCCGAAAGAGTAAGCGTCTTCTGTGTTATCGACGACACCCGGCCTGTAAACCTAGCTCAATCCACGTAATCAATGTCACGTTCTCAAATGAGAACAAGATATACAACAACGAAACCAGCAGGCAAGGTCCAGCACGTCCAGCTTCAAATCGCACAAAGGCATAGAATATTTCGCAATGAGAACACAATGACTATCATTCCAATTTTTCTTTTTTAAAGATAACAAACCATTTAAGATCTAATTCTAATAAGTGATGCTATCTCAATGTATTTCTGAAGTTGTCAATTTACATATTCAATAGCGGCATCACACTAAATGTTATACGAAACGCCAAAAACTGATGACGTAACAAAACCCGTTGGAACAGAACAGTTCATTCATTTTCAGAACAGTTTTTTTTCGAAAGTGATAGAACAGGTCATACAAACCTGTGGTTGCTATATTTGGAATTTCTTTCGTTTTTGTTAGTAATTTTAAGTTACAAAAACTCTCATCTAAGCTTGTGTTTATTTGTAAATAAACAAAAAAAAAATATAACAATCAACTCGAGATAAAGAAATCACCATACCTATTCTACATGTACGATCTCGGTTTAATTTTAAATCGTAGTCGTTCACATTCATTTCAGTATATAAACGTCTTTCCTTCATTCAAATATATCAAAATACAAAAAACCTAAAATGTAAAACAAAGATGTTTCTATATTCTTTCAGCAATTTGATCGAAAACATGTACTCTGATAAACTTCGTTTTTTTTTTTTTTCACACGGATCGGTGGATGGCGGGTAGGTAAATCCAGTCACGCGCGACTTCCTCGCGCTGTACGTCCAGTACAAATCTGCTATTACTACTGGACGACAGAGTGATGGATCATTTAACAATCAGCTCGCGTGTCGATAACCACGGATCAATTCTACACCGGCACCACCGCTAAACTTCATTAGATATCGGTCATTGTGGAAAAGAAAATTCAAATGCATCGATTCTGGATCCAAGAGTGATCCATCAAACTTTAATCTCTTTGTAAAACGCGTCAGTAACAAATACAGCACGTGGACCAGATGAGAACTTGTAATTAATTAGCTCCCGTCTACAACATTACCCGACTCACTGTTTTGTGTACCATGCGATTTCCTCATTTCCTTTGTATTACAATCTAATTTTCCATAGAAATTGTGACAAGAATGTGTTAGTAAGTTATAAAAGAAATACGGATTAATCATTGTTTAGAGAGTATTTACCCGTGGGGATAGGAGGGCGCCCCCTATTGGTTATTCCATCGGTATCTACGTGAACAGATGTAACATACTGCAGATTAATTGTCGCTTGTGACGACGTTGCAATAATGTCAAACAAATCAGACCCATGGACAAGTCTGATACCGCTCCAATCACCATCTCTATCCCATACTGACCATTAAAATGCAGTTTACTTTGACATTTCAAATGAATCTTGTTTTTATTTCTGATAATTCCTGTTACTGTTTGGACGTTGTTTACATGGTAGTCAGCAATGTAAATCCCCTTTTTAGACATGCTAGATGGTAGATACCAGATCCTGTCACAATACACTGATTTATAATATCTAAAGCACAACACGAAATGTTCAAAGTTTTTTTTCTTTGCATCCCACATCAATGCTGGCACCTGATAATGAACTCATTTGGAAAAAATATCAATTGAGAGTTCTTAACTGAAATTTGATCGCTCGCTGGTCTCACATTAAACTGTGCACTTCTCTGCAGCACTATTTCTGTCTTTTTTCCTTCGTTTTCTTTAATGTTGAGTATGTACTCATAAGGGTTATTTACTATCTAGATACATAGAGTATACATATAACAATATATGAAAGTAGATGTCCCTTTTCTGTGTAGAGACAAACTGTTCAGACACAGTGCATATCCGATTCTGTGATTTCTAAACCATATCTTTTGTTTATACTTTATAGTATAAACACCTATTTTCATCAACGTATTTATGTTTTAGAAGTTCTGCAAGAGCAGATGCTTCCAATGCCATTACCACAATATATTGTTTTATGAATTCTTTTCAAAAACAAATTATTTAAGATCTCTCATGGTTGAACTTCATGAGATGCATAGATACCATATTGAAATGGTTGATGCTTGCCTCCTTATTTTGAACAATTTTCTCGTGTACCTTAAAAAATCCTTTATTTTTTTGCCTGATGTGTTTGAAGTTCGTTACTTTGCCAATTGGTTCCATTGTTGTAAACCTTGAGAACGTGTCATTACTTACTTGGTCTTGCCAAGATTTTTATGACGAATGTAGTCGATGAAGCAGATGACGCTTACTCTTCTTGAAACCCTGGTCTTATTATCTTTATGTTTTTTTTTTTTCAGTAGTTTGCGTACAAACATTTCTTTGGTTTATATTTTGCCCTATTTTATTGAATATTGAATATGAGTTTAAATTATGATTATGTCCATATGCTAGTATTTTCTTGTTGTCAACTATAACATCACCTTGGATATCTGTCTTTATATAACACAAAGTTATTATCAACGTTGAATACGAAATATTACGGTCTTCCCAAAAACAAAGTTCAATGTGACGTCACCTAAAGCCCATGATATAATATACCTTTCTAAACGCTTGACAACACGTGACCTTCAACACTCTTTTACCTAAGCTATCCCTCTTTCTTGTAAAATGGAATTCCATTGCTTCTTTTGAAAAAAAAAAATATTTCCACTACAGAACTTTTAGGTATATAATTTATTCTATTAACTGATAAAAAAAACAGGAATGTATGTTCTTACGCGGACGATTCCATAGAAGCTACAGAACGATTCTGTCTCTATAAGGACTATAAATTAGATGTTTACCTCTTTCTTGTCTAAAGTAATCTGTTCTCGATTAGTGTTCTCGAAATCGTAATTTGCTGCACCTTCCAGAATACAGCGTTTCATCTAACTGTGAAAGACAAATGCCATGGCTTGCCAATTGTCGCCGGTTTACCAAAGACAACATTAAACGTTAAAAAACGTAGGTTAATGATTAATGTTAATTTTCTAACCATATATCTGTTTCCTGTAGATTCTAATTGAATAAGACAAGATATTCGCTATCAATGTAAGAATCTTTACAAAAAGTAATAATACTATAATTATGACGTCATAAGGTACATGCGTTCTTGAGTTATCAAAGTAATAATATAAATATATAGACATAAATTAAAAAAATAAATAAGTAAATATGTGTAACAGAGAATTGAAATAAATATTCTTAACGAACATCCCACTTTAAAAGCACAAATGCTTCTACACAACCGTGACTTGCAACTTGTAGTTGAAACCATTGGTTTTCTGTATCCGGTTTTAATGGCACAATGTCCGTTATGTTTTTTTTATATATATATAAAGAAACCTTATTTGCACTATTTGGTATCTTGATACACTGCACTGAAAAAGATTATATTACATTTTCCAAGCCATTGATAATGTTTACTTGTCCAATATCGATTAATTAAATCAAAATAATATATTTACATTGTAAATATCGGTTCCTTATGAAATCAACTTAAAGCTTAAATATGGAAAATGTAGGGTTAGTATACTTTAAAAAACAATAGACACGTTACCAAAGGTAACCGGAAAAAGATGATATTATTTCTTTTGAAAAGAAAGAAAAAATATGGAAAAAAATTCAATGTCACCTACTAGCTACGAATCAATGATTCCAGTCAGAGAAATATTTCCATCACATCTCCCTGAGTGAGTGTGAACAATTTCAGTGAGCAGTACAAGACGCTGAATTAGAGTACTCTCCCTTGCTACTTGTTAAACAGTACTCGTGACTATCGTTTCCTCCAGGGCTTTCTCATCCTTGATACTCCAGGGACGCACAGAGCAATGGTGAGTGTAACCCCTCGGTATCGAGGATGGTTTCAGGGGTACATAGAGCGGTGGTGAGTGTAACACCAGAAGTAACGAGGATGATTTTAAGGGTACATAAAGAGAGCAATTGTGAACGTAGTCCTTGGTGTATCGAGAATGGTTTCTGGGGTACAGAGAGCGTTATTGATCGTAACCTCCGAAGTATCGATAATGGTTCCAGGGGTATAAAGAACGATAGTGACCGTTACCCCTGGAGTATCGAGGGTGGTTCCTGGGGTACAGAGAACGATAGTGACCGTTACCCCTGGAGTATCGAGGGTGGTTCCTGGGGTACAGAGAACGATAATGGCCGTTACCCCTGGAGTATCGAGGGTGGTTCTAAAGGCACAGAGAGCGATAGTGACCGTTACACCTGGAGTATCGAGGATGGTTCCAGGGGTACAGAGAGCGTTATAGATCGTAACACCCGGATAATCGAGAGTGGTTTCAGTGGTACAGAGAGTGATAGTGACCGTGGCCCCTGGAGTATCGAGGATGGTTCCAGGGTACAGAGATCGTTATAGATCGTAACTCCCGGAGTATCGAGGGTGGTTCTAGGGCTACAGAGAGCGATAGTGACCGTTACCCTGGGGTATCGAGGGTGAGTCTAGGGGTGCAGAGAGCGTTATAGATCGTAACACCCGGAGTATCGAGGGTGGCTCTAGGAGTACAGAAAACGATAGTGACCGTTACACCTGGAGTATCGAGAATGGTTCCAGGGGTACAGAGAGCGTTATAGATCGTAACACCCGGATAATCGAGAGTGGTTTCAGTGGTACAGAGAGTGATAGTGACCGTTACCCCTGGAGTATCGAAGGTGGTTCCTGGGGTACAGAGAACGATAGTGACCGTTACCCCTGGAGTATCGAGGGTGGTTCTAGGGGAACAGAGAGCGTTATAGATTGTAACCCCCGGAGTATCGAGGGTGGTTCTAGGGGTACAGTGAGCGTTATAGATTGTAACTCCCGGAGTATCGAGTATGGTTCCAGGGATACAGAGAGCGTTATAGATTGTAACCCCCGGATTATCGAGGATGGTTCCAGGGATACAGAGAGCGTTATAGATTGTAACCCCGGAGTATCGAGGATGGTTCCAGGGATACAGAGAGCGTTATAGATTGTAACCCCCGGAGTATCGAGGATGGTTCTAGGGGTACAGAGAGCGTTATAGATCGTAACTCCCGGATTATCGAGGATGCGGGTTCCTCGTGGTCATAATTTTGCGATGTCTCTGCCTTACAAGTAGTATATCAATATTTCATCCTTACGGAAAATTCATGTAGCAATGTCTTGTAATACAGACGAATTACACAGAAGCAATGTTTATGTAAACAATATTACTTATGTATGTTCACATACGGGGACAATATATACCATAGCGTTAACATTATAGAGTAAACATGTAACTAGGAAGACGAATTGTCCCTGGATAAACTCAAATGGATATTGCACATAGCAGCTTGAAAACGCGGGACAATATATACCATGTTATCAACATATGAGGACAAGATATACCAAAGTATTAACATACATGACACATGCAATATAAACTACAATTTAAATTCACAAAAGAACAAAAATGATATCGTCGACAGAATTCTCTGAATTCAGTTTTCCTGATATTTGTTCTGTTCTAAACCTGTATTAAAATGTATACTGTTAACTCAAGATTTCAAACACTGAAATGCATATTGAAATGTTGTGATCCGTATTTGATTCTTTCATTCGTTACAGTAGCGTTCAACGTACATTCGAATATTCGTATTAAGCTTTTCTAAGACAAATCGTGTTTTCTTAATGTATATTCGAAAGTATACAATTTTGAATAATAAATTTTATTTGTGTTTTAATTCAGGATTTTGTCGATCATATTCGAAAATTTAGCTTATGCACGTTTAGAATACTTTGCATTATACGCTTTTCGGTGTATTTGCCTGGAGGACTTTGTTGTGAGACTAACTGAGACCAGCCAACATTGATCGACGGAACTTTGCGTTCTCCGAATCCGTCCCATGTTTACATATGCATCACATAGTTAAACATATCCAGTGACACTGGGAAATCCAGGTATAATATAAAAAAATGTCTTATTCGTTATATGTTGTGAGGGTTTAAATCTTAAAAAACACGATTAAGAAAAAAGTCGAATATGTAAATAATATGTTTAGTTTAACTCACAAGATTTTGAACATAAATTAGAAAATTCACGATATAAACAAACAAACATAAGAAAACATTTTTTTTTAAATCTGATTGACAAAAAAAAAACAAAAACAAAAAAACAAAACAGAATTTAAAAAAAAAAAAAAACGAAAAAAAAAAAACAACAAAAAACCAGTAGGATTTGAGATATCACGTTTTTGTCAATTTGACAATAATTGTATTTCAGCACAGTCAAAATTACTAATTTTGTACATTTAAACATAATATTATGAAATGAACGAAATCACCTTTACACACAACGTCGACGAAATATACCATGGCCACGAAAACAAAAACACATCAATTCCTCAACACAAACGCACTAAACGTGTCGAGGCAAACTCTAAAATCTTGAATCTTAAGAAGAAAGGTTAAAGTTTCATTTAAGGAAACTTTTTAGGTCACTAAGGATATAGCAGAAAATCAATAACTGATATTTCTTATTGTTGAAATCAGAACAATTCAGTCTAAAGCAAGGAAAAGTGACACACGCTACAGAATTAATATTTACGAAGAAGCAAATATGAGGATTAAATTAATAGTAATACAAAAATAACTTGATTACTTCCCCCGTGCCGTCCCGACCACCGAAACAAAGGTTGGTGAATCAAAGCGTTGCCACTTCTCTCATGCATAATGACAATGGATTTATTGTGTAAATAGTCACTTCCTGTTGGAAAATGGTGTCTTAGGATATGCCACATCCAATACACGTGTATGACAAATTTGATATCATATTCGTGTCTAAGCGATACAAAATATTGTGAGCTAAATGATCAACTCGATATATGTAATGAATTAAAATAGAAATGTTCAAGCTTTAGAAAAAATTCTGGTTCGAGTGAGGTATAAAATTCCGATTTTGTGAGTGTCCATATCATGTTGACACTCGCATTAAACTTCTATATTCTTTCATGACAAACTAAGCCATTTTCATCTTTACATCTTTCTAACAATACCGATATGCTTTTTTTTTAACTATTAATATCCCAGTACCAACAAACCCCATTTAGAATGCTTCTAGAGATTACCAATCCATAAAATAACCTATTGACGTCATATTTTTGTACATGTACTTAGTTACGATCAATCTAACACAGATATGGTCGAGTTTTATGGAAACATTCCCACGTTAATACAGTTTATTTCAAAGTTGAATTCTTCTGCATGTTAGATTTATTCATTGAAAGTGTTTACGGTGAGCAGGTATATATGTCATAACTACGGGAACGTTCAACTTAATGCACGTGCTTTTCATCAACTCTACCGATTGACTTGCTGTTAATTTTCACTGGCAGCCAATAACGAAAAAAAAGATTCTTCCACTGGTTTGAGAAATGAGAGGAAATTAAGATTTATTGTGCCGGTAGATCAAAGCTACGGGCACCTTGTCCGAGAGCCTTAATTACAAGATGTGAGGTCTGTACAATTTGTATAATGGTAGTTTTACATATGTATTAAGCGTCATGACACTCCTGACACAATCGATGAGAATTCTAATGCTAAAAGGCACTCACTATTACTAGACATGCTTGAGCACTTTCTAACAAAACAACATATAATTAATCTTGTTTTTTAAATGATATCAACATCGCCTATAAAGGTAGTCAATTTCCTGGACTCGGATATTGAACTAGCGCACGAACTGAACAGGTATATTGACCTGGTATTGGGTAAAGATGCTGGTGATACTGGGATACATCCATACAGTGCCTCTCCCAACTGTTCAACAGCCGCCATCGAACCATCGTTCAGCTTTGTAGCAGTCCAGAAAGAGCACGAGGCAAAGGAATGAAAACGTTGGTGCTGTATTTGCGAATACTATCTCAATATCCAAATACTTAACGCCTAGCTAATGCTTGCGTTTCATGTCTTATTGTCTGCGTGCATCAAAGAGTATTCAGGAAATTCCCTGGCATTAATATCTAGGTTGGTGACAGTGAACCGGCAAAGACTGACGCAACACCGCGTTCAGTTACTTTTTTTTTACACTGACGTCAATATATCTACTCTACATTTTTTTTACATAATACTTCATAATATACATAATTCTGTTTAGTAAAGTAAAGAACCCATTCATGATATAATTAATAATGTACTCTTTAGATTTGTATTTTTATTTTGATAAAAACAATCACCCATTTGCATTTTTTTTTTATAATTAATTTACCCAAGTGTGTCAGACTATTATGGTAGTGAAAAGTGTCTTCGTAAGCTACAAATGTGATGAAGGATATATAAGTGCACATTTAAGAAAGGTATTATGTTCATAATTTTACGCGCTCCATTGCTTCAGGTACTTTTCTGTTTTATGACATATTACTGCTGTTGCATTTGTCAAAATCAGAAAACTTTTGTTTTTTTCATGAAAATGCGAAATTGAAGACTAATAGTTAGATTTTAGGTTTAAAACGCTTCTTGTGAACATTATCCTTCTAGGTTCGCCGAAACGTGTATGTCAGGTTTTTATTCATTTAAATCAAGTCACGGTGCTGAATATTCAAATGTCAAAATAAAATATTGAAAATTATTAATTTTCTGAGCTAATGACATCTCTTTCGATCAATGTTGGTGTTCCTTAGTTTCCTCATAGGTCTGACAATTTAGGCCTTTGGTATCACCAGTATGATGTGTTGTTTTATTACTTAAATTTACTGCAGCTCAGTCTTAATTTGTGTAGAAATATGATTTTTGTCTTTTGTACAATCTACATAATGTTGCTGATGTGAGTGAACTTAAACAACTCCAACTTTAATCATGTTAGTTATCGACATGCATTTCATTATGTTCGGATTAACTCCGTCCGACGACATCACAGACAATAAAACATAGAAAAGAATTTGAAAATATTCTGAATGGTTCGAAGATCCAGTACAGCATTTCACTATATAAAAGTTTGTTGTAATTCTCATTATATAAAAGTTTGATATAATTTTCATTATATAAAAGTTTAATATGATTCTTATTATACAAATGTTTAACATAATGTTCATTTTATAAATGTTTGATATAATTCTCATTATAGAAATGTTTGATATAATTCTATATTTCTAAAGATTTAAAACATATATCTCTCTCATCAACATTATCTGATCAATGATATGAATCCAGATCAGTAAACAAATTTTGTTTCTGACAAATCTTCGCTGCTGTACATCATAAAGATATGGTAGTAATATGAACGATTCTCCCTTAGCGATAAAACAAGTTTCTTCGACTAAAGCATTAGACAAGAATGGTTGTCCGTAACTTTCATTTTGCCAAGTTGCACGAAATTTAGGTATTAGTGACAATTTAAATCCGGAAAAGTCCTTTTCTTTACGTAGTGTTCATAGTTTTAAATATGACATCATATATAAGTCACTTTGGGCAATAATCATTAATCCGCTCTAATCTAGTTATGATTCTGTTATTTTATTTTTAATATCGTATGATTTTTAGACTCTTCAATTTTGTTCTTTTTCATTTACGTTGACGCTATAAAATACATATCATATTGCTGTACTTGAAATTTTCTTAAAAATATCACATTTTGAAAGTAGATTTGATAAACTCCCATGAATCACGTCTACGTAAAAGTCAACATAAGTCAACGTTCTGTATAGTGAAAGTTGAGTTCTCTTCCTGGCCGGCTCTACGCCAGGTACACATCCTATGACACATTCCGGGGTCAGTCGACAAACAGACATCCAAAGACAGGGGTCATCCTACCTGACCAGTGCATGATAAACGAACATGGCGGCTGCAGCCAGTCCTGGCGCCAGACCTGAGCCGTCTAACGTTGAAAGCTGGCGATACTGGAGATAGTGGTGACCAGATAGCGACATTCGGGACCACGAGGAAGATGCCGATCTTTATGCCTTGCTTTGAGACAAGGAACCACCAACAAAGGGGTTCGCCATTTATGTAATATAAGAAGGACTACACCAATTGAGTTTGATGTTAGTTGTAATGTCAGAGGCGAAGCATGAGGAATTCGTGTACTTTGTCTATAAACATCTCCGAGTATGTGTCGGCTCGGTTTGATGTCTCAACACAGCGCCAAATCACCCTCTCACTTCCGCACAGCCTCGGGGCTTCCCACTACCAAACATCCTGCGAGGTTGCACCTCCAAACGTTTGGGATTCATTCAAGAACACTAATGTAAAGACTTTGAGCAAAGTAGCGATTTCAATCTTTTTAAACCTATCAAGTGGCTATATCTGATAACACGTGTGAACAGTATTTAACTTGTTGAAAACTAACCCACTTGTTGCATTGAATTTTCTAAATTTAAGTTTAAGTATGTACCTGAAACGCTTGATGGTGACGGTGTTCTTATCATTTACTATTTATCCTCAATTTAATATATGAAATTTAAAACAAAACAAAAAAAACAAAAACAAAACAAAAAACAAAAAATACAAAATTTAAAAAAATGGCAGATAGATGTGACCAAAGATGGTTAGATATGTTTTCATGTTAAATATATGAATGTATAGAAATACGATGATAGAAGAAAATAATAATAATAATAATAATTCAACCACAATGACCTGAAGAATTCTTATATTGAATGGTCAGTAATGTTAAACATATATAAATGCTACTCACATGAAAAAGAAGACCAACCTCGTCGATCCCAGGGTGCATATATATTATTTGTTGGAGTAGTACTCAGGGGATATCTTCCAATGCGTATCTACACTGTGATGTTAAATATGGCAACTGCATAATTAAGAAATATGACTGAGTGTTTATTAGTTCACTTATGTTTAAAAAAATTTCAATTTTATCAAAGCTGATGACCAATGTCGGTTTCTACAGTAATAGATAGGTAATTTTTTACAATTGTATATTTTTAAATCACTTGGGATCTGTACTGACTATTATGGTGTCCGTAAAACTGTTTCGTCCTGATATATACTAGTTTACAATCTCGGACTATATTGACTATGAACAGTTTGAAGGCTGCCATTGTTAATCAATCGACAACAAATCAGATATTTCTACCAATGGTCAGTTTTATGCGTGAGAGTACAGCCGCACAGTCCAAATAGACATGATATTGGTCTTATTGTTAAATATAACAGGCGACATTTGCATTGCCTGCAAACTTTCACTTTTCATTTGAGAACGTGACATTGGATTGACAAAGATTTACGTGGTGGGTGCCATCGATGAAGCAGAAGACGCTTTTTCTTCCGCAACACCTGGTCTAATTTTATTTTTATTGTTTGTTCAGATTTTGCGATAGTTTTAATGAATTTGAGTTTTGATTGTGACTTTGTTGACATGTTCCTATTTTGTCGTTTCTCTAGATTAAGTTATATTAGTTATTATAAGCCAAGACTGATAGTTATTAGCAATAAAACTAGAAACATTTACATAGGATCTACCATAATGCAATCATATAACTTTAAAGATATAAAGTAAAACGTATAAATGAAAATTGCTAATTTGATAGTCGTACCCAAAATTGTTTTGTCCTATGTTTTTCCTTTCGATAGCTAGCAACGTCTTTGCGAATTTACATACAAAGTAAATTTATTTGATTCCTTTAAATTTAGAGATAGTAAGATATACATAAATTATGTAGTTGGCATTTTTTCTCCAACCTGGAATAAAATCCAAAATGAAAATTAGCGACATCTTCAAAAGTATAGATATAGAATTAAATGTTTAAGAAACGTATTTCATCACTTCGATAATAAATGCATGCAAAATGGATTCGTGTATTTTGATCAAGGATCTACACATTTACCAGCAGAACTTAACACCCATTCGCTTTAACAATTACACTGACAACAATGCTACGTAAACATCGACCCCAAGTAATAACTGATGTTATAGCATACTAATTGTCAGATAATGGAATTTTACAGTTTTTCACAGTATTACCAGTATTGCTGGTAGCCAAAAGTGTGAAACAGATTCGGATATATATTGAAACTATAGCTTTGACGTATGACAATTACCATTTACGTCACATACCGTGGCTAGAGTGCATCATTGGACATTTAATATGCAAACATGAACTATGCCTCTGAAATAAATTTCATACCACAACTCATATTTAAGGAGAGGAATTCCATACGATTCTACCTGTTGCATAACTCCAATTGAATAACGTTTGTTCCACAAAATGCTTGTGAACTTATATTCTGTGTTTAAGAACTTAAAATTTCAAAGTGGACCATGTTAGAGAATAATATAAAACCATGGACGACAACTGATTCCTGAAGGCCGATTACTACGATATGAGTGTCACCAGTCCATTGTGTGTTCGCGGATCAATTAACCCTTGTGACCTAATGGTTTCAGTTATTGTTATTACACGCTGACGAAGACCTCGATAACGCTCCGTATCTTGTTTATCGTATTTACCTATATTGTAATACAACCATTTACTTGTCTAAATTTGGCGTTAAACCGGCATGTCTCTCATTGTGGTATGCTGTACGAAGGCCATTTCACTGTGTATCGAGAGGCGAATTGATCAACATGCTGATTTATGGGGAAGGCGAGATGGGAAATTGTGTTGCGTTCTATATGGAAGTTTTGTTTTTTGAATCAATGACAAGCCCTGTTATCTGTGCCGCAAACAACCAAACTATAATTGCATGTAGGCCTGTCGCGGCGAGTGCTGTGTTACGACATCAGCGACAACCCATAATAGTCGGATGTTATCGTCCGCCTCTAATTGTTACGGTAATATGACGTTGGCACTTGGCGTTGGACAGCCATTACAGAACCGTTCGGACGGAGATAGTGACGCAGATTAAGGCAAGGACACATGTTAGGACGTGCTTCTGTCGAGTAAACATTAGGCGGGTCATACCGATCCCGTGTGCGCGGTCCTGCACAGCACAGTAAAACCAATGCAGCGTTCCTTACAGGATGATGTAACAATTCCAAGAACATTGAGTTACGGAAGAATATCTGCAGCAATATCCAGGAGTGTGGCCGTGCAAATATGGCTTTTCTGAAAAGGCCAATGTTTGTCAATAGTCAAGAATAACAGGAAAAGCTGCATTCTTTAAATTCTACTGCCAACAATAGTAAGGCGTTTTGTCTTTGTCCCCGCTCTCTTCAGATTGATGTTTGTTACACATTCGATTCAAATACAAGACAATGAATACATTAAGTGTATCTCTTGTTTATATCTAAATATTGTTGATAATACATGAAAAAATTTAACGTTTTCATTTAATAATAATAATACAAATTTGGAACAAGATACAGCGGGCCAAATTATGAAATGAAAACTAAAGTTGTTTCATCCTTCTAGGGCTCGTTGGTGATTATAAGGGCCTATTTTTTTAAACCAAAGAAGAGACTTGGAAACATCTAAGTTGATGGAACGAAATGGCAAAACCTAGATAGAGAGGAGCAAAAGACCCAAAATTAAATATCTATTGTGATTTTTTACATTTAAATAATTCCAATGGAATGTCAATTACATGTGTATGTTCTGATTGAGTACTTAAACTTAAACAGACCACACTCCAATATTATCTCTTTTTTCAGGAACTTTGAAATAGCAAATCGAGCTCTGTACATGTTCCAACATTTTGTTAATTTTTTAATTTAAAGAATGTAGTATTTCATATTAGTATTGCTTGATGGGTGTAAATACAAAGCAGCACTAGATACTGAAATCTAGGTTCGTTACACACTCGCAATTCATGCTGAAATAATTTTACACGTTATTAAAGTTTAATTATGCGGAAAGACAAACCGGGAGGAATAATGTCTTTCATATTTAAAACACACATGCCGTTTGTCAGTCAACTTGTCGGTAGATGGACATATGAAACTGCTGTCGGTTACAAAATCCAGAGGCGACTCGTGTGTGCACCAATCACTCGGAACCGGTCACCTGTTTGCCGAGGAAGGTGGGCTGTGAGTGGCAGAAACAACACAACATGCCATGATGTGTTGGGGTCCGCTTCCACTTGTGTTATTGCTGGTCCCACGTCTGTCAGGAAAGCAACATATAGTATTGCAGTTGAGGAGTAAGTACTTATTCAGCTGTGTAAACTCGGCAGATGTCTTCATTGGAAGTGCCTTAGACAGACGGAAACAAAACATCATTAAAATATAAGAACGTTTGCTTTTCTTTGTATTCGAAGTAAAACATAAACAAATATTTTGATGATTATAAATAACCACATTTGTCTTTCGTCAATTATCAAAAAACAATTTCTGAAAGATTCTGGTACAGTAATTTATGTACATCGGATGATCTTCTCCTTTTTAGATATAACTGGTGAAATACTGTTTTCTTCGTCCTGTCCACAGAACGAGTGGAAATTAAAATGTATTTATTAAGGTTTGATATTTCAGTTTGATAAGAAAATAACGACTAAAGCATCAAAAGAATATAAAGTTCTGTGAAACAAAGACAATGAATGCGAAAGACTTACGCAGAGAGCTCTTGAAAAGTACAAGGAGAAAAAAACCAGGTGTGCCGGAAGAGAAAGTGTATTCTATTCGCAAAGCATGATTACATTTAAATGAAAAATACAGTTGTGGGATCGCACAACGTTACACGAAATCCGATGTTCACACAATGTACACACGACATGTGCAAGATGTGTGCAAGATGTGTGCACGATGTGTGCACGATCGGTAAACTGGACGAAATTTGCAATCGCGTATGGCGTGTGATACCATCATGGTTCATATAAATTTAGAAATGACTGATGAATATGTGTTTGATATGTAAGAGTACAGTAAAGTATATTTCCTAATTAGGTCATAAATATATTAGGTACAGACTGAATAGTTATACACATAGACCACGTGCGTCCATTCTTAGAGAAAGAAACGAGGGCAAAATACGAACAGCGGAAATATTAATTCAGAGATCCTTTAAAACGTACATGGAGAATAAGACTATGTGCTCCAGAATCGTAAGGAATAGTCAATTTGTCGTTAACTCCCGTGTAAACTAGGTTAATTTAGTTCTAATTGATCATCGAAAATGTGTAAAACCAAATGTGCAATATTTCAGTCCTAATTCATACCGCTTTTACCTGCCAAATATGAAGACAATAGGAGTGAAGTGATGTTTGAAAACCAGATTTATTTATGATTAAATAGTGATTAATTGATATTTGATGTAAACATTTTCGGTATTTTTATGCCTCGTTTCTAATTCAGCCATGTTCTCCGAGCCACTTCATCGTCAAGCTTCCTTAAAAAAACATTGGATGAAGTTTATAAACAACAGATAGTAATCAATGAAGAAAATATGAAGAACAAACCAACAGTTTTGTTTCACAAATTTATCAATTACATTCTCTGAAAAGTAAATAATTCATGCAGTATTGTTTCTTTTCCTATTAATCGACATTCCCAATCTGCTTAGAGTTTCCTTAATTATTCGTATTGGATAAAATCTTGTATTGCAAGGTCTTGTATCAAAGGAACCTGTTCAACATATTACGTGTTGATGAGGATGATGTAATCATATTCTCCAGTCATTATTCATTTATATAGCATTATGACATATTTTGTATATATATAAAATATCCTTCACAATGAGCAAACAACAATAAAATACCTGTTTGTCATTCATTGTCAAATGCATTGTTATGACTATAACAGAACTACGCATGAAAAGGGAACAGAATCGCCAGGTATAAAAGCATAACCAATATATATCGATGTATAACACTGAACCATGGAATTCGTAACTACTGGTGAGGCCAGACAAACCATTGGGAAAATAGTCCACCGGTGGACTTGAAACACTGAATTCTTGTTATTTTGTTCCATTTGATATTATCATATTTATTGTGCTCATTATGGTACAGGTATCTGACTTAACAAATGTTTTGAAGTATTACACTACCGCAGTATATAAAATCATCCTGCATGATGTTAACATCAGTATCAATGTTTCTCATTCAGGCGAATATCTAACCAGTGATTATTTACCATGTCTTTAACATATATTCAGAATATGAAAATATAAACGCTGAATATATTTGCCATGGTATTACCCAGTATTATGTGGAGCACATACCATTTATTGTTCTCCGTCACATCTAACCTAGATAATAAGATTTGTCTCTTCTTCGCGTAGGTTATACTTCATTTTCATTTTTGTCCCTTTTCTGTGCTACATCAGCTGATTCAGAAGTTCATATTAACTTTGTAGAGCATATAGCCACTTGCACAGAAGTGACAAACATCACAGAAACCATTAAGTCACAATTAATAGCTCCTTTATCTTGGATTTTACTGAAACGGAACGTAATAGGGATATATTTGAAGCAATGACTATTGAAATTCAAACAATGTACATCCTGAAGACCTAATGATGACAGTCGTGTCATTGATTGGCGACCGACTTGAGAGAATCACTGCCAACTGATATTGTACACCCAGTATACTTCATGGAAATATCCTTTCTGTTGACCCGTAACCAGAAGTAAAGATGGCAACTGACTGATAATGTGCGCCTGCAGTACTCTAAAATTTTGCTCTACAAATTAACTAGTTTGATATTATCCAGTAGCTAAGGACACAATGGCTATTGACCGAAACATGTAGCAAGTTGTATTCAGTGGATTATCGCTATTATTGACTGTACTGTAACTGTACGCCGAAAACTTGCAAAACATCTTTACATTGGTAGCCATCTACTTAATGATACAGAAACAATTAACAAAAGATCGCCGAAAGGCCTTCAGTAAATCGTCGCTGTCAGTGACTAATATTTTAAGACGGAACGACCACTTCTGTCCAGTTCGGCAATATGCTTTTTATGACTTTAAATGACCAGTAGATAAAAAACATATGACCACAAATAAATTTTGTATACAACCAGCTCGCCAAATGTCTTTTCATCAATGTAATTTTAGTGACCAGTAGCTGGGCACCAAAAGTAATGTACTACTGACCATGCAATATCCATGCACGCTCCAGCAAACCCAAAATAGCCCTCGGCTGTAAATGTCATGCTTATTGTCTGGCGAGATGTAAAACGCAATGATTTTTCTAATCACTCTATTCACTTTAAGCTTTATCTAAATTGAATCTTAGTGATTATGTTTTAGAGTCTAGTTAACGAACTGTTTTATTTCACGACCGATCGATCGCCATGTTGTGATGTGTTATCTGTTTTATTGCTGGACTATTATGTCGCTATGCCCAGCACGGCCGCTAGATATATCTCAAGTAATTACCTTTAATTTTGCCTTTACAAACACTCGTTGATGGCGCGGCGGGCGACTCCCTCCAAAGATTACACAATCGCACGTGTTTTCTTGTCCATTTTAAGTTTTGTACCTGCAAGGTAAAAACAAAGTCATATCAGCCCATTTATCTTATTCTCTAAAAATTATCATCACAACGAGGAACGGTGCTCAGCGGTTTGAAACCAACAGTGTATTGATGGGACATGGTTGTGAAAGAAGTGATCCTCTCTTCACTCGGACACGAGTACATGTGTGACGTAATATGAGCGCCAGCCTCTAGCCATACTTTAGTTTCGCGCCAGATAAGCAAAATGAACAATTTCAGATTGGAATCGGTTTCATTTCCAGGAACATTTTAGTAGCTAATGCGTCAAATCTCGAATGAATATACGATAGAATTTCTTATCTTGGAAAAAACGCTTTATTTCCAATGGCTATCGTTGTATGCGATTCCCAAAGTGCCATCATAACTATAAGACTGGCGCGCACACCAATGCACGGCCGTCTGATTGTGTCCCTGCCGACACAATCTCATTGTTACAACAAGTATTTAAGTGATAGATACAAACGTGAATTATGCTGACTTATCTATCAATTTTCTACTTGCAAGTTAGTTTTAAAAAATCTGGAAATCTAAGTTATCTTTTATAGTACATCATGTTTTAGTACGTCGGTAATAATACAGCAGCCATCTTGGAAATAACGAATTCAAAACCGTTATAAAAGAACACATAAGATACGTTTACATGAAAAAATAATGGCCGATTTGATTTTGCTTTTTTAAAAGTGGTGGGGAGGGGGAGGGGGGTTTAGTTTTTTGGGTTTTTTATGATTTATTTTTTTATTTTTGTTTTTCGTTTTTTTAATCTGTTTGAAAGAATGATCATTAGTCATTTCTCATTCTTCAAGCAATAAGTGACTGATTAGTACGTAATATTTGTTAAAAACCGTAATGTGACAGTATCATTTCTATGCTCCTACGCTCAGACACAAAAGTAAAATGGTCCAATTGATGTGAAATATAGTTATATATGTAAAGTCGATTATGACCGAGTATGAATGAAATGATCTCGCGTCATACAACTATCGCAAAAGGGGACAGAACAGAGTTGTCAAATTACAAAAATGACAAGATATATAGATTTGTAGTGTACTACTTTCAAACAACTTACCTTTAATAAAAAAAAATAACTAACGTTTTAAAAACAGAGAAAAATATATCATATTGGGGGGATGTGTATCTCATTCCATCGTTAAATGGTAAAAAGATATTAGTGATAATTAATGTAAAGAGTGTGTTTGTTTTTGTACGAATTCTCTGCTGGAATAATTTCTTAATATGTACACATTGCCTTCAGCAATTGACACTATTGAGCGTATCAAAAGTAGAACATACCCCCCTTAAATCCGTTGTAACCTTTAAAAATTAACTTTTACACTTCACATCTATTCATTCATATCTTCAATATTTTACATATACTAAATTAGATCATTTTTTCAGCTACATAAAAGTAAATTAAGTATTGCAAATATCTAGTTTCGCTTTGTGTTAATGAGCTTTTTGTTAATTCTAATGACAACAGCTTGTGACGACTGGATCAGAGCTGTTACTCTGCATCAATCTGACAATAACTACAGTTTAAGCTTATTATGTTATTCACACAGTGACAGATATGTATCGATCTCTATCAAGATCTTTGTATTTGTTCTATGTATGTGATGTAATTCATGTAGCATTTCTGTCTCGATAAAGGGGCAGGTTGCATCGAAAATTTAATAAATCGCTTGTCCGTACAGTTGCTAATACTTCATTGATCATATAGTGGTGATAATGTGTATTTTAAATGTATCGCTCACAGTTAATACTTTTGCTCCTTTAAGACATTTTTTACGTCATAGAATTCGAATTTTGTTGTTTGAAATGTAAATGATCATTTACAAAAAAAATAAATAAATAAATAAATAAAAAAATAAATAAATAAATAAATAAATAAATAAAAAAATAAAAAATGAAGGATTTAGGATACTTTTATTTGCTAATAAAATCAATGATAGCTATTCAATAGCAATGCTATTGCGTTGTTGTACTTTTGTGATGCCTAATGAAGAAGAAATTAAAACACAAATGTAAAACATTAGAGTGTTTATATTAATGACCAATGTATGCCTAAGTTAAATATTAAATACGCGCCATTAATTTAAGCTAATGTATATTTAACATTTAAATACATTTTGTATACTTCATAGTTTTAAATGCATTTTTATCGTTATGCGTTACTCTTTGTAATGCGTTCACATATGCATAAATGTAAATTTTATATAAGTATTTTCTCGTAACAATATGTATAAATATGTTTCGAATATTAACAGAGGCTGTGATATTTTTAACCGATTATTTTATCAGTTGATGTAGATAATATTTGTATTTTATTTTAAGTTAAAGATCATTTCTGGAAAATTAACGAGAAAAAATATGTATAAATCAAATTATATGTAAGTTGTACCCTATAGCACAAGTACGATTTAATTTGAAAAGGGTGATAAAGATTAAAATTGAGATAATAGATCTATCAGTCTTTATCAATATAGAGTTTCCATGGCAAATGTTGCAAAACCAGTTCTACATCTCTATCACTGTAATGATGAAATAGAAAGCAAATGCAGATCTTCATGTCCACACATGCATTACAATAAAGGGTTATGCCTCTGGGTATCTTTGGGAGTTCAATGTGTAATTGTTTCCTGTTAAGTGAATGTATTGTTGACTAAACGTGTTATTGAATCCGCTCTATTTCTCTTCTTTTGCTGTTTGTTTGCCCTTTTGTTTTATCTACCGTCTATGTTATCATTATTATAATGTCACGTGTAAATGAAACGATGATTTACAAACAAGCAGGCTATTTGTAATGATTTATCAATGCGATAATTATGAAAGAAATAACAATCAATTCAAATTTTGTAATAAATTCTATTAGTCGAATTGAAGAAAAAATAGTTTGTATCTAATAATTTTCAGAAAGACATATCTCTCTTTAAGTAAGTAGATAACGATATTGAGTAATTGAAGACGCTAGTTATTATATACTAGTCAATACAAGGTATTATTCAGCGCGAACTGATCAGGAACGGATTCAGTGCGTTGTGCCAACTAGACCGAGGCGTAATGATAAGTATCGTTGTCATTTAGTCAGAGACGGGCTCTATGGTTTTCTGGGGCCCTCCGGCCAGTGCGGCGGGCCCCGGGACCTCAATGTCGATATTGAGCCCCCGGGCAGAGTCTGTTGACAGCAAGAAATATGGAAATACTCTAGACAAATAATTAGAGCAAATAGCCATGATGTTTTACAGAATACAATCAAGCCGAACTGAGCGTGGCTGACAGGAAACTAATGACCACCATGATACAGCCGCTATTAAGTGGGCAATTTGATGATTTCTACATGACGGTGTTTAACTGTCAGACATTAATGATAAGCGACACATCATTAATATTCACTCCCCCGCCTCGACTATTCCGACACTGTCCTTAGTCCATCCTGTCGCCCTCTGTCGCCAGTAGTAACCGCCCTGTCGTTTTCACTGACCAATCCACCAAAGCTGGTTACATTAAACACTATACAAGATCAATATGTAACATGATACCAGCTGTGGTTCCATATAAATGACATACTTACAAGTGTTTTGCATTATACAGCACATAGGAATACTTTATTCCTTTTAACAGGATTAATCCTGCTCTAAACACACCATAATTGGAATAACGCAATGCCTTCTTTTTTTTTACTATTGTTCTAATCAGATATTTTTCTTTGCTCATTTTGATCCAAAATCAATCTATAAATAACCCCGTTGGTGCTAGTATGCCTATTGAACTTAACTATAGTACATGTTTGTAACAATAATTTCCGATATCATTTATTAGGAGTTTTTAATTTGAAAATACCATTGTTACAGTTGACGTTAATTGTGAGACGTAAATTATACCTTAAGCGAGTATTATTGCTTTTGCATTGATTGATACTTGTCACTGATTTAATGTCTCAACGACCCTGAAATGACATTTAACCTCTCTCAACAGATGACTGTAGCTAGAGAAAAAAAGTATAGTAACAGACACAGGGACGATAGTATCAACAGTACTTACCTGAGACAGAGGAGAGACTTCAGTATAGTAAAATACAATAAGAATTAGGTCATATAAATTTGTCGTGTATCATTACACAACAACAATTTTTTATTTAAGAATATAGAAAACAGTTTTACCATTTATCATAGAAGGTGATTGAATATTACAAATTATGGCTACATTTAAAGTAATAAGATGGCGTTTTCTTATAAATCTACAATGTAAAACTTTAAGCATATACTATAGTACTGAATGTATTATAATCTACCTCCAGACGGTTTTCACGGAGGTTCCTGAAAAAGTACAAGGAGCATAATACCAGGTTTCCGAAAGTTTGAGTGTCTTCTACATTATCGACAACATCTGTTATGCAAACCATGATCAATAACAGATCTGGATACGAATTACAGTTTCAAGAGCACTCTGGCCGCGAATTTCTCAAATAAGACCATTCTTCTGTCACTGCTCCCTCACTTAGCCTTAAAGCGCATAGTAGCTGTTACCTTTCTGCATTGGTGAATATGCTATCCCCACATATTTGTTATCATACAAAGAAAGTGTTTCTCGGATTAAAAATGCTAAAACCTTAAATAATGTTAAGGAAAGTTTTAAATATTGGAATTTTCCAACCTCTATATCTGGTTAGATAGATTATTGTCACATAACCAGTCATAGATATGGGTATTGTGGTGTCCTTGGAATGTACAGCGTGAGAATGACAATAACATATATCTCAAATGTGAGAATGAGCTTGATATATATCTCATATTTGAGATTAAGTTTAAATTATACTTGTATCTCAAATGTGAGAAAGAGTTTAATATATATCTCATATGTGAGAATGAGTTTGCTTTATATTTCAATTTTGAGAATGAGTTTTATATTTCAAGTGTGAGAATGAGACTAATATATATCACAAATGTGAGAAAATTATTTCCTGTGTGTTTAGATGGCTTAAGAAATACGTAATTCGACTTTCTTACTGTACAACATTGATATTTTTTTAATATAAACCCTTATACACGCTCCAGTATGATTTATGTTATCAACTGTAATCAATTACTTTCTGGTTAGTAAAATGAGCTGTTTCATTCAGTACCCTTGGTGCTCACAACTCATTCATGATTCTACCAACAACAAAGCAAATCGAGCACTTTTGTCTTTGGCGACATATTTACCTCATATTACATTCATACTGTTATTATATGGTTGTTTACAATTTTGTTTTTTTAAGATAAAGATACATAATCAGTTTTAAGACAATATAATCCAACATGCTTTTTCATTTTGATAAATATGATAAAAGTGTTTTGCAATTCATAAACTCTGTATTTTCCCCGTGTCATATCACATTTTAGTATTATATACGTTTAATACAATTTCTAATTTTACACTTTTAACTTGTCTCGTTTTTATTGGTTTTATTGATTTCTTGTATTCCAGATATCGTTTTATTATGTTTTACCTACTTTGTTAAAAGTTGTCATTCGTGATGACATGTTATCTTGTTTTCCAACTCTCGTTAGTTAATTTACAAATATGGACACACTCAATCAACTTTGTCATTTACAAATTAGAGACATCAGGCGAGATCTGTAAGATAGCCAGAGTTTTTCCTATCCTGTTGCTGGTCTACCCAGTCCCACATCCGTGCTGAAGTGCCAATGTGAATACATAGCCAAAGGTATGATGCTTCTACACAGGCAATACAGGTGAATATATTAACGTGTACGTATTGATGTTCAGTAATTACCTGGCGCTTTTGTTGCATCTCACTTCACAATCTGATAAACTAATTAATCCTTTGCCATTTTGCTTGTTGGCATCCCTCGCAGAATCACTTTAGCACACCACTTGTATTAATGTAATATGGTTTAGAAATAACATTGATTTACATAAAATCTTTACTATTGTTATTACTGAGATTCCCTTTTCCATGCGGTGTATGAATCAGCGAGGGATAATAATGATAGAAATTTGTATGCATCGTCAAAGCCTGATCCGTAGAGGAAATGAAATTCCGCTCACAAAGGCCCGCCAAAGTGAAAGTGGTGTGACTGTCAGTCTGACATCTATTAAGTGTGATCTAACCGTATGTGGCCGTCTAATGAAACCTGCGGGTCTGTGCGCGTGAGGAAGGTACGTCTATTGTGTAGGACCATTACTAGACCGGGGTGGGTCCACCCGGATAGACCTGGCGGAGATGGACATTGATGTTTCTCTCTTTCTCTCTCTCCAGTCTATGTTTATTAGTTTGTTAATCAATTGTATGTAATCCACACCATTAGGTACATCAGTATTTATATCGATACATTGCGCAGCCAATAACATCTAAATTAGTTACTGAAACTTTGATATATGTATTTTATCTACTCAGTCCTGAATCGATAATGTTGACATATGACAGAAGCAACAACAATAAATAAATAAATAAATAAATAAATAAATAAATAAATAAATAAAGCTAAGAAATTACAGGACGTTGTACAATACTCCGGAATAACGCCTGATATGTTTCTTAAATTAAACAGCATCCAATAACAAATTTGAACTTTGTAAGGTATGGAAATTCATCAACTCTTTCTCTGTTACACTGTGTCTCTCTTGGCACAAAAATTACTTGAATCTGATGTGGTTTGTAGTAGTGTAATCTCCCGAGAGAGCATATTGTAAATTTATCTTCTCCTTGGAAATTTTTGCATCAGGGAATTAAAAACACTGTATTGAAAACAAAACAAAAAACTGCCTTCATGATTCCATCAAATCAGATTTTTAAATTAAACTTTATTCAATTTAATACTAAGTCATACGCAAAAAGTGTAACTCAGCCAATCAAGGTATGTCTAACAATGCAATAGATGAGGCGCCCTAGTAGTGAATTTTTAACATGCAGTTAATGTAAAAATGACGATATATTATTGATTAAGTTCGGTGAAGTAATCACCATCTACCAAAAGGAGACTCCACTTCAAAATAACCCTCGCTGAACACCGGACAATAAACCTAACAAACAAACAAACAAACACAAATCATAATGATGTAAACGATATCCATTGATGCCATTGTCGTGCAGATATGGCGTGAGAGAGGCATGATCTGTGCCGTTGCATGATTCTTAAGAGACGATTTACTTTAAGATTTCTGTGGGAAGGCTTAGGGTTTTGTTCCCTGGTCGATATAACCGGAGTCTTTCAGCATGATATGGTAGAGTAACCGCTGGTTCGCTTATTGTAACTTAACAATGGGACCAAGTGGGGTTTCCTAATGGATGGTATAGGCAGTAAGATTCAGTGTGCTTGCACTATAAACAAGCAACAGTTCCGCATTACCAACAAGAAGGTTTACATGACCAAATAGTAGCCTACATAAACACATGCATTCCTTCACGTAGCAATCACAGGGAGGCCATCTTTAATTACCTTAGATGTTGTTTGGCCGTTAAACAATATAAAGTCTAGGCCAAAAATAAACAGAAAATAACAACATGCCAACATTATCAAAATCAAAACTCAAATATAATCAAACTGAAAGCACAACATGAACAAAAATAATTTCCGCAGACACTCTTGAAAAAAGTACAATGAAAATAGGACCAGGTGTTACGAAAGAGTAAAGCATATTCTGCTTCACCCGCCATAACGGTAACACTTGTTTCCATATTCGAAAGCAGAATATATACCATTACGCTGATTCTCTGCGCATGGCCAATTAAAACACATAGTCACTAACGGTACATATCTAATGAAAATATGCTGATACGATTGTAAAATAAAAGCATTTGATTTTTTCCGGTTTACTAGATTGTCCGTTAAACATTTAAATTGACATAGGTGAAAGCTGTGTTATTATCGGTTCTTTTGAATAAATTCAACCAAATGACTTGTTGTATGGAGGTATTTATACAAATAATGTGTTTCACTTGAACATGTGTTCTCTGAAACAAGAACAGAACTCGTCATTATGTCTCAAGGATCCATTGATGTATGCAACAAATATAACAAGAAAATATTGAAAGATTCTAGTAAAAATAATTTCAGTTAAACTATAAAGAAATAAATACAACATTTAATTATGTAATTTATGTCTTTTGTAGTTAAGTAGAGTGCATGTTAATTATAAGGAATTTTATGTGTTCAAGTTTACCCTTTTCTCATATGAGAACTTGACATAATTTAGTTAAAGCCGCTTCCCATTCCGATACACCTGGTCTTATTCTCCTTGTACTGTTAACGATGTTTCCTTTTAAGTACGGATTGGACAGCTGTCTGGGATATTGTTATATATAGCCTGGGTATTCACATATTAACACTAAGTACTAAATAATTACTACGGCAATTAGCGGGGACATTTTCCTTATTTTAAAGACCCCGACGTTTCCATCTCGTCCGTTGTTAGGCCACAAATGTACATGATAACAAAGATACTGTTTATTAGTTTTGAAATACAAAGGCCACAACACATTAAAAAACAAGCCTATTGCAAGCTGAATGACCATTAAAATATTTTAATTATGGAATCATTTTTTTAATATTGATTATTAGATGTCAATGATATTCACCATACTACAGAAAAAGGTAGGGAATGTTTATTTTTGTATTCACTTGGCTACCAAACAGTCATACCACGGCACTAAATAGATAAAAACGAAGCTGCGAATTGCCTCCTACAAATTCTAAGGATGCAGTGCCGATGTTTTACGGCCGTTGTACAGAATGTTGACTCTAGCTCTGTCATACTTTGAAAAAAGATTTTGAAAACAAATGTCGTATCTTCCAGAACTTACATAATTAAACATACATATAGCAACGAAAAATATCTTTCCAATAGGTTTTCCATATGATAACAAAAGTAATATTTAGTTAACAATGCAGGCTTTGAATATAGGAATTGCTTCTAAAGGTTTGTGTTGTTTATTTATTTATCTATTTATTTATTTTTCTTTTGTCATTTGAATACTATAACATAAAGAAAATTATTAGATATTTTTAAATACGAAGAAGCAGATGAAAGTTTATACAAAGATTTACACGTAGAATCTTGAAAAAGTAAAAGAAAAATAAGACCAAGTGTTCGGGAAGAGTAAGCGTCTTCTGCTTCATAGATGACATCCGCCATGTAAACCTAGATCAACCCAAGTAAGTAATGTCGCGTTCTTACAAGAACAAGGTATGCGACAACGGAACCAAGAGGCAAATTAAAGAGCATCAAACACGTTTAGCTTAATATCACACAAAGAAATAGAATATTTCTCAATGAGATCACTATGACGACCATAAATCTTCACCTGAATGTTAATCAGTCTGCATCTTTTGAGCCCCTATGTTACGAGTGTGTCCGTCAGGTGACGACTTCTTGCACGAATATCGTGATAATGGGAATAGGCCTTTGAATATCGAACCAACTGCGCCATAGAAACACCATAGGTTAGGGATTCATAATTATTTAAAAGTTACATTTTTATATTTGAAATGTTTATTATTAGATATGTAAGATCAAATTTGAACAAATCACATTTAACAGTTTATATCGATATCTGGATATGTATGAACAGTTAAGA
This sequence comes from Ylistrum balloti, assembly GCF_031769215.1. Lineage (NCBI taxonomy): Eukaryota > Metazoa > Mollusca > Bivalvia > Pectinida > Pectinidae > Ylistrum > Ylistrum balloti. The sequence goes on from NW_026781899.1 coordinate 1,185,665, forward strand.
AAAGTTTTTTTTAATAGTTTTACAAAATAGATTCTAAACGTAATTATGATGTACCAAGAAAAAACCTAACGTGTTCTATTACATTTCTATTGTTTTTTTTCTGTTTTTTTTTTTTTTTTTTTTTTTTTTTTTTTTTTTTTTTTGTTTTAATTAATCATTAGAAAATATTCATTTCTATACACATTTTATCTATACATGAACCCTGTCTTAATTTTTCTCTGAATAAAAGTTCTCATTTTTCACTTAAATGTATTAGGAACGAAAACAGATCAAGAGCAAATAGACATTTAAAAACTCGTTCTGTAATATCACTTTCTATTCTTGGTACTCTGCCTTGGGGTGTTTGTCGGGATTAACAATCCCGACTTGTTAAAAGCACATTGCGTTGTATTTCACTGGTATTAGTCTGTGACTCGACCGCTGGCCCACGCGCATACGTCCAACTGAAGACAGACATCCAATCTCTTTCGCATAAACAATGTTGCATTTGTGATTGATCTATTAAGTCCAATACAGTAATCTACAGACGATATTAAATTTTAAGCAGGTGATACGCCATTTGTCCTCGAGGCATAGATATTAATACACTACAGTGAATATACACTTTATATATCAAAAATAAATATTTTACTTTTATCGAATCTTTTGGCTTAAAGACAATATTAAATTGTGGGACTCTGTTTCTGTCCCTTTAGACCAACTTGTGTTGTTGTTTCGTGGTAGGTAAACATGACCGGATTGTTATATTCAGTCCGTGCCCTAAGGACCTTCGTAATAAGCTTGTACAACATCGCCACTTACAACTTAAGAAACAGCCCTTTGGCCGGAGCACTTGTCCATATTATGGATACTTTACACATTAAATCCCCAGACCAGGGGTAACTTCAATCTTTTTACTATCCTTTGTTAAAAAGTACACACAATTTACAAGTTTGAAATAAAATCAAAACTCAAGTGATTACCCAGTATTCTATTTATGCCTTAAGACAACAAGAATTTAGTGAGCTTAGCTGGTCTACTAACGCCCTTTACATAGACTGACCACAACGACAACATTTGACCAGCGGATAATAACGATTTAGGGACCACTTAACACCTGTAACGTCGGGGGTCAGCACGTGTTATCTTAAAGGTCGTCTGCTACCTGGCTGCCATGAAAAAAGACAAATTTTATTTGAATGTGATTCTGAAAATAATTTAATAAAAAGCCCTGATTGATAAAACCTACCTTCAGCTCTAGGGCGCCTGTATCAATTTCTTCAAGTCCTTGTTTTTGTTTCTTGTGTTTTGATATTTTGTTGTTGTTATTATTGTTTTGTACAGCCTATATTAGACATACAATAAACAACAATAAAACACCAACATGTCAACATAATCATAATCCAAACTCAATTTTTTTTAAAAAACTAGGGCAAAATATGAACAAAAGAAAGACTTACACGGAGGTTGCTGAAACAGTTCAAGCAGATCAATACAAGACAATGTCTGTAATGTAATAATGATAATTATCACAATATATATATATGTATCTAATCGTGACAACATCTTTTATTAAAACATAGTCACCATGTATGTGTTTTGTTTTTTTTTAAACTGAAATTATACTACAGCTATTGTCTTGGCGGCAACTGGCGAAGGGCTGATTACTACCAGTGTCTATACTGAGTTTTTAGCAAATAGATAAAAATGTGCAGAAACCAATTTTAGCACAGAGCGGTGTGTCGATAGGTTTATGGTTGCTTAACGTAACAGGTGTTTGGCAATAAACATTCGCATACTTACATACAATGTATCACAAGTTTTTTGTTTGTTTGTTTGTTTGTCATTTTCACACTATCAGTATTACAACGATTGTTGTGAATACTAATACTACTATGGCGTTGAAAAGGACCGCTATAATTATCTGTTGTGATATCTACAATAAGGTAACGAGTATATTTATTATGTGTACTTAAAAGATTAAGTAGGCAATTTAAGCTTAGAGAGTACCTACACGTAAAGAGAGCCGGTGTTGTTACCCAGTGCTAGAAGTATATTAATTTCCCCGAGACGCTCTTGATTTCAATGTCCTGTTCAGTCATAAGTGTTGCTTTTTTTTTTTTTTTTTTACATAAATTCAGATATTTTTTATTAATTTTTTATAAGCGGTTGACTTGTACATTTGCATTTTTTATCTTCATTTATATCCATTGTGTAAGCAGATAATATCTGCATGTTTTCTACCAACATGTCATATTATAAAATATTATATTAGATACAATTTTATGGACCGTTTTTAAAGCAACAAATGTTTTTAAAAGATTTCATCAGAAACCAATACAACCGGGTCAAGAATTGAAAAAGGGCAAATGATTCCTGTAAACAAGTTACAGTCAAACTTAATGTTCTATTGAAAACATTCGACATCAGTTTTGGTCCACAAGGGAAAAAATAGAAAACTATGATTCAAGTGATTGTAAACTGTATATTTTTTTGGAATTTTTATTATCGTGTTAGATAGATAAGCTCGCGTGATTTACAATTGCAGGTCAAAAAAATAAATTCGGTGGAATTTAAGTTGAGTTCAGCTACTTAACCATATACAGCATATTGTCCTGTCGTGGTATTACCATATATCTTCGAGTTATCCGTTTGTTTCCTTTGTCTCGACGTTTTCCTAGTTTCTCTTAAAGCGTCGCTTGGTTTACTTGAATGCACTTCAAAAGCTTATTGACTTTTGTCGCATTTCGTGTCAGCTAATTGCATGTTGTATTTGAATTAAGCCATTTCGCATAGATATCAAGGAATCTGTGAACAGTGTTTCGTTGATCTCTTAAGATTTCTATGCATCAAAGATCAGCTAACACGTCCCTTGTAGACTGACGGATGAATAACTCCTTGGAAATACGTCTTCAAGAGCAGTGATCTGTTTCATTTCTATATACAGCGCCACTCATATCTCATTGGTTGTATATATAAACTGGCATTACATAGTATATATATATAAATTCTCAATAACAACATTATGACATAATCGTCATATCGAGATAATTTATCGATATTATAAGTCCAGGAACATTAGATACAGTCCTCAACGCTCTAAGAATATTAATATTTTTCTCTTTCTCCCTTTTCGTTGCTTGGTTCTTTCTTTCTTTCTTTCTTTCTTATTGAATTAATTTCTTCCTCATTTGTTGTGTTTTTCTTAATGCTAAAATAGTTTTAGTTTCCATTGTTTAAGTTTAACATTGCTCATTATTATACTGTAGTTAATGCCAAATTCTTCGTTTTTATTCTTGTAACTCAAAACTATACACTGATTAATAAGGAATACATTTCAACACTAGTGATGTCGATATGTAGAAAAAAAAATCTGTTTTGTTATTTTTTTATTCATTTTTTTATTTATTTGTTTTTTTGGAGGTGTTCATAATTGAATTATCAACGTATCAAGCGCGGAAGTGCTGAATTGTAGTCGGTGCAATGTTTTATGTTATACTGCACTTATCAGCCATATAAACTGAATGTCTTTAAATCTTTGCTAAATGGATCGCACAGAGCCAGCCGCTGGCAACCGTCACGTGGTCACATTAGGAGGCATTGCATGCATTAATAGCTGTGTGTTCTAGAGTCAGATCGACGAGTTCCTCGTTCACACATTTAAAATCAGCGATAAGACATATGCCTAATATGACTCCATATTGATTTATTAGAAATTGAAGATTTTGGATTCTTAATTCATGAAAAATACGCACAGCAACTATCGTGGATTCATCTCTGTTTGGAATCTAATTATCAAATACTTCGGAACCTTATATCTTATCATACAATAACTTCTAACAATATACGATATATCATTTGAAAAAAAAATCCCTCTGTATGTTTGCCTAGTGCTTTTTCATGACATGGTGAAGATATAGGCAAATAACAAAACAAATACCTATTGTGTGTATGGGTAGTAAGTTGCTATGGGGCAAGGCCCGTGTTTCCGGTTGACAGAAGACTCCTGGGCATCTGTGATAGACCGCGCCATTTTGTGGCAATTTTTGTCACCTTTCTAACGAACCATTTAATAGATGCTGGATTGTCTGTCCCATGTTATTCTCGAACAATGGTGGCAGACAATATGTTTGACAAGCTCAAGGAAAACTCAATTTCAAACTGGTCAGCTTCGTTATGTGTAATATCAATGAATAGGCTGTTTTAATTACAACCGTTGCTTGCTGTCGGTACCGAATTTCTTAACTCTGTTGAGTAGGGGATGGTCCTTATCATTCAGTACCCTGTTGAGGATAAGGCGATCGGGATTCGGTTGACGAAGGTCAATTAAGCTTACAACAAGTTTATAAGAATAGGGAAAAAACAACTTTTATTCATTTAAGAAATCATGTGACGATTTGATATTTTTCATTTAGTTCTTTGTCAGAAAATTATGAATAATTTTTCTGGGACCAACCGCATGACAAACTTGACATTTAAAACACTAGGATGACTGACGTGGAACACGCAGTTTTCAAAAAATATACTTTTGGTGTTGTATGAAATATATTAACTCAAGTTTTAAAAAACAAAACTTCTGCACGTTGTGTGCGATACCCACACGGTGTATATGTATGCTTACGTAATATTTACTACATAAATTCAACCTTTTAACACAAATAAGGATTAAGTTCAGTAGAGCTAAACTATAAATATGTAATTGATTTCAAAGTAGAATTTCCTTGATATTTCCATAAATGAAATAAATTTAACATAAAAGGGTTTATGATGAAACCGATTACTTCTGTAACAAAACTTGGAACGAATGCCATTGTTGTCAAAATAAATGACCACGCTGGTCAGCTCTCCCGAACATGAGATAAGAGTTGGAATCATGTTTCAGCTGCTGTACAGATCAGGGTAGATAAGATGACATCTGTGCCCTGCAATATCTGATGGACATAGCTTGTTTAATTAACAAAGGACTGACCGCCACTTAATACAACTTGACCGTTGATTTCGGCCATTCTGCTGACCATAAATCTGGTGACTGGACACGGAACTCCACTTTCGATATCATGATATTAAACAATAGGGACAAAGACTCGACAATGACGGCGATTGACGAGGACACTAAAGAGGCCAACATACACTTATTGTTTACGAATAAATGAGTGACTAGCCACATGTTAACATGACCAGTCCTTGTCATTTATGACAATTGTTATTTCTTAATTTTGACCAACTAGTATAAACACCAGTTCATAAACGGCCATCTTTGATTTTATACATATGTATATATTGTGCATTGATTTTAAATACATTTCTCGATTTTCTCGGTAACGCACGTGCCTTTCACGTAGCTGTCCGGAGTTCGATTCCCGGAATGGATGTGAAAAGGTATGGGGTCACCTGTCTGACCACGTGGGTTTCCCCCGGGTACTCCGGTTTCCTCTCAAACTTAGACCCCTTGCGCGGTTCCATCCGAGCCAACAAGAGTGATTAATATAAGTTGGAAAAACTTGATTCGCAATTGTTGTAAAATAAATAAAGTTGATCATTTAACATTTCTCAGTTTTACTTATATTTTTTCTATAATATATAAATAAAGTTGTAATATATTTATAAACATTAATGTGTATGTATTTTCTAGCAATGAACTAATAGCAACACGTGATATCCGCATGTGTTTCCAATAAAAAATGTGTGAAGTTACTTTCAATTTAGATATACAATACATGTTTATTAAAACCACTTAGATATAATTATGTGTAGTAACTAGAGGTAACTGTATACATTTCACCATTTTGATGTAATACAGTGAGATCTCCATACCGTTTAAATAAAACTGACTGTGAACATTACTTATCTATAAAAAAATAAAATATTATAAATTTTACAACGTTTTTCATGTAACCGACGAGAGAAAATTGGGTTATATTAAGATTTTCAGATTTCCTAAGCCCTTCCCCCTCCCCACTTCCCCTCAACACACACATCCCTCTATCTCCAAAGTACGATTAAAGTCTAATATTTTGTTACATAATAAAAATTAAATAATTTCATATCTGTCTTTCTATATTTGATAACTATATTTATGAAGAATAACCATCATGGTTTGTTAAATATTAAACCAGTTTAAGCGTCTGTTTTTCTGTACGCATGGTTCCTATTTAGCTGTACCGGTACAGCAGTGTGCGATGATTGGGACAGGCATTGATTTGTCTGCTACTTTCTTTACTGTGTATACAGGGACTCGCGATAGGAGCATTCTAATAGACAGGACGATTCCAGTCCGGATAATCTTCCCGATAGCTGCAGAGTGTGAGTGCGGACCTTAGATACGGCTATCGGATTAAGGGGCCTAGCTTTGTAACATAAAATGAAAACATTTTCATCATCGATAGATATATCTGCCTTTGTGTGAAGTATGGACTTGTAAAAATCCTGTATGTAGTGGTGTTGTCCCCGTCTGTTAGGCAAACTGCTCACTTCCCGAGATCCTCGATAAAATAATAGCTTTGAAATCGAGTCTCGCATGCAGAAAGCATGGCTCCAAAATGCGAAGTATGCTGGTACGTCGGAGGTGTGACTTCCCCCCTCCCGGGAGGGATAAGACACGAGGACTCTGTGACCCGGCACAGATTCCGTAGATACCCAACTGACACACGCCTAACTATCACAAATCAGTGCCCATTTGTTCACCTCGATTTTCTAACAGATATATAGATAATAATTAATTCTGTGCTCACATATCTACATTACATTACTTAACATCACTGTAATAACATATTCCAGGATAAACATCACAGAACGCGATGTCTGCACTTTCCTCTATAGCACAACCAATATCAAACATCTCCATCTTTTTATGAATTTGTACTGTTAAAACACATAAGAAAAAACGCACTCGTGGTTTTGAACTACGATGATAAAAGACCTTGTTTTACAAGTTCAGCTTATAATAGTTCAGTATCTCTGTAATTTTTAACAATCAAAATAGTTATATATAGACGGATAGAAGAGCCGAGCTGATTGCGCAGAACGTTATTGAAACGTGCTTTAAAGATATATCACATTTCGTATTTTTGTTTTATATGTAAACGCAATGATTTAATCACGGTTTTTTGTTCTGTACTTACTTGTTTCTTATCTGAAGTGAGTTTTTTACTCGACATTTTCAAAACGTAATTATATATTGTTTAATTTCATTATTTTTGTTTTTATTATTCGATTTTTTAAAATTATAACGATATTTGTGTTGAAAACACTAAAACACCAACGTGTAATATCACCGTGGTTGATATTAAGATACAAAATATTTCTTTTTTATGATTCATATTTCTATATATTATTTATATATATTTATATTTTTATAAATTGATCCAACATTGCTATAAGGAGCATTTAATAGAAATTCATTACACGCAATATATTCAAATTGTCATTTACGTGCACAAACGTATAGATAAATCATAGACTTTCCGGTTAATCTCCGCACTTTAAAATCAAGATATTTCCACCATCAACGACATGTACAAAAGTTCTGATAATAAATGTGTATGATTTATTGATATTTTAAATATCATTAGGCAATATATAAATTAACAAACATGCACATGGATTTTTTTATTATTGGTTTTGTTTTAAAAAAAATCCTTCACATCAATTTAAATTTGATATTTATGACGATATGTATCGTTTATTTACTACTGTTAAAATATAAAGAAACTGAAGCTTGTTTTTATTGATACATATTTGTGGACACATTGTCATTTCTGTCATTTTTTTCAACATATGATATGTTTTGACACGATGACACTGATTGCTTCCTGCTATTATTCAACATAAAAAAACACGATGAGATATTTGCCAAGCATTCCGTCCTGTGTGATCATTCTAACACACAAGTGCGGACTTACCACCGATCACTGTCTATCATACTCGCCCTGCACAAGGATATTGAATTTGAAATTTGTAATTGACAAAGTATGTTTATATCAAAATGTGAAATATATTCACTGAATGAAATAGATTGTTACGAACAGCAAGCATTGATTCATGTCACAAATTTCAATTTGAAACTTAATTAGATTGTACTTAATAGATTAAAAGACACTAGACTAGTTATCAAATTATACAGCGCATGTAGAAATGAATTATGTCAAAATATTTTTATGTTATTATTCAAAAATGCAATATTGTTGGAATGTTCAAAGCCACATATCCAACTCGAAAGAAATGTACACATGCTCATGTCATATATCAGACCATACACTGTAAATATACTGACCACCAAATACTTTAAAGAAAAATGATATTTTTTTTATTAAAAGAACGCGAAAGGCAGATTATGCTGTAAATACAATTGACTTATTTAGTTTATAATCATATATAGTTTTCCCCACTAAATATTCATTTTTTCTGTATGTTCATATGGTTTTATAGCAAAGCTTTGTATATAGAATTTATGTGTTCTATGGGAAATCAGCACAATTGCTTTGAATCAATGAACGATGTGTATATTTGTAGTTAGCTACAATGCGTACAAAGAAACTATTTCTCGTTGTCTGCTGTTTCCAAATAAAATATCAAGATTTGTTAAAAAATTAAGTTGACATATTGGTATTTTTCTGTGTTTTTTCTCCCGTTATAAATTCTGTTTCTATATATAACCTATATTTCTGCTTGTTAGTTACGTTTTGGAGAGAAAGTTTTATTACGGGAACAAATTATGACAAAACAAAAGAATGTATGTAACATTTTTATTCAAAAATAAAACGAACAGCTAGTGATAAATACATCGACACATAGGAGTTGTAGAGAGACGCTTGTAACACGGATACATGGAATGAGACTGACATCAATGAGTCTAAAAATAGACCCCATATTGGTCAGTATTTACATAACTGACCACTAACAACCGTCGACAGAGAAACACTATTTTAGATTAGCTTATTGCAAAAAAAAAAAAAAAAAAAACATTCAAATATATATTTTTTATAATAATATTGTTCTTTTGAAACGCATTAGGAAATCCATTTTGACATACATCGAATTCGTCAGCACATGAATTTTTTAAATCCTTTTTTAACAAAATTATTTAAAAACTGATTTGTTTTAGATAAAATAGAATCTTTATAATGAAATTTCTTCACATAATACAACAATTTGGTCTTGAATAATAATTCGATAAAATTTATTAATTTACTAATTGATAACAATTACTGTTTTACGTACTGGAAAAAGTCTACCACTCTCCCTTAATAAAACTTTCTAACTGCAAATAAAATTGACCATCACATCAGTAGCAAGACTTAAAGAAAATAATTCAATAAATTTGACTGCCATTTTCATTTTTCTAAAGTAAGTAATAACGTTTTATTTGTATTAAAAGTCAATGCATGAAGCCGCATGGGGAAACAATATCAGTTGCATTTCACCAATAATAATACGAGTGTCCATTTATTTATTACACAAAATGAACGCGTTATGTACTATTGTCAAACAATTGGTTTTGAACGAGACAGATAGGACATTATGAAGAAAGAATAAAATCTCCTCAAGTCGCTCTCGTGTTCAAGATCGGTGAAATTAAGTACTATGAAAGTGACAAGAAAGATGTCTCGTGAAGCGAGTCAACAACACTGTCAATATATAAATGGACACGTTACCCTGTAGGCTGCTGTCAATCACTGCTAATTTCGCTGTAAGAATCATTAAGTCTGGGTAAACACCTCTTCTCTCACAGCACTTAGCGAAATATTTAGCACTTAAGTTTAAACCGAGTCTTTAATAAGCTTCACGTAGCTATATTAACCTTTCAATCCCAGCCGAACAAGCTCAATATTGCGGGGCGAAGAGTCAAGCCTCCATGCCGCAAATCGTCCTGAGGTCACTATCACCTGGGCGCTTGGGCCCAAACGTCCTACATTTACCAAGTCCAAGCCCTAAAACGGGTCTAACATTGGTGTAATAGGAGTTTTTTACGACTCCCTAAAACCATATTAAAGTTTATAGACCTGGGGAGGACGCCCGGTGGCCTATTTTCACGAACAATTCTACTTTCGAAATGTCCTGCCACCTCAATATGATCACACCAGCCAGCTAATTCGCTAACTTGTAACATCGTCACCGAGAAACACTCGGAGTCTCTTGTGTTCCTTACTAGATATTATCTAGCCAAGGGGGTTTGAAATTCTGTCTGTTGGTCTCACGTCCCTTGTAGGGGAATATATTGAAGAAAGGGGCGGATATGGCCTCAGAAGCGATGAATTATTAACGGGAGTAGTAAGCCCATTAAAGTTAGGTGTGACAAGAGATTTGTCACTTTGAGGACTCACATTTGTGTAACCGTTCGTGTTGGGAGAGAACATGGAGCTGCTAAGAGGGAAAGCACTGTCCATCCAGGGTCGGACCGTTGAAGTGGTGGGGATGTACGGAGCGCTCACCCGCGAGAAGTTCAGAGGCAGGCTCTGATCAGGGGAAGTCGTGGATGAGGTAGTAGTCGTTGATGATGTTGCGACATGTGCAATAGACCATATCCGGGGTCTGAGAGGGTCGCTGTGCTCTATACTGGAGTTGTTGAGAGATAAAGAGCTGTTGACGTCACTGAGACCCGAGTCGCTACTATTCGAACAAGGAGATTCCAGTCTCTTAGAGTCCGGCAAGGGAGGCTTGAGTTCTGTGACGGTTTTCTGGAGGCTTGACGGCATCAGACCCGTGTCATCTGTGACTACGCCCATCGGTACCATTCCTAGCAAATCTGTCTTCAGAGGGAACGGTTCTCTTACAACTTGGTCAAGTTTCTCTTTCTTTAGGTCTAAAATATAGCAAAAAATGATATGGTTAAGATGGTGTTGGTAATCAAACACTATCATAAAATCTAAAAAATGATACATCTTTATTCCGGAAATATTCAACTGAACAAGAAGAAAGTCAAGAAACAAAAAAAACAAAAAATATGCTACACTGAAAATATGATTATATTTGTTGACATTTTAAAAGGTTGGACGTGGTATTTACACTTAATTGAGACCAAACCACCCCTTCGATAATTTACATCAGCTTTTTCATCGGGTTTATCGCCCACACACAGGGGACCACTCATATCTACATTTTGTATGCTTAAGCGATTTCGTTTTGAGTTGACAGAAAAGGGAAAAGAGATTGGGTTTGGGGGATCTCTTGTATGTCTGAGCGGTCCATTATCCATCAAACGAGAAGACGTATCAATTTGACGGAGGACATTTCTGCTGTACTAATCCCTTCCCCTGTCAGACTTGATCACGTGATCCTCCTGTCCCGTCAGGATTAAGTGTAGCACAATAGGTAAATCTCATAGCAATCGATATCTTGCAGCACCTGCATAAACCCCCCATCAAAGGCAATTTGGACCACCAACAGGGACACACGGTAACGGTAAAGGTCGGGAAAGAAGGCCTATCGCTTATTATGGGAAATCTCTCTTATTCTCACGAAAATGTATTCTAGAGCCTAATTACTTCTATTGAATAAATTCAAAATAACCTTATTGGAAGATTTGGTTATCATTGTATTGTAAAATGACCATGCCTAAAATGTTTGTTTTATTTCTACAACCTTGAACACCGAAGTACCAATGCTTTATTTTGTATCCTAATCATTAAAACTGTTATTTGTATTCCATACGAACTATTGAAATAACGATTTTTTTATGCTTGAGTAAAAAATTTTACAAAAAGAAAATTGCAAATACTGATAAAGCACTTAGGTCAGATTTATATCAAATTCTAAAATGGCATCGCCATCGTAATAGTATCCCTATCAACTGAAAGAATTCACGACTTTGTGTCACGTGATGTACGTCACTGAACCTACACCATTCAACTATGTAAAACAAACAAATTTATAAAATGTTATTTGTAAACAATGCTTAGGTGGGATACTTCGATATTTGGCAATTTCTAATTGGCCATTCCTGTTTTATCATAATCCATGTCTATTTTTGAAAATAGCATATCTCATAATAACGAGAATCCTAACAATTGCACCGGATTGATTCAACATCCACGCATAATATGGATTAGTATTGATAATTGTTGCAGGGGTCAATATTATCTGTTCTGATGTACAAACACAAAAAACACTATCTTTCGACGTTTTACTTATAGTTCGTGTTGTGAGTTTGTCATTTAATTTAAAACCTTGCCAGTTCATATATATTTTTCCTGTTTTTTTTTATTCCTATTTTATTTTCCTTATTAAGCACGAGTTCCGATTTCGGCCTTGTGTGTTATCACTGTGGTATGTTAATTCTACTTTGCTTTACAATGTTCTGTAAATTGTGTTGAGATAGCCATCGATACAATATTACATTAACACAGGTAATTAACTGTATCAGAGTTTTCGCGAAATTTTGTTCAAGTTATAATCTTGATATGTTAATGTGATTTTTTTTTCTAATTTCACTTTAACGTTATTAAGTTTTATTTTTACAGGACTCCTCGAAACCCCGGATACGGGAGGAGTCACGGAGACGAAAAATTTGCCAATCAATCAATCAATATTGATACAGGTCTTAAAAATGTTGTGAACAAATACAATGTGCCCGTAATATTTTGTATCAAATAATTAGGTAAACATAAATATAATGTAATTATATTTCATTATCTATAATTACATACTATTTACAAATATATGATAAAGAACCAAATGCAAAAAACATAACTCAAAACGAACTGATCCCGGATCTCTTAAATTGCTGAATGTACGTAAATCTGAGAACCGTTATCCAGGTAATATACCCTGTCAATCCGATTCATACATATCATAATCATTATGAAGACATGCCCCGTCTGTACGATTGTTGCCGAATGTTGAATTATATCAAAATATCTAGAGAAACTGTTTTAGACCCTGAATTTGTATTAGTAATTTCTGTTTATTCATGTATGCACTTTATGTATATCTAATTCAATATGTTTATGTAAAGAAAAATCTTTTCAACAAAATTCAGAATATCTCAATTCATTGAAGGAAATTGTTCGTCGTGAAGGAGCTGACAAAACGGCATATTTGTCACAATGATGCATGCAGGGGGTTTATTAACACAACAGAGAGGTTTTATTCATTGGGAGGTAACTGAGAATATTTGTGGTTTAAGGTCAGAGCTGGTCGCCCTCCACCTATCATTAACTCTGGTATCTGTTTATTTAGTGACGTAATATATCTGGTTTTCCCCTGTTTGAGTTTCATTATGAAAACTTCCATTAAGTATTCTAGGATGACAATTGTAAATTTTAATATTTTTTAGTACTAAACATTGTTTACTGGCAATCTACGACGCCATTATAGATAATGATATGAAATGATCACAGATAGTTATTTTTATATTTCGTGCAATAGGGTTCCTGTAGAAAATCAAAATGGTTTACAAGTATTTTTAATTAACGGCTGTTGATAATTCAAAACAGAGCTGCATTTTGTTAAGATTAGTCTCTGTTAGCTCTACGCTTTATGTAAAGTATACAAACAGTATATTGGCTTTGTTTTGTCGGGAACACAGCCAGATTGTGTTTCTATAATTACGATATAGTAAGTTGCAAACCCCGAATAGTACATAGTACACCGATCTACAGTCTAGAAACACTAATTACAGCCTAAGTGTTTATACCGTATAAAATCTCACATTAGAAAGAAAAAAAGGGAATTCTTGGAAAGTCTCAGAAAGAAAGTAATTTTGATTTAAAACTATCTGATTCCATTTTAAAGTCATACAAATACAATATTAACCTTAAAACGATATCATGGTACGGAACGATATAAATGAAATATGAAATAATTTCAAAATGAGGCAATTTTGCTGTATATTTCTTTCTCAATTCCCTTTTCTTTTCTTTTTCAGAAATTCAAATTGAAACAGATGATCCATTTAAGAGCTCGTTGATTACATCTTAAATCTTGAAATAAAACACAATTTTACCGTAATGCCAAAAAGCCGCTATATCATGACAGAGATATAACGTATAAGCATATACAGATAAATTTGATAAATGTGTTATATTTGGTAAAATAACTTCCTTGTCATTTTTAACAGATAATGAATATGGTATTTGCAAAGACAAGTAACCTGATTACCCGTAAGCTGTAACCCTATACTAAATTCCTGTGTAAACTTTTATTATTCAAAAAAAAATATATATATATATAAAAGATATAAATAACAACATTTATTTGTTTTTGTTGTTGTTGTCAATACGATCTTTTAATTTACGTAAAAAAATCTTGATTCTGTTAAGATTTAATCGCTGGTTGAAAAAATAAAATTTAGAGAATTGTCCGTGAAGTTTTGACAGGTAAATGTAACTGAATCCAGTCAGTGGTTTCAGAACACATGTTGAACTTCCATCAAAATCAACCTTTTTTGAGTACTTATATTTTCGATTGTTTTATTTCAATAATAACATATATTGTTTAAAGATTTTTTGAAACTTATCATTTTATTTAATACAATGAATTAGATACAACAAGGTATAGATAATGACACATTATGCACTTCCACATATACACCTTAGCACTCACAGGACATAGTAATATTTTTGCACGTCTGCAGTCTTATAACAACTTTCAAAAACATAAAATTCAACTACTGATGAATATGTAATATTTTACCACCAATATTATCTATAATTCTAAAAATAGATATTATAGATTTTTTTCCCTGTTGATTGATGTATATCCGGATGAATCATACGAATTCCATAAGGCTGCCAATAAAACAAGAGAAGTCCGCCGCCATCCTGGCGTTTGTATGGACGGCACACGGTAAAGATCGAGAGTCTCCGAACAACGTGATTAATGATTATGTCGGACCTAGCTGGGCGATCAATGTTGTCAAAACCATTAAGAAATAAAACATATTAGGAAAACAATTAATACCTGACGGAAGTAGGCTCTAGTAAAAATGACATAATTGGCGAAACAAAAATGGCAGATGATACGTGAACTAATAGATAATGCGTGTAAGCAGAGACGACCTAGCGGTCGTGCTGACGGACAAACGAAGTCTCCGTCTCTCTCGATACACGTCATACTGGACGCCGAACAACTAATGGACATAACACATGTTAATTGAAAGAAGACAAATGAAGATCGTGATCTCTGTGGTTTTTTGCCTTCTTTATTTCTTCATAATAGACGTTGGTGAAGAGAAGACTAATAAACATCAGTGTTTCGTCCCTTTAATATCCCAGCTCCCAATGTGGCATGGACGTTAATGTGCTTTGCCGCACTTTTTATGAAGGTTTCTGTCACCACAGACCACGGCGGTATCAGTTTGTCTTCATGACACAAAGGATGAGGATTTACCTACAGTCGGTCGTTACATCAGCAGCGCTTGATTGCGTTTGAACCCTAATGAACCGATTCGATATTCGAGGGTTGTCAAAGTAAAACGGATTTTGAGATAATTTGTTGTCTATGTAACACCAACCAGAATACTGCAAAATGATAATGTCCATGTATTCAGATTTTCTGATAACCTCGTTTTTATTTTATAATGTAAAATTTATTTACCCAGGTGATTGTAAAAAACCAACTAATATTCTTTTTTGTGACAAAATTAAACAAATTTTTTGATATTATTTAGAGACACGAATAACAAAGTTATGATTTTTAAGGTGCGGATATAGTTATGTACAAACGTATTTGGGGCTAATAAATCATACATGATCCCCCTCTTAAAGGATAACGTGTTTAAATTTGTCAAAAAGTGTCGAACCCACTTAAGTTATGATAACTAATGCGCTTTAAAAGAAAATGCCCACGAGGACCAGGGTGATCGGGGTAGCGAGAACGGGATGTCGGTACGGCGGGCACACCACCGACAGGGGCTACTATCTTGTACTGTTATCAAGAAACGCTCGTGTGAAACATGGGACGACTTAAAAAGAAAATATCTAAAAATCTACGATTACCCACTATTACCTTATAAATGTCCAAGCCAGTTTCCTCTATCGATTTAAAAGACAAAGGGCAGCCCTGCACGACCGGTAGTCGAGTTGGCGCGGAATGTCACGTGAATCTAACTACATAGCTATCGCTTGTCTATACAATATCTTTTCTTCCATATCGAAAATCTCATTCTAACTGAAAACCTAACACAGGCGTAAAATATCCTCTAATCTTTTACGGACACGATTAATTGTGTCACGTGTGCACGTGGGGTATGTTTTGACTGAGCGCGTGCCGAAGAAAATTAATATAAAAAAATAGATTCAAAGTCAAAGTTGTTTTTTCAGAAATGAACAGTGAGAAGTCAGTGCTTGATCTGAATACGTGCCAAACATGATGAAAATCACAGGCTACTATTTCATTTGTTTGCAACTAAGCTATCGAGGGGGAGGCTCGGCCATTGTTCACTTGAATGGAGTACAATCGGACAATGATGACATAGCAATCAGCTATTCATGGAAAGCAATCTGCTGAAAAATATCGGCTGTAATGTAGCTGTGGCCCAGAAACTGGATAATTATCGGTGATGACAACGACAGTCTGTGTGAGAAATCACGACGGGCGACTCGGTATTTCCGCGCTTACGAATGACAGCGCGTGCCTTCCAAATATTAAACAGATGTAGGCCTAAGATTGCTGTGGAATCGCTGTTATTACTACCCACAAAACCAAGAATATCTTCCCGATGAAAATTTCCCAGTGAAATGAAATAAAAAACTCAAGATTACTGAATATATTGTCGGAAGTAGGGTAATGCCCGTTTAGTGTGATATTTACGTCAGTACTGATTCATCTGATAGGACACTGAGTTTATCATCCGCATTAGACAACTTAAAAAAATGGTCAGGATATAGCCCTTATCGTTGAGATCAGTGGTTTGTGTTTAAAGTTCGGATATCAAAACAAACTAAAGTGCATGAAAAAGTAAAGCTAGCGTGGTCTGTACAACGCGCTGGACGTAGGCACTTGGTACCGTCCATCCATACTTTCCCACGATAAAGAAACCTTGACTGTATCAGACAAAAATCTAGGTCGTTACACTGACCATACTTGTCAGAATATTTCATTGCTATAGATCTGATGGCAATAATATAATAGAACAATATCTATGCAATTGACATTTAATAGAAGTCAGGTGCTGTCAGTCATAATTCTCTTTAAAATACCCGAAATCGTTTTTATTACCAGTAAACTGGTACAAACCCAAAGTCGATACAAACGTTAATTTGAAGCGTTATTTTTATAAGTGAAATTATACATATAAAGTAAGAAAACTGTAGACTCATATTGAAAGTGAATTGGAGAAAAGCTGATTTCATTAACCTTGACAACATTACAAAAGTTCAAGATATCCTTATTTATCTAAAAAAGTCAAGACTTGTTTTGTCTTTTCCTCCAATTGGGTAAGATATACTGGGGACATAAAATTATATCTGTAACATGTATCAACGTTCTTTACTCATACTGTGTCTGACGACTGGGCAAGGCGAGTATAGACTTCGGTGTATCTCGTCTAATGACGTTTAGTCATTTGGAAGTCCGTTTTGTTACTGAGTCATCGTCTCGACGGTTTTTAAAATAATAATATATTCAATACATCAATATTGTAATACTTTTATGTTACGTTATATTTATTCATATTGTAATACTTTATCTAACATTACATTTATTCATATTGTAATACTTTTTCCATGTTACTTTGTGATTTCATAAATTGTAATAATTTGATCTTGTTTTCTTAAGTTCGTCCCTGAGTAGTTCAATGCAACATAACTTATCTTATCCTGGTCATCAACAGATATACCGTTGTGATTTTATCAAGACTTTATCTGCTTGGCACAATAAAATCTACATGTCTGTCGTCTAGTCACATCAAGTGATTTAGATTTTGTCGTCGATTTTGAAGTCTGTCTGTTTCATACCATTATTTGATAGTTAAAACTATCGACAATGACACAACAACGAAAAGCATAGTAGTTATCTACTTTAAGCACCAGCATCAGATACTCTCGACAATTACAAAGTCTTCTACCCATACTAGTGTAATCTGTCTACTCAATTGTAGAACGTCTGTGTCCATCTTGAATTTCTAACGTAATATTATCTTAATCAGCAACGATGTGATAGATCCCAATTTAGCACAAGTATATTTCTATTGATTGATTTTTTAAAAAAGATGGACATTGTTAAGCCATAGTTAAGTGATTATATACATTTTGCACTTCGTTAACAATTATCAATTTTAAACGGGTTTTATCGATGTGGTGAAGAAATCATTTAGCAATATTAGATAGACTTCGCAGTACGTAATACAATGTCGCCAAGCCGAAACTTATAGCTACCAAAGGACCATTCCTTTTGATTTCTACAGTTATAAATGGTTCGTTACTACAATTTGAACAAGATGTTTTACAAAAAAAAAACAACAACATAATATGTTATTTTAAGAATTATAATGTGAAAAGAAATATAATGAATTTGGGGTTATCATCTGCGAAACACACTGTGAGCGTTATCATTGCTCTTGTATGAAAACAATATTTGTAAGCCGTGTAACATATTGTATGCCATGTTTACTTATTTATTTACCACTACCGTATGTTGAAAAAAAAACGAAGAGAGGTTGGTTTGTTTTTAAGAATTTGTACAACCGAAAGTGTTTTGAAGGCGGAATTTTCTTTATCTAGAAATTTCAACTCTTATGCGTAGAGATTTCAACAGGAAGTGTTCTTCTGGGTGCAATCTCATTAGTGTGTTGGTAACTGGTGCAAAACAATTACCATCAATAATTATTGTAGTCCTTGCAGTCAACAATAAAAATACACAAAAACACGAATTTAGGTTGTGTATGTGTATACGGTTTTGGACAGTTTAAGCAAAAACGTAAAAGCGCATCTGTATTTTTGGGCTTGTTTCTTTTATACAGCTAAGGGATAATAAATGCCTGGACAAGTGTGCCGTTTATATTTGTCCACCTACACACATAATATTTTGAGTGTTTTATTTTACAATTATACATGGAGTTTAAATAATATAGCAATGATATGTTGTAAATCATGTCAAACAGCAGAATGGTTTTAATTAAGTTCGAGTTTCCGTTTTCCGTCACAAATCAGATATTCTTCAAAAAAAAAACATTCTGGCTTACATTTCAAGTAATCATAAAGCGGGTTTAGAAAATTCAGACAAAATCTTTGATAATGCTAGGTCTTTTTACCAGCTAACTTGGAGAAATATATAAAAATTTTCATTACAAGAAAAGAAATATTTTGAAGTATGATGTATTACACTTATACCCGTGATGACTATCCAATACTGATACCATGGAAAGGGTGAACTTCACCAACGTTACAACAGTACCTTTCTAAGGTATCTAGAATATTGAAATTCTCTTTATTTGTGCTAATTAAAGATTACGCACACATGCACGTAATTGTTTTGTACTGAGCATAAACTTGTTCTATATATATTTAAGCTAGCATTCAGCTGCATGTCGGATAATTCTTTCAAATTTACTCCAAGTCTCTAAAATATCTTGCTCAAACTGAGTTATTTTCCTCTTTGTAATATCACCATGGTCATTGCATGTAATAATGATTAAATGATTTGTTTTCGGTCTATTAGATAAATCTATATTGAGAAGATGTCATGTTTCGAAATTTGAAATGACCAAATTGACATCCCGTGCTACAAACGTTGCTTGATCCAGTAACATGCGTTCGTGTATGTTGACGTCATGTTCTTGTGTGTGTTGACGTCATGTTCTTGCGTTTCGACGTCATATTCTGAGGTGTTGATGCCATGTTATTTTTTAAGTTCTGTTTTTGGAAGTGAGATTAATGTAACCACGATTTAAACACTAATTAATAGTACCATGGGCTTAGATAACATATCGCATATGCTATATATTGATACCTGGCGAAAACACTTAATCAAAATAGAACTCACCATCATCCATACCGTCTGCAACTAAATCCTTTACGCTGATGTTGTCGTCTAATTTATCCTTTTCCTTTTCACAATCCTCATCGTCATCATCTAATTTTTCGTTGTCGTCATCATCGTCGCCATCACCGCATCTGTTACGTGGCGACCATGTCATTTTATTTTCCTTTTTCAGCCTCCTTCTGGCGTTAGCAAACCACGTGCTGACCTGTGTTAAGGTCATCTTGGTGATGATGGCCAGCATGATTTTCTCGCCCTTGGTAGGGTAAGGGTTCTTCCTATGTTCATACAACCAAGCTTTGAGGGTGTTTGTCGTTTCCCGTGTTGCATTTTTCCTCCTCGCGGCACCGTTTAGGTCCATACCGCCGTATCTAAATTAACAAGAAAATAATAAATTCCGGTTCATGCATTCGACAATCATGAACATGTTTTTAAAAAAGATCATGACTCTTTTGATTTTTTTAAAATTTTCCTATTTGGCCACAATTGAAACAGATCAAAGGACTCTGGCATCTTCATAATTTGTGAAACTTACGTGTTGCCGTAAGGATACGAGGCCATAGCTGGGTCGTACGGGTAACATGCCCCTGGTTGTGTGATGCTCCGCCAGGCGGCATCAGCGTTGTCCTTCAGATCATAATGGGCATTCTAAAAAAAAAGACGACAGAACACATTACTAATCAAACTACGTTGAAAAATCCTGTGAGCTAGTTACTTATTGAACTATGCATTTTTAACATGTAACTGGTCAATTGGCGGTTAGGTACATTATCAAAAACGTCAACGCGAAAGACAAATTATTTTTGATAAAAAACTGTCGACAAAAGACACAACACATGAACACGTCCATTGACAATGCTGTAGTCGGTTTCTACCAGCACGGAATCGATGATACTCTGAAATAATGACATAATTGAACAACGACTGTGTATGTCACTCAGTAAAATTAACACAAAACAATACTAGAAACAGTGGAAGATAATTCTCTAATCAATAATTAGCTCTCGATGACAGTGTAATACTATTGTGAGGCTCTGTGTTAAGTGTTATCTTTATAACTATCCCCATCCATCAAAGGCTTAACAATATTTAAACAAACTCAGCTTCCTTTTTTTACAGTGATACTGCCTTTTTCCCAGTTCGTATGTCTCTCCGTTACAGATATAATTACGCTGTTTACATTGCGTAGTGAAGTGTTTTGTATAGGGAATGCCGGGGTGGGTTGTAATTACACACAGTGAAGTGACATGCGGAAGTCCGTCTCGGGAGGGGCAGACCGAAGATATTTGAAGGGGCTATCTAGTTAGGGAATAGTCCCTTCCGCAGCGAGGCTAATAAGACTCCGATCTCCCGGGGAGTTTTGAAGATTCGGAAAATTTGTGAACAAGTTTGAAGGTAATTGGGCTGAGGAGTGTAGGGATTGTCGGCAGTATGGCGGACAGGAGTTGATCGCTATCGGCTCCCTACTGTAAAAACGCCATTTTATCGCGTCACCCTTAGAGGTCTATTTGCTTCAAATTTAATTCAAGTGTAACGGAAGAGCAAGCAGTGCATCTCCGCCAGAGCCTGTTTAAGTCGAGAAGAATTTTAGCATCCCTCCACAACAGCGGTCAAATCTTAATGAATCTTCTTACGACAGTGGTCAATCTTCGTGAATTTCTCTCAAATAGAGGTCTTTTTTTTGGCGAATCTCTCTCTTTGGTTCACATTGAATGTTCACGGCCGTTGTGATTGTATACCTGAACTTACACGTGATATTATCACTTAAATACATTAGACAATTTGCTCAATCTGCATCCGGAAACCATCCTCATATTGTTCAATGTTAGCCGCGATCCAACAATAGTTGTGGTTGAGGGTATTGTATTTTTTTAACAGATTCATATTCCAGATGAAACGAAAAAAAATGAATTATAAGTGACGAAGGATTCGTTTTATCAAAGTTCTGTCAGATTTAAGAGCACTGATAGAAGTCGGATGAAGGGGCTCAGAAGAAACAGATCAAAAGTCCTTTGAAGAATTGTTAGTTATGAACTTGCAGTTTCGTATCTACTGTTATATTTTGTAGGAACGAGTTAAAATTTCTTAATCTTCTTCAGTTTTGATGAAAAAAAAACTATTTGGACAATGTTGATAAAATTTTGATATGTTAACTTTTATGCGGTATCAAACTTCAGGGCCCCAGAGTAAGACCATCATTTTATTACGTCAACGCAAAAATTTCCAGAACTCTTTATTTTATCTGTATACATTTCATCTACCGATATATATTTCACTTACTGTAATCATAGACGAATTGTAGATAAGTACAATATATATGTAGGTAATTTTAGAAGAACAGCAGTTAATTTTTTTTTTTTTTTTTTGCGTTCGTAAAAACTACACGATCTTAAATTTTTGTCTGTCATACTTTTCAGAACACCGTTACCAAATTAATTTCATATATATATAATGGTCAGTTTAAGTGATTATAGTGACCTAAACATTGACCCTTCTGATACGGTCAGTAATGATATAAAACGTGTAATGTTGACAGGTAAGCATAGATACTGTATATCATGTGAGACATTACCTAATCACCTCCGATTTAATCAATTCATCATGTAATTAACAGTTTGTCTTGACATCGACGATCCAGGCCTTTATCGAATATTATATAATAAAAAAATGATCTCCACTGACCAGTTAGTGAGCGCATGCGCCTACAACATTTATCAGCAGCTGACAGTCCCGACGTTAAGTGATAACGACCCTGTCACCGTGGTAGTCTATGGTTAACGAGAGTTGTCAGCCCGTCCCCACCTGCGGCCACGTGATGTAGCGATGACGTAAATCACGGACCCCGCCCCCGGGCCTATCTAGGCAGAGTAAGCACCTCGGCTCGCGCCTGGCCCGGGGAGACCGGCCATATATTATAGCTGTAGCACCTGTACTCTGTCCTGGCTCGCATCGATCTTACAGATTAGGCACTTAACTCCCAGCAGAGGAGACAGTTCATTTCCTAAAGCATTGATTATGACGACGACAAGACAAATATCGGGGTTTAAAGTTATGTTGAAATAACAAAGTGTATTGTCTGAGTCAACAGTGGTTATCACAATATTGACAAAGGACATTCGAGGAAGTCGATGGCCTTTTATATGGCGGCAATGTTAACAGTGTTTTACGAATCAAACGATGTACAGGCACGTGTGGTAATGGACAGGTGGGCAGGTTATGTAGAACTCTAGTTGGTCGGGGTGGGGCAAGGTGGGCAAAGTACATACTTGTATCTAGGACAGAGAGATGGTCAGGGTGGGGCAAGGTGGTAGGGTACACAGGGTACATACCTATACCTGGGACGGAGATATTATCGGGGATAAAGGCAAAGTTGGGAAAATACATACATGTATATAGGACGGAGTTGTTGGTCAGGGTGGGGCAAGGTGGTAGGGCACACAGGATACATACCTGTACCTAGGAAGGAGAGATTGTCGAGGGTTAGGCAAAGTACATACTTGTACCTTGGACGGAGAGATGGCCGGGGTAGGTGACGATGGGATGAAGGGTGGAAATTCTTGGTCCAGAGAGCACACCACAGAGGAAGGATTTGAGTTATAAGGCATCTGTATCTGGGTCCGAGATATAGCCGGAGGTGAGGGAATGGGACAGGCAGGGTTTGCGTTAGAGAACATACCTGTATCTTGAACAGGTACAACAAAATTCTGACCAATACCAATGGCAAGGGGGTGACGATGGGGGGATTGATGGCAAGAGATTGACAGACCGAACCATCGTTCGGCTTTCGAAAGATAACAGTTCAAATAATCTTTTCGATATCATAAAACAGTTCTATTGACAAATATCATACCTGTGCAATATTTGATCTCAAATTATAGGTAGGTACGTCTAGAGCGAGTTTATAGTGTGAGTAAACGGCTAAGGAAGGGTTGGCAAAGAAGGGAGTGACATATTAATTATGAAACAAAAGTTCTTGTTTTTTAAATTCTTGTACAATTTCCAATGAAATATTATCAATCTAATCTAAATCGGGTTTCTCCTTTCAGTTCGAGCTACATCCATCGTTACTTGAAGTAGAAGTGAAATGAGAGATATGATTTTACATGTAATTAAAGACTTGAAGATAAAGAGAAAAAAGGGGAGATTGAGGTACCAGAAGGCATTGACACTGGAGAAACAAGGAACATTTCTTATCGCTATAAATGATACATGTCAACAGGTATTTGTTTTAAGTAGGTTGAATTGTATCGTATTTTCATAACATCATTATGACACAGCATTTGTAATCTATTTTTAAAATTGGATCCTAAAATTACAGAATGATAAAAAAAAACGGAGAAAATCTATTATTTATCAAAATCTTAAAATTAATCCGTACGATATATTATTGCACGGTAATTAAGGGATAACACAAACGACATTGTAACAATATATTGTACTCAGTACAGTGTTATTGAATTACATAACACTTCTAAAGCGGTGGTCTCGGTAACTGTTCCATAACCCTGTTTTATCAAGTATTAAATAAAGAATGCCTATTTATTTATTTATTAAGATTCTTTGAGGAATATAGAATAATGATAAATAAATTGTTTTATTTCTGTTTATTCTTGGTCTGTAAGATTCTAATACCTACTTTCTTAAGTCTGCATTATTCATTGTTAAGTGCATGTTTGTCAGTAAAATGAGTCCAATATTATTTCATTTGATCAATCAATGTAAGATACATATATATTTATTTCATATAGGACGTAATTTCCAGGTTATTGCACTTTCAACTGTATTGTGCTATGCTATGCTATTAAGTATTCCACAATTTATTTTTCCCGTGAGTGATATCCTGTGCGAAGTTTGTTGTAGTTGGCAATTATGGTGCTAATCGTCACCATGGTTGGTGACGGACTCGCTGTAAACTTACCAATGGGGAGTAGAAGGCTGACGGATCTGTCCCCAGGGCGGACACGTACCCCTGGGCGGTGTAGGGGGCGGTACTGTACACGGAGTCTGTGAGCCCCGGGACCCGGGGATAGGCGGACAGGAGGCCCGACCCGTACTGACAGGAACACACCGTCTGTCCAGTGTGTGGGTCCGTCATTATAGGCCGTCCATTCTCACAGCATGATGTAGATACGGGTGGCAGGGCGGAGGGCGTGGCGGTCGACATCAGGACCTGCGGACGAACATACAGACAAAATGTTCATACTTTATCTACAGTACCGATGAAAAAAACCACAATAACACAAAAAACACTAACATAGCTAGAGTAATTTAGCTTTTAAAATACCGTGTAATAACAAAGTTAAAAAAATAGTTGTAAGTTGAACATGAAATCTTTATCTGAAAACAATATTTGATTTTATCAAAAGCGCAAATATGTCGTGAACTGACAGTAAACTCACCACATCATTAAATTTTATTATCCTTATGAGAATGAACAGTTGTATATCATTATCTGATATCTTTTAACATTTAAAACACTTTGATGACCTTGTTAAACAATTTGCATGGGTATGCATTGAAAGCTAACACTTTATACGCTGATGACTATAGACTAAGATTTAACATATTTTTTCAATATTTTTTCCGCGATGTAAAATGAAAGATTTTACTATACTGTATACTATAAATATTCTATGTTTTTTGTATTTGAACAATACATATTAGTACTTTCACTTCGGGTTATATAAACATAGGATCTCCTGCAGAATACCTTCAAGTCGGTTCTGGATATATAAAATTAACGTACAATCTTTACCAATTTAACTGTCATTTTACATACAAGTAAAGTTTACAACGTGTTATCCATCTTTAGAGAAGTATTATGCCATATTTATTTAATTTTCTTTATAGTAGAACATTTAAAGTTGACATTCCTCGCTAAGAGAAATAAGAAGGGAGGATATATACAGGGATTTGACAAGATGTATTTTAACCCCTGTTCAAGATTGTTGTCTATATTTAAACTTATTTTAGAGGGACGGTCTATCTGTAGTGTATTTTTGTTGTAAACAAGGGGATCTCGGCGATTAGGACGTCAGGAACACTTGACAGTAAGCACTCTTCTATATTACTCAATCACAATATTAATCCGAGTTTATTTTTTTACTTATCATTCATAAAAGTAACGGTCTGTGACAATATTTATCCGGAAATCACTACACCAACATTCTAAATATCCTCTGTGTCTCCTGACAATATTAGTTTTTACAACACATTCACGATAAACAAAACGTCATTTTTTTAATAATTATGATTAAAATCGCAATCAGTTAGCAATAAAATTACATTTTAAATTTATTAGGCGACAAAGTATTGAGGGAAACAATTGAATCCATAAAACTAATTGGTAATTGATTAAAAGAGCGCGGTAATGATTTTTTGTTACATGACAGTAAAATGTAACGACGGGCTATTACGAGAACGGAGAGAACAAAAATTCACACGTTGTTCATATCTGTCATGTCACACGCGTATCTATTGGATATCAGCTAAACTTCCTTTTTAATTTTATATTTCAAACCCTCTAAAAGTCATATAACGAAAACGCACAATCACATGTAGTAAATTAAATTAAAATCGAATCTTATTTTTCTGAAACAATCAGTATTTGAATTGGTACAAGACAATATATGTTTGGATGCATAGGTAAAAAACAGGTAGATTGACATATTGAGTATATACAAGTGTATTAAGTCTCGTGATTACAATAGATATAGTTAGGTGAGAGGGTACTTACCTGTGATGTTTGAGAAGACGGGGGGTAGGAATATCCGAGGGGGGCTAGGGACATAACACAAGCCCTCGATAGCAGGAATAGTTCCCAAAACGTTTAAATATAGAAGACTTTCATCCGCAGAGAAGAAAATGTTAGATCGAATACGACCAGCTTGTATACTCTCAAACACAAGTTAGTATAAATATTGACATAAAACTTAGGGTCCGGTCAGAAAGGCTGGTCTGGACATAGGGGCAGCTCAGTACACATTACACTTTGCCTCCATATACCAGCGAATTAGATGTCGCTTGTTTCCACAGATGTTAATATTGACTTGACAAGGGACATGACAGCTCCGTGTAAGGGCTACCCTCCTCTCTGCCCAGAGAATAAAGTAGCCTGATTGGCAGTCCGTGCTCTTCCTATTCCTGTTTATTGGCTAGCGTAATTGCGCGTGAGAAATGACTTTACGATTCGACGCCCCGCCCACAGACACGCCCACTGATGCTTTGGCCATGTTTACACGGGCTGCAGAATGGTGATAATTGCATAAGGCTATAATAAAATTTGACATGGAACATGTCGGTAGTAGATGAGCGATAACTATGATGTAGTCCCGACCGTATTACACTACTCTATACCAGATCACGTACACGCTTTTGTTTATCCGAGACGAGGGGTTGTATATCTATATATTTAATACAATGATAACATTATGTCTAGGTAAAGTCGTCTTGATTTATGAACGGCATTTACAGACTATGAACTGTCAACAAGCACACAGTGTAAATGGCCCGTCGCGTGGGAGGGGGTGCAATAGTTTTATATGAAGAGCATGACGGAAGGTGTTTCATGGACAATTAAAACGGCTTCCAACTCTACATTATCTCTGCCTCACTTTATTTTTTTTACTGTCGGAAATTAATATAGAATATTTGTATATAAATATACATTAAAAAAAAACTGAATAGGGTCACAGTATGCAAAACATATGACCATATAATTTATTAGCAAGAATGAAATTGTTCAGAAATGACGACCTAATTATATATTAGTGTTCATGTGTTTCATTAACACGTACTAGTAAAGTACGTATGTTGACAATAGGGAGGTGACCTTACCAAGCAAGGGAGGGTGAAATATCTTTATTTGTACTAACATGGCACCTGGGGAATATTTGACCACAGGAGGTCGAGAGAAGTTATGTTTATCATAAGAGAATGTTAATATTTATGTAAACATATGTACCAAAGGCGGGTGTTAATATATGTATATGTGTATCATGGGAAGGTGTTTGTACAATGTATCTGATAATGTATTGATATGTGTATCACGGGAGATGAAAGTATACATGTGTACCGCGGGAGAGTAGAAGTATATATGTGTACCATAGTAGAAGTATATATGTGTACCATAGGACAGTAGAAGTATATATGTGTACCATAGGAGAGTAGAAGTATACATGTGTACCACGGGAGAGTAGAAGTATACCACAGTAGAAGTATATATGTGTATTACGGGAGATTAGAAGTATATATGTGTGCCATAGGAGAGTAGAAGTATATATGTGTACCTAAGAGAGTAGAAGTATATATGTGTATCATAGGAGAGTTGAAGTGTATATGTGTACCATAGGAGTGTAGAAGTATATATGTGTACCACAGGAGAGTAGAAGTATATATGTGTATCATAGTAGAAGTATATATGTGTATTACGGGAGAGTAGAAGTATATATGTGTACCATAGGAGTGTAGAAGTGTATATGTGTACCATAGGAGAGTAGAAGTATATATGTGTACCATAGGAGAGTAGAAGTATATATGTGTACCATAGGAGAGTAGAAGTATATATGTGTACCACAGGAGAGTAGAAGTATATATGTGTATTACGGGAGAGTAGAAGTATATATGTGTACCATAGGAGAGTAGAAGTATATATGTGTACCATAGGAGAGTAGTAGTATACATGTGTTCCACGTGAAAGTAGAAGTATATATGTGTACCATAGGAGTGTAGAAGTGTATATGTGTACCATAGGAGAGTAGAAGTATATATGTGTGCCATTGGAGTGTAGAAGTATATATGTGTACCATAGGAGAGTAGAAGTATATATGTGTACCACAGGAGAGTAGAAGTATATATGTGTATTACGGGAGATTAGAAGTATATATGTGTACCACAGGAGAGTAGAAGTATATATGTGTATTACGGGAGAGTAGAAGTATATGTGTACCATAGTAGAAGTATGTATGTGTACCATAGGAGAGTAGAAGTATATATGAGTACCATAGGAGAGTAGAAGTATATATGTGTACCACGGGAGAGTAGAAGTATATATGTGTGCCATAGGAGATTAGAAGTATATATGTGTGCCATAGGAGAGTAGAAGTATATATGTGTGCCATAGGAGTGTCGAAGTATATATGTGTACCATAGGGGAGTAGAAGTATATATGTGTGCCATAGGAGAGTAGAAGTATATATGTGTACCGTAGGAGAGTAGAAGTATATATGTGTAACATAGGAGTGTAGCAGTGTATATATGTACCACGGGAGAGTAGAAGTATATATGTGTGCCATAGGAGATTAGAAGTATATATGTGTACTACGGGAGATTAGAAGTATATGTGTACCATAGGAGTGTAGAAGTGTATATGTGTACCATAGGAGAGTAGAAGTATATATGTGTACCATAGGAGAGTAGAAGTATATATGTGTACCATAGGAGAGTAGAAGTATATATGTGTACCATAGGAGAGTAGAAGTATATATGTGTACCATAGGAGAGTAGAAGTGTATATGTGTATCATAGGAGAGTAGAAGTATATAGGTGTACCATAGGAAAGTAGAAGTATATATGGGTACCATAGAAGTATATATGTGTACCATAGGAGAGTAGAAGTATATAGGTGTACCATAGGAGAGTAGAAGTATATATGTGTACCTAAGAGAGTAGAAGTATATATGTGTATCATAGGAGAGTAGAAGTATATATGTGTACCACAGGAGAGTAGAAGTATATATGTGTATTACGGGAGATTAGAAGTATATATGTGTATCATAGGAGAGTAGAAGTGTATATGTGTACCATAGGAGTGTAGAAGTATATATGTGTACCACAGGAGAGTAGAAGTATATATGTGTATCATAGTAGAAGTATATATGTGTATTACGGGAGATTAGAAGTATATATGTGTACCATAGGAGTGTAGAAGTGTATATGTGTACTAAAGAGAGTGGAAGTATATATGTGTACCTAAGAGAGTAGAAGTATATATGTGTATCATAGGAGAGTAGAAGTATATATGTGTACCATAGGAGAGTAGAAGTATATATGTATATATGTGTACCATAGTAGAAGTATATATGTGTACCATAGGAGTGTAGAAGTATATATGTGTACCATAGGAGTGTAGAAGTATATATGTGTACCATAGGAGAGTAGAAGTATACATGTGTTCCATAGGAGAGTAGAATTATATATGTGTACCATAGGGCAGTAGAAGTATATATGTGTACCATAGGAGAGTAGAAGTATATATGTGTGCCATAGGAGATTAGAAGTATATATGTGTGCCATAGGAGTGTCGAAGTATATATGTGTACCATAGGGGAGTAGAAGTATACATGTGTATCATAGGAGAGTAGAAGTGTATATGTGTATCATAGTAGAAGTATATATGTCTACCATAGGAGAGTAGAAGTATATATGTGTATCATAGTAGAAGTATATATGTGTATTACGGGAGATTAGAAGTATATATGTGTACCATAGGAGAGTAGAAGTTTATATGTGTTTCATAGGAGTGTAGAAGTATATATGTGTACCACAGGAGAGTAGAAGTATATATGTGTACCATTGGAGTGTGGAAGTATATATGTGTGCCATTGGAGTGTAGAAATATATATGTGTACTATAGGAGAATAGAAGTATATATATTTACCACAGTAGAGAGGAAGTATACAAATCTATATATGTGTTTTGTCTGTTTTATCTGCATGCTAGTATTGACTATTATTAAAAGAACGTTTAAAATATGATTAGACTTTTTCCGAAATCTGAGTTCATGGGGAAAAAGGTAATGAACAGAAAAAGCTTCACTGAAGAGTCCTAGAAGGACGAGACAGCTATATGATGCAATTCAACTCTTTGATTTGCTGTAATGTATCTGAACGAAATTGATATTAAAAGATTCTATTCGCTTGTCTTTTATAAATCTTCCGTCATATTGTAACATTATCATACTGATATAGGTTTTTCAATTGCGATTTTTTTCTTTCCTATATAGTAACCATTTGCTGTCATAGCTGTTTGAATATTTGCAATGTAAGAGCGATTTTTTACTTTCATGATTATCGTCGTCGTTGTTGTTTTTCCGTCTTCGTCGTCGCCGTCGTCGTCGTCGTTGTGATCGGCGTTGTTGTCGTCGTCGTCGTTGTTGCTGTTGTTATTGTTGTTGTTCTCGTTGTCGTTGTTGTTGTTCTCGTCGTCGTTGTTGTTGTTCTCGTTGTTGTTGTTGTTGCTGTTGTTCTCGTTGTTGTTGTTCTCGTTGTTGTTGCAGTTGGTGTGTTGTTATTGTTGTTGTTGTTGTCGTCGTCGTTGTTGTTTTTCCGTCTTCGTCGTTGTCGTTGTCGTCGTCGTTGTCGTTGTTGTTGTTGTTATTGTTGTTGTTGTTATTGTTGTTGTTCTCGTTGTTGTTGGTGTGTTGCTGTTGTTGGTGTGTTGGTGTTGTTCTCGTTTTTGTTGTTGTTGTTGTTATTGTTGTCGTCGTCGTTGTTGTTGTTTTCGTCGTCGTCGTTGTTGTTTTTCCGTCTTCGTCGTCGCCGTCGTCGTCGTCGTTGTGATCGGCGTTGTTGTCGTCGTCGTCGTTGTTGCTGTTGTTATTGTTGTTGTTCTCGTTGTCGTTGTTGTTGTTGTTGTTCTCGTCGTCGTTGTTGTTGTTCTCGTTGTTGTTGTTGTTGCTGTTGTTCTCGTTGTTGTTGTTCTCGTTGTTGTTGCAGTTGGTGTGTTGTTATTGTTGTTGTTGTTGTCGTCGTCGTTGTTGTTTTTCCGTCTTCGTCGTTGTTGTCGTCGTCGTTGTCGTTGTTGTTGTTGTTATTGTTGTTGTTGTTATTGTTGTTGTTCTCGTTGTTGTTGTTGGTGTGTTGCTGTTGTTGGTGTGTTGGTGTTGTTCTCGTTTTTGTTGTTTTTGTTGTTATTGTTGTCGTCGTCGTTGTTGTTGTTTTCGTCGTCGTCGTTGTTGTTTTTCCGTCTTCGTCGTCGCCGTCGTCGTCGTCGTTGTGATCGGCGTTGTTGTCGTCGTCGTCGTTGTTGCTGTTGTTATTGTTGTTGTTCTCGTTGTCGTTGTTGTTGTTATTTGTTGTTGTTGTCGTCGTCGTCGTCGTTGTTGTTGTTATTGTTGTTGTTCTCGTTGTTGTTGTTATTGTTGTTGTTCTCGTTGTTGTTGTTGTTGTCGTCTTTGTTGTTGTTGTTGTTGTTGTTGTTGTTGGTGGTGTGTTGTTGTTGTTGTTGTTGTTGTTGTTGTTGTTGTTGTTGTTGTTGTTGTTGTTGTTGTTGTTGTTGTTGTTGTTGTTGTTGTTGTTGTTGTTGTTGTTAATAACTTTAAATAACTGATAAAGCATAACATATTTTAATTATGTTAATATTTCAGCAAGAATTGTTCCAAACGGTTTCATGCAGTTTAATGGCAAATTTCCTGACATAAAAAGGCAACATTGCTCATTGACTTGTTCTCAATTATCACGAATTATCTTACATCTACAACAGTTTGATACAATCAAAATACGGTTCTCTGGAGTTTAAGGTTGGTGAACACCACTATTAGAAATCTCTATAATAAAATCGGTTTGATTGTTCGATGAGAGGATGTTCACGAATCGATTCAAGACACTCATTTGTCCTATTAGTAACATGCTTCCATTTCGAGAACGTGACATAGCTTGTAATAACCCAAGAATAAACATATGACGGTTGTATATCGGCGAAGCAGAAAACGTTGATCAGTTCAGATCAACAGGTCTTTCATTGTGAAATATTTTTTAAAATCTAGCATAAACCTGTCATGTGTTGATATTTTGTCCTTATTTCATCGATTTGAGTTAGATCTGCGTTAAATTTGCAGCATCTATTTTCTCAAATTTTCTCAAAGAAATTGATTTGTGTGAGAAAAAAAACTAGATTAATAAAAAAATGTGCAATATTAAAAAATAACACTGCTAAGATAAAAAAAATCTTTTTATTCAACGACTGTATAAATGTATGTGCATTACCACAAATGATCGGCATACAGCAACATTGATGAGACTGCTCAAATTATTATACTCGTCGTTAAACACTTGTAAACATTTATGAACACCATGAATGTCCACATTTCCTCAAACAAAACTCGTTTCTGTGTATCGTGAAAGACGTTTAGATAAAAATCGTAATCTATTTTACCCACATTGTGTAGATTTTGTAACAAATACAAAAATGATTTCTTGTTTTGAAAATGATTTGAAACCATAAAATTTTAGTTGCTTTCGTCAACGATTGATCATTATGCGCGATGGCCTGTTCATGTCCAATTTGTTTTAAGACAAATTCGTGAAAATGTAAATCTGTATGCAATAACATTGTACTTCGTGCGCCAGACGTCGCAGAACGGTTTTTTAATATTGTGGTTCAAGATAGCATACCTCTGGAATATTAAGACAGCCATTCTTCTATGTTCTTGTAACTGATGTTGCTGAAGCGAATTTGTGTCCAAAGAGTGGAGCTTAAGTGTGATTCGAAATCTAAGAGGGAGTTTGTCTGTAGGAGGGAATTATTCCAGAGGGTTGAAAACTATCGAATGTCGTCTGACCCCACACTAAACCAGGGCAATCAGGTGTCTGTACAAATTACAGGTCGATGAAAGAAACACAAGTGGCAATGAAAATATCAAGGGAAAAAGACGGATCCTTCCGAAATTCTCACTGCCCCCACATCTGGTGGTCAATCCAATTAAACCCAGCTGTTGAACGGTCACTTTTCCTTGATAAGGAAAAATTGGTTCAGGTGCACGTGTGATTGTAATCTTGAAAGACTCGACTGCCCAAGACCGTGGTCAGTTTGTAGTAATTACATGAGAGACTGCTTATAAGATACGTATCCACGAGCTAGGCCAGTCTTCGTGTTACGATTAACTGTCAGGTCTGTAAGTAACAGAATCATGGATCTTACATTATGGTGGCAGTTTGTATAATAGAAATGAACATAGAGGTATTGCTTATATGTATATATACTATATCAGCGTTTTGTTTCCTTTTAACTTCCGAATCAGGCCTTAGAGTCTTCCCAAATGATTGTCATTTAGAGAAAGACTGGCAAGTGAAAATCATCTTCTTGTAAGGAATTATTCAGCTGCATGACCCCTCCCTCAGAAAAAATCGAGATATCGAAATTTTAAGTGGTGGACCGTTTCGACAAGTGTGAAATAATCACGGATAATTTGTATATAAATATTTATCTATTTTATTTATCTCGTGGGTTTTACGGTCACTATTACGGCCTTTCGGCCTTTCAGCGGCTACTTCTGTCCATTTTCATACTAGGCAACATATGCACGTGCTACAGTTCGCAAAATACACAAAATGAGCAAAAAAGAAACTGTATAAAACTTGGCGCAATCAAAGAAAAGAGCATTAAATTTTTTGGCGCACTAGCGCAGTGATAGATTAGCGCATTCACAATGACTGACGTAATCAACAACATACAGAAAATACGACCAGTTGAATATCTAAGAGCAATTATGATTTCAGTCCGAATGGCGTTAAAATGATATCACCGCTCAAAACCATTTTATTTGCAGTATTTGTTATGAAACTAGACATTGAATCCCTTCATCGGGAATATAAAAATGCGGATGATGTAATTGAGTCGGATTGTTAATCCTGAAGAGAGATGTACCTCCTGGGCAGTGCCAGGAATGCGTCTTTATCACTATTCGGGATGCAGCGATGGTCAGTTTGATAGTGCTGCCACACATCAAATAAGATTACCAATCATTTCCCGGCATGTGCAGGGGGAGTGGGACAGGGGCATAAGGATAGGATCACATATATATGTAAAGACTCGAGATGGAAAGTATTTACGAACAGTTGATATAAATTTCATGAAGTTAAATTTGAATTCAATGTTGATGCTAAGAAGACGAAAATTTGATTTTGCATAAATCAAAAAATGGTGCATAAGACAAAAACATGATATTCTCAAGAGAAACAAGCAATTTCATGGAATTTATATCCCCCGCTTTCCAAACATATTTTAAGTAAATATTTTAGAGGTTAGGAGTAAACTCAGTTTTATGTGCCCTGATATGCATCTGCTGACCAAGTTTCATCTAAATCGGATTATATTTAGGGAAGTTAGAGCACGGAAATGAACCGACCAATGAAATCAAAGGATACCTCATTAGTATGCATAATTATTAACAGATGACACTGATAGTGTCTTAATGACCCCAAGATGCATCTGCCGACCAAGTTTCACCCAAATTGGATGATATTTGGGGAAGTTAGAACACGGAAACGAAAGTGTGACAGACAGACGGACGGCGAGACGGACGGCAGGAAGAAACCAAATTAAAATTCCCAGTTTCGGTGAAAGCGGGGGATAATAAATAAAATGAATGTCATTTGCACAAGAATCATTTCCATATTGTTAATTTTATAGATAAAATCGTGGAAAAAATATTTGAATATCGAACACTTTGCTGATATACCACAAACTTCGCCTAAATTAAGGTGTGATAGATATACCTGTGAACAATACATTATTTTTTTATCCAGTTTCAAGCATAAGTCACTCTGTATGTATTGACGGGTAGGGGACTTAGCGAACAAAAGAATGTATGTTTAGGCCTAACAAAGAAATGTATGAGAACTTAAATCTAGGATAGAGATATACACAAATACTAATGTATATATTCACACACAGCCATGATTTGTTTTAAAAGTTCATCGTAAGAACTAACTTCAATATGTAATAAGTTAAAAGGTTTGTAATGGTATTGCGCTGATATCAGTACTAATCTAAAAAGAGTGCAGACTGACCGGGATGTCTTTTTTAATATAATGTAAATTTCTGTACGTTGTGTGATATGAAGCTGGATGTATTTGATGCTCGTTAGTTTGCCTGTTGGCTCTGTTATTGTGTACCTTGCTTTCATTTGAGAACGTGATATTACTTACTTGGATTGACCAAGGTTTACATGGCGGTTGTCATCGATGAAGCAGAAGACGCTTACTCTTCCGGAACACCTGGTCTTATTCTCCCTGTACTTTTTTGAGGAGACTTCATGTAAATCTTTCCTTTTTCATATTTAGTCCTAGATTTATTGAATTTGAATTTGAATTATGATTATTTAGACATGTTGATATTTATTGTTGATTTTGACGGCAAAATCTATTCACTGTCTATATCAATGCTACGTTTTATAGAGATTTTATAGAGAGTAGAATTTAAGTACATATGGTCAAACTTTCACGAGACAGTCTATTTGTGTATATATCAGCGTTACTATTAATAGAGTGCGCGCGGAAAATTTATCAATTTTTATGCTACTTTTTCAAAGATGAAGACTTCTGCACACTTTAATCATTGTCTGTACCAGTGCTTATTTTAATAAGTTATAGATTTCTATAATTTTTACTTTTAGTGACGAGTGATTTCAGAATATTGTTCATGATAGTGGTACTTTTGATAAAAGTAACATTCTAATTTGGACGGTGGAGTTTATCATTTGTCTACCAGCGCTATTTTTAACAGAGTGTAGACAACTATACATTAATGTGGTCTAACTTTGACAGTAATGTCGATCATTTGTACATATCGGGGATGCTTTCAATAAGATGTAGGTTTCTGTAAATAGCCTGCACTCTTTGAAGTTGTGTCCATGCTACTGTTGTTTGAGTATAAAACATAGCGGCTAGGAGAGTCTGGTACTGTTTTTCGAGTATAAAACATAACGGCTAGGAGAGTCTGGTACTCTTTTTCGAGTATAAAATCTGACGGCTAGGAGAGTCTGGTACTGTTTTTCGAGTATAAAATCTGACGGTTAGGAGTGTCTGTCTACTGTTTTTCGAATATAAAATCTGACGGCTAGGAGAGTCTGTCTACTGTTTTTCGAATATAAAATCTGACGGCTAGGAGAGTCTGTCTACTGTTTTTCGAATATAAAATCTGACGGCTAGGAGTGTCTGTCTACTGTTTTTCGAATATAAAATCTGACGGCTAGGAGAGTCTGTCTACTGTTTTTCGAATATAAAATCTGACGGCTAGGAGAGTCTGTCTATTGTTTTTCGAGTATAAAATCTGACGGCTAGGAGAGTCTGTCTACTGTTTTTCGAGTATAAAATCTGACGGCTAGGAGTGTCTGTCTACTGTTTTTCGAGTATAAAATCTGACGGCTAGGAGAGTCTGTCTACTGTTTTTCGAGTATAAAATCTGATGGCTAGGAGTGTCTGTCTACTGTTTTTCGAGTGTAAAATCTGACGGCTAGGAGTGTCTGGTACTGTTTTTCGAGTATAAAATCTAGCGGCTAGGAGAGTCTGTCTACTGTTTTCGAGTATAATATCTGACGGCTAGGAGTGTCTGTCTACTGTTTTTCGAGTATAAAATCTGACGGCTAGGAGTGTCTGTCTACTGTTTTTCGAGTGTAAAATCTGACGGCTAGGAGTGTCTGGTACTGTTTTTCGAGTATAAAATCTGACGGCTAGGAGAGTCTGTCTACTGTTTTTCGAGTATAAAATCTGACGGCTAGGAGTGTCTGTCTACTGTTTTTCGAGTATAAAGTCTGACGGCTAGGAGAGTCTGTCTACTGGTTTTTCGAGTATATAACATGAGGGCTAGGAGAGTCTTTCTACTGTTTTTTGAGTATAAAACATGACAGCGTGGAGAGGCTATCTGTAGTGTTTGAGTATTAGATCTGAGTGGCTGAGTGATTGTCTACCTTCTAGTGATCGGTTTCATGTCAAACCTTGCCAGAGTAATTGTCAATATATTATATATTTTAGAGTTATTGGTATTGGAGTATAAGTCATCTGAACATCACTGCGGGTTTAACGTTGCCGGAAGAATCTATTTATTGGTATGTAATTTGAACAAAGTTAATTTTACAGTAATTAGCAGGTAAATGTTTAGGATACTGTCAAGAGTAGATATATACAAAGTCACGTGATACGGATGATTATGACCGATAGGTTAAATATTGGCCACATAACCGACATCTTCAGATGACTGACCACTGCGATATCTACAAATACGAGACCGCCCGGATGTAGCTAAATACCGAAGGAGGGAATCGCCTTGTCCCCGGGGGAGGGGGCTAACTGCTGTATTGGCTGTAATATGGCACCCGTGACACGGATTCCAACATAGATACACATACTGTATATATGTATTTGATATGTTATCGGTTATACATGAATCCGGAATACTGGTCCGTCATCTCAACACCTTTCTTGTTTACATTGGACGTTTGTAAACAAACACAAACATTGGATATACCACACCTCCACCGATACCTAATCACTTTGTTTTCCTCTTACATAGCACTCCCTGCCCGATAAAGAAATATCTACAGATTAACATGGAATCCTGCTCCATTTATACCACAATATGTCCAACACGAATCGTTACTGCTGCAATCATTTTAAATAAGATTAAAAACATAAGCAATGTCAAATAATAAAAAAAAAAAACAAACATAAATATTCACTTGTCGCCAACACCGTCTCCTGAGAGGATACGGATTCGGGAGCTTTATCTCTGGAGGAAAGTGTGAATATCTGGTTCGGTTTGTTTAAGTTTCGGACGTTATCTCGAGATTGTATTTCAAATACACCACCATATCCCCCCTTCCCCTCTCACCCCCTCCGCCCTTTTCCCCCCAAAAAATAATATATCTGACGTGTTTAGACAGCACTCTTCCCGATTCCCCACCATCCCCCACCCCATCCAACTGAAAAAAGTAATATATCTGACGTGTTTGGACAGCACTCTTCCCGATTCCCCACCATCCCCCACCCCATCCAATTGAAAAAAAGGTAATATATCTGACGTGTTTGGACAGCACTCTTCCCGATTCCCCACCATCCCCCACCCCATCCAATTGAAAAAAAGGTAATATATCTGACGTGTTTGGATAGCACTCTTCCCGATTCCCCACCATCCCCCACCCCATCCAACTGAAAAAAGTAATATATCTGACGTGTTTGGACAGCACTCTTCCCGATTCCCCACCATCCCCCACCCCATCCAACTGAAAAAAGTAATATATCTGACGTGTTTGGATAGCACTCTTCCCGATTCCCCACCATCCCCCACCCCATCCAATTGAAAAAAAGGTAATATATCTGACGTGTTTGGATAGCACTCTTCCTGATTCCCCACCATCCCCCACCCCATCCAACTGAAAAAGAAATATATCTGACGTGTTAGGACAGCACTCTTCCCGATTCCCCACCATCCCCCACCCCATCCAACTGAAAAAGTAATATATCTGACGTGTTAGGACAGCACTCTTCCCGATTTCCCACCATCCCCATCCCCATCCAACTGAAAAAGTAATATCTCTGACGTGTTAGGACAGCACTCTTCCCGATTCCCCCACCATCCCCCACGAGAAGAAACACACAAGTAACAAAAAAATCGTAACTGCGAAAAAAAAATTTAAGCCAACATCAGCTGCCTTGGAACGGTTGCACGTACTTAATTGTCAGATCGCATTTTCGACAGAAATTCTCTTTAGCATAGACGGAACCTTTTTTAAGAAAATCCGTGATGAAATTAGTAGCATGTGGGTCGCTGTCAGTTGAAAAATATGTTTTTGAAACTTTTTAGTGACAGCCATCTTCAAAATAAATCTACTGCATTTCAAATGAGCAAACATTTAAGGCATTTTTTGTGACAATGATTATCGGTGAGGTAACGATTATTGGTCTGGTTTGGGTGAATGTCACTCACATGAAAACCATTCTGAAGTCCATGAGCTTATTAAATCAAAGAAGCTCGCAATATTTGACATTAGTTTCGACGTTCCATGCTTACGTGTTAAAGATGTGAAGTATCAGGAGGGGTATTCCCCAATTCCATTGGCGTCTTGAGAGGAAAACATACTTCTGCAATAGAGCTACAACGTACGATATCGGGGATATCGGTAGTACGTTAGACACTAAAACCCTGTTGAATATCATTAGTTCGTCGGTTCTGGTATCTTCTGGTATTCTTTCAATATTTATCCAAAATTTGAAAAATTACGAAATTTATTGAATTATTGGCCTAGTGCACCTCCCCATCTATCTTTTGATATTCGTTTCGATCAATTAACATGGTTTCCTCATTTACCTCATAGGATTCAAAATGTAGGCACTAAGCATCACTGCCGGGTCC
This sequence comes from Ylistrum balloti, assembly GCF_031769215.1. NCBI lineage: Eukaryota > Metazoa > Mollusca > Bivalvia > Pectinida > Pectinidae > Ylistrum > Ylistrum balloti. Next base: position 1,225,688 of record NW_026781899.1, read on the forward strand.
TAGAAGGACAAAACAGCTGTATTATGTAGCATTACTGACGAGTCCTAGAAAGACGAAACAGCTGTATGATGTAGCATCACTTACGACTCCTCGAAGGACGAAACAGCTGTATGATGTAACATCACTGACGACTCCTAGAAGGACGAAACAGCTGTATGCTGTAGCATCACTGACGACTCCTAGAAGGACGAAACAGCTGTATGATATAGCATCACTGACGAGTCCTAGAAGGACAAAACAGATGTATGATATGGCATCACTGACGAGTCCTAGAAGGACAAAACAGCTGTATGATGTAGCATCAATGACGAGTCCTAGAAGGACAAAACAGATGTATGATGTAGCATCACTGACGGGTCCTAGTAGGACGAAACAGTTGTATGATGTAGCATCACTTACGACTCCTCGAAGGACGAAACAGCTGTATGATGTAACATCACTGACGACTCCTAGAAGGACGAAACAGCTGTATGCTGTAGCATCACTGACGACTCCTAGAAGGACGAAACAGCTGTATGATGTAGCATCAATGACGAGTCCTAGAAGGACAAAACAGCTGTATGATGTAGCATCAATGACGAGTCCTAGAAGGACAAAACAGATGTATGATGTAGCATCACTGACGGGTCCTAGTAGGACGAAACAGTTGTATGATGTAGCATTACTGACGAGTCCTTGAATCACTGACGAGTCCTAGAAGGACGAAACAGCTGTAAATTGAAAGGTGTTCACTTGTGTCTCTTGTGTAAAATCTGTTCAACTTAACATCAATTACTTATATTTAACGGCAATACGGGCGAAAACCAAATGCCACTGTTTTGCATGCAAAATACAATCAACTTTTCTTCTTAACATCAAGTATGTGTATTCTTATTAGAATATTCACAATATTTATACCAAACGGAATATTTGAACCGCATTTTTTTTTTATTTTACATTTTTTTTTTTAAATTTTTTTTTTTTTTGGTTTTTTCTTTGTTTGTTTGTTTTTTTTTTGTTATGGAATATACACAAACATTTCTACATAGCAACATTATAAATATTTGTTATAAATTTAGTCATTTTTTAAATGTACTATTCTCATGAGTGCAATTTGTGTAAAATCTTGAAATATCTGGCTGGTAAACTATGTTTGTAATCTGTTAGTTCTCGAACTGTGCTGTAGTCGTGCACTTTGTGTTTAACTCTTTCACAAAGTAGCGAGTGTTCGGAAAAACAGACAGGTACGATGAAAGATTTTATCTTTGTTAATGTATGTCAATATGGAGGCGAAAATAATCGCGCTCTCATAGTCAAGAGATTAAAAAAAAATACATGGACGTGTAATGGCTAGACAAGCGGGACAAAAACGGACAAGGAATGGACGAAAAGATTAACAGAATAACTAAGTGAAAAAGAAAACGCATTCCAAAACTTGAACTGGAAAAGAACCGGATTTCAGTTGTCAGTGCTTATAATTGAAAAGACGGGAAATTGTCGAGAGTTTTGGGAAATCATTTGAGAATTAAACAATCAAAATAGCTTCAATTATAACAATGCATTGATCTGGATTTTTTTTATTTATTTAGATATGTCGTCATTTCCTGTTTTGTATACTTTCATTCCGGACTTAAACAATTGGTGTATTTCACTTACATTTCTAATTATGCAAAAATATACTTGCAATGTACATTTAATACTGTAAAAAAACAACTTCATATGATTTGTGTGAATGTTAGGCATTTTGTTTTTGTATTTTGAATTATAAATTATTACTTGTATATGACAAGACGAACTTGAAGAATAAAAAATAGTAATTATAATATTTCAGTATTAGATGAGAAACATAGAACAAATTAAATATATACAAAGTACATTAATATGGACTGTAGGTATTCTGTTTATAATTCAATATGACCGGTCTATCCGATCAAATCGATGATCAACTTTTCGTATCTGTTTACTGAGAACCTGCTGTTAGAGTACATGTTACGTAACGGTAACATTATCTCTGTGACGTTTTGTAGTTTCCCAGCACTATCAGGGATCCCCTGTGGTCCGTACATGTGTATACCAAAACAACATGTGTAATTTCGTATTCGACATATGTATCTCTCCGTGTCGAACACGTGTAGCGTTCTGTTTTACATGTGCGCAATGGCACACCGTAGACAAGTAGTTTATGTTTAAGAAAACAGGCGTGCATGAATGAATCTTAATGATGCACTTTATATATATATATTTTAAAGTTAATTTTAAGTCATTTAAATCGTGAATGCGACGAAAGAGCAAAATTACGTTTTACAAAATAAAATAGGTTGTATGATTGTGACGTGTAGATTTAATTTAGTGTGCAAATGAAATAAGATTTCATATTTACTGTAGAAAAACGAAATGAGTTATCGAAAGATTATTGTTGTCGGAAATAGTCAGAGCATATCTTACGAACAACACTTCTACAAGATTAATTTTTTTTTCTTTCTTCAATTTTAGCAGATTTATCACCATAGTAACCTTTTATAACCAAAATCGATACCCTCAGTTCTACAGAAAAAGGGAAATCATTTACTAGGCTGTATAAATTGAGTATACAAGGATATAGTCTAGTTTCAAAAGCACGCGGAAGAAAGTTATACCAGGATCATGTATGTGATATTGACAATGACCCTCAAAGACAGCATATAACTGCATCGATTTACCGAGTAAATATTTACACAAAACAGGTAATACATTTGTGTGTTCGTGTGTAGGATTTCGTTTAACAATCCTACTGCGTGCCTAGTACAGTGAAGAAAATACTGACGAGTAAACACAATCAAAAGTCAATTATCGGAATCGATAAAAATGGGAAATATAGAAACGTCAAGAAAATGAGGCTCCACATTTGATAAAGCTCTTTATTAATTAAAAATTACGTAAATGTACCCAACTCTCGTGAAGTTTACTGAAACGGTTGAAAACTATTTGGTCTACATCTTTAATAATGACATGTTTATGATATATTGTAACTACTTTCTTAAAGGAAGGTGAATATAAAATCAAATGTTCTGGAAGGTAGGTGGATATGAAATAAAGTGTTCTGGAAGGTAGGTGGATATAAAATAAAATGTTCTGGAAGGTAGGTGAATATAAAATAAAGTGTTATAGAGGGTAGGTGGATATAAAATAAAATGTTCTGGAAGGTAGGTGAATATAAAATAAAGTGTTCTGGAAGGTAGGAGGATATGAAATAAAGTGTTCTGGAAGGTAGGTGAATATAAAATAAAGTGTTCTGAAGGGTAGGTGGATATAAAATAAAATGTTCTGGAAGGTAGGTGGATATAAAATCAAGTATTCTGGAAGGTAGGAGGATATGAAATAAAGTGTTCTGGAAGGTAGGTGAATATAAAATAAAGTGTTATGGAGGGTAGGTGGATATAAAATAAAATGTTCTGGAAGGTAGGTGGATATAAAATCAAGTATTCTGGAATGTAGGTGGATATGAAATAAAGTATTCTGGAAGGTAGGTAGATATAAAATAAAGTATTCTGGAAGGTAGGTAGATATAAAATAAAGTGTTCTGGAAGGTAGGTGGATATAAAATAAAGTGTTCTGGAAGGTAGGTGCAGTTCTGGAAGGTAGGTGGATATAAAATCAAGTATTCTGTAAGGTAGGAGGATATCAAATAAAGTGTTCTGGAGGGTAGGAGGATATAAAATCAAGTATTCTGTAAGGTAGTTGGATCCAAAACAAGATGGTTTGGATGAAGGCGGATACAAAATCAATGTTCTTAAAGGTAGGTGGGTACAAAACAAGATGGTGTGAATAGTAGGTGGTTACAAAAGCAATATGTTCTGGTAGATAGTTGGATACAAAATCAAGTCTGCTGGAAGATAGGTGGATACAAGAAAGAGAGGTGGTATAAATTGATACGTAGTTTTTAAGGTGTTTGAACGCCTTATCGATTCAGTGATCTGTACGTACCAGCATTAAGCTGCAGCTTCTATCTTATTTAACCACTGTTCCGGCCGGTCGCTCTTGTCGGCTAAAACAATCGCTTTTGTATTCATCATTTCTTGTAGACAAGTTTACTCTTTCAGAAATTTCTTTGGTTTCGTTTCTTGCGTTGAATGTTTTCCATGGAACATATCTAATGTCACTGAAAACAAGATCAAATAATTACATGTTTATTCTGGTATCTGTATAATATGTTGTAATTGTCATGAAATATATTGTAGGAATAACTTTTATGGACAAGTCAGGGAAAAACATTTTGTATAAGGAAGACATATATGGTCTTCTGAGTCAGTTGTCAAACTACAGGTTTTCACTAAATACCAAGGACAGTACAATAACTATCAAGATGCTTCTATCATATACTAACCACTTAATTTTCTGTATTTTGTTCTGTATAAATACAACATTTCATAATGCAATGGTAAAAAAGCGGAAGCGGAAGTAGAGGCCATCCCAGTTTACACGATCATTTTCTAAATGTGTAACAAATTTAAATGACTCTTTTACCAAAATTATTAAACGATTCTACTTATGTGTAAAGTTTGTGTGATTATTTTATTGTATGATAGTCGGTCTCCCGTGATGAATTTCTCCGTGGTCGTATCTTTATTCGTAACGATATATATTATGAATTTTGTTTCAAACTCAGGTCTATGGAAACTCTTCGTTGATTATGCAAGAGCCAAATTCTATCCTGTACTACTTGATGCATAGAGTCATTAATGGGGATATCTTATGTACTACTAAGGAACGCTGTTGATTGCAACATTCGGTGTTTACATAAATTTCAACATACATACGTAATTATTCCCTAATAAAAGACAGGATAGCAAAATTACCTCCACTTTTTACTCGCCATATTATCTAGTCTGATGAAAGCGCCATTAAAATTCGCCAAATTCAAAGCTCTCCAGGTTAATATTTCGTGGATAGTGCTAGCCGAGCCGAGCACCAGACAAGTGTTCTAGCATTGAAAATAACATTTAGCAACACTGGTCTGTTTCATTACGTAATTTACACGGCCCACATAATATTGGTTAGTGGAGACAGCACCATCCAGTTTAGTTTTCCTACTTAAAAACTCGATAGGTCTATAATGCTAGTTGAATGCTTGTATTCTTTGAAGTCCAAGTGTCGTTACATAAACGTACCGCGCGCCCGACAGTCGCTCCTTCTGACGATATGGTACTTGCCATGTACACTTCAACTTAATTTGAGAATTAGAAATTGAAACTTTTAATAGTTTTCGACATTCGTTAACGGCTATTTGCATGACTTTGCAACAAAATATTTGAGTTTATTATATATATAGATATTTCTTGTAATCACCGGAAGTTACACCGGAAGTCCTTCATCAATGATACTACAACAAACGACGTGACCTTGTGTCACAAAGCACATGGGAACTTGCCTTCTGTAACCTCTAATTATCAGGGGATGTTTTCTTTATGTGGTATGTACTGACATATTTCCTGTCACTACGAGGTTCGTTTAAATTGGAAATATTTTCTTTTAAAGCATGGCGGAAGAGGAACAAGATTTTAACCACCATTCCAATATATCTACTCCAAGTATAAGCATTGGTACGTTTGGTATACCTCTCTTGTGTCTTTTGATCATGAATATTTTACGTTCATGATCCTTTTCCCAAAATTAACCAAATTGTTTAAAAAAACTGGAACCTGGTTTACAAATAAATTGACATTATAGGTGTATCGATTTTTACCGCAACACCACCCCCCCCCCCCAAAAAAAAAAAAAAAAAAAAAGAAAATGAATACAAATTTAAAAATAAATAAATAAAGACTAAAAAAATAAACGAAAAGCAATTAATAAGATACTTGTAGAATGCTTGCTTATTGAATACAGAAACATGTTTTGTCCGGACACAGCATAGCGCCTTCTTCATTAAGTCGAACATACACTGGTTTGTTGATTGGGATTAAGCATACTACTTCGTTTAAAACAGGAACCTTTAAACCGCTCCACACGTGTAAAATGCATTATTTGTTAATAGGGGCTAGCATTCGCGGCGTCCATGTATTACATAAGACCAGGTCTGACGACGTAAAGGCGCGGACTTTCGTTCTATATCGAGCCTTAGCCTTCTCATTATCCAAACCGAGATTGAAGATAGCAGTGACATTATCGTTAATTAACGTCAATTTTGGTCACATTTAAAACCTAATTTCATCCTCCCCTGCAGCACTCTATCTGGGTATGTAAGTCGACTCTATCGGTCCCCCAGTCACCAGCCCCCGCCTTATCACTGACACAGCGATAAGGTCTGCCCACCGCGATAGGAACCCCTCCAGACCCCACTTAGGAGGGACGGGTGCCGATACAGTTGCCTCTTCCTTATTCTACACATTCCTGTTAATTACCGACATCTATTAGTGCTTAAACGATTAGGTTGACAGTAGCGAGTGTTACACACGCGTAAGATATAGAAGTTTATCTACATAGTGGTCAATCTCTCGTCATTAAACCATGTCACTGGGATATATCTGGTCAGTACTGGCCTGCCACATAGCACTTAAAAGTAAATCTAATACTTAACTAGGTTATTTAAATATGAGTGATTGGTCATCAATAACCTTAAGTCGAATCATCGTCCTAGTGATAACGAACAAGATACACTCAGATATGGCGTAATGTACTTTCAGCCTTAGGCGAGAAGCACAATAGATATATGTCTGGTCAAAAACTGTAATTTAAATACTTTTTGCGAGGGATTATTTTATCGACTTTTGTCACAATTCGTGTGTTGTAAATTAAGAGCGATGTGTCTAAAACCGACCCGATACATCCTAACAAGATTTGCAATTTTGAACTCGAAGGAAAATTATGAACAAAGGCTTCCTCGAATTGCCATTCAAAATACAACAAATGTAAGAGCATGTTTCTCTGAAATTATCAGAAATATGAAAATTGGGAAATATATTGAATTATAGGATTAGAATTCTTTACTTTGGAGGTCTTTTGACATTTTTTTCCCAATGAATTTTAATGTTCTATAAACACCTCCTAGATTTCAAACTCTAAAACATCAGCATCACTGATGAATTCTGGAAGGTGAAACAGCTGTATGATGTAGTATAATTTACTGGTTTACTGGTTTACTACCTGCTTCTGGTTTTCAATTAAACGGTGCTATGGCCTTGCGTGTCCTTTCCTACAATCTTCAGAACCGTTAGTGGTCATTTGCATTCTCAGCAACATCGGTAATGTAAATCTACACACAAACCAATTGTTCCTTCACCTCTTGTGAACCAAAAAAGCAAAAACATCATCCAGTATTTCACATGACGAATTCGGGATCAAAATGGTTTCTAAAAAAAAACTTCGTTAACAATGAAATATGAGATGAGTTCATCTACTGTTGAAAACAATTAGAAGTTTCCTTGCAAACAAATGAAAATGATTTTCATTTTTCGCCTCTATCAACAATTTTTTTTCTAAACCAAGCAGTATTTCCAGATGCTGTTATGTTTTAGAAGTAATTTACATGAGATCTTGTAAACGATTTAAAGAACAAAGTCACAATTAAACTTGCGACGTGTGAATTAATCAAACACATTAATAAGATACGCTGAATTCTCTAAACAGGAGAAATAATGGCCATTAAAAAATGTTATTGTGGCTGACAACGGCAGAAAGCCGAAAAAAAAGTAGAATTAAAAAAAAAGATTCTCAGTCCTTAAGGGATCTTATTTATTAAAAACGATGTCACACGTGGTCTGTAAGAAAAGATACAGCAACTTCGGACATGTCAGATATCATAATCAATTCGAAGTAGCTCGTTATCACTCCCGCTCAGCTAAACACAAGATCGCATGTTCTTACATTACGATGTAGTCTCTTACGGATTAGCAGAGACATCACAAACACAAGTTTCATCAAAGCATCAAAGACATGTACCTGGCATGTCCCTACATTAGCTTTACACGGAGGCACTGTTCGCGGAAACACATTAAATTTAGCTCGGTGGTAATCAAGCTTGACCTGGCACACACGCATCACATACGATGGTGATTGGCTTTGACAAAGACTTTGAAACTCTTTATGCTGTGTTTCATCGTCCATAAACACGATACGTATAATTAATCATTTTGTTTTGTTTTTTTCAACAAATATGAATTAAACTTTGAACAAATATATCGGATAATTAACATTAAAAATATTCCTTTCACATTTTTATTTTCATTTTTCCAGTTTTTTTTTTCCTTTTTCTCTTTTTCTTTCATATGGTCTTTGTCCTCTGGAAATGTACGTTGCTTTGAAAATCTTAATTTTTCTTATCTTAATTGACAAATGTCAGATTCGTTATGATTGATTTTTTATATGATTGGTTATGTGATATCACTATCATATTGATTATTTGTTTCCGGTAACTGAATAGCTCAGTTTTTGTAGACTACGCAAGATAAAAAAAAAATTGTTGAGAAGATCAATTATTGTGGTACAACGTGGTACCTTATATTTTATATCAAATTCGACTAAAAACTACATTTTTATCGTAATATTATCGGAACCGGTGTTGTCAGAATTAAATAACGAAAATGCCACGCGAATTTAAAAGAACTCTAGATTCTAAAGTAAGTGAAAAGTACAGGTATTTTAGTTAACTTGCGCACGTGCGTACCGCCGCCAAGTCTGGTCGATTTGGTCGACCCGGAAATGTCGTGATTGGTGTACAGTTAGTCACTCCAGTGTCAAACGAAATCTGTAATTAACAAACGATGTACACTGATTGTTAATGTAAATAAAGAAGACGTGAAACGAGAACTGAGGATTAACAAACAGTATTAATATCTTTTTACAGGAAAACCAAGAAACAAAAGTACTCTATCAGACACGATATCGCGTTTTTGTTCACACATGGTGCACGCTAAGCTACAAAGCTAAATTTCTCGCTTATGAGTGATGTTCTTCCAGTTAACGAAACGAGATCATGACTTTTTTCTTTCTTTTTTTTTTGTATGTATATATATATATATATATATTTTTAAGAGATGAGAAACAATTTCCATTTTTTCCATTCAGATAATACAATATATATTGACATCAGAGAAATTTTCATTATACCTGGTGTTTTTTCTTAAGTATGAGCTAACCATCAAAGCGCTGTTTTTATAGCAATTGTCTGGATGGTATCATTTTGTTGTTTTTACTTTCAAACCTCAATATAAAGTGTTCATATTTATGCATTAGCTAGTGTGCCAATTAGGAAATTGGCTGTCTTCAACTATCGGTATATTTTATTTGTATCTCCGTGTTAATCTTTATTTTAAATATTGCTCTTGTTTTGTCAGATTTGAATTTGATTTAAGATTGTATTAAATTGTTGATAATTTCTTGGTGGTTATTGATAAATATCTTCTTAGAGCCATGTCAGGTATCTCATTAGGGAACTCTCAGCTGTCCCTAAAACAACAAAAAAATACCAACATGTCAACATGGTCATAATTAAACTTAAATTCAATCAAATTAGGGCAAAGTACGATCAAAAGATTTACACGGAGACTCCTGAAAATTTACAGGTAGAATAATAATTAGAAAATGTCTTCGTAGATACCACAAATTGTACCAGCGAGAAAATTGTTAAGCTTTATTGCTAAATGTCCTTTAAACATCAATAACCATTTCGGGAGAGTCCTGAAACAGTACAGGGAGAATAGGACCAGGATAAGAACAAGACAATGGAACTCAACATGGAAACTAACGAGCATCAAACACGTCCAGATTCATATAGCACAAAAATAGAATATTTTTGAATGAGAACGGAACGGTAAATTTTCCTCTGCGGCTCTCAGTCGTCACTAGGTCCGTGGTTCCGTATGAAAAGGTCAAAGTCAAGGATTAGGTCTTATATACGCTATGAGTATAATTGTGTAGTATATTTTATATAGTCGCCAATTTCTTTCTGTATCTCATTGAAAAACCATATGCAATAAAAGTAACGTAACAATATATTTCTACTTGCTTGTTGTATTACAATTTTGATTGATAAAATGAACAATCCAACATCAATTTAATTCTAAACATTTCTTCTGTAAGGACATTCAATTTTTCCACTTTTTATAACTCCACACTTAGAACTGACACAGAAAAAATCCTTCGATCTCTTGTAAAGATAACGTTTAGGGAAACATGATCGGATGTACAAGCGTATTTCGTGAAAAGTACATCATGATTAAAAAAAGAGAAAATAAATAAAAATAAATAAATAAATAAATAAATAAATAAACGGATGACCAAATCATAAATATACTCGAGTTCTTGTTTGACAATTTCTTCGTGGTGGCAAGATCTTTTAGCACGCCATAGTCTACCTTCATAAGAGATTGCATTTAAATAACAACTTTTCAAAACAGGTTAAAATGATCTTGCAAAGTCTTTCAATCTTGCTCTCAGATATACATGTATATCAATGACGTGCTGTCTTTAGATAATAGCTTTTTTGACATGTCTATGATATATAACATCCAGAACTGGACATCAAGGACACGGCATATACTTCTAGATCCATTGCTTATCTTGATCTTATCCTACAACAAAACCAGCATAGACAGATTAAAATCAAGTTGCATAATAAGCGTGATTGTGAACTTTCCATTTCTTGAGAACATTTTCCTGCAACTTAATATTTCGCAGTTGCATTGTAATTCGTTATTCAAGAGCCTGTTCCCGATATCACGATTTTCTTGCAAGGTAAACAACTGAAAACAAACTCACAATGTAATGCGTTGAGAGCTGCAGATTGATAAAAAAAAACCTATGGGGAGTTGTACAGTCGTCATATTGTTGATCTTTTTGAGAAATATTTTTCATTCATTGGTTTCCGTTGTTGTAAACCTTATTCTCATTTTAGAACCTGATATTACTTACTTGGATTGACCAAAATGGTCATGGCGGCAGTCGTCGAAGAAGCAGAAGACGCTTACTCTTCCGGAACACCTGGTCTTTAATCTTCAATTATTTACATTCTCCGTGTCAATCTTTCTCTTCTCCAAATTTCACATAGTTTTATTGAATTTTGAAATTGACTATCATTCCGTTGACTTGTTGGAATTATTTTTGTTATTTATTTTTTCTGAACTAAAAGTTCCAGGAATTCCCCCTTTTCGAACATTTCTTTCGATTACGTTGAATTTTCTCAGTTACCTCTTCAGCTTGGTCCTTATCATCATTGCCGAGTCCAAGAAGGATGGAACAGTTGTATAATGCAGTTTTATTCATTAATTGCCTTTACTCTATCTCTAAATTTGTATTGAAAGGTGATATTTACATGTGTGTGTTTTTTGTACACCGACATTATACAAAAGCATTGTTATTCGATATGCTAGTATCCTTTTCCCTTAAAAATCCTATTTTTTTCTGATTCACGCGCTCTTTAAATCCACTCGACCAATTTGATGTAATTCGCTCTGTTTTACAAATATTTACTGTGTTGCGTATGTTATGAGCAATATTCAAGACGTATCAGTTGCTCGATTTACCTTTATGCCCTAATGCGGAATATTGCCAAATCCATATAATGAAATTACCTTTGCCTTCATTGTCCTTGGTAATCAGTTAGCCGTCAGTCGGTCAGAAGACATGATGCATTAACATTGATTACAACAATTTATTCAGTTTGTGCTGCATTCTATTACCACAGTTCCAGATGATGTGCAGGTGCACACCATGTCTCGATCACCGACTCCGATCGACTAAATAGAGAACTACATACCAGAAGTCATGAAATTTCAAACGTCCAGACTATGTAACAATACTTATCATTATGAAAAGTGATTGATTTTAAAATCGATATGCAATTATTATTAAGTGGTAACATAATAACGAACGTCCTGAAATCATGCATTGAATATATAAACCAATGTGCTAAGTCTTTTCTTAATGCTTTGATCAGTTAATATTATTTAGATCAGGTAAGAGAAGACACAGCAACACCATGCTTAATATGCTTAATCAATATCAGTGTTAATATACACCGAATCTATCAAAATGTTTATAACCTATTTAAATATTCTTTATTTCCTGGCTCCATGTCCTGGTATGGTTCCGTACTGGGAAATCAGATCCCGACTTAGTTAACTACATTCCCATGAGTGTTACCTGACGTCTTGTGGTAGCAACGGAACCTCCCAGTGAGATTCTCGGCTTTATTGTTCGTTCGTTTCCGGCGTTTCTTTATTAGGTGGCCTCTTTACTAGGAGAGACGTTTTTAAAGAGAATTGTTCACTGTCATGTAACTTGAAGGTTTTTATCCAGCTAATGTTACTTTCTAAATACGAAGATGATAAGAAGATTTAAGGGTTAAAATCTTTAACCCGAATGACTAGTGTCGCCCTGTCTTTCCGGGAATAGACGATCCCGAAGATAGTATCTGCAGTATTTTTATCGCAATCCAATAACTTAAACTTGGCTGATTTTTTAGATTAAACTACACCACATAAATGATTGAAGTATCAAATGACATGATGTTAATGCTTGCAATGATTCTATCACTTAGCGACCGACTCTTTGCTTCATAATGTCATTTTGTCTTATAAGCTAAGTCATTTGATGAAAATCTGAAGCATTCAGCATTAAACTGTTCACCTTGTTACTACGGATTCACCCTTATTGTCATCTAAACAGGTATTTTGCAATTGTTACATCAGCACTTTATCAAACAGTACTTTTTAAATTTAATAACACCTATTAAGAACTTTGAAATAATTGCATCGGTGCAACATTAAAAATAATTCCGATACTTTTAATCGTGCCTGTGCTACTGGCATGGATACAGGGACCAGGAAAATCAAACATCATATCAGAACATCAGAACATTGTTACAAAACATAAAGCTTACCAGATTTTGACCAGGGATACTTTGATACAACCTGACATTCTAATTACCCCATCCCTATCTTCAAAAGAAGAAAACTACAAGAAAACCAGGATATGGGGAAAATAGAAAAAATAGTAATCAAATATAAAAAGAAGAAAACATTAAAGAAACATATTCATTCTTATCGAGATAAAATATATTGAAACCAAAAGAGATTTTTTTTTATTTTCGTGAATAAAAGAAATAAAACCAGATTTATTTTCTTTCTTTTATTTTATCAACACTAATAATCTCACTTGTTACCAATGTTTTACTAATACAGCACAAGGAAAGGAGTTAGGATAAGCTTCAAGAAGTTTAGTATTAAGCGATACTTATTAAACAATTCAATCATATCAAGCGTACATCATCTTTGGGATGGGAAAATCTCTAATGAATTTGGCCAGTATTAAGATCAATGACTGACGACGGATTTGTCAAATAATAACCCCATTGTGAATACAAGTCTAATTTCATTTTGTTTAACAGTGTTTGCGCATGCACAGAGGTAAACTTTGCAAGAATTATAACACAATGCACAATAAAACAGACTCCAATCACTTTTTCCGGAGATTTTATTTTTAAATGTATCAAATCTACAGAAAATCGCCGAGTTAAGATTCAGGTTCAGCACATCATTTTGATTTCAACTGGAAAAAAATAGAAACGGTTAAACACAAAATACGATAAGGAAAGTATTTCTGGCAGCAAGTTGTTAGTAAAAGCCATGAAGTAAGTCAGTTTATAACATAATTCTGCAACGAGGTAACAAAATCTGTAAACATATATATATATTAAATATTACGCTAAAAAAACAATAAATATATCAGCGATGTTCAGTGGCATCAAGTAAGGAGCCACATCTTACCATACCTCTATAAGTAACAAGAGTCGGTTTGAATGCTTACTCTATACATCTTTCCCGAATGCAGGTGATTTTTGTTTACATGGTGTTACATAACGTATGTTGTTTTATAGACATACCAATGCTCTACATTAATTACACTTACCACTAAATTCACAGTAATCCAGAAAAACCCCTAAGGTGACTATCAGTCAATTACTATGAAATTGCTATGATTAAATGTTATACGAAATTTTATTGGGACGATTTGTGTATGCTTTGAAATAATTTCGCGGCAATCATCTCGGCTCTCTTTTGACACAGAGAAGAAGATTTGTGTTTTGACGCATTTCTACATAATGGAGGATGCGCTTCGTTAGGAAGGAATCTTAATTAAACGACCAGAAAAATACATCGTCAACAGTTGCTAACATTTTTATTGGCTATCGACACACATCTCGCACTGGAGCGGGTCCGCTAATTGCTAGGGCGCCGGGCCTGGAGATAGATGCTTTCCATAAGTACTGCCTGCATTCTCGTCCCTATTGCGCTGTGTGGTCGTCTATTACATGAGAATGCAGTCAACTTTAACAACATAACAGCCCATGGTACATCTACTTTAATAAAACTTCCATCAAGAGATCGACCAGTGTAAAGTAGACATTGGTCGCTGGATGGTGCTTTCTCAATTCCTGTAGACTACTGACTGTGCGTGGTTTGGAAGTGTACTCACCAATATCCTAACTTAATGAAGGCCTCGTATGTGTAATTTGTTATGAAGAGTCGGTGAAGGGAACCCTGGCGAGAACTGTGGAGTCGTTAGGGAATGGAGGAGAGATGTCTACCAACCAACAGACAGAGGCCAGCCTCCACTCCCATCATCATTGCTAATTAGCCCGCGGCAGGACGGATCATCCTCCCAATTACAGCAATTGGCTCCTGGTAGTTACGATAAACCAAAAACACCTAGAGGAACCTTCATCCTCAGGTTTCGCCAACAGTTGGTTGATGGCACCTGTCACTGCGGCCGGTGTCTACTACATCAGCCGGTCCGGCAAAAGAGGATTACAATCTGTATTACATGTCGACTGTGTGGGCGAGCCCAGACGACACCTCAATGTGCTCCACAAACAATATTCCTACACAAATCTTATCTTAGCAAGGCTTACTAAAGAGTACTACGACATATCAACTAGAACAGTGTTTCAATATATATTCCAACTGTTGCTGGTATTTTTTTCTTGCAACCTATTTTCAATTTTACATGATTTATTTCATGAATCTACAATATCCCTCTTATGGTTTTGTAAAATAATTTTCAATGCAATAAAACTGACTATCGAGTTCGTACAGTATATGAAAAATGAAAGATCCCGTTTGGTGGTGCCTGACACATACAGTGATATATATCCCGGACACTGCATTTATCGAAAAAAAATATCAAAATATGTTAATCATTTTGTAAAACATCAACCCACAACACACTGTTAACAAAGGGAGATATCCTTCTTGGCATTGTTGGCTGTAGAGGTTATTTTCGTGTTTTGTATCTGTGAAAACCTACTCTATGAGGTTTTACTACATTAATAACACCATATCTGTCAATATTATTGATAGTAAGTAGGTAGATGATAAAATATAACCGAATAAAAAATAAAATTATGACCACATAGCAACATGACCACAAATATCCTTGTTACACAATAACGTAATTAGCTATTACCAAAGAGCATTGCGGTTTGACTATGACTCAGTCAGTACATACCTACCACATATTAAGCATGCGGTTACGACACAGCAACTTACCTCACTTTTCACAAAATCTGTAATAAACGAGACATGTAACAATATCATAATAGTCATTAAACCTAACTATGATGAATGATCAGGGCTGCTACCGATACATTTTAACAGACCGATACGTAAGTAAAACTGAAAAGTACTAGGGACCGTAACTCATTCGTCAGATCGTCCTTTTTTTATACCAATCACCATTACACTTCGTAATGACATTATCCATTCCCAGTAATTCTATACTATCAACATTTCATAGACTCCATTCACACTTTCAAGAATACGAGTAATCAGATTGAGTTTTTCTTCATTACTAAAATACTTAGGTGCGTTTGATGTCATCACCAGTGTTTTATTCCTTTAACTGATAAACATGCATCGCAAACTATATTCATTATAAACATCATTAACGGCAAGAACTACTAGACGTCGTTTATCTGAAACACACATTTAGTTACATGTTACACATTTATTGTTCAGTTCATTCCTTTTTCTCTTGAAGATCAAGTCCAAAGTAATACCATGCTTTTTATAGTATTTATCGGTACGATAAACCGATTAATGTATACATGTACTTTATCTAGGATAATCTTATGTTTAGATGACGAAGATTTGAAAGAAATCACGCATTCCTACCTTCACTTTAATAGTCATTGCATTGAACAATTCAACATATCAATCATGATAAATTTGGTGAGAAGAAATCATTCATAGATTTTATCATTTACTCACTAAATATGCAAACTTTCAAATTACTATTCACTAAAAATATTTGATATTTCTCAATTTTTCATTTCGTTTGTTTTCGAAATTTTAATTGATTTACAAGTAACGTTAACGTATTAGTCTCAAGAACTTTAAAAACTCGGTACACAAATTTGTATATAGACGTATGATCACGTGCTATGTTTTATATTCTATATCTGAAAGGGATTTTTGGTACTCTTCGGTGAAGAAAAGGAATCTCAAGTAATTCAACATTTGGTGATTCGAAAAGTTTTTAAAAAAAGATGTCGTAGACGATAAAACATGAAAATGACGAAATTTCGATATTGTATATAGATCAATTACACAGTATATCTTACTGATAAACAACAAAACATAGAACATGTTAATCATGTTAGATGACAAAGTCACAAATTCAAATACTTGGAAGACAAAATGAGCTCGTTAATCATATAACGTGCTATTTCACATTAACAAACTGTTTATTTTAGAATTTGTGTGTTTGACAAATATGTCCAAGATTTATTTTGGAATTTGTGCATTTGAAGTTGAACATAATCCTATATTGTTATCGAAGCAATGAGGCAAAGTAGACTACTTTCGTTCGACTCTATTGAAGAGCGCTCTAGTTCTAATATAAAACTATTTTCCTCGCAATAATTCAATTTCATAGGCGTTTAATAGTGAGTGTGTTTTCACGCCAATGGTAAACCTGGATATAATCCTATTACGATGACCAACTTAGACCTCTCTGAAGTGTCCCACGACAACACAGATCTCTGCACTTTGACTGGACTTCCAACATCCAATGACCCCTGTCATTCCAGAATCAAATACAAATTTCATAACAATGGAATTTCTCTACAAACCCTTTTCTTCGCTCAAAGTTAATATCGTTGGCGGAGAGAATCAAACAGTCTGTGTATGATGTGAGAGAAGTTGATTGTGTGTGACATTTGACTTCGGATGGGATTATGTGTCTTGTGTGTGTTTGAGAACAGGTGGTCCAGGGTCAACGTTTCTCAGTAATAGTATAATACTGGGGTCAACAGCTCGGTGAAATTAGCATTGTGTAAGTGAAAAGAGAAACATTTGAAAATTGTCTTTCTCTTTCTTTCAAACGCAAATCAAATTTAAATTTCTCTAATATAGAGAGCAAAGGGAGATTAAAATTTTGTAACTGTCTCTCTTTGATTTTCGAATGCTATGAACACTTTGGTCAGGTATTAAAGTGATGTACACAAAAACACAAATAGCGTTGTATAGTTGATCATTACACTATGGAAAATTATTAACATTTCCTGCCTTAAGTAACAAATTAATTACAAATGACACTGAACGGCATATTGTCTACGAAAAAACAATTGCGTTTCTACATACAACGATAGTTTATTTAGATATCAAGGTCCTTTATCAATTATCTCGATGTAATTTGTATCAGTATAAAAGGAGTCAGCTGTACGGTAATAAGATTACACACACGAATTATGGGATTTATGACGTCATTGGCTTGATAACCTGTATTGTACGTATAATTCATTATTGAGCTCTTCTGTATCTTATTCACTTGTGTGACTTTTGTACAATTTTCACAATGGAAGATGTTTTTCACGTGTCTATCTTTTGTGCTTATCTTTATAGGTGACTATCAAACGTCATACAATATATCCTCTCTCTCTCTCTCTCTCTCTCTCTCTCTCTCTCTCTCTCTCTCTCTCTCTCTCTCTCTCTCTCTCTCTCTCTCTCTCTCTCTCTCTCTCTCTCTCTCTCTCTCTCTCTCTCTCTCTCTCTCTCTCTCTCTCTCTCTCTCTCTCTCTCTCTCTCTCTCTCTCTCTCTCTCTCTCTCTCTCTCTCTCTCTCTCTCTCTCTCTCTCTCTCTCTCTCTCTCTCTCTCTCTCTCTCTCTCTCTCTCTCTCTCTCTCTCTCTCTCTCTCTCTCTCTCTCTCTCTCTCTCTCTCTCTCTCTCTCTCTCTCTCTCTCTCTCTCTCTGTACTGTAAATTATCATACATTATTAATATAAATCAGTTGTATAAAAAGTAGGTAAAGGTAGACATTCCTTAAAAAGTGTTGAGTTAAAAAAATAATGGTTAAGGTTCTTATAAACAAAATCTGAATGCGCAATATATAAATATATATATATATCTTAAAGTCGTAACCATATATACATTGTATTTTCATTTTTCAACTTACAATTACATGTAATTTCGGGCATGTATATTCAAATGTATATATCTAAACTTTGGATTAATCGCAAAAGGGACATTAAAACCACATCATTAAATCCAGACAAGATCACTGAGTTCGCATGGAATGTGTACACTATCAGTAGACCATTTGTATTAGATGTCGAGCCCTCTACAGCGTGTAGATTAGCTATGATCCGTGATTTACACGTGGTTTACACGTGTAGTACCCGTTTATCATTAAACAAGGTTTAATCAGTTAGAATGTCAATAAATACTATCTTACCGTCTATTAATGTCACTGTACATTTATAAAATCATATATAGTTCGAGATAAAAGCAAAGAGTTCGAGATAAAATCATTATTTGATGCATGTTTACTTGTTTAACCGTCTTTGAGAAAAACTGAGCCAAGGTCAAAAATTTTATTCCAACTGTTATAGATTCATGTGATGCTAAGTTAATTTAAAACTAACTTATATAAAAAGTTCATCATATGTTAATAACCATGGAATATAAACACGTTTTACCGTAATTAATAACTTCACAAATTATATTTAATTTTCTAACACTGAGTATGAAGAAACGACACTTTACATATGCTTACTAAAACATATTCTGAAATATAATTAACGTATCGCTTGGCACATCCAAAGAAAAAAAATATGATTCTGCATTTATCTCATTGTATGGAAATTTATGCTAATCAGGAGAGTGATCATTGCAAAATCAGTGAGTTCATTTTGTCCAGTAAACTTTGCGTCGATATTTCCCACAGGTAAGGATGGTTGTTACATGTATACTTGTACTTATTCGCCCCAGTAATATTCACATCGAACTGGTGTCGTAGGTGAAATGAAAATAATATGCTATTTCACAGGAAAACATAATGAAGCTGTCCCGTTCCCACTTCTCCGATATATATCACTGCTTAATAAGTCATTATCGAGTCCCATTTGTTCAATACATGATTTCTTTCATTTTAAAGGATGTCGTGTTCATTTCACCTTATAATACCTTTTTTTTTTATCAAAACTGGTGATTAAATAATATAAGAAGTACGATATTGTAGGTTATAAAGTGGACCGACCTCAATAGCCATGTCATGTTGGTACGAATTGTGGCAACTAGTAGACTGGGACAACTTTAGGTTAAAAAGGACAAAAATACATTATAACGTGTAAGGGCGAGAAGAGGAAGGTTGATCCATTAACACAATTTAAGACTTGATTATAGAGAAAAAAATCACTTTTGTAGTTTTCATTTGGAGACTATTTTGTAATTTAGTTATTAATTCTTTGAAGCTGAAATCCACTGCATTTGGAATTGCTGTGTCAGATTACAGTGTGTTTATGTACAAGATTTTACCCTTTGATCGCATGGACAGTATTGACATTTATACTTATTCTCTTATCATTCATTTCCGATGACAAGTTTTTATAACTTACAACTGCAGAAGATACTAATCCTTCCAGAACGGAGGTCCTACTTTCCTGGTAGTAGTTATCAGGCATGAGTAAAATTCTTTCATCTGTGAACCCTTTTCTCCATTTCTTAATTAATTTTCGGCTGGAATTAAAAAAAAATGTTCATGTATCTGCATTTTTTGGTTGTTTCTTCTCGACCTTGTCACCAACATAACAACAACCTCCTAACAACATGATATGCGAGATTTAAAAAAAAATGAAATTTTTTAATTTTTACATAAGAATGGAATGTACATTTCATTTAATCCGGGGACATTCCGGCGCGAAGTATTTCAAGAGTGAAATTTGCGGAAAAGCGAAAACGGAAAAATGCAGAACAATTTCCAAGAGCCCTAAATTCCTTTTGAAGTGCAGTAGTGCTTTAGACAAACGTCAGTACAGCTTGCGAACTGTTTCATAGATTTAAAAAGATATCTTGACCAGAACATATTTCTTTTTACTTAATGGATATTTAAACAAAAATATTGATTTTTCATAAATGATAAAAAATTTATAAATACAGGCCTTGCGGTTATTTGTGTATAAAGATTTCTGGTATTCATGACGTCATGACGTTTTCGATATAGATATAAGTGATATGTTAAAATAAGATGAATTATTATTTTCTTCAATTTCAATATTTTTGGTATCTTAACGTGACGTATGAACAAAAATAGACTATATCCTCATTGTGGTATCACTTGTGACTCATCTCAGTTGATATATACATCAATGAACAGCGGTTTTTCTTTCTCGGATATATATATATATATATATATATATATATAATTTATTTATGGTTTACAGAATTGGTGTTAATTGATTTACGACTGAGAAACGGTGCATTGAAATATGAATTTAAGTGTTTTCGTGTTCTGTCGGGAACTCAATTTCTTATTGGCACGAAATCCCACATCGCCTTTAAAACATACAAAGTTTTATATTGTTCTGATACAAGGTTTCCTGTGTATCTGTTACATTATCGTTGCCTGTACAGCAATAATTAGTGCTGTTCTTATACTCGAAATGGAACACGCTCAATCTCCAGTTTTAATGCACGCCAAAGTGAGTTTTGTATTACAATGTTCCCTTGTCTTCTTCACAATTGCTTTAGCTGTTTTGAGATGTGTTTCGTAAGTATAAGTTGTGTTTACAACGACTGCAGACATGACGGATGGCAAACAAACAGGGCAGAAAACCCTAGTACAAATCGAGTTAGCAATATGTTGTACAACATTCCATAACACGTTTGGTTAAGGCAGTGACGAATGCTATCCTAAACAATTAGAACTACGAAACGTTCAAAATACTATGACATTGATATACATAGGCACAGAGAGACAGCTACAGAAACGTTCACAGAATGTATTTATTTATTTATTTATTTATTTATTTATTTATTTATTTATTTACTTATGTATTCCATTTATTTGTATCGTTGGGTATGTTTTGTCCTTTAGAAACAGCGCGATTCAATAGACATAACATAAATCAAAGAATTAATATGAATTCCTGGTATTTTTGGATGGTTGACAAAGCGTTGATAACAAATAGGGGAAAGTGTTTTCCCAGTTCCCAGCATATAGAGTTACCCGTTATTGTACGAGGCGGAAACCCGAGGCCGAACACACAGAGGAGGCCGGGGTCTTCTGCCTTAAGCCGTCAGTTGCCCGTCACCTAGGCCGTCATACAGACCCGCGCCACACTGACAAGATGGCAGCCGGCTTTGTGACGATTTCCCCCAGTTGTCAAACATGTCCAGTGCAAATCCTTTCGGTTAATAACGTGTAACCGCAGACAAATAGCTGTCAGAGGCCGGCAAAACACAAGTTAGGATTACACAGACAATATCCGCCTGGTAAACTGCCATCCTTGTTTCTAACGTGTTTTTACTGACGATCAAACATTGTTCAAATGTAGCCAACATATTTTTGTGTCACTTGTACAAAATATAAATCTCTAAATAAATATGTTTAAATGATGAGTTAAATCAACCCCGCAAAACAGCATATCTCACTGTTAGTTTATTTTTCATCACACACCATATGCAAGTATTAAGCGTATTCATAAATACATATATGTATAATTTTTTCAATGATTTTATGCCCTAAGCTGAAGCTTATTCTTTGCGACAGTTGTTTACAAAGACATAGACCCTTGTGAATGAGCGATTAAACTCTTTGCACTAAGACTCACATATGTATTCCCAATCCTTTTTTATAATGCAAAATCCATAAGTTCGATGACGTATACAAGAAGTGAAATATTTTTCCTGATTCATATACATCATGAATACACAATGAACCGAACCTTTTACAACGCCTTTGTTGGGAAACCTCTCAGAGTACGCCATTCAATCACAATATTTTACAAAATAGTAAACTTTGTAGGATTCCTTATATTTGTTGTCGTTTATGTTTCCGAATCCTTTAGTAAACCGTGAAAATCCATCTGAAAAGGTGGGCATTTCTTTTCTGTTGAAAAACACTCTGGACTCTGAACAGAAAAAAAGGACACGGAAATGGTTATCATGAAAAGATTGAAAGATTATCATCGGATATTCGACACTTGCTTATGCGAATTAGCTGAATAGGAGCAAATAATTATATTCGTGTACATTTCACCGATGACGAAAAAAGCAATATGAAACGATTTAAATCACTATCTTACCTGATTAACTTTAAGTGAATTTCAACTTATAAGGATTTCTCATTAGTGTTAAGGACCTGAAAGGATGATTGATATACATCAATTTCGTGGAAATTCAGTAAATGTCCAAATCTAGATACTTACCTCATAATTCCTAAGTTATTGTATATATATTCTGAACCGTGCCTCTAAGAATTCAATCTTGGTAAGTGGAATAGTCGTCCTAGTGCATAGCACCTTTCTAGGCAAATTTAGAATAAAATACCGCAAAACAATATGATGAAGGAAACGGACGTTTTGTCCTTTTCGTCAGTTTGGCTTAAAGTATTGAAAACCTAGGAGGCGAGACTGAAACAAAATTTGTCGACAAAAGCTTTTCCAAAAATTCTGATGGAGATAATGAAAATAAAACCATTATGAATAAAAATCTATGAATTCACATTGTGTTAATTAGTAGGATTTGGTTGTGTTGAAGCGTTCCTTTGGTCAGGTATAAGAAGACTGACGCACTCTCTTGCTAGAGAATAAACATATACAGTTGACCAGCAGATCAATATGTCAGTTGAACGTCGACCTTTATTTTGGGCTATCTAATTTGTAATCATGCATTTGTCCTTATTTCGTAAAAGAAATTAATTAAATCATATCGCGACGTGTTACATTTAAATGCATTTAATTTTAAATCATTTAAACGACTTTGTGTGTCTACGAAATATCGATTTTAGATATTTCAGATAACTGGAAAATTGGCGATATCAACCAGAGGGTTGTTTTAAATTTCATTCCTAGTTTTATATCATGCATATGTACTTTTAAAATCACCCAATATTGAAAATATGGAAATCTTTGAATTTTGGGGCCTGCACTTCCTCCTTGTCTAATTTTTTTTTTTTTTTACTCTGTCGGCCAATTTTTATATTCCTATATATGATACCAGTATCAATCACATGTAAATTGTACGGACACATAGAGAATATTTATGTTCGTTGTAATGATCTCATTAAGAAACATATTATTTCTTTGTGCAAAATTAAACTGAGCGTGTTTGATACTCGTAATTTTGCATGTGGTTTACCTTGTTTTTATTTAGAAATATGGCATTACTTACTTGAATCAACCAATATTGACATGGTAGGTGTCGTTGAACAAAAATAACAGAAACATAAACATCTTAGCTATTCCCTATATTTACAGAGAGAGAGAGAGAGACAGAGAGACAGAGAGACAGAGACAGAGAGACAGAGAGAGAGAGAGAGAGAGAGAGAGAGAGAGAGAGAGAGAGAGAGAGAGAGAGAGAGAGAGAGAGAGAGAGAGAGAGAGAGAGAGAGAGAAAGAGAGAGAGAGAGAAAGAGAGAGAGACAGAGAGAGACAGAGAGAGACACACAGAGAGAGGAATGAATAGCTCCTTAGATATTGTCCGATTGATATTAATGTGATCATCTATGACAAAAACCGATGTTCCCCTTTCTCTTTCTTTAAATAAAAAAACCTTTAAAATTTACATAGGTGGCATACGACCCTTAACTGCAATCCAATTGAAAATTACTTTAACTTTGCCATCCACATCTTGTTTCTTGTTTCATTAATCATCAGATACCTAACAAGGATTCTTTAGGCTTAGAAACGTCATCAAAAATTGAACCCGTATTCCCACAATAGGCTTACACGTACCAGGCTACTGGTTGGATAGACAATATGGTTTAAAGAGCAAACCAAACTGATAGAATATAACAATTGTCTTAACAGCAACATGAATAAAGGCAATGTTGTTTAGCTTGCGAAACAAAATGTTTCCTTGTGTGGTTAAGTAATCGTTTGACAATGTCATTGTATAATATGATGTAAAAGTGACAATTGTTCATACAGGATGACTGCACATATTCAGTAAAGGTTATTCAAATGAAAAAAAATAAGACTTGATACCATAACTTAGTTAAAAGGCAACTGGTGAGAGATTAGAAACAACTTGTAGAGCAAGGCGAGACTATCTATATCAAGGCAGTTCTGTATTAAGATTATGTCATAGTATATCAATTGTCTAGCGATATGTAGATATATTTCAATGATGATATAGAAAAAAGCACATGAAATGATCGTTTAGCAACTGCATGTATTTCTGTACGATAAGGTTGTTGCTACAGTGTAAGGAAATGATAAACCAAAATAACTTCATTCCTCTGTCATATTGTCAGTAGAAGCGTAAACACGATCAGATACTTTAATACCTGTTGTATATTAAATCACGAGAGAACGGTCAGGTAAGATTTAGGGATCAATATTTACACTTACACATTTTACTTACATGGAATACAAATAATGTGTTTTCTTTTTATTTGGTATATTTCTTTGCAGGTTGCCGAAGTTTCTGTTGTAGCTGATTAGATAACACCTTGACAAAAATTGAATTTGACTTGAAAATGATTGAAATGTTAAATTTGAGTTTTTAAATTGTTACTGTTTAATATCACAGATGCAGTATGATTTTATTCTGACAATAACGAACAATATAGCGTCGAATGATGCAAATAAATGAAAGTCATGAATACAAACACTTGTATTCAAAACTTTTAATAGAAATATTAAAATATATCTTTACGGACATACCGTAGTTTGTATTATTTAAAGTTTTTATATTTTGTTTTCAGTTTCGTCATCATAGCGCTATTAAGATATTTAAATTCTTGTACTTTACACTTGTTATATCACAGGTAACTCAAGTTTTGCTGAATTAATGTAAAATATATTGCAATACCTTAATATGATATGCAAATATTTAGGAAAATAGGACGAAATGTGTTTATACCAATACATATTAAAGAATTATGACATTTAAACAAAAGAATTACCGTATAATAAAGATTTTCTGTCGATGAATAAAACACGATTATGTGTAATCGATTACAGAAAACGACATAATAGGTATTTAACAATATAAAATCGATGATTTTAGTCCATAATATATTTATTCTGTCTATCAAAATATAGAAATGATAAAAATACTAGTATGATATTTACTTTAAAAATCATTTTGGTCGTTAAATTACACTTGAGTATATAATATATATTCCGTAACAACAAATGGTCATGTAATACATGACAGTGCAAACACATCTTTGGTTTCTGTACAAAATGAATACATTTTTCAATAAGATTTGGTGTTAACCAACTTGCATGGGAAAACAACCTGCGTTTTATTTTGGTAGTATACTTTTTACGTAAAATTTAAAATATATCGTTTTATTCATTCGAAGATTGGCACGGTTCAGAATATACACATGTACTTGACGCTGTTTTAAAATTATCTAATATATGAAAATAACGAAATTTATTTAGTTGTGGGACTGCTGCACTTCCCCGTCTAGTTTTGATTTTTTTCCGATTACTTTTGATTTTCCTCACTCGCCTCATAGGCTTCTAAACTTAGGTCCTTGGTATTACTGACAAGACCTATGGACGAAACAGCTGTATGATGCATTGTTTGGCTTTACTGTATCTAACTTTAGATTATCAAAAGGTGCTAGTCACGTATGTAGCCATTGTACAATCTTCATAGAGGAGAGAAATGTGAACTAGTGTTTGACTCACACTCTTTATCGGCGTTAAGCCCAGTACGCATGTTTGTTGTACATGTTTACCACTGTTAACTGCGTGCACAACATGTTGCACTCTACACTCGAGTAAACTCTGCACGTACAACAGTATCTACAGAACAACTTGACAACTACCACGCAAAGTTGACAAATGTTCACCTTTGCTAATTGGAGCCCTTAATTCATATATTTCTCGCTGACACGAAAAGAATCATTTGTGAGAAAATATTTAGGAAATAAAAAACAAAAAAATATATAATATCCCTAATGATGATGATATAATTCTCAACGCTTGGTATTAGGTAGCTGGCATGTCAAAATGCACCAAGAGCAATTCTCAGGTCTCACATGCATTGTATGTATACAATATTGGAAAATGATTGGCGTGAAATAGTCTTTTGTGGTTCGAGATCAAGGGGAATATGTTAATTCTGTATACATAACACCATAGCCTGTCAACACGTGTCCATATACAGGTGAACCAAGCTGAAGACAAATGTTGGGTTTTATTTAAAACGTTCACTCAAGTAGTTTAAAAGGATTAAACCTTAATAACTATCTTCACTGATTCAATCAAATATGTAGCAATACTTAAAACAAATTTAACATCTGTGCAAGTTGATAACAAGCCTGTAAAAAGCAACAGCCTCCCAAATCGCTTTAAATCGCTCCGATATTGCACTTTATGAATTTGCAAATGCTACTTTGCCTATATCAGCCGGCTCGCTTTAAGCCGACTCAAAGGGGATCGTGGCACATCAAAGCAAGCCACTGAATGTTTGAATACAAAATATTCTGATCCGCTTTTGAGTGTCAAATATCATTTGGAATTCATTGGGTCGTCAATTAGTGTTTTCTCATTTCTTCAATCGGTGCTATGATCATTGTAAACAATTTGAGTCCGGTAAATGAAGAGGGCAGCGCTAGGCGTGAAACAGACGTTACACGCCTGGAAGAACTGGACTATAATGTTCAACTCTCAAACGGTACAAGGTAACCCGGCTCACACAACCAGCCCATCTGATTTATTCGTTTGCAAATACACAATGCAAAAACAACCCGGCTTCTTAATGGATCGTATCACTTTTTAAAATTATAAAAAAACGTGTGTTCCTGAGAATGAATGAGAACTTGAAAAATAATCTATTTCCATTTAAGTTAATTTTTTCAGAAATGTATCGCTAAGCCCACTCAAAGTTTTATTTATTTGTTGGGTTTTTTTCCTTTTCATGAAATAGTAGTACATAAAAAGTTACTTCAAAGATAAGAGCAGATATGAAAATGTTAATCGAAAAGTGTATGATCGAGGAATGTAAAGAATTAGAACAAAGAATACAAATAGATATAGGCTATGAGTATATGTAGCCTCTTAAATTGCTGGTGGATACTATTCTGTATACGTTTTTGAGCCAGGCATACTTTATTTCTACTTAATTTCAAGTATTAACATGAAGAGAGTAGTCAGACGTAGGAAGCACCCTAAATACTTGGTAAATAAATTCCATCCACTACATAAATAGGACAGAACATTGTACTAGCGGCTGTCTTACAACCAGAAGCTTGTTTTTGGAGAAGTTGACAGCAGATGTAACACATGTTTCAATAAATATCTTGGTCGTGTTATCAGCACAGATCCCTCACCGATGAGCTGTGTGCTAGCTCTGTCAGTCCATAGCCATTACCGACCATTACTCCCCAAAGCCTAGATAAAAGCTTGTCACTTGGACCGATAGATGGCCCTCGAGCATACTCTCCTACGTTACCATTTCAAGCCAAGCTAAACCCTTACACTTTCCAGGAGACGTACTGTTTCTACTTTTGCCCACAGATATAATGGCTAGGAGACATATATTGCTTCCACTTTCCTCCCGGGTTGTAATGGGTATTGGGGCCAGACAGGGTACGAGGGTTATCGGGGGTCGGGCCGCCACTTTGCTGTCATAAGGGCTCATCAAACACTATGTATGCACGAGCGATAACATCGCCATTGCTACAATTTGTGCATTATATTATACATGCACTTTAAATGTGTTTCGATTGAAATTTTCAGAGCTCTTTAATAAAAAAGTAAAGGAAAATACAAACGAAATCGTCAACATCCATACCGAGGACACAAAATTTGTATGACGAGTTTAACCGTCTCTATTTGTGTGATGTTAAGTATTTCTTCATCAGAAACATGAGTAAAACAATATAAAAACTGTGCATTGTCTGATTTATATAATTTCATATAAATAGTTTCTGTTTAATTTGAAACATATTCATAGTTATAAGATTAAGCAAAGGATTATTTGCAAGTTTGAATTTCCAATACAAACACCTGTAAAATACGCATGACTATGGTTAAATCAAACACAATGTTAATGTAATAGGATTGTACCAGGAATGCATCATCACAAAACATTTTTATCATCAATTACAGATAAACCAACCTCTTTGTTTTGAAGGACAAGACCATTTCATAACATTTAATTGCTTACCTAACTATGTTATTTTTTACTTTTTGCGATCTGGAAGAAAACAGTACACCACTGTCTTATTATTCCACGGGTTAATCTTCGCGGTCATTGCTAGGAATCACGAAAATAAATATCATCCCGCGGAAAAACTTTGGCTATACGACATGTTCTATTTTTTCTTTAGCATTCCTCTTTTATTTTTCATCTATAAGAACCATCACATATAGTCTATGGATACCAAAATAATTACTTTGTTTAAGATCCATGAAGGTGCTTTCATAGATGTACAATGCATACAAATATATATATGTGTGTGTTTTTATTTAGCGTTCGTATTATTTTTTTCATTTTCAATATCATTTAATTCAGATCTGAGCACAATTACACAAGAAGCATCTGACATTCATTTACACAGCAGAATAACGCAGAAAGCATATTTTCAAAAACGTTTATTTTGATTCATCGTTAGACATGCTTTAAAATTGAATTCAAAACATCGATTGAAAAGTAAATGAAATGTGGAACAGAAGTCTTCTCCATAAAAACTGGCACAATAAGACTGGCATTCTGTAAAACAACCGGCTCTGTGAATTTGTACCAGAGTGATGTTTTCTGATGTGGACGACGTTTGAAGACAATAATATTGGTTTGTGAAACAGTCGAACTCTAATTGGTGATTGGGTATGTCAATTATTATTATCCCCGGAATATTTGTTTTACCTTAATTTATGACGTGAACGTTCCTTTGAATTTGATATAAATCAGGATTCCCTTGTGTTACTATTAACATGATAAGGAAACATTGCATATCATAAGACTTAAAATGTTCGATAACATTGCACATGACATAAGTTATCATTCAACACTAGTTCCTTAATCACAAAACAAATAAATGAATGAGGTTTGATAATGTACATCAAACACGAAAAAGGCATGTAATTCAATGTTGAATAGCATCATGATATCATAACATTGAACTTAATTATCCTAATACATTGTAAAGGTTGTATGTTATCATATCTATGAACATTAATGGTGTGTCCCTATGCCCTAATGATAAATGATAGTTGAAATGAAATAGAAAGTGTATAAAATTTATGGTGGTGTTAAGCAATCAACAAAACACACCGAAGCATTCCATAGTTCAAAAGTGAAAGTGAAAGTTGGTAGCGTTAAGCCACGTAAAGATGCTAAGGAGGCATTACCACAAGAGAAAATCATGAACTTAAGAGAGATCGAAACTAAACCGAAAGTAAGATAACAATCGGAACCAATAAGACACTGACACAAAATATGTGAGGTCAATAGAAACGAAACGAAATACAAAAGGATGAACAGGCTACATAAAATAAATAAGTAATTGATATCTGGACTTGTTTTTCCTCTTCTATATGTACAACATGTGCATGCCTTTGTATTTTTGTGTGTAAGAGTGTTGAACATTAAATAAAAAATATTGGTTAAACGTTTACAACAAAAGGAGACAGTGGGAACTGATAAGACCTCAGAATAAACGGAAACACAACATCGGAAGTAAAGGAGAAACCAAATCAAACCGGAATATATAAAATATATTGCGGAAAACAGAAGAATTTTTTTTAAATATATGAAAAATAATTTCAATTACACATCTCAAAAGAAAAACATGATTTTAGATATTTGGATGAAGAAAATTTAGAAGATAAAGCAAAGGCTTGTAATTGCAAGGAGAATAATTAAGATGACTTTCCGATAAGACGTATTTTATGACACAAAATTTATAACAAACACATTTGTAAGCATTGAAACATTTTCATAGGACAATGATTTAACAATAGCATATCATAAATTTGCATTGCACGCTTAATGTCTGTATTTAAGTGGACAGGCACCATAAATGTTATCTTTACTTTTACATTAATGTTTAAAATATTCACTTCTTTATCAATTATGTAAAATGCGGTATTCAAAAAGGCAGGGGGGTCATCATTGATGCAAACATCTTTATCAACGTATCATCATAACGTTATATTCTTTTTTTAATTTCCAACTTTACATAAGACACCCACGGCGATTTCTAAAATAATCAAAATCAGATATATTCTTTTGACTAATGAACGGACTCTTTAATTGATTTAAAGAAGCTAATATTGTAAGGATTATTGTTTTACAATTGGTATTAGGTTTAAAGTGTTCTGGATCACTTAAAGCTCCCGATCACATGATACTGAACTGAACCTCAGGCAGACGTTACGATAATCAAGTCCCCTAATCGAGACGTTCTTGCACCATCTGTAGTTTTTCCATCTGGTTCGTATTTCATAAATGGTTGGGCGAGGTTTATCTTTGACAGAGCCACTTGAGATAGAGTACCAATATTCTACTTAGCATTTAGAACCCGTTATTATGTGTCTAACCGGCATACTATAATAGCTATATGACTTACTACAGATATCATATTTGAAAATACTTCTTTTAAAATGTTCTTACAATACGATAATAAACGATTTACAAAACACGCCAAAAATACCTTGCGGGTTCTTGGGTCTCACTATTGAGTACATGAAAGTGTTTTGGGATATATCATTGCAATTCATTTAAAATGTTTTCTTGTGTTAAACACACTGAAGAACAAGTTGCATGAAATGAGGTCTGTGATATGTTGATATATATATATATATATATATATATATAGAAAAAAACACCATTATGTACAGTTATATGTTGTCAAAAATCATTTTTATTTTTTATATATATATATATATATACAGAAACATAATGTTTTCTTTTTCAAATTAATTTTATCTAAACGCTGTCTGTTTACACATAAAGTCACATTGCGTGGGCCATTTCCACTCCCTTAATGGCAGTTATTTCCAGTTTTATTTCCAAACGTCTCATTATAGAAGACCAGACAGAACGGAATAAAGGAAAAAACGTGTTATAAAGTTACTATGTACTGGTAAAACTTTAATACATACAATGATTTGTATAATAAACAAAATGATATTAAAACGCGCCATATTTACAGGCGATACCATGGTTATAGTTGTCGACATCGAGACACAGTCTAAATAAAAATTATGAGAACAAAATAGATTTCCTTCCAGAATTAGATTTCCTTTCTTGACAATATTTTTTCTATAAAGATGTAATGTTAAAAAATAAGCAACAGTTTTCTATCTATTTTTTTTATATATATTTCACTGTTGCATAATGTTTGTTGTATTCTCACTCTTGTTTCGTACACACAAAGAAAAACGAGACGTTTAAGTAAGGTATTAAGCATCGTATGAAATCAGATTGGAATAACACTTCCTACAGAATTCATAATATTGCGTTTTTGTACATGAAAGGTAAAGCCCGTGTTATTGGACTACAGCAGTGTAATGAGATAACGTGTTGGTATTTTTCTCTTTTTCTTGTAACCATCGAAAGACAGAAAGCATTCTATTTGGATAAGTTCTGAACATATTTGATACCTTTAAATGAATCTATAATTAAGATGCAATATTTTCATTTTTCCCCCGCACAATCACGTTCCCTAGACCAGTTCAAAAACCACATTTAACATTCATTCTACTTTCTAACTGTTCATTCAGTGTAATTTCGATTACTTTATATTTGTGTACATCAATCATATATTTTAATTGCAGTGTAACTACTCTTTATCTGATTTTTCGAGAGCATGAGTGAACTCTCTTTATTCATGTGGTATTGAAATAGTCGCTATTTGATGGCTGTAACATGGCGCTGTAGTCGACGCAGACTGGTATAGAGTTTTAACAAAATGAATATGTAATAGTTTATATTTATCAAATAAATTATTTACATTCATAACCCTCTATTCTCGCATCACATAGCATGAACTGTATAATTTTATTTTTACAAAATGAATATATATTAGTTTTTATTTATCAAATAAATTATTTACATACGTAACCTTCAATTCTCGCATCACATAGCATGAACTGTATCATTTTATTTTACGTGTTTAGTTATCTTAATATCAGGTTTTATTGCAAGCATGTTTATCTTCAATAAAGCAAAATGTCCTACAGATATCTATCTTTTACATATAATTCTCGCTTAGTAACATGTACCTGTGAAGCTTATGTACAGTGTATACATCATAATAAACATTAAGCTCATTTATCTACTAAATTGCGTTGAACCTGTCATATCTTTATCTTAATAAATCTTAATAAAGTTTTAGTTAATTTATCTGTATCTTTCTATAATGCAATGTGCCTGTTAATCTCAATGTACATGTATTAACATGTCATTCTTCTCGTGTATATAATGTGTATATTACAAAGCATAATATTTTATCTTTATTATAAAATTTTCCTCGTCTTAATATCTTGTATATATTTCTCGTTTTTATTTCATTGTTGTTTGTGTTTGATATTTCATTGCTGCAATTTGTGTGTGATATATTGATACCAATAATATGTACAATATATTAAGCATCATTATGGATGTTTTCATATATACTGTATATATATCAACTAATGCCTTGCAGCTTGTATATAATTCTTATATTACGTTGTAATTCATGTAAACCTGACCTTACATTACATTGTAATCCGTGTGTGATTATCCTTATATTATATCATACATAAATATGCATATATTACATCATATATAGCTATATATATATATCAAATCATATATGATTATACTAATAATTACATCATAAGATATATTACATCATAGATATAATTTTCTGTGTATATATATAATTTAGAATATACATCATACATCATATATAATTATACCAATATTACATCATACAATATTGTCCTTATATTACATCATACATATATTGTCCTTAAATTACATCACATATAATTATACATACATTACGTCATATATATTTTATACTAATATTACATCATACATCATTGTCCTTATATTACATCAAATATTTATCATCCTTCTTTTACATTGTATATTTTTTTCCAATATAGCATTGTACCTGGTGTTAATTTATTTTCTTCGTCTTTAGCACAAGAAGTTGACATTGTATGGCGTGTATCTAAACACTTTATCTTACGCTATTTACCTTGAACACACGAACTCGCTATATAAGAGCATTTCATCAGATTTCCATTTTATTGCTGTCATGATCAAAAAACAATTTCATGAAAAATGATAAAAGGTACGAAAGTGTTTAATGTTTAGTAGAGGGCAGGAAGAAAGAGTAACCCCAGTCCATCGTGTCAGGTACAAATCGCATTTACCAAGAAAAAAACTGCTACACGATTAGTCTGTCAAAATGTCCTTTCCAGCCCATTTATATCGCTAGTTAAGAAGACAACTATAAGCTGTGTTGACTCCACTTCACGTTCTTTTTTTTATAATTCTTTGAAAAATATTTATCTCATGACGTCCAAATGGATAGAATTATGTCTGTTTCCTTGATAATAATTCATGTGGTCAGTTCCTGTTCTGACATATCCCTATTTTAATCAAAAGATGGCTGTCTCGTCCAATCTACTTCATTTATGTTGATATCCGTTAGTCATAACATTGTTATTTTTCTGGATTCATCTCGTTTACATAGGCTATTTCAACGCATTTAGTCTAACGATCAAACAATACTATCATCAAAAGGCGAACGACCTTTTTTTTTTTATCTTTTCTCCTACAAAATTACAGCAGCATTCAACTCAAATAATATACATTTTTTTCGTAATTGATATTTTAATATTTATGAATCTTTTTCTGAAATTTCGGTTCCTTGGCAACAACACAACATGATACAAATATAAAACTGATTCGTTGGGGAACATTTAACGAGCGTCAAATTGACACAGTAAGATAAAGCTGGGTTGCCTTACAGCCACCATATTGACATCTTATTTACCTTTCATGTCATTATACCTGGTGTCGAGGATTCCAATATTGTCATTTAAAACATTCTTTTCCGTTGTTTGACTAAGGAAGTATTTTCTAGGTAATTTTTTTTTTAAATGCCTACAAGTTTTATAGTTATAGCTTTGTACGCGTATTTACGAATTTATTTTTATTATTATTTTTTTGTTTTGTTTTTTTGTGTATGTGTGTGTGTTTTTTTTTTAATTGATTGCATATAAACATTTTTATGTAGACGTGATGTGTAATGATAATATGGGTGAAACACTTAACATTTCATTTTTTATTCAAAGCCAGCCCTTTATTAACAAAGCAAAGCCAGCCCTTTATTAACAAATCAAAGCCTGCCCTTTATTAACAAACCAAAACCAGCTCTTTATTAACAAACCAAAGCCGGCCCTTTATTACCAAACCAAAACCAGCACTTTAATAACAAACAAAAACAAACAAATGCCTACGTTCTTAACCTTTTTTAATATAAATAAACAAATAAATTATGTAAAATGGTATTTATTACATTGTTTGGCACTTTGTATGTAACAATCGAGATAAATACAAATATTATAATTTGGCGATATTGTATCTGATTCCAAATTTGTATTGAGAAGTACTATTCACTTGTGTGTCTTTTGTACAAAAAATGAAACATGTTTTGAAAAGAACACTATAGAATAACCTACATATTCACTGTATCCTTATAGCATGAACAAGTTACGTGAACAAGTTACATGAACAATTACACGAACAAGTTACATGAACAAGCCACATGAACAAGTTACATGAACAAGTTACATGAACAAGCCACATGAACAAGTTACATGAACAAGCCACATGAACAAGCCACATGAACAAGTTACATGAACAAGTTACATGAACAAGCCACATGAACAAGCCACATGGACAAGTTACATGAACAAGCCACATGAACAAGCCACATGGACAAGTTACATGAACAAGCCACATGAACAAGCCACATGAACAAGTTACATGAACAAGCCACATGAACAAGTTACATGAACAAGCCACATGAACAAGTTACATGAACAAGCCACATGAACAAGTTACATGAACAAGCCACATGAACAAGTTACATGAACAAGCCACATGAACAAGTTACATGAACAAGCCACATGAACAAGCCACATGAACAAGTTACATGAACAAGCCACATGAACAAGCCACATGAACAAGTTACATGAACAAGTTACATGGACAAGTTACATGAACAAGCCACATGAACAAGCCACATGAACAAGTTACATGAACAAGCCACATGAACAAGTTACATGAACAAGTTACATGAACAAGTTACTTAAAAATCTCCTTAAATCACCATATGGGACTATTTCATACTATGACGGGTATATCAGGACATATTACACATACTAATAGAGTGCTTCGGTCAGAGTTGTCAAATATGTTAATAAAAACACTCTGTTTACAAGTCATGAACCAAACTGGTGTGACTAATTATAAAAAATGTGACTTCTCTTCGACTTAATGGTAATATTTGCAAGTCTCCGATAGCTTGGTTTAGTAAACGACGAATGACTTACATACTGTGTAGGCCTGTTAGCTACGCCATAGGGTACAGAGTCGCTGTCTATATTGATTAATAAATCTTTAAAAACAACATAAGTCTTATTCAATTAATTATATTTTAATTTCATATTACACTACCCTTCACATTTGTATTGTACCCATAATGAACGACATATTCTATATTTGGTTTGGTGATTTTTTTTCCGATATTTTCCTCGTCTTATTGAGTTTGTGTTGACATGTTTACATTTCTTAACGTTTTTGTTATGTTTGGTATCTGTAACACACCTATCCATACAGATGTCTTGAACGTCCTTTATCAAGCATTAATATCATCAAATAAATATCATCTTTATTTTCTTTTCATAATTCCAATTAATTCCAGTCCAATGAATTAAAGTCATTTTCATTTCTGTTGTGATTATTCCAATAAATTAAGAGAACAGCACACAACACAAAATTATACACTCTGTACCGTTTAGAAGTCTCGTTCACGAATAATCCCAACTCTTATATGCTCGATATGCAGAAGCAGACTGATTTTCATTAAAAATATATCAGAATCTAAATCTTATTTCGTTTAACAACAGATCATAAAAGTCCAAATTAAAGATGATAGCCCCCTGGTGTCAACAGATTTAAAGAGTTTTGCGAAGCGTTGAAGATTTTTGAAGAGTTCCGAAATACATAATCTATTGATACAACATCTTCAAATATCGAGACACAAATCTGATAGATGAAATAGTTGTTATATACACAAAGTTGAGGTTTTAATTATAAGAGTACAACATATCAGAATACAGTACACAGTATCAGTTT
Organism: Ylistrum balloti; assembly: GCF_031769215.1. NCBI lineage: Eukaryota > Metazoa > Mollusca > Bivalvia > Pectinida > Pectinidae > Ylistrum > Ylistrum balloti. The sequence goes on from NW_026781899.1 coordinate 1,262,473, forward strand.
TACCGCTGTATCATATTCCATTGATATCAATACACTAAAAAGCGACAAACCAGATCCACGCATTTCCATCGCACAGTAGTAAATTATATAACCTGTTTTATATCAGTTTTAAAATCAGCTTCATCAATTGAATTGAATTTTGGGTTTTAATCACAAGAACACGATATATCATACTACAAACTTCAGTGTACAGTTTCATTACACCGTGTCAGCATACAACATTTGAAAAATTGATAAATAATCCGAATTTTAGAAAAAACATACTTTAGATATTCTGAATGTCTCGATAGTTGATGTTTGGATTTGGAAAATACATGTAAACTCTGATGGAAGCCTGGACAAGGTGACAGGTGTTAAAATGTATACCTGTAGTGTAGACTTTAACATTTTCAATCTACTTAGATGTGTGAGAATGGAAAAAAAAGATGTACCAAGTTGTTGATTTCCGTGTGTTTTCCTTTAAATAGTAGTCATTAAATTAATATGCATATGAATAAGAATTATTTGACCTTTAATGGAATTAACAGATTGTAAGAATAATGTTTGCAAAATATCAAGATGGGGTTTGAGCGCATAGCTGATCTCGTGCGCTGTTTCCTGTGCGCCGTGGAAGAAGGGCAGCAACTCAAACTAACTAAGTAAACTTCAAACAGCGTGTTCGACTGAATTCTACATCCTGATGATGTTTTCGACCCCGTCACTCTCCGGTGATTTCGATCTGTTTTATCCCTAGCAGGTCAGCTACTTGGCGACATTTTTAATTACTTGTTAGATATTCATCAGCGTATTGTGTCTGTAATCAGTAGTGGACATTTTCCGTCCAATCCTGACATCTCTCCGTCCATCTCAGATAACGTCATAGCTGGTTACATTGTCCGGACGTTTGACCAGCAATCGCTCGCCACTCCCTGATCTTGGCACCAAGATGACTTACCGCGAAAAATCTCGAAAACTCTCTCCAACGAAATGTACTATCGTAACCAACCAATGATTAAAAGGGAAAATGATGGCGCGTTTGATAAATATTTCCATCGCAGTGTTTGAAATGATAGCACACAGGACACATCCAAATTTCCTTTGATGATATATCTGTTAAAACATTCATACCTGATATTCTATTAGCAATTTTTTTTACCGTGTATATCTAAACAAATGTCACGTGCTAGTCCGTGTCTGGTTTAAACGTTAGACTTGGTTTATAATCAAGATAATATGAACTTAATTCTGCCAATTACAGCCTAGATTTTCTGATCTTAACTGCCCTGGTCTTCTATCTACCTAAATGCATACTTTGTTGATTACCGGTACACGGCCATAACAAGGAACATCATTACAGAGAAATAAGTACTGACCAGTCAGACTCCTGACTGACCGCTAACTCCTGGTTTCACACGGGGATAAACTGACCTTGCCATCACATTTGATCTGACGGAACGGTCCGGATTCGTTTCCAGATTTAGCCAAATAATTTTCTACAGGTACCAAGTATTGGCAGGTACTTCTGAGCACAATATTCCTAAGAAAACCTGTAAGAGAAGGCTTAGAGTCCGGATTTACAACTCATTGGGTGAGTGTGAACAGTAGATGGCGTTTCTGCTGCACAGTTGTCAGGGGGGTGCTAAGTTATCAGGCTGTCCCCATCTCATCTTATTTTGGTACTTTGTAAAGGGTATATCTGATAGACTTTGTAAGATAGAACGTCACAGACGACAGGTCTAGTGCTATAGACCAATATCTCTGGTCGGACAGCCACGCATACCTATAGGGAAAAGAAAGGCTAAATGTGGGAGATTTTCCCACCAAGCCTGATAGGTAAGCAACAAAGCCCTACAAAGAGGCCGGTTTGGTATCGCTGACTTATTCACAAATTCTAGAAGGTCGGTTTTGGTGCACATGATCAGATATTGTCTTAGATGGTCTGTAACACCCTCTCTTCCTGCTTAATTCTTTCATCTACAAGATCACTTCAGTCTAACAAATTTATTTTGAAGTTCTGCACGTGTAACGACATAGCGATTGTGATGAAGCACAGACGTGTTGAGATAAGCCGCGCTAGTGGTGCCGATGGAGCCGACTCTACGTAATGAATTGTTTAATGTGCTAGGATACCCAACCCCCTTTCTACCAGAGATATCGTTAGTCGACAGTAGATATAATGAATGGAGATACATATGTAGTTTTCCCCTAAATCAGTGTTAAGTATCTACAGATTTCTTCTCGGTTTGACGGGATTATTCAGACCTTTCCCAAGTTACACATCAAACAATTTACGCCGGAGAAAAGGGAAAGGGATGGGAGATGGAGGAAGACAATAGGATAAAAGTATTATCCTTCCGACTAATTATACATAACTCGCAAAACAAATATGTAAAACCACATACTTACAGGGTATCTGAATGCCGTTCAAAAATTACGCGATATTCCGGGAGGCTTAAGTAGGATCTGTTCACTTACTGAGTCCTTCATGTAATCACACGAAATAGGATTTAATTTTTTGATAAAATAAAACGAACGAGATCCATTTATATATTCATGTTAAAATATCAAACGAATTTTGTGTCTTTTATATTTAAGGACTTGAAAACATACTATTTCTGAACTTGTGACCAGGTCGGTGGTACAGAGAGATTAGCGGAGGAATGGGAGGAGGATGACTCTACTGGGCGATCAGGTTGTTTCGGGTTTAGTAAACAGTGATTTATGCGATATAAACTGGCTGGAGATTATATCACTGATCACACAGGCAGTGAAGGGGTGAAAGGCCTAGAGATGCCCCGGACGATAGCGGACGGCGGGGGGTCGGACTGGATAGTACCAGGGAGAGAAAAGGGGCGGAAGGGACAGCCTCACAGCGCCCCCTGGCGAGTATCGGGCCCCTGATCTGCCGCATAACCGCTGATGACTGATTGCTACTTAGAACCATACAAATTGTATAGGTTTGTAAATACTCCGGCTAAGTAGGGCTGACAGACGGTATAAGAAGTCGGACAGCGTGCCGCGCTCTCATTGGATGATTACCTATACTTGTCGACCGGCGAGAAGGACGTGCCACAGGGCTGATACACCATCATTAGGGAAGTCTGGTCAAAATAAACCAGGGAAATTCGTGTCATTTTGGTTTCAGATTTTTCTCAAGAGAAAAAAAGTTTGTAAACAGGAAACAGAGATGGAATGAAAGAAATGGATATCTGAAAAAAATATAAAAATATATTGTACATATGCGCGTGCGCAAAGTGTTGCCATGACAAATACCAGGTCTAGTCTGAGCCCACACAGTAACGTAGTGTTTTACGTCAAATTAACAAGTGTAGATATATATTTAGAGTAAAAGATTTATGAGATAGCTCCATAAGTGATTTTATAATCTTTTGAGTCATACGTGTCTTAAAATTGAAATGGAGAGTTTTTGAAAAATAGGACGAAACAGGAAAAATATTAATACCTTCATCATTAAACAACACTACAGTACAAAAATATGATTATTTTTCAAAATAGGCACTGTCCCTATCTTAAAGTAACTTTAAAGATACTTAGCATCTACAATTTTAATTTCAGCTTCCTAACCCATTCACACAGCGCACTAATGTCTCCTGTAAATTTTCTTAACCTCTAGAAATTTAAAAGTACCCGCGTTTCAATTATAGATTTTTTGCATGTTTATTAAATGATTGTTTTAACCCAAACAGATATATTTATCGGGAGTGGGGGTGGGGAGTGTGAACATTTATTTCTCGTTTCCACTCAGTCCAAATAAAACCCCTAATGCCGTTTTTACGGTTATAGTGGCTCCATATGAAATAATATGTACTTTTCGCAAAAATATTTCTAGTAGAGAGCAACAAATATTTCCCGCCTTTAAAAAAACATGATATGTTGAAATACAAAACACAAAATTACAAAAATACAGACTATATCTCCTAAAACGGAATACGTCTTTTGACAAATCATTCATAACAATGTGAAACATTTTCTGCTGTTTGCACGTGTGTGTTCTTTTATCTCAATTGGTATTTCTCATAGATTGTAGTGTAAGAAGTTATATTTTAAATCCTCATGACCATTATGTATATATGAATGTCACCGGTCCTTGTGTAGAATTGAATCCATGGAATTATGAATCGTGTTGTAAAATGTAAAGAAAATTGTGAATTTGAAAGGTATCAAACAAGGATTGATTTATTTAATAGAAAAATTGAAGAGATAAGCCGTGGGCAGAGCGTGATATTACTAGACATAAGTTATTTTTTAAGAATGTGAAATACTATGTCAATGGCCGGCCGGGAGTCCACACACAGTTCGGAGGTAAACGTAATATGATATGCCGTACAAATTGAGTTAAACGATACAAAACAAGATTTCTCGTTTTCAGTAAATATGTTTTGTAAAATCTTCAGATAAAATGGTATATGTTATATACTTAATAAAGGCTAACAGTTTTATTGGGAAAACAAGTGTTTTATCGAGAATAATGATGTAAACATAGCATTCCTTAGAAGCGATAACGATCCCACAGGAATGGAGTACATATGTACTTACACCACACGGATGACCAAAAAGCCGTCAGGAGGGCATTGATGGTGGAGATTAGGGGCCACCCTAGTCGTCAGTCACAATCGGTGTTCAGAGAGCTCGGGTTTCGGGATGATTAATCAGGGTGTTACTTTTTGTCAAATTTCTATTTTAAAAAAATTAACAAAAACATGGCGACATTTATGAGTGTCAGTGAGATAGTTAATTTTTTTTTAAATAGTGACAACTCATCACTGAGGGTTGAACTCTCTAAGATATCAGCTAGCGCTGGAGTCAAATGATAACACGAGTTAACTCCCTTCGTCCGTTGTAAAACTTCTTTGTGTCTCGAAGACATAGATTTCCATTTTAAAATTCATTTATTAATCAAGTTTTCGACGCTCATACAGACATTAAGATTTCTAAGATTTATTTTGAAGAAGAACATAAAGAAAAAGGGGAAAAAACTAAAGTGTTTACCAAATAAATCTTGTGTGTAAGCGTGGAATTGTGAATCAATGTTTCCCATTATATGAAACCATCACCATGAGTGGAATGCTGATTGTGTAGTCATAGTGTTTATTCATTTAATTAGGCGAGATGTCACCCCGTCGACGACACAATATCGTTAGCCATCCGCCTCATGCCGTGGACATATCTGGACAGTATTAAACTCCGTACTGGCAACTCATTCTCTGATAACTTTAATTAAATCGCTTCAGCCAATTTGCACAGAAGTATTAAGAATATCATAGCGTTAAATGAAAAGAATTCCATCTGTGAGCGTGTTTGATAGCTGTCCACGAATATCTTTAACAAGTCAATAACTAATGAAACGTCTTAGGGGATCAAACGGGCGATAGAAAAACAAGCGTCGGGCACGGCTAGTGTGTATTAACTGGGCTCCGATAGCATCGATCTAGACTCGTCATTATACAACGGAAGTTCACGTCAGTCTGCCGGAGAAGGGGATTCCGGGGAACAGAATGGTAGTGGTGGGGGTAGGGGGTTGGCGGAGTGTAAGAGGTCAAGAGACCAATGGTCGTTTTGCGAGTCATGATTTTGGTAGGAAATGTAGAATGGATTCAGACGCACCACTTTGTCGTGATAATGCACATTTATAAATATTCAGTCAAATGATTCGCCTATTGAGAGTTATATAATTTATCTAAAAAATAAAGAGGTTTACATGCGAAGGATATATAGAAACCAAAAAATAATTAAATTCAAAAAATGCATTTGTTTGAATAAAGAAAACACTATCTTAATCGTGTATTTATTTAAAACGAGAATAGCCTCAGTCAGTATGATCAGTTCGACACCAAAAATTGAAAAAAAAATCAAAATATTTAAAATTTCATCATTTTTGATATAAAGGCAGGTGAAGACAGTTTAACTGCGCTGAACAAGCAGTAGTCAGTAGTTGAGACAAAAGAGTATATGATATAGGAACCAATTTTGAGTTAAAATCGAAGGTCACTTTAAACTTTTGGTTTTGGTTCATGAGTTGCATTGTTTAGTTATAATATTTACATAATTACATGTGTTAACTTTAGTTAAAAAGATACACAAAATGATATCAAAATACTGACATTGAATTAGTTAGTAATTAGTTTAATTGACAATAATTTGGTATTTTTTGCGAGTCAATCTTTTCGCGATTTTCTTTTAAAACATTTTAATTATATTCTAACTAATTAAAATTTCGAGTTCTGGACGTTGAAAGGACATACTATACACACGGACTAAATTTTCGCGATCCTTTTAATGTACTGCGAAATAGCTAAAATACCACCCCCGCAAAAATAACCGGCCATACACGACATGATATTTACATACTAATATATGTTTACTTTAGTAAAACCGACACTCTGAATGATATTTATATACTTTTTATATATGTCTACTGAAGTGGAATTGATACATTCGAAGATATTACATACCTTGTTGAAAGTAGATGTTTACTTGATTCTAGTTGATTAAAACACAAATGTTATGTATATGTGTTTTTACTTCCGTTAAATTGGTAAAGAACGTCCTTAAATTGGGATACAGTATGTTGTACACATACCTGTGTTTACTGAGGTCAAATGAATGCATGTCGTTTATATATTTACACATGTTATTTTTTCAAATCGATACAGTATATAATATTGATCAGATAAATTACACGATATAATGTTTATTTATTGAATTTATCCGCCGAGTTTGTAACATATACATTACTGTCTATATTTTTTGTTTTTGTTTTTGTTTTTTGTTTTTTTTTACCCCGTATTATAATTATCACTGTACATTGAATGACATTCCTAACGACATACTTTCCTTTATTTAAATTATAAATATATTTTTAATAATTCCTAATAAGATTTTTAAACTATGACGTCACATTTTGATATCTAGTTTGACCGCTTTGTATCATGCCAGGTACCAAAAGCCACCACGGCGCTGATATATCATAGTTTGGTAGAGCAACCTTGAAAAAAAAATTATCAAATTTTTTTCATCATTTAGATATTGAACAACAACAACAGGCCAAATATTCCGTTTCTTTATAAAAGACACATGACTTTGTATATTTTCATAAAACTTATACACGTGACCATAATATTATATTTATAGCAATGAATATCGTCACCTGATTTCGTTTTTGGAAACGAACATCGCCTTTGGGATTAAATATAGTTGGAATTTACACAAAAATAAAAATTCCTTATATTTTAAAAATTTAATTATGACAGGACAGGTAAACATAGCAGTTATTTGTTGGGTTAGTGCACATCATGTACTTACAATAATTACCTGCAGGTCAGTGTCATTTCAGCGACCGCACGAACACAATTACAATCACACTCACATCTACCTGTCAACCGGAAGTTGAAACAACTTACACCATTGCGATGGACTGAAACAAAACATATATGAAATACACACAATGAATATTGTCCCGTGTCCACCAAATTCGGTGAATTATTGTTTAAATTTTAAAATTTTTGTCCTAGTTTTGAAATTGTACGTCTTTTATAATCTCAATATTTTACCAAGCCAACCCTGTGATTCGTGTTGAATTTTGAAACTGTCACTTTCAATTTCAGCAGATAAGGAGGAAACATATTTATTATATAAATCTAGAGGTATCCGAAATAAACCAATGATATCAACTACAGGATATACTGTAAAAGACAGCGTTGACAGCCACCATACAAATCAATGTTTACATTGTTCATACTTGATCACCACACTTCCTCAAGTGTCACGTGACGTATTGAATCTAACGAGGACAAGTGGCACGTGAGATAATAGCACAGATCCTTAGCAGCAGAGCAATAAAGCAGTAGGGGTCATTTATAACTGCCTGAAGTAGGCCTGACCAGAGAGCCTTGGACCTAAGCACGCTCCTCGTGACATTGATTGACAGAATCTGATCTTAGTCAGGTACCCGAGTGTGTCATACGGGTAGATACGGACTCGTCGCGTGTTTTCGTAAGGGTAGCGTCTCTTGAGCTCAGGAACTGACCAACATTTCCAAGACGACGGTTACCAGCTATTTTCTAAACGCGCTTGTCACCTGCTCAATTAGGATGGTACTTTAAATTCCTCAACATGCTGACTGACCAACACGTCTAGATATGAGACCATCATAATCACATGCAATGTGCCAAAAGTCTTATCATTGTCATTTATCAAAGTCTGGTTATGATGGGCACTCGTTGAAAACTTTGAATGATATTTTTTTTACAGATGTTAATTAGCATATCCATGATATTTTTTTATATCCTGTTTTCATGTTCTGGTAAATATCCCGAATCCCTACCAGTATGAACTGTACTACTATGTGTTGAAATTATAAGAATGTAGAAATCAGCACATCTCTTCATATCAGCATATCATTTTACAGATATCCGTTAAGGAATCGGAGATGCCGCTGAAAGTATGTCTGTATAATACTTAACATTTCATCCCGAGCAGTTGGAATTTATGTTAACTGTAAATGTCATTAAGCAATGATTTTTGTGTTAATGTAATGGAAATTATGATACAAATGGTAAAAGCAGAATGGAAAACATGCCGATAAGTTATGAAGCCCCCCCTCCCCAATTATCGACATTGCGCATGAGCATACGGCTTACTCTATATTATGCGGTCTTCTCTCTATTTACATTAAGTTAAATGTGCGATGTTAACACTGTTTTTAATTCGAAGGTACATGTTAGTTTTTTACACGACGACGACGGTGGCGTGTGATTCGTGACTTTTAATTCACGATGTATGCTTTATGCCAACGACTTTAAATTCGTGATGTATGCTTTATGCCAACGACGTATGCTTTATGCCAACGACGTTTAATTCGTGACGTGTGTGTTTTTTTTTTTTTTTTTTGCCGATGATGTTTAATTCGTGACGTAAGTTTTATGCCGACGATGTTTTAAAATCGTGACGTTTAATTTTGTACTCGCGATGTTTAATCCGTGCTAATGGCGACCTATCCCTTGTGTTTGGTTTTTGTTAGTATTAAGTTGCCCTTACTTAATGGAACATACCAAGTGTCAGCTTTATTTATTGTGATATAGGCAGTTTACATGCTCTTTGTTATTGTACACCGCGGATTTGTTAACAGGACTGTTTCATGTCGAACTGGAGCCCTGCAGGGTGGGGCCGTTCTTTACCCTTATTATCGACACTCAGACAAATGAGGCCAAAGGTCAACACATATAATGTCATCTTGAATATATAATAAAGTGTTTGAACGTGATAGTTATCACATTTACCAACTGAAGGAAGAATCTACCGACTACACACGTACAGGGATATTTCTATGTTGTTTCATTACAAAGCCTTCTTATGAGGCATGCATATAGGTACAGGAAGAGAACAATGAATGAAGAGTTTTGTCTGATTGAGCGTCAAGATTTAATAAGTTAGAAGAGATGGCATTGAGGAACATTGCCTATCGCAATAAGAGTATAAGACTCTGTCATATGCCGGGATTTAGAATGAGAATATTCCACCCGAGTGGTCAGAAAATGTTGTAAAACCACAATCGTTACATAGAGATTTATTTTTTTTTTAGAAAATTTACGAAAAGAATTTGACCATGTGTTCCGGAAGAGTAAGCATCTTTGGTTTCATCTACGATACCCGTTATATTATGTAAATAAATCTTTTTCAATCCAAGAAAGAAATATCACTTTCACCAAATGATAACCTGGTTTGTAAAACCGAATCCACCAGTAACACTAAAATATACCGGAAATGATGCTTCATATCGCGATAACAAAAATGAACAAAACTTGCATCATATTAAAAAACGGAGGCATATTTTATTAAAGTTTGAAAGTAATAAAGTATTAATATACTTAACAAAAGCGGGATATACAAAATGCTTTGTGTATGTCTTATGTTAATGTTGTAGATGAAAACCTTGAAAACGCTTGAAACGCTTGAAAAAGTAGCATATAAAGGAACAGGAGTTCCGGAAGGGTATGCGTCTTCGGTATTCAAAAGGTGCCTGTAGGACACTGGAGGGTAAAGACTAAAATATTGAACCATCTTTCATTTTAGTAGAGTGAAAATTAAGTGTCTTTCATATTGATAAATGTTCATCAGTAAGCTTGTGATTAAGTACTTCAATCATACTGAGTTTCCGATATCCACGAAACGAGTTCTGCGATAGTACGTCCGGAGAGAAACGTGTACGCTATACATTGTATTACTAATGATTAATCACAACACTTTTCAAGGTATACATATGTAATTGACGACTTTGAGAATAATCTGATATATGAAAATTACTTAATTTATTGGACTTTTTGGCTTGTGCAACTCCGTTACCAGATTTTGACAATTGTTTTTTTTTTTTTTTTTCCGATCACTTTGGACTTTCCTCGATCAAATCCAAGGTTTCATCATTTAGGCCGTTATCACCAATGACGACTCCTAGAAGGACAAAACAGCTGTATGATGTAGCATCACTGACGACTCCTAGAAGGGCGAAACAGCTGTATGATGTAGCATCACTGACGAGTCCTAGAAAGATGAAATAGCTATATGATGTAGCACTAATGACGATTCCTCCTAGAAGGACGAAACAGTTGTATGATGTAGCATCACTGACGAGCACTAGAAGGACGAAACAGCTGTATGATGTAGCATCACTGAAGAGTCATAGAAGGACGAAGCTGCGGTATGATGTAGCACCAATGACGACTCCTCCTAGAAGGACGAAACAGTTGTATGATGTAGCATCACTGACGAGCCCTAGAAGGACGAAACAGCTGTATGATGTAGCACTAATGACGATTCCTCCTAGAAGGACGAAACAGTTGTATGATGTAGCATCACTGACGAGCACTAGAAGGACGAAACATCTGTATGATGTAGCACCAATGACGAGTCCTAGAAGGACGAAACAGTTGTATGATGTAGCATCACTGACAAGTCCTAGAAGGACGAAACAGCTGTATGATGTAGCACCAATGACGATTCCTCCTAGAAGGACGAAACAGTTGTATGATGTAGCATCACTGACGAGTCCTAGAAGGACTAAACAGTTGTATGATGTAGCACCAATGACGAGTCCTAGAAGGACGAAACAGCTGTATGATGTAGCATCACTGACAAGTCCTAGAAGGACGAAACAGTTGTATGATGCAATTTTATTCAATTTTTGGCTATTTTACATCTCACTCTAAATTCCTATGAAAACATGCTATTCACTTGTGTCTTTTGCACAATCTTCTTTGTATGCTAAATTGAAGTTTGTGCTGAAATCACTAATCATTTCTGTTCAAAAGAATGTACAAAGGACACAAAAGAGAAATAACACAGTTGGATACAAATTTTGAAATAGTCTAGGAGAAAATAAACAGCAATGCCTTGAACGGATTCGAACGACGCGTGGTTATCATATTCTTGTCATTAACGATATTTAAGTCGACCTAGGTTGCAGTTGTTGGCATTTGTCTGTAAAATTATGACGATTCTTACTTTGAAAGGCTTCTGCTTGATATCCAAAATATTATTTAGTTTAATTTCACAACATCTGTCCTTTCCCTGTAGAAGTTAAGGCCGTGTAATCCGAGAGATTTAAGGCGCTCTCCGCAACTCTTGTTTGTTAATCCGATCTATTGCTATGTTGCTCTTCTACAGAATTTTGCAATTGTTCGTTAGTGACAACAGGTTCCACACACACTGTACTTGGTTGATTATTCCAAAATAGCCAAATTATTTACCTGTACGTTAGTCTCTTCACTGACGAGTGTGAACATCTCATATCAGCACATCTATTCTATTAGCCTTTGAAACACATTACACGTCACTAAATTTTATCATCATAGACAGAATTAAACATATTATGCCATTTTTTAATTTCATGCCCCCGAATCGAAAGATTGGGAGCACATTGTTTTTGAGCTGTTTGTTTGTCTGTCGTCAACTTTAACCTTGTCCATAACTATTGCATCGGGAGAATTTGTGTTTTCATTTGGGGCGTGTTCGTTGTGATCAAATTTCCAATGGTAACAGCATTGCTTACAGTTCATCATACTATTCCACATTATTCATAAACATGACTGTGAACTTCTTTTTTGAAACCTTTTGTTGGTCGTTGTTCATACTTTTTAGGGTTTCAAAAGACGCAGGTTAAGTTAATGTGTTTTACGGTCACAATACTTATTTCAGTGAGAAATATTCTATTCCGTTGTGCGATATGAAGCTGGATATGTTTGATGTTCGTTAGTTTGCCTGTTGGTTCCGTTGTGCGATATGAAGCTGGACATGTTTGATGTTCGTTAGTTTGCCTGTTGGTTCCATTGTGTGATATGAAGCTGGACATGTTTGATGTTCGTTAGTTCGCTTGTTGGTTCCGTGGTTGTGTACCTTGTCCTTATTTGAGAAGGTGTCATTACTTACTCGGATTGACGGAAACTCACATGGCTGATGTCGTCGACGAAGTAGAAGACGCTTATTCTTCCAGAACACCTGGTCTTATTCTCCTTGTGCTTTTTCAAGAGTATCCATGTCAACCATTCTTTTGTTCATATTTTGTCCTCGTGTTTTTGAATTTGAGTTCGAATGTTGATTATATTCACATCTTGTTTTTTTTTTTTTTTTTTGTTCTTTGTGTCGCTGGCTTTGCGGCTTTAGTAAAACCACTTTAGGAACAGTCTAACACCAGCTATTTTATAAGTTAAAGTATGAAATAATGACTACCATACACAACATGGTAGATATAATAAAAATTAATTCCCTTGCAAAAAATGAGATAAAATAACATTAACACATGACTGTCTTGTGTTTTGGTTATTTCTTATTAAACAACATTTTGTTCATCACGTGAAAATTGATAATAACCTGTATACGCGTGCACAACAAAGGAAACACTTTTTCTGCTCTATAGATGTTGCTTATGATCATCTTCCTCAAAATTCTTATTCGCGTGGCTGGTAGCAGAAAAACGCATCATATTTATACAAAAAGACACGTGTCGAATGTTGTCCGGAGGTACGACAGATGGAAAGCGGAACGTTTATGAAATTCGGGCGGTTAAAAATCATACTAGTCACTAAAACAGTTATGGGAAATGACCTCTAATGGCTGTTGAAAAGTCACTTCAGTTCTGTTTTCATGTCATATGCCTTGTCCCTCTGTTGTCATTTATTGCACCACGTTGGTGTGAAAAAGATTGTTAATTTCAATGATAATTTTCTTTATTTCACGCCACAGAAAATATTATAATTGTAGATAAAAGTCGAGGCATATGTATTTCCATGCCATGTATTTGTTCGGGAGTTATGCAATATACATGTCCAATGTGTAACCCCAGCGAGACAATTCCTGTCAAGGCAGCGTCATACATAGGCCATGTAGACATTTACGTGACAATGCGGCCGTGTTGAAGACATCGTAATGAATGTAAAAATGTTCCTAAGAATTTTTAACTGATTTTGTACCGATGGTGAAAAATGTAAGCATACTAGAGTACAGGTTGACTTACCAGCCTCGGCCAGGGGGGATTTCCCTTTTCTCATAGGTAAGGTATGTCCTCCTTCGTGGACAATTTGGTGCCGTTGACCACACAAAGGTTAGGATATTGAGATGCTTCCTTGGGAGAATGGAACCTGAATGGTTGTCGGTGTGTTTCAATGATTTTTTTAAAAGAGAGTGTAGAATTTAGGACGCCAGATCGCATCTCTAGCCTCTGCTAATGAGAGTTTTTTTTTCTGAAAGATTGCCCTACTATAGACCGAAGGGTCGCTACTTTAAATTCCGATGAAGGCAGGGGAATATTTGTCATTCTTCCTATCACAATAGCCGTTTGCTATTAATATTTTGGCCTCTGTACGATCTCAGAACGGTGAATTATTTTAATACTAATATGGAAATTTACATTAATTTCTATATCCCTGTTATAAGTAAGTGAAATAAAATAGTTTGCTATGGTAATGAAAAAAATGTAACAATGATGAAAGTAAAATGTTTTAGTGTTGTTTTTTGGTGGTAAAACTTGTAGAACTCACCACTTTCTTCATTTTTCTCTAAATAAAGTAAATAACACGATGAAACGTGGAGCTCGCGAGTCGGAAAATGACGTTTTATAGTAGTTCATTTGTACGGTAAGTGTAAATCAATTCAGAGACTGAGTAAGGAGAGAAAATCATTTCTGTTGTACAGTGGGACTTTGGATAACTGTTATCGTGATGATCATGGTGACATATGTACTAATATGTAAGCATATAGACTCTCTTTTAAAATTTAGATCATCACTTTACTAATCTGTATTTTCAGGTTTTTAAAATTTGCGTATATCATATTCTTAATTTCCTTCGGAGTTCCCTCGTTTTTTCGACTCCACCATAACTCAGGATTCCGAAAGGACGAAACAGATGCATAGTACATTGTTACGTATATCTCGACAAATACACTGACTGTTTCTATATATAAAATCCGATTGGAAAGTACAGTACACTTGCGTGTATTTGCACAATCCTTATATATTTACAAAGTACCTATATTTTTCCTCTCACTCGTGTTGTATTCAATGACATTACATGGTTACCACTTTATCGATGATGGATATTTTCGCGCAAATTTTCATTCTCAAGATCTGACAAAGATAAGGACCTGTCAATACATTTATAAATCGATCATTGAACTAATCAATAACTCGATAAGTTACACCGTTCGAAAAATATTGTACATCGCTGTATCATCATGCGGTGTTCCTTAGGAGGGTAGACGTAATATTTGTATACAAACAATGCATGATTTAGGAGTATCTACCTCTTTTGTCATAACGTAGGTTTCATAGCATATCGCCGTTACGTTTAACACGTGATTAGGTTGAGTGACGTATTTGTGTACCCGGATATACATCGATTAATATCCGGGGTAAACTGAGTGCCCCAAATATTTATACCATTATTTAGCGGAGGTATATTAGTACCTAGTCGACAGCGGAGGGATCAAATAGGGCGGTAATCTGCCTCAAGTAACTATCGTTTGACGAGCTGGATTACAAGTTACCATGCTCACAAAAATTTCCAACGTGCCTCTCCGCTGATGTTCCATTGAAAATCTTACATTGATTCAGCATAAATATTTTGGCACCAAGCCGCATAAACACTTTGTTAATGCGTCTGGTAGAGAGAGGGCCACTTTTGTATAATGTAGGCTGCTTATTGAACACGGTCGGCCGGGTAATCCGGAAATATTGAAACGTCTACGTGCCTATAATTAGGGTGAGTAACACCGCGTCAGCCGTGCTGCGCTTGTCTTTTGTCTTGTCAAACAATGCTTTTAATTAAAGTTACATCCCGATGAAGACGAAGGGAAGTACCCTCCGCACGCTATTTGTAATAGACTAGCGGCAATGTATTTCACAGAACATAACATAAATAGGAAACAAATTGAGGGTGTAAAGCTACAAGCCCGGAGGAATGGCAGGTTAGACTAGGTTAATGTTGATTTTGTTTTCTTCTAATGTGGGAGTCGCGGACAGGCCTACAATTACAGTCCGGGCTAGGCCGCCGTACGTAAACATGTGGTAATTCCGGGGGATCACTGCCGAGCTAATCAGCAGGCTACAGCATATATATGGGTTGGATTCTCAGGGCAGAGGCAGACGTGAATTACATGAATTATCTTCTGAAATCAATTTCACTAAATACCATGTTTATTTCAAGAAAAAAACTACAGCCTACCATTTTTATACTGTAACGTAACAATACAGAGACTGGTTAAAACAATACACGACATAGCTTCAATATCGATCTAAGAGCTCGGCTGGTCGCTTGTCACAATCCGGAATTTTGATTTTTTTCCCAGATTTACAGATTCTGTTTCAATAGCGTTTATCTGCTTCCTGTCAGTCAAACCTATGTCACTGAAGGTCAGCTTAGGACAACTGAGGTCAACGGAGGTCAGTTGACTGGGTTTTACAATGTATACCTGGGCAGCACTTTAGATCTTGAACCAAAATTATCGACTGAAAACTTTTATGTCGAATAAAATTTTCTCTTTTAATAAAACTGTTACATTATTTTCTAATGAGGAAGAAATCCGTGTATTTACGAAGTGTGATAGAACTATGCTTTTGTTGAATATAAGAAAATATTTGATTTTTATTATTTTAAAAAAAAACGAAGGCTGCATGCAAACTTAAATGTTAAACATTTGACGGAAACGCCAGTTGGTCTCTAACGAAGTGCTCTGATGACAAATGAAATATTATACACTTAGAACATGAACGTGCACGTGTGTTTTACATCACCGCCCTCACGTGCACGAGGGCCACCAAACATGAGAGACGGAGAATTCTGACCTCCCACTTCTCTTAAAAGTTTTGGCAGACGATCGCTTCAGTAGATTTTCATCAGAAATCCATCTCGCCTAATGGTGGAAAATGACCTATCATCGTAATGCTATAGACGGCTTACATGACTGAAGACCGACCAAAGCAAAAATGAATCAAAAACGAAATTTGTAGATAAAGTGTTTTCATTTTCTTTGTCTAGTCGCACAAGAGAAATGGCCTGCCAGAATTGGTCAAAGCACTCGACACAACGCATCACCATTATGGTCGGCATGACGGGGGCCTTCGACTGCCATCGGCCCGATCGCCATTTTAATGTGTATTAAACTTGTCACGTTGTTATTAAAAGCGGTCTGAGTGTGCCGACACGATATATAACGGGACACCCCACTATTACCCCCCATTAAGGTCCTGTCGGCACGACTTGAGTCCCTTTAGAACGCTGACCAATCCACAAATACTCTTTACCATCAAGCTTTTTGGAACATTTCATTTTTACTTCATTGGTCGAGCACTTATTCCATGTCTCGTGGTGATAATATCGATGTGTACACAGGAATCGTTCCTGTCTCTAATTCTACACATGTTAAATATCGGCACATTTCTGCTGGAGTCAGTGTATGAGTTGCTTCCCCTGTGATGTGATAAACGTTTATACCACAACACTTAGTTACGATATGCAATTGATAGCAGTAATCAATATCATCTTTAATTCATTTGATTACCATAAATGGCGTGTTACATTAAGGCAGATTCTTACGGTAATGTTACGAACTTCTGGTTATGCTATGTCGAAATTAATTTAACCAATGTTGATTCAAACATGTCTTATCATCCGCAGCAGATAAATGGACCAGAGACCATTCCTAGCAACGTATGAACTCTTTTCCTAAAATAGATTAAAAATAATTAGTATACTGCACGTGACACATATTTATACTATAAACCTGAAAATATGTAATTCGTAGACGTAAATTGTATGTTTAAATAATTTTGTCAACAGGAGAAGAAGATGAAAAAAAGAAAGAAAAAAGAACAGAATAGTAAAAAGATATACAGATCTGATCGATTCAGTGCCGGCAAAGCTGAGAGTAACCATCTAAAATTATAGATAGCTTAAAATGATTAAACAAGAGATAAATGAAAGTGCAATCTTTGGGTATAACCTAACGCTGAAACTAACATCGTTACCAACAAGGCAAATTCTAAAAAAAAAAAAAAGTTACATTGCCTGGTGTTGTATTAGGAAATGTTTATCGAAATATTGGGTGATGTCATAATATATCTTCTTCATGCCTAGAAATTGTTCATATTCATGTACTATATGTAGGTTGTAATTTGGCATTTTACGAACAAAGTCCTATTTCACCTCAGTCGTCCTATCAAACCTATTGTCTGTAATCTAGACAGGTCGAGGAATATAGTTTCTGATCTATTGTCATGTAAGTTATCCATGTTTAACAAATGATTCATTAGATTTTAAAATTTGGAAAATATCTCTCCTGTGGTCAGTTTGAACAGCCCCTATTTGAGGGATATAACAACCAATATATATATTTAACAGTCTAAATATAGCACATCAGGAAATCCGGAACTGAAGGATTACTGAGTCATAGATTTTAGGCAGAGTGTTATTTCAAATACACAGGTGTGTAAGCTGTTCACTTAAAATTCTGCTTGTGTTGCAATCTCCTTGATTTATCAGGCTTGTGTTCTGTTGGTTTTTATAATTTACTAAAATAGTGCATTCTGTTCCGATAATAACGACACAAAACCTGTTATGACACAATCAGGATCACGCGAACGTTTGTAAATCGATCTAGCTCGATCTATGAAGAATGTCAGAAAATTAAATGGGACATGTTTGTTTAAATGGTAAGTTTATGTTTCCGATTTCCATAAGAAATAAGGAGATGATTATGTACAATTTTCTTGAAAAGCGTCTTATGAAATCCTAACTTGTGCGGAATATCCCTTTAACATAGAGCTTTAACTACGCATTCAATGAAAAAATTCCATGCTAACATAGAAACGAACGACAGAACTCTCAGCTGATTTGTATAAAAAAAAACAAGAATATATACTTGAAAGCAAATGAGGTCAAGTTCTGTTAGACGGATTCTAAAGTAACAAAGAACTTAATAGAATAAGTACCATTTTTGGACCAACCTTTTTTTTTTTTTTTTTTTTAAATTTTTGATTGGAGTACTCTTGGATATCTAAAAGATGAAGTATGTGTGTAAAGTACCTTCTGATATACGGTTACACAAATGAGGCATACAAAAGCAATGAGGTTACAGAATTTTAGCTTAACTTACTGTAAACCACTTATATTTCGTGTGTGATTTATTTTCGCGTTAATTCGCGATCAGTGTCAATCGCGAATTCAAAATCCTTCGTAATTATTTGTACGAAAATTACTCCGGGAAGTCTTTCATATTGATTTGGTTACCAACATCGCATTCTTGAAAAGTCCAGATCTCTAAAATCTCAACATTCGCGAATTTAAAGTCATTTCTATATCAGCGTTCGCGAAATCACATAATCGCAAACATGTCTGAATAGGTAAGTTCGCGAAATAAAGTACAAATTGATGACGTCACGCCACGTCAGTTTTTTAACGTCTCCACATGGCGTTTTCTTGGTAGTTTAGATGCTACATAATGTGGTGCTCTATGTCTCAGGCGCCATTTTTTCAGGCTTCACATGGATCAGGATAGTACAGCCCTACTGCCGACCTAATATATAGACTCTAAACAAAAATAGCTCAAAATATTAAAAAAAAAAGATATCTCTGTCTTGCTAATTTTTCTTTGTTGTTTCATCTTTATACACTTAGTACAACGCCAATTTACTCCGATGTCCTACCAAGTCCTTTGACATGCAATACATCAAACTTCCAAACAAATTCCCCTTTCATCGTATTGTAAGTATTGGTAACCATATTTGTATTTATAAGAAAAGGCGACAAGCATTCGCACTGATGACCTGGACTATTTGGCCATTTTTAGCGGAACAAAACTTAAGTGTGAGAAAAGTCTGCAGCACTTTATGTGGAAAAGTTAAAATTGTATGTAAAATGTCAATAGATAGACTGAAAAGCTAATCTGTAAACTTAATCTGGTGACAATCTATTAATATAACAGTAGTTGATAAAGATAACAGATTCAATACGGATGTTAACACAGCACTACTTCGATCCAAATAAGGTATTTAATACTTACGTAAACTGTTTGTTTAAAGCGTTTCAATCCAGGCTAATGTAAAAAAAAAATGCCGATAACATGTCTCCTGTTAGCTATAAAGTTCACAATTCACAGCATCTACCCTCTATTTGTGAAATATATCGTCAAAAGTGGCGATTTTCATTTTCCTTCAACTAAATCTAAAATCTTACGGACCGTGGGTCGAGAATTCGTGCCAAATTTTACATAAAAAATGCATTCTCGTGTATCTTTTTATTTAATTCGATGTAAATTGATATTATCAGTTGTAGAAAGTATAAAAACATGTTTTGTTGAATAGCAAAAATAATAATACTGAACTCACAGAATTTGGAATGTGGTGTAATGTCCATAATTCGTTCTGTATCACATCCGTTTACTCTCAATCTCTCGACTACGGCAGAAATATTTAAAAGTAAAGTTCATCCTTCAGTACTGTACGGTTGTGAATTGTGGCAACGAAAGTAAAACAAGATTTATATGTCAGAAAAAGCATATAATTTCATTGTTAAAAAAAAAATCAATCTAGAGTTAAGTTTAAGAATAAGATCAGTTATGTGTACATCCTTAATAGGTTGGTTTTCACATGACGTTGTATTTTTTTTAAAAAATGCTATTTTTTTTGGTAGAATATGTACAATTGATGCTGACTACTTCACACGCGAGATTTTCATTAAAAAATTGAATTTCATTTGTCTTATTTCAACAGAGGATTTAATCCTGATTTTGTTGATATTCCAGAAAAATACAAATTGCACTATGTAATTGATGAACTGATGGAGAGTGGGGTGTATTCCCAAACAGATCTCGATGATATGATTTTTTTAATATAATCTCTAGATTAATTCTCTTACGATATAGTATCCAACCTTATTCGGTTAGGAAACTTACTCTACCTTGTCTACAATATCTTAAGAAAATTGTCAAATCAAGCGTTCAAATGTGCAATAAGGAAAATGCTTACATGAGCCATCACTGTGGTATGATATACAAAAATATCGCATTCATAGTGTACGTAAATGTTCGCTAATAGAGATGTGACGTAACTAATTCAGTACCGTAAACATATATATTTTATTACTTACTTTAATACCATATCCTTATTTGAACTCGAAGATCTTAGAAAAAATTTCTATTATTTCCAATATATTAAAATTCAACAACACTGTCACCTTGCGTAATTTAGCAACAAGCCATTTGCAGTTGAATGAATTTCGAAATATATTTCATAATATTAAGATATTCAACATGCCAATTTATATATACTGATAACATTAGTACAACATATATAAAGCTAATTCCCATCCACGCTACAAAATGATTTCCATTGTTAATTGTTCCCTTTCGGGTACGAAGCGGTATTTTTCTCCTCCTTGGTCGCCAGGAGTTCCAAGTTTCGAAAGTGATTTTTAAATTATAGAATTATAGATCAATACATGTTAGAAAAAAAAATTAAAAATAAAATTCAAAGACCTATTTGGTTTATAAAACCGCGTAACAAAATGGCGGAACCGCCATGTTTGAGACAGTCAGGATCTTCTGTATGAAACCACCAAGGAATTTACATTACATTTTGTATGGCGTCATAACCTGATTGAGGTCTGATAACTCTAACAAAATAACAAAAAAAAAAATCCTCTTATCTTTCTTGTTGTAATTATGTTACATGAATTTCTTTGTTGGCAGGCTTATATAAGTATTGTACAAACACAACCTTGTCTTTATATTGTAACAATTATATTCATATGAAATAGAACAAACAGTGATGTATATTCTAAAAGTACATTTTGATATCGGTCATTCAGAAAGGATGTTTTCGGCCTCAACATTGGTGAGTTGTGTGAAATTGTGAAATGTAGTGACTAACGATGTGACTGATTGAAATTATATCACTCATAGGCGCCACAAACTTCTGAAAAATAAATATACTGACATCATTTTCGACCAATTTCGATTTTTCAGCCGCCTCCTTGTAAAAGGCGTATCGTGGAGTAACAAGAAAAATGTCCGACCGCCATTAACCATTTATCGCACTGACGTGTCCTTTGTGACGAAACGGCCGTTTGACGTGTTGTTCAATTTTACTATATCTAATTCTTAATTTTGAAAGAATGTTTGTCTTTTGATTTTTTTTGTTTCTGTTGTGTATAACTTTTATCGGGGTGGGGGAGGGGGGCCACTGGGGCTATAATACATATCTATGGACCGTGGGTCTAGAATTCGTGCCTAATCCCTGTGATCCAGACCTACAATGAAGCAATGTACAATAATTTCCCTGTTTATCTCCCTTTGTGGCAGTGAACACGTGACTGACCGATGTATTTTTGTTGACGTTGTAGGCGCATTGTCTGACGGGTGATATGACAATCTGCAGGCACGTCATTACATATGACGTTGGCGTCGGAGAATTCTGACATATGACACTGTGTCGCTATCGTAAAGACAGTTTTCAATAACACTAGACCAATAGCTAGACAAAACAATTACCTGAAACACTACAATTGTCATAAGTTACAATTTCAGTCCGGACGTTTTGTTCGATATGAAGGCTTTTGTACATGGATCAGTGTAACGTTGCTCACAAAACAATTGGTGTATCACTAGCAATGCTGCACAAAAAATAAGTCCTTTTCTTGTCTTCTCTAAAAAAAAAAAAAAAAAATAGAAAATTTTTTTAAAAATCACCAAGAAAATACCAACATGTCAACGTAATGATAATCCGAATTCAAATTCTATAAAACTAGGGTAACATATGGAAAGATTTACGCCGAAACTCCTAAAATGTACAGGAAGAATAAGACCAGGTGTTCCGGAATGGTAAGAATATCTGCTTCATTAACGACACTCGCCATGTCATGTACACTTTGGTAAAACGAAGTAAGTAAGGTCTGTTCTCAAATGAGAACAAGGTTCGCAACAACGGAACCAACAAGCAAACTAACGTGCATCAAACACGTCCAGCTTCAAAACAAATATTATGTATCTTTATCGTATTTTACACTGTTATCAATGTATTGACATCAATTTCATATTTTCTATGACCATACATGTAAAATCCATCGAAGAACAGCAATTCGATACAATGTTTTAAATGACTCCAGTGACTTCACGACGTCATAGGTATTCTGATGTCATCAAAGAACGAAGTGTGGAGTGGGAAGGCAACCGACTTAAATTTTATGAAGATCCAAGGAAATGTTTTTACAAATGCTTACAAAAAGTTGTTTAATAAACAGAATATTACATTTGGTTCAATTTCATATGAGAGAACCATTGAACGTCGGCCGGATTACATTCATTGTCCATATGAATGTCATCCAGGTGACAGATAAGACAGAGAAATAGAATGACGTTTGTTATGACGTCATGAATATTTATCTGGCACTCGAATTGCATTCATATTGACAATAAATACGATCTGACAAACGTCCAAATGTTATGTTTACATTTCAGATATTATTTAAGACATCACCATGTTTTTTTCGAATTAAAAATTGTTTTCGTCACTGCATGTTTACATACTGAAAAAGTTTTTTTGAAGATCGCGATCAGGTAAATGATTAACGTAAAGCTATAAAATGTGTTATCTGAGACGTAGTGCAAAGCGTTTACGTAACGTCGGTCAACATGGCGTCAAAACGACACTGATACGAATGTCAGGTCCTCTGCATGTATTCATATAGACGTTTATCTATCGCTGGTAACAACCACAACAAATTCCAAAGTAAACATGCGTGCTTGAAATACTTAAATCACTGAAATCCTTATATAGAAGTAAAACACTTATTGTACATCTAAAATCAGCATGCACTGAGAGAATATATTAATGTATGTAGCAAAGTCCCATGACATATATTCTGAGATTGTAGCAATATCTTAATTAAATACCTCCGCTGCAAAGAATTAAAGCGGAAAAAAAGAAGAAAAAAAAAGGTTACACAATCTTTTATTTAACATCATTATCAGTTCAGCGACACCAATAGAACATGTTTTATTATGGATCCTAATATGAAAAGCTAGAATATATTTGTATTGTGACGTTTTTAATGGTCACGGAACAGTTGATTCATTCCGACTCGGACGAGTTAGAAAAAAATGTCAGAAAGTGTAGTGATGTAAGTCTGAATTTATAAAGAAGTATAAAACATGTGTTTTAAAAATGTCATCAAAGATTTATTTTAGTAAATATTTAGATCTTCACTATTTGGGATTATCACGGCATGTTTCTTGACAATGCCGAGTCTGTCAGAGAAACACGTGCAAGCGGTGTATAAACAAGGGCATGATAGAACACAGGTTTATTATCAAAAGATGAGAAATCACAGTCGTTAAAGGGTTTGGTCAACATCTGTCATATATTGTTATGTATTCAATTTTTTTTCTGTTTGTCGGTGTAAAACGATTTTCAAACTTCAAATTTCACTATTTGTTATTGACTGGGTTGGCCCTGGTTTTTGTTGGTGATGCAGTGTATCTGTGTCGGTGATGGTCCCGACCGCCACACGTTCCACAGGCAGAGTTTAATATCTGGTCAGGGCCACGCACATTCAGGTTGTTGAACATCCTGTTTACGATTGTATTAATAATGTCTTAATTCCCGATAAATCGAGCAGGACCACACAAAAACACTATAAGTTACCTCCCTTATCTTGCGCTCTCAATTATTGGACATTTTATGTTCGGTATAGATTAACAGTATTATTCAGGGTGTTGAATTGCCGTTGAAATGCCACAGTAATTTACCTTGCTCTCTTTAACAGATAAACTTGACTCACTGATACTCGGAGGCGGGCGATAATAAAACGAGATCTATACGAGATTTCCTTCGCACCTGACGCAACGATAAACTGTCATGCATTCATTCAGGCCACGCATGTGTAAATATTGGATTTTCACCGACTAACAATACAAATAAAAACTAAGAACTATTTATTGTATTATAACAATATATGATGTTTTAATTTTGTATTGTAACTTACAATTAACTAATCATTTAAATGCATTTTATCTATAACAGATGGCAATTTAATTAGTATGTGTTGTTAATGAATCTTTTATTCAACTTTACCATTTGTTGTTTAAGTATCTTTTATTCAACTTTACCATGTGTTGTTTAAGTATCTTTTATTCAACTTTACCATGTGTTGTTTAAGTATCTTTTATTCAACTTTACCATGTGTTGTTTAAGTATCTTTTATCTTTTATTCAACTTTACCATGTGTTGTTTAAGTATCTTTTATTCAACTTTACCATATGTTGTTTAAGTATCTTTTATTCAACTTTACCATGTGTTGTTTAAGTATCTTTTATTCAACTGTACCATGTGTTGTTTAAGTATCTTTATTCAACCTAGCTATGTATGGAAATGTCGTTATACTGTGCATTTTTTCAACATTACTTTTTGTTGTAAATAAACATTTTATCCATCCGTGCGAAGTATTGTAAATGTAAATGTTTTATTCCACCTGTTAATGTATGATTATCTTTCATTCAGTCTCGCCATGTATTGAAACAATGTCTTGTATATAACCAACATGATATAAAAGTAAATCAAATTTGTCCCTTATTGAGCCTTAAACTGTGTTACATACGTAAAAATGATTTATTTCTTGTCTTCTCTTACACATGTCACTTTTTCTTTCATTTCACAAACGATCTGTACAGTTCCCGGATATGTTTGACTGATTCGTCCGAACTCTTTGATGCCTCACAGAATGCATCATAAAAGTTGTGTGTGGTTATGCGGTTTGCCCAGACGTTACATTCCCTATATATAAATGGACAAAGAAAACCCAATTCTCCTCGAAACCGGAAACTACATACAAGATATTTTCCTATATGATTTATTAAATACATCTTATCTTAAACCAATAAAGGTCCGTGTTTTAATGAGATAATTAATGTTTCTGGATTAAGAAACACAACACGTCACATCTGACACTATAAATCGTGTGCCGGCGATGAGGCTGTGACTATGTTAATGAGCAGTACAGTCTTTAAAAATAAAGCTACGATCCGGGCGGTAGTTTCATTAACATGTACGCTAATTATCATTACTCCATATATTACAGAAGACTAGATTTATGATTGATGCCGGTAAATCACACCGGAGTGACGAATCCGTCACTTTGCCGTCACCCCGCCATCCTTCTTCGTGTTTTACACAAATCATGACGTTACGTCAAATACCGCATGTCAAAGGTCATTTGGGACCGCGTGTAGATGAGCGATTCACTTCAAGAATGACAAGCTCTACACCAATTTGAACACCATCACATCAATTTGTAATATGTTACAATGCAGTTCCTGGTAACAATGTTATAATACTGTCATAAATACATCACACTTTAAGGGTTAGGTCCCGCGCTGTCTGTGTCGCAGTCTATATATGCAGTGACCTTTTGCTTATAATATTCCACAAACGACGTATCTCGTAAAATAATTACCGGCTGTGCTAGGTTTATTTTCTAATTACTCTTCATCAAAGCTTTGCAATATTGCTATGTACATTTTGATGATGTAATAAAAATCTTTTCGACTTGACATCGAATTCACATTCTTAAGTTGAGATCATCTATGGTGACGAAACGGAAATCAAAAGAAAAGTATGTAAAACGTCATGATCATAGCCTTGGCCTAGTCTGTCATGTTGAAATTCGGGATCGAAATCTTATATCCGTGATGTTCCTAGTCCGTGGCGTTATGCGGTTCTCGGGAAGTAAACTGTGGGTCCAGGATGCGTTTTTTTTCACTCCGGTTACTCTGGATACCATGATTCGGGTTTCCCGCATGGTGTTCAGAGAGGTTGTCATCAGCTCTTACAAGGAAACTATTTATTGCTCACAAGACGAAACGCACAGTAGAAAAATGTACATCGTTTCGTAATTCTGTTTGTGATTTTAAATTTTTAAAAAAGAACACAACACATGAAACTAAGTTATTTATATAAATAACATATACACTATTCTCGTTTTGATGGAAACAATTATTTAGCTGAGTGAACTAAATATCTATCAGTTACAGGTATATAAATATCGGATATAAATAGGACAGAGCCGAAACACCTATGTATATGCATTTGTTGTTTATCAATGATGATAAAATCAGCCATTCTAAAAAAAAGAAGGAAATTACTGAATTTCCGGATTAGACTCCAAATCTAGAGCGAAATTTTCAGATTTCCTCTTATGTACCTATCAGATATGTTATCGATCTCATTGACCTTGACCTTGACCTCGATTTATGTGACCCTTACCGTAAAGCAGTTTATTTTATTTATTTTTGTCAGAGACGTATATCGTCTCTGTTTTTATGTAAACCGAGAGATTCAAATTTTTAACGTATGAAATTTTGGCGATTAAAAAAAAAGAAGATATCTAGTTATCGAGAGTAATCTGATACCAAACTTCAATTACGTGAACACCAGTATACTTAGATAGTTGAACAAGATCTTATTACAATATATGCCTATATAAGGTATTCTGTTCTATGTAACATACCATCCGTACCACGGACTATTAAATCCGCTCAAAACAATGGCAATATTTAAAATACTCTTGGATAATTGGAGACGGCTGGGTCAGTTTTTTTAATACCACTTTATTTCATGTTCGGATCGGTCTTTATTCATCTGATTCTTTATTTTACTCTAAAAATGTAAAAATAAAGAAAAATATTAATGGTTTCTCGTTAAATATCATTAAAAAATATCGTCTTTATGCAGTTTTGCATGCAGTAAACCCTATTTATAAAGGCCTATTGAGGGAGCTGTGAAAAGTTACCTTTTCGAATATTACGTTTGGATCTGAAGTTCATGGCCTTTAAAGACGGAGTTTCATTACGAAAATAGATCAAACAAATGTACATGATTTAAATGACGGACGTTTAAATGGTTTTAGCATCCAATCCAATTGTCCCATTTTTAGCAAGGATCCATTCACGACCCCTTTGCATATATAATGATATATTCAAGGAGAATCCATGTCCCAAAATGCTCTCTTTTGACCCCACACTAAAAAAAATATCAATAAAATCGAGTCAAATTCGTGCCTAAAAACCCCTTATCTGATAGAAAGGCATTTCATCGATAAATGTAAGGAAGAAAAATGAACTGTTATTTTTAGCGCAACGATGTCGAAGATTGGAGTAAAATGAAAGTAAAATGATAAAAATAGATGCAAAATATAAGTGGCTTATTAAGAAGCGAAACAATCGGGTTGAACATAAAATCTGTGGAAAAAAAACTATAGATTTAAACCCTGGTACATATACTTAAGTTAGATTGACGGTTTGTTCTGACTCACGGCTCCAGGCTTAGAATATCTTTATACAAGTGATACCACAGATGTTGCGAGACACCCATCAACTTTATATTAGACCCACAGGAGATAGGCGATAATATCTTGTTTGTGTTTTCTGATTCAGAATTTTAAAGTTTTCTTTATAGAATATAAAAAGTGTAGAATAAATGTGTATGATTGAGATGGAAGGGATGTGGGAGGGAAGCAACGCTGGTGTGTTAACAGAAACCCGCATCAACCGTATCCCTGTGTTGCAATCGGTGATAAAACAAGACATACATTGTAACAGCCATGACCCTTACCGTAACCTCTAGTCCCGCCACTCACGGGTCGTCCCTTATCGCCCTATTACATATGTCGAAGGCTATGTTCATTTCACCATCGTTGTAACGCCACCTATCATCGAAAGGCTTAAATCCACGATCTATTCCTAAAGACAACATCTTTTGCTCCATATACAAACGCGAAGAACATGTGAAATATGCATTCACAGCAACCCAGTTATTATCATTACAATTTCATACGCGCATGTCGTGTTAGACAAACACCGGATATGTGATCCTCCATAATCTTACATCACGTGATGAACAATATCCTCTTTGATTAAGAGCGTAGATATTTCGACACGCCCTTTAAACGTGATGACTGATTTATGCGAAATAAGTATACTGCATTCCAATATCATTCTGCGAGGTAATATTTTCTCGAAAAAAAAAGGACCCGAAAAATAATAGAATATTTCAATCTCATGGGGAAGTGACTCTTTGACAGATAAAATATTTTTAATATACTGTCACGACCTCGAGAAGGAATAAGAGAGTTGGAAGACGGTGATTTGTAAACTGGAGTAGAGCAGGAGATGGAATATTACAAAATGTCGCCAAAATCTTATTTATACCATATTACCTGTTTTACTTACCATAACTAAACCACGACGACATTCAAACATCATTCAATCCATATGAGAGTATAATTCATGAACATCATCACCATGTTATTTAACCGTGATCACCACTGTCAATACACTGCACCACGTTATTTTACCGTGTTCAACACTGTCCCTACACCGCACCATGTTATTTTTTTACCGTGATCACCACTGTCCCTACACCGCACCATGTTATTTTTTTACCGTGATCACCACTGTCCCTACACCGCACCAACGTTATTTTACCGTGATCACCACTGTCAATACACCGCACCAACGTTATTTTACCGTGATCACCACTGTCCCTACACTGCACCATGTTATTTTACCGTGATCACCACTGTCCCTACACCGCACCATGTTATTTTACCGTGATCACCACTGTCCCTACACCGCACCATGTTATTTTATGGTATTCACCACTGTCCCTACACCGCACCATGTTATTTTACCGTGATCACCACTGTCCCTACACCGCACCACGTTATTTTACCGTGTTCAACACTGTCCCTACACCGCACCATGTTATTTTTTTACCGTGATCACCACTGTCCCTACACCGCACCATGTTATTTTACCGTGTTCACTACTGTCCCTACACCGCACCACGTTATTTTACCGTGGTCACCACTGTCCCTTCACCGCACCATGTTATTTTACCGTGATCACCACTGTCCCTACACCGCACCACGTTATTTACACCGCACCATGTTATTTTACCGTGATCACCACTGTCCCTACACCGCACCATGTTATTTTACCGTGATCACCACTGTCCCTACACTGCACCACGTTATTTTACCGTGATCACCACTGTCCCTACACCGCACCATGTTATTTTACCGTGATCACCACTGTCCCTACACCGCACCATGTTATTTTACCGTGATCACCACTGTCCCTACACCGCACCATGTTATTTTATGGTATTCACCACTGTCCCTACACCGCACCATGTTATTTTACCGTGATCACCACTGTCCCTACAGCGCACCACGTTATTTTACCGTGTTCAACACTGTCCCTACACCGCACCATGTTATTTTTTTTACCGTGATCACCACTGTCCCTACACCGCACCATGTTATTTTACCGTGTTCACTACTGTCCCTACACCGCACCATGTTATTTTACCGTGTTCAACACTGTCCCTACACCGCACCATGTTATTTACCGTGATCACCACTGTCCCTACACCGCACCATGTTATTTTACCATGATCACCACTGTCCCTACACCGCACCATGTTATTTTACCGTGATCACCACTGTCCCTACACTGCACCACGTTATTTTACCGTGATCACCACTGTCCCTACACCGCACCATGTTATTTTACCGTGATCACCACTGTTCCTAGCTACTCACCGTGTTATTTCACCATGACCACCACTGTTCCTAGCTACTCACCTCGTTATTTCACCATGACCACCACTGTTCCTAGCTACTCACCGTGTTATTTCACCATGACCACCACTGTTCCTAGCCCCTCACCTCGTTATTTCACCATGACCACCACTGTTCCTAGCTACTCACCACGTTATTTCACCATGACCACCACTGTTCCTAGCTACTCACCGTGTTATTTCACCATGACCACCACTGTTCCTAGCTACTCACCACGTTATTTCACCATGACCACCACTGTTCCTAGCTACTCACCACGTTATTTTACCGTGACCATCACTGTTTCTACACCACACCATGTTATTTTACCATGAACACCACTGTTCCTAGCTACTCACCACGTTTTTTTACAATTACCACTAATGTTCCTTGCCTTGCATACGCAAAAAACCAGTCCCACACACGTCATAGCTCCCATAAACCTTCAACTATCTTGATGAATTAACACGTTAGATATTGAAAACAGAAATTTCCTAAGAATAATGTTTGTAGATAATGGTGCGTTTTTGTGTGTCGGTGCTATCACCGATGTAAGAATTAAGAAGTTGGGCCCTCTAGTCACCTGTGATGCTCATTTTATTCTTGTAAACATTCATTATTTCACCAGATATAACACGGCCTCTCTGACTTTAACGAGAAATCCGCTACTATATCAGAACTAGAATCACAAGTAACACAAAACTCATAACAAAAATATCCAGAACTAACGGGCAACGCGAGCCGGCATGTCATGTAAAAAAATTGGTTGGCGAGTTGGCATGGGTCTTATCGGGCTTCAC
This sequence comes from Ylistrum balloti, assembly GCF_031769215.1. NCBI lineage: Eukaryota > Metazoa > Mollusca > Bivalvia > Pectinida > Pectinidae > Ylistrum > Ylistrum balloti. The sequence continues at coordinate 1,293,431 of NW_026781899.1, forward strand.
ACACAGTAGTTAACGCCAATTTTAATAGTATGTTTTATCAGAAAAAACGTTTTTCATCGGGATCAAATCCCGAACGCGGAATGTGAAATCATGTCTCGCCTGTCAAATGCTTGTTATCACAATAAAGATAAAGTTTCCTTTCCAACTGGTCGAAAGAGGAGAGTGAGGGTACAAAGGGAGGTAACTAGGAAGAGGCGAATCTGGGAGGTATAGGTAAGATAGAAGCAGGGGTGAAAGAATGAATAAAATTTTGTAGAAACATGAAGATGAGATTAGGTACAGTTAATGATGGGTGACCCAACAAGATACGATCCATGGCGTTATAGGATACGTGTAAATAATGTGAGGTAGATCTGTCTTGGTAAGAACGACATAATTCTTATATTCTCTGACGATGGAGACGCCTGGTCATTTGTCTGATGAAGGTGGTCATGTAGTCATCGAAACGTCACACTACTGGTTGTGTTAAAAAACCTTTTCTTTTTTTTTTTGGCAATTCAAACATTAAGAAAATAGTCCGAATCATTGTTGCTGAAACTGTTTTCTGTATTGTTACCGTGACGTAAGTTTACGTAGCTATAATGACGTTGTCCCTAACCGTGACGTAAGTTTACATAGCTATAATGACGTTGTCCCTAACCGTGACGTAAGTTTACGTGCCTATAATGACGTTGAACCTTCCTGTGACGTAATTTTTGCGTTACTATCATAACGTCATTCCTAACTGTGTGTTACTAGAATGACGCTGTACAAAACACTGGCGTAGTTTTGCGTTACTACAATGACGTTATTCCTACCTGTGACGTAATTTTGCGTTACTTCAAAATCGTTTTACTTTACTGTGACGTATTTTCGGGTTGCTATAATGACATTGTTCCTAACTGTGAAGTAATTTTGTTTATCTATAATCATTTTGTACATTTCTGAGACGTACTTTCTGGCTGATAAAATTACGTTGTTCCGAACTCTGGCGTAATTTTGCGTAAATATAATGACGTTGTGTCCTTCTTTGACGTAATTTTGCATTATTACATTAATGTTGTACCTAACTGTGACGTAATGTTGCAGTACTTTAATAGTTTTGTACCATACTGTGACGTAATTCGGGTTACTATAATGACGCTGTTTCGAACTCTGACGTGATTTTGCGTTACAATATTGATGTCGTACCCTACTGTGACGTAATTTTGCGTTACTATAATGACGATGTTCCAAACATTGTCGTGATTTTGCGTTACGATAATGACGTTTTGCCTTGCCTTGACGTATTTCCTCGTTACTAAAATGACGTTGAACCTGATTATGACGTATTTTTGCATTACTTTAATCATTTTGTTCTCTGATGTAATTTGCATTACTATAATGGCGTTTTCCCTAACTATGACGTAACTTTGCGTAACTAAGAAAGTTTTACCTTGCTTCGACATAATGTTGCGTTACTTTCATGACTTTGTACCTTTCTATGACGTAATTTTTTTCATTTAGACAAACTTCTTACCCTGAGGCAGTTTTTATGGCCTTTTATATGACGTATGTACTCTTCAGATGACGTTATTTGTGTGTTTGTTTGTTTGTTTTTAATATTATTATCATTTGTCAGCTTTTATGGATAAGTCAATAGCCACTACGCTATTTGCAATTTTTGCTATAGGTTTATCATAAATAAAACACAGATTAACTATCATTTGTAAATTCAGCTTCCATATCATATTTGATATAATGACGTTTTACCTTACTGTGACGTATTTTTGCGTTATCATAATGACGTTGTACCAATCTTTGACGTAAATTTATGTTACTTAAATGACGTTAAACAAAACTCAAACGTAATTTAGCGTTAATATTATGACGTTGTACCTTACTGTGACGTATTTTTTTCACTTTGACAAACCTCTTACCCTGGTACAGTTTTTTGATGGTGTGACGTATTACTTTAACGGCGCTGTTCTCTTCAGCTGACTTTATTTGATCTTTGATGTCAGTAATTAAGGATTAGTCAATACCGACTATTTTACCTTATTTTTGGTTTTAGTTTTATCATAAATTAAAAACACAGATTTACTATTATTGGTAAAATCAGTTTCAATATCAGCGTTGCGTCTGGATCTACATCACCGGTGTAACCTACCATACACTTGTAAACCCCAGACTTAGGAATGTGTACAGAATACAAATTGGTTCACCTCCGACGTGAACAGACTGTGTACACCTTCTTTAGAGATATTCTTCACGCGTACGACCTTGCGCCTTTAATTGGCAGTCATTTTCTATTTAATTATTTTTGTGGTAAAATGGTGGCGAATGTTTTGAGATCTGTCATAAGTAAATGTGTATCACATCAGTCAAGTAGACATGTCCTAAGAAAACAGTGTGATGATTGATTAGACTGTGGGACCATAAAACATATTTAATCACAATCATTATATTTAGACCTACATGTATAAGAAAAAAATCAGCTGTTTCATTACTTGTTACAAAAGAAAAATGTATTTATACTTTAATTAGTTTTTCTCATTTAAATTATGTCAATTTGTTTTTTTTTTCAAAAAAAAACAAAAAAAAACAAAAAACAAAAATAGGTTCCTGTTTACTGAAATGACTTTTTGCCATTTTGTATAGTTTACTTTCTGCTTATATGCGTGGTTACCTCCCCTTACCAATGTTGAAGGGTGTATGATATCAACAGAAACAAACTCGAAATTTTTTTTCCAAGCTCTCTAACTTTTACCTTCGATAAATGATATTGAAAAATAAAATTAAAATTTGAATTTAGATATAAAATCCAATCAAATTCAATCACTCGCCATCAATAATTTTAGCATACATTGGAAATATATATATATATATATATATATATATATATATATATATATATATTGAATCACCATCCAATATTCTATATAGAAATGGTGTATGTATTTAGCATATATAGATTTATCATATATTCTGTTATTCTTTTTATTCTGAGACATGAGACAAGTTGGAAATTCGTGCATGAAAATATTTTGATTCAAACGGTTCCTTGTCGTATTTGAACACTCAATATTATAATTCTCCAACATTTCGGTATATTTTTGCAGCTTGCTGCAAGTATTTCCACAAGTGATATCATGAAATATCAGATAAATTCTACGTTACCCGATGTTCATTTAAAGTTCAGTCAACTGTGAACCATTGTTTTCGGGAGCGCCTTAATAAAGTTTCACATAGACGTCAAAACACAGTTCATCAAAAGGCTTCATAATATACCTGTATATCTGTTATCTCGTGTGGTTGCAAAACTCGCAACGTCATATTAACATTGGCGGAATTAAAATTGCCGCGGTGAAATTATCATTTTCGTTAAGAAATTGTCATTATCGCCATCATTGTATTGCCAAGTAAGTGAGACACACATCTACATGAATATAACATTGAATAATTAGACTGCGCGTTAGGCTAAGGTCAGAGGTACTACTCCCGCCCATTACACCTCTCAGTGGACGACCTTTTACAGTGTACTTTTAAGCTTACTTCTCCTTAAAACAATACTAAGGCCTCTTTTTAATTCGAGAGGTTTAATTATCCCTATATAATGACATACCAAACAGATTTGATTTGGGGGGATGATGATTGGCGTTTATGAGTAACCTGTATTCCGTACTGACAGCTGAACAAGGAACCTGCCACCATACATTAACAGTAGGTTTTTACTTATATTAGATACTGTGGAAAGTACATATTGCCCGAGTGTACGCGAAGAGGCGACATCGGAGGCGAAGACGAAGGTGACAAAGTGTCAAGTCTTTTCTCATTGGATTCCTATTTTAGTACACGGTGATTAAGTAATTAATCTGGGATGTGGTACACATAGATCAAAATGAAAAAGAAAAACATATATTTTGCAGATATCCAGACACATTTATTATGATAAATTATCTCGTATCTGTTTGACTTGAAATTGTGAAAGCATTTATTTTCCTGTTTAATTTGTATATATTATCATGATATGATGTTTGTTTACAAATGAAGGTAGACTTTTATCAAATAATCCCTTCGTTATCCGGTGAATTCGGGCATGTAATAATTTTGTGTATGTGTCACTAATTTGAAATATCCTTGACCATTTTTTATTTTGCTAGCCAGGAATCGATTGTGGTGTCATGATATGGAAATTGCGTTAACCTACGCTAAGAATTAAAAACGGAACAAAATTCTCATATACATTTTTGTCATTTACGCCTGTCAAAATGTAATTGTTCTTTTGATTTGTGTCACAAAAAGTAAAGTCTCGTGTGAAAACACACTGTTAAAACATCGGAGACTTGTTTCATATTATTCTATATAATGTTGTAACAAATGCAACATAAAAATATATTTATTTCAAAATAAGAATTATAGCGCTCGACGCTGAATCAATGAATTATCATTATTTATCTGTAAAAAAACGATTACGTCACATAACACAGATCGAATTTTGAAAAAAAAAAAAAATCACTTTCAAAAGTTTGCCTGATAGACTCTAAGTCGGTTCCTTTCTATTTGGTGTTATTTGGTATGGTGTTATTTGGTAACACCAAATTTACCGATTAATGTTAAGTCCGGAATGATATTTCAATATGATGAAATTGTTTTGAAATGCCGTCTTACATTCGCACATTATGACGTCATACTATAGTACAATGGACCAAAAATTAAACAAAAGTGTAATGTTTTCTGTTTATTTTGAGAGGAAAAAAACTAGGATTAATTAATCGCAAAGTCATGTTCTGGTATATATATATACATTTTTTTGTATATATATATACTTTTATTGATTTATTTCCTTAAGAGTCGAGGTCATTAAGTTGAATGTTAAACTAACACCACGTTATTTTATTTCCTTACTCATTAACTACTAATGATAGAGTCATTTACAACTATACGATATTATGAATGTTAATTATCTTCCCTAACCCGTTAAAGACGGGTCAAATAGCACATTCGTCACATGTTTGATGACTTGATGACATTTAAGATATGGTGTTCAAAATAAAGATTTGTCAGTAATTAAAACCTAATTAGTGTTTAATTATCTGTTCATATTATCAGGCACAATTAACGAGTGACCGTTTATCAAGTGGTTTTTTTTTTTTTTTTTTTGGCCTTGATTTGGTTGTACTATAGTACATATGAAAAACTCTTCATGCTTGTCTGAATGGAACTCTTTTGCATGTGCGGTACAAAAACATAACATCAACATGATGACGCAAACATCTCACTGTATAGCGTATTCAAGATCTACGTCTCCAAGACCGTTCTATAGACTAAGGTCTGTATGCATCCATCTGTACATGAAAGTAGATAATGGTTATGTCTCAATAAGGAATATGTCGGTTATGGACTGCAGAAACGGTGTGGATTGGTAGAGTGGACGGGATTTTTCTCTTGAAGAAAATGCATGACTCAGTACACGATGTTCCTTATCATTTTTCAAGGTTTTAAGTTAAAATTGAGGATTCCTAGGCGAGTAATTCTATACTATTCAACTGGATATATTTCTTACAGGAATATATCAGAATAAGCAAAAAAAAATTTAAAAAAATTATGTAAATTTGAATTGAATTTACTGCTTGGAGTTATCTGCGTAAACACTCGGGATCCGATTTTAAATTTGCGAAATAAATGATATATTGCTGGAGGTCTTTTCACAGAAATCCCGGAAAATCAGTGATACTATGAATGGGTCAAGAACCGGAAAATCTCATTATCTTTATGTTCCATTGTAAGAAGTATCATGAATAATTACCATTTATCATCATCCAGTGGTATTGAAATTGATAACCTATAAAATATTAGCATTAAAATCAGTCTGTTTTAATTGCCACTACGGGAATGAAGTCATTTCTTTCTCCACTCACACTGGTGTTTATGTCTCCCGTGGTACCAAAATCATGGTGTCACACACCGTTAAAACACCACGTGACATATCAATACCTGTCGACATTGGTGTGTAACTATTACACAGAACATGTCGTGCCTATACCCTCAGTAAGTGGCGCCTAATTATTAATTTAACAAAGTATAGACACATCACAGATCATATACGTATTATACAGCCCGTGGCGTACACATTCTCTCAGGCATACATCTATGTTTAACGACTGTATATCATTTTATTTCTGTGAAATTCATGAATTAATCAAATTAATTGAACTGTAGTTATATAATGCAATAACGTTGCCACGCTCTGCTTCAGCTACATCATATGAAGCAATGAAAATTCGAACGGCGGCTTAAATGACTATGTAAGTAACTTGCCAAACCCATTCATGTCAAAGGATGAAAACACTTAGAAAAAAAGGGTTCTGAAAAAAGAACTCTCCTTTGGTGATAGTACTGACTATAAATGCACGCTAAGCTTCAATCTACTATGTACAATGCAGTTTGTAGGTGTTTTAGTTTGTCACAGATATAAATCCACAGATACGATGCATTTTTCATCCGTATAAATTCTGCCTTTTTTACAAGATTTATTTTTTGCTTTGATAACACGCATTTACAATATTGATTGAATGATGTCTTTTTCAATAGTCTGGTCTGCTCGGATGTTGAAATTATGCTGTATACTTTCTCAATACGGACAGTCTGTATGCTTATATTAAATATACTTTACATTGCATATCATAAATAAAATATATATATATATATATATTTCTTCTGATAGGTACTGTATTATCGTTAGAGACATCTACTCACTATGAAACAAACCAAACGTCATGTTAACGAAGGGAAGCGAACTGAAATAACGTCGATGTCATTAAATATTGAAAAGTGACTGAGGCGGGCAATGAATATAAAAGTTCGTTCAAAGCAACAATATCGCGAGCCAAACCAATATGTTAAGAGGGAGTAAGATATTGTTAAGATAATATTTTAACGAGGTAACACAGAATCTTTACAATTTGCCTGATGTTCTTCTATTAACTCAGTGTTAATCTGGATTGCAATCACAGGGTAAATAGCATGACGTAATTTTTGGCGCCATTTTGATCGACGTTACGTCAACGCTTTGCACGTCGCCTCGGATAACACGCATCATAACTGTATGTTAATCATTTAGCTGATTATGATTTTTAAAAATGCTTTTCCTGTATGTAAACATTTAAGGAGGAATACAATTTTAGATTAGACAAAAAGACATGATAATCTTTTGAATAATATCCGAAATGTAGATATAACCGTTGAACGTCTGTCATATTGTATTTATTGTCAATATAGAAATACATTGTAAATATAATCAAATCGACGTTCCATTGTTAAACAATATTGCATTGTAGGTTGAAATGTATGTATTTCCATGTCTCCTGATCAAAGGATCGGGGACACATTGTTTTTATGCTGTCTGCTTGTTTGTCTTTGTTTGTTTGTCTGTTGTCAACTTTAACCTTACTCATAACTATTGCATCGTAAGAGGTAGGGCGTTTAGCATGTTTGTTTACGTTGGTACCAATTTTTGGCCAACGATTAAAAATTTGTAACATTAGTTATAAATATTGAATTAAGACTGTCAAATCTGTACCACAACGAAGACATAAGTGTATCACAAAGTATGAATGCAATTAACACATGCCTTAAACAGTTCAATTTTAATGTCCCACTTCAGAATTTTGTTGCAACCATGGGCATAGTATTTCATAAACACATTTTTCGTAATACGGTGAAATGCAACGGATATCTTGATATAACCGCTGGACAAAAATACGGCATAGTTCGTTTTTCCTTTTCTTTATTTCTATAGGGTTTCAAAACAATAAGAAAAAAAAATACTTATAAATAGATTCGATATGTTCATGCATTTGAACCGTGTCTCATATGAAAACAACTGGAATGGTGGCAATAATGATATTAAACTTTTTTTTTTGCGTGTCATTTTTTTTTACGTTAACAAACATTCGATCAATGGTATATTTCGGGTTATATTTCCCCAGGAAAAGACGTCATTTCACCTCAATAAATATTCCCTGTGTTAATTAAAGAAAGTGGCCTGTAGCCATGGTTATGAAACAGGTCGACGCATATTGCCAAATCGTATCTTTTTTTTATATTAGCAAGAATTCCCGTTAGCGTTGTCCTTTTTGTTATTTCTATTTTTATTCCAAATATTAGTAATTTGATTCTTAATTTGACTGTTGATACATTGCTGTAAGTAAATAGTTAGGGTTTTTTTTACTTATCTTTATTTTGGACCGTGTGTAGATAGATTACCGACCAAACCGATTAAGCAGACAAATCATCACTTTTTTTTTGACATTTTAAATCCGTATATCGAGCAAAGTTTCGGAACTAATACCATGGCATGATTCTGCATGGATAGTCATAATTCCCTAGATACACATGAAATATTCACGATATCATATGAATATCATTTTATGAAACTTTTGCAAGTGTAATATAGAGAAATATCTCATTGATAAAAGTGTCGTTTTTAACTAATGAAGAAGAAGAAAGAAGAAGAAAAAGAATGAGGAAGAGGAGGACGGAGGAGGAAGAGAGAATGAGGAGAGGAGGATGTAACAGCAGGAGGATGGGAGGAGGGGCGGTGGAGGGAGGTTGAGGAGAGGAGGATGAGGGCAATACCACGTCAACATAATGATAATCAAAACTCGAATTCTACACCATAAGGGTAAAAAATGAACAAATGAAAGATTTTCACTTAGACTTCTGAAAAGCACAAGGAGAACAAGACCAGGTGTTCTGGAAGAATAAGCCTCTTCTGCTTCATTGACGACACTCGTCATGTAAATCTTAGTCAATCCAAGTAAGAAATGTCATGTTCTCAAAATGAGAACAAGGTATGTAATAACGGAACCAACATGTCCGATTTCGTGCTGTAGTGTATCAGGAAATGGAATATTTCTCAATCATGTGAGACCACTATGACAACCCTAAAACATCTTTTATCATTTTCATCTCGAAATAATGTTTTGTGAGTTTGTCTGACAGGTGCCTACACTCGTAATATTGAGAATACGTCTTTGAAAATCGCACAGCGCTACTTGTTAACACCGTAGATTCTGGACGCAGGAATGCTGCTCGCAAGAAATGAAAAATTCACAATAGAGAAATATAGCTTAGTTGGTAAACAAAAAACGATCCCTGTTGGTTTCGCAGTAGAAATGGATTACCATAAGTGACTGATTTAGAAGAGTATGTCGTATCTTTCATTCCCTAGTTAGTCCGGGAAACACGATGTAAAATGTCCCCTTTTTAATGATCACTTTGATGTAGACAATGCAATTAAAAAACAAATTGAGATGTTATACCAAATAGTGTCTTTAGCACGCAAAGGACGAAAAGGGTACAGAATCAACATGGATTAGAATTACCACAAATATATCCCAATTATTTCCCAATCCCAAAATAAAATAAATGTTTTGTGTACGCGGAATTCATTTAAATATCGTCTTGTTTGGACGCTTTTGTTGATATTAGTGTGTTTTTGGAAGGAGGACATGTTTCTAATTTTACTGATGTATGACAGATGACCGAACTAGTTAATCCGTCACATCAAAGCCTCGTCTGACCGCCAGAAATCGTCAGAATGGCCGTCTGGCTGGACTGACCACTTTGGTCAGCAGACGCAGCACGAGCATTATTGCTCTCGTGTCACTTTTATTATTTGCCTCAAAAGAAGACAATTTCAGGTGTATACAGTGAGACGGGTTTACATTTCAATACACATAGTTAATGTTCTTTCTTGTCTTAACTGATGTCATGTCAACGTTAATATCCAGGTGAGACAAAGGGAATAATGTTTCTACACACCTTTACCGGCATAAATACAAATGTCTGCTGTCACGCGCTGATCGTCGCTCACGCCCCGAGAACAAAGCTCCATGACAGCGTCACATCACTTGTCGCGGAGATTCCCCGTTTTTGTGATGCCCGTGTTCCCCAGTCGTTTGTCCTTCGCTCAAATCCACCTGTCCCGGTCTCGGCATATTTATATATCAAAACAAATTTGAAGAAATCTACGTGTTTCTCAAGTCTATTTTGATAAAGTTCACCGGAAAATGTGATTTTGTTTCTGTTATATTTTAATATGTAATCACATGAATTGTTTGCATGTCTAAGTGACGTCCCTTTAATTAAACAGCGTTTAATCTATTCCTTTAACGTACACCCTAATCTGATACTTTGGATAAATTAATATTTCACTCTGTCGCTTTTTTTCAACATTGCGATTTGGCAACAAGCGGAGAGACATACATGACGCAAATTAAACTCATTTCAGAATTTAAACCATTCAATTGGGCTATATGATGGTTGTACAACAACAATGATAACAGAAAGGAATCAGTGGAGAAACCGGAGCAAACGAATTTTAAGGACGCGCCTAAGGTGGAACAACGGGATGGGTCACTTATCTGTAAATCCGCATAAAAAAAGGACATCTTTTGTAGCTCGTTACGCCAGGGGCGAGTTTTGATCAAACTTAGATTTACAAATCTATATAAAAAATGTTAGTTAGGTTTGCCGCAAAGTGTAACTCATATCTTCATTTTTGTTGTGAAAACCCACGTGTCCCTTATCAAACGTCCTTTGCTAATTGGCCAATCGAATTTGTTTTATACTATTGCGTCATTGGATCCCCTTTTATCTCGTTGACTCTTTGTCAAACCTATTCCGATCATGATCACCAGTGCATTGGTGACGTTTGCGAGCAAAGACGTGGTATATGGCGCCGAGTGCCCAGACCACCACTAAAAGTAGGCCTACAGGAGCAGTATCGCATTAGGTTCGATGAAACACGGAACACCCATTGGGTTGTTCCTATATCATGTCCACTCAGGGGATATCGTAATCACGGGGCGATGATCATGCTTGTTACGAAAGATGCGAAGCCATAGGCATCGAACGGTCATGTACAGAACATCGAGATAGACTAGCGGTGACGCTGTTACGATAAACATTGCCATAGCTGTTCACCTCAGTTATATTGTTTGTCATAATAGCTGATATCCAATAAATAAATAATGACGATCGCGTCATGTGCCAGTATTAAATATAGGCAAAACTGGTCTAATCTGTCTCTCAGACATCTCCAGCAAATAGCCCGCGGGCTTAATAAGCAGAAAGCATTGTCCCGTGCAGCCGGTGTGGGAGCACACAACGCCCCCTGGCGGTGATAACTAATAGAAACAAATGGATGCCGGGCGGGTATCGGCTGATTATGTGTAAAACAAAGCCAAATTTGAATATTAGATTTAAATGTGTATGTCTGTAATCCTTTATAGCTGACAGTGGCTTTGTACCGCAAGAGACATTTGCATATCGTACACCGGTCGGGAGCGATGTTCGCCAATCCATTAATACAACATCTCGTTTTGAAGGATATTTATTTTGAAAATACGTCAGTTTTACACTCAGCAGACAATGCATAGCGGGTAAATACGTATGTTATTCCAGATAAAACATTAAGCCCAGGACTGAGATCGATTCTGCCCTCCAGTTACAAGCCTTGGTTGTGTAAGGTCCGTGACGTCAATGGTCACGTGCTCGTAGTTATATTTAACAAATTGCCTGAAAATAGATCTAATTTATCATTTTGAAAGGTGTCAAATATGACATAACTATTCAACCCCAGGTGAAATTTGATGCTTCACATGTATTAATGGCAGATGGTATCGTGTTTTATTTGTGTTCCTTAATCTTGTTTTGAATTGTGGTGATTATAATATACTTGATGAATTTCATTAACTCTGTCTCGTTATATAAAACTTCGTTGTTATAGCTCCCATACATACAGGCGAACTAAAAACGAGAAGGAAAATAGTAATAATAGAAAGAAAGAAAGAATGAATGAAAGAAAGAAAGAAAAAATGGATTCTGTTTTGTTTAGCAGATATTCTTCCTTTCGATAACGAGACCCTTCTGTTGTTCTACCCATCATGGTACCCCCCAAAATACAAGATAATAGATTGGTTTATCAGAATATTGGTTTGTGGTCTACGAAACTGTCGGACCAGTTTTCTTTTGTAATCGCTTTAATTCCAAAAGTTAAAAAAAGTTAATTTAGCAAAACCTGCAGTCAGGGGCCGTATTCAGAATTTTCCAAACGTAAATAGTATGATATAAAGCCATTCGAATTTTAATCTGCCAACCCGTAAGTGTTTATTGTCAGCGGACACTTGTCGATTCACATCGAAATTGTCAAATGACCTGCCGAAGGTCACCTGCTAATTGAGATGATCCAACAGTATGGAGCTTTATAAAGATTCTGTTATTTAGGAAAAAAGCGTGATATCCGTTCATGGACGTCCGATGATCTATCCCAGGTTTTTAACCAATGTGTCAGGTGTGCAAGATATGTTTTAATCACACCGAAATGCAAATGAAAACTACATATACCATGGCTCGATATCCACTAGCGTAAGATACAATTTTAATTTTACGAGTAAGTATTCTAAAATAATTGCTATGTATCGCATTTTTTATATAGATAGTTTTTCATGATCTAATCCCCAGTATGCTAATGAATTGACCAGTCGTTGTCACGACAATCATTCTGTTTCTGACCTAATTATGGATACTGGTTACGTAGATTTTTTGTGGAATCCGCTGTTGTTGAGAAAAAATTGTGTTTGAACATTATATATGCTATATTGTAGAAATATCTTTGGCATTGCCAAAAATCACACGCAATGTTTTTTATGGAATAACTGTTTTTTTTCTTAAAAGACCAAAAACGTCAAGACAACGTAATATAAACTAATTAATAAATAGGATTAAACAAATGTGACTTGTTTCCATGATGATGACGATGATGATAAGAAAGAGGTGTTAAGGAATCGTTGAGACACGTAAAGGAGGCGCATCTAGGTACTACGCAGTCTGTGATGAAGGTGATGGTGGTTATTATGTACCCTTAGTGTCAGGGAATTTCGCAATCAAATCTACAACTTAAATCTCTGAAGAGAATGAAATTAGATTGAGTTTCAGAGCATTAAAAGTACAATTGACTAAAAATAGAAGCATCACAAGCCACGTGTTCGTCAGGTATGAAGAATTTAAATCTGCACTATTCCCCTACTATGAAGTATTAAGGGGTGAAGTATAGACTCCCGGGTCCCAGCCTCCCCTGTCTGACCCCACGGGGACTCGACCACAGCCCGTAATTGTAGGTTTGGGCCCCGTTTATATATTATACAAGGGACACATCAAAGCCATAGTACCCGGGCGTGCTATAGCCGGGTACGCGCGTGTGATCCAATCTCGCGCTGAAATCTGTGGAAATCACGGCTAGAAACCTGATTAACACATAAACACTACATTATTCAGGCATTCTCACCGTGCGAGGATACGTCCCCGATAAAATGGACAGCGCATTCGTCAATTATTAAGCCTTGTTACTTTATTTTCCAGCCTGATCTTTGTCGGCCGGCTATCTAACACGTGTTGATACAAACAACAGGATGTTAGCTACATGTACCAAGGTCACGTACGTCCCATATAAGGAGCTAATGGATTGCCTCCCTTTATTTAAATCGCGCTCCGTGTAGGTACTCGCATTCCGATACAGTGTTCAAGTCAGGTAGCATGCTTTTTTACGTTCTTCTGCTGAAATTATGATACACATTTGCAATTTATGTACAAGTTTTTGTTTGCGAAAATTCTTTATTAGATTTTTTTTCAGCTATTCAATATTACGCGCCATTCTTTTATTTGTTTAGATAAAAGGAAACAAAGTTACATTAGGTAATCTGTCTTTAAGAGAATTTTACAGAATATTCTGAAATATTGTAGCAAAAAAAAAAAAAAAAAGAACAACATGAATTTAATTTTGTTTGAAGACGTACAATGTCTGTTATATAATTTATTCTGTCTGTGTCAAAGTTCTTGGTCGGTGTCACGATACTTACCAGGGTACACATCAAAGAACATTCACTGATAACGCAATACGCACGTCCATTGCATGTCATACACCATCTTTTCAACAAAATTTCTGTACCGAGTGCAAGAAAATTTCCCTTCAGAGTGATAAATAAATTTTATATCATTCTAAACTTGGCTCTCAAAGACATCAAAGCAAGGCCATAGGTATATGATATTGCTCGTAAGATAGATGATAAACCGATTAACGCTTTACAAGGCCCGGGTGGCGACGGCCCAGTCCGCCATTGCAAAGGTCTGATTGGAAGGCTTTCATCTGGGATCACGTGCGAAAGGCCGTTCAATCTATCTCTTTCTCTAACCAGACATTTATCAGTTCATCTTCAAAATTCGCATAAATCCAATAAAACTGTAGATATACGGTTTATCTGTCCCCCGATACATCCCCTGCTTACACGAAACGCCCAACCAGGTAGTCAAAAAAACGCCGTTCATGCGCATTCATTGACACCGCTCTTGTTAGTTTCTTTATCTGTATACCCCAAGGGTGTCCGAAGGGAAATGAAAGTTGAGAGAAAAAGCTGTGCTTCATGTATTTTGTATCCAGTTTATCTAGCCACGATTTGATGGACGGGCCGTGCTTTGTTAATTTTCTCTTATCTTCTGTACATCCCATTGTCTTTGCATGTAGCTACATAAATCCTATTAATGTTGCATGTCGGGAGAACATCTACATGATTAGTACGCACGCAAATTCACGCAGGCACGTGATCGGTAGCCGACGTTGACTAATCCCCGGTCCGGACGTGTTTGTAGTCCGCCATATCTACTTAGCTTATCAAAACAGTCAGCTAATCACCAAAAAAACGTCTCTGTCGGCTACTAGGAAAGCCGAGTGTTCTCCTTGGAATGGTCAGGTCTGAGGATGTAATGAAAATAAAGTGGACAAGCATTATTGATTGATAGTCTACAGGTTGTTTGATCTGCTCAAAGCAGAACAACGCGACTGGGCTAGTCGATATATTGGTAGTGTTAAATGGATTGTAGTTGAATATAGATCTACTTGTCTTTGTTAAAATGTATCTAGCACATATTTTGTATCACAAAGGACAGAGTATTGTACATGAGTTGATAACAGGAATTAAGCTTTACATTTTATTTTTTCTGTTTTTTTTAATTGGACCGGAAATCCGACCAAATTATTGTACAAAAGGCACACAAGTGGATAACACACGTCAATACATACAAAGCGCGTATCATACATCTGTTTCTTCTTCTAGTGTAGAAAGGAAATAGTTCTATGCTGTTGAGTTTGACTGTGTTTAGATGGAATATAAAAGTCAGAAAACAAAAAATGGTTCATAAAAATCCAAGCATCATTCGATGTATCTCCACTTAGACACTGGGTATTCATTTCTGCGGGATATTTCGAGAGTTTGCTGGTACAGTTTTAAACAACCATTGAACCAAGTACGCGTTCAATGACGCGGAACCACGTGTTGAGATGTTTGACATTAAAACATGTATAGGCACCAACAGATTGAACAATTAATCCCAGCAATTGATAATTAATTCATACACATGGCCATAAAGGATCCATTCATATCCCCTTAACATCTAATTCCTCCAGATTTCCAATGTTTGTTTAATTTTATCGTCATCATCTATTTCTCCATAAAAGATAATAAAGGGATATAAAAACAAATAAATGTGAATATTTTGACACGCCATCGCTTGATCAGGCCCCTGTGTAAGGCCATTCCGTCCTCTTGTCACGTCACTATCTTCCGGATCAGACTACTACAATCTGAATCACGTTTGGAACACGGTAAATTGGCGTAATTCGGAATTTTATTTAACCTACCAGCATTTCATATTTGAAATTTATGAGTTAATTTTTATGAAAAAAAAATATTGTTAAAAACAGAGTACGGAATTTCTCCGTCAGAAACCTCACGGATATGTCTAGTATTTTCACGGAAAGTTCATTTAAGAAAGAAAAAAATGTTTCGGAGCAATTTAGATATAAATGTTGTCATTCAAAAAAATGACATTTATATTAGGGATAGTGAAATAAACCAGAGAAGAGCAAATCTGTATGTATCAAGATTTTTGATGAAAGAACAACATTAAGATTTATCTTTCTGATTTATCTGTTTATTCATTTATCTATCTATTTAACAGGTTTTATGTCCACTATTACGGCCTTTCGGCATTTCGGCGGATAAGCTTTCCAAATAGTTCACTGGAGGGGCTTGATAACGACAAAGGATGTTCACCCCGTCAGGTAATATGATGACCTGTAGTTAACTTTTAACATCTACATTTTCCGTCAGGATTCAGGCAAACATCTTACGGTTTTATGCAACGACATGAAAAAAACCTTTGTACGTACGTAATATATCTATATATATCATACCTATAAACTTTAATGTAATGTTCAAGATAAAGTTATATATATTCATCGTGTGATTAAAGGCAAATCCACCGTTCGTGACTCATTTAAGGATACTCTAATTTTCAAATACAAATCCGGATTTATCCTTGGGTATTTTAATATATAGAAACTAATACATATAAATTACCTACATATCTCTTTAAGAAAATGCTCTTGCATAATTATATTATTCTATTATGATTATTGTTTATTTATCTGTTTTTATTAAATGGTTTATCTTCCTTCAGAATTTTTTTTATTGTGTCGGAAAAATCATAAGCTGAGAAAACTATTCCCGTTATAGATATCGAAACGATCTGGTCGTTTTCTTCTTTTACTTTTTTATCGTTGATCGTGTCAATATTTCTTGATTTCGTTGAATTTGAGTCTTTGGACATATTAATATTTTCTCTGTTGTCAACGAGGAAGAATGAATATGAACAAAAAAAGGCGAATTTCAATTCAAATTCCTCATCGATCGAGATAGTTGACGGTTGGTGGAATTTAATTCTCGAGATTTCACAGACATGCTCTTGTCGTTCTTCTAAAATATTTGATAAATAGAAATAACGAAATTTAATGAATTATGGACAAGTTCATCTTCCCGTCTAAATTTCAATATCTATTTTATCACTTTTAATTTTCATCAATCATCTCCGTTATTTCAAAATTTAGGTCCTTAGCATCACTAACGTGTCCTAGAGGGAAGAAAAATCTGAAGGATTGGTTATTTGGTTGTGTGTACTTTGTCTGATTTAATTTTTATTACACTTACTTATTCACGTTTGTAGTTTTTGAACAATTTTTGAACGAAAGACAAATGTGCAAATATAAACGGCCTATCAGTTGACATAATTCCACATTGGTGCATCAAACAAGGTTATGATCGCTACCTCAATAAACTCATAAATCCATTCTTACACACATTTAACATTAAGTTTAAGTTGCTGTAATTTTGTCTAGATATCGATATGAAATACGTCATTGATTCATCTAAGCGTCTCTATCGTTCTTAGTCAAACCAGGGTCATATTCGTACACTGTACTATTTCTGATTTGGAACGAGAGTAACGGCAATAATTTGAATCGAAAAAAAATTAACTTTATTAAAACAAATTCTTCAACATTATTTGTGACACTGAACCTCATTGTGAACTTAAGGAACGACATCTGATATAAACTCTCCAAATAAAGAAATTTCTTCCTAGGAAAGATAAATATCGATGCAAATATTCACTTGAAACTATATGGAACATATTTCGTGAAATACGCTACTAAGCAATTGTTGCCAAGACAGAATGTTCTGATGACGAAACGGTGGGAATACAATGTCAAAACATGATGCAATATGCAACGCGTTGCTCCCAATGTAGATTTCTTTTATTGATTTCGAATTCGTTTTTACAGTGTATCGAGAAATGTGGGTTGTTCAAAACAAAAGTTGCGGACAAACATCCTGCCATCAACATGATATCGCTCGAAGATACTTCTTATTCCTGTGTGAAGTTCAACGAGTTCCTTTACATATCTGCTGATGTTTTTAAAACTGCCCCGGTTCTCATATTGAGAACGTGGCTGTATTTGGATTGAAAAATGAAGCCGATAAAATGACTCTTTCAATTACCTGGTCTTATTTTCATTTTTCTTATGAATTTGTGTATCACGATTACCGTTTTACATTGAACTTCGTTTCATTTACCTACCTCTTTTTCTTATCTCTGTGTATGAATTTAAATGTTGTGCAATTGGTAATCACAAAATATTTAATTTTGCTGAAAAAACCTGTAATATTGATTGACTATTGTGGTATCCATTTGACAAGATGTTAAATAATTACCGGATATTTATATCAACCGACACCTTCTGACTAGGTTTTTGTGTGTTCGTGTTTATTATCGTAATTACACCGAAGCACTGACGTGATTTCTTCAGTTAGCATAGACAGGTATTACATCAAACAGATCAAACACTCGTAATCAATCGGTTCTACATGATATCACACCTGTTCGTCGGAATGTTTGACACCTTCCGGTAACAGAAATTCACGAGAGAGTAAATATGTAACAGGCCTGCACAATCTTTGCACATCCCCGGTCGATAATGATATTATTAAAACAGCCCCTCCTCGGGCAGGGTCACACGACGCAAGTTTACTGCGAGTTCCAATGAATTAAATATAAATCCAAGTGATCAATTTCACGAAATCCATGATCTTGAGTCTCCAATGCGCTTTAATCAAATGGAGGTGTTGTGTAATTAGTGTTCAGTATCTTAGACGATCAATGTCAAACATGTAACTTACATAACACGGCGTGAGTTATCCTTGGGATGTTCAAGTCACGACGCCGAAACACGTAATTAAATAAGATCATTTATCCCTGAGAGAAAAAAGGCTTGTGTCGGGTTCAGCATTACTAGGTCATAAGGATGTAATCCGCAACGTTTGAAAATAGTTCCTTGGTTTTTTTTTGTTTTGTTGTTTGTTTTTTTTTTCTCTGTAAGTTATATCTTTTTTTTTCTTTCCAAGATTGCATCCATTTCCTAAAATGTTCCTCCGCCTTGTGACAACTTGTCTGCTTGATTCTCCATCTTTCGTTCTTCACTGCTAATTATGAGTCCCTTTTCTTATATTGATTATCGTGTCTTTCTTAAATCTATTTTAAAAAGTACAGCATTTCTATGGCTTCATCTCCACGTAACATTTTATTTGTGAAAACTTAAAACAGCCCCTTTGATCTCATTGTTTCAATGTCATTATTTTCTCTCGTTTTTTCTTTTAGTTTTACGTTCTTTTTGTACGTCCATTTCCCCAATTCTCATTTATTCATGGAACTCTGCAATTCTGATATATCTTTGGTAATTTTCCTATAGTCAATTAATTATCAATTAGTCAATTGTATTAATTAAGTAATTGATTCTGTGATTCGTTTCTAGTGTTTAATTACATGTAATAAGAACACATGGCAAAGTACAAACCATAATGAACGGATATCACGTGAGGATGTTGAATAATCATTTGTCTTTTATTCCACTTTAGTTTGGAAACATGAAATTAATTATGATACGTATTAATATTTTGGTCTTTGATCTCGTATTTGTTTCATCATATTCAATTATTCTGTAGGCTATACAACAACAGATACATAAAATGTATTTCACTGCAACAGAGGCACCACGACGGATTTATAGAATAAAACAAAACATTTTCAAACAAGATACTTTTCCTGAACATAAAAACATTTATATATTTGCACCTGCAAGAAAAACCAAAATTATCAAAAATTAACTTATCAAATACTGAATATTGAAAAATTTTACATCTGTCTGCCAATACCTGTATAGGAATCACGCGGTATAAATTTGCACGTGCAAATCTCATACCATCACGCCACCTATTGGCAACGCATAACACAGACAAAAAATAATTTCAACCTAATTCCAACTGGTCAAACAGCTGAAATTATATTTATTTGTCTGACGTGGTATAGAATGAAATAGCCAAAATAAAATTTACTAAGTCTGTTAATTTCGCATATAAATCTCATTAAAATCGCTCTTGTTACGAAGAATAATATGATTTCAAAAGCATTAAGAACGAAAAACATTATTTAATGCCTCTGAAACTTTTACGTTACGAGTGGCTTTTCCTTCGAGGCACATTTGTTAAAGTGAAATTCTTTCATTAGCTATCGATAACTTTCCTTTTAAAATCCTACAGTAATTCTAAATAGTTTAATATTTTAACATATGTACTGGCCTCGTCCTTGTATATTTATTTACGGAAATTGCGGAATGCTGAACAGGAAGTATGATAAAGCTATACCGTGCTAACGAGGTATCTCCAGCCGTCAATTTAGCGAGTCGGAAGATGATGGACAAATACTTTGTCCTACGCGGCAAACAGCCTCATCAGTAGACTTATCTGGTGAGGGTAAACAACGGGAGCGTGTTATATATGTTGATGCAGAGTAGATATCGTTATACCGGCCTGTTTGGGCCCCAAATTAACCAGTAACATAGGACTGACCTGTCTAGTTTATGATAAACCCTTCTATTGTAGACCCTATAACAACTTGTCCGATGTAATCACTCTACACACTGTAAACCGAATAGAGTTTCCATATGGTGTTGCCAACTCTAGTTTGACCTTCACAAATTGCACCTTAGTTATAATTTATGTATGTTCTGATCGAGCCAAAACTTCAGTTTTTGTATTCAGAACCTTCAACTTCCGCGTGAAACACATGGATATTATTGGTATTCAGATCAGTGGATGGGTGTTGCTTTGGTTGTGTTGGATATGCTTGCTCACGTTTGACGTCACGTGTCATAATGTGTGTGTGGTCGGTCTTGTAGTACAAGACACGTGTCAAGGTGTGAAGTAATGTATCCATCACTTAGAAAATTTTCTATTCACCACGTTTTGTTAAAACAGGTATTTATGAATTTGCATACTAAAACGTTATCTGACACACGAATTGAAATGAATTACAACTGTTTAAATGTGTGAACATGTACTTCATTTCAAGGCTTGTCAGAAGAATGTTGATAATAAACAAAAAAAAATATGACAAATACCAAAATGTTGATACAATATAAGCTACCAAGATTGAAATCCATACGGCTTTGTTCGATCGCAAGAGACACTAAAGAGCAAAGCGCCATTATTAGTGGAAAGACGCTAACAAATATCCTTGTTTTTTTCTGCACCAATCAAGAGGTTTTCTAGCAAATTGGAATCGTTTCCCTGATTCTCTTCCTTCTGTGAAACATCTGTCTTTCCCCTAAATATTAAAGATAATTACTTTTTTTTTCAACCTTTCACTGATTGTGATCCATATTTTGCCGTGATCACATGTTCGCGAAAGAAACAAATAATTAACCGTACAATAGGGTGAGGAACAGACATTTTAAATTTTACAAAATAATTTCCAGTGCTGCATAAAAATGTTTTTGAAAACAACAAACTTCTAGCACATCTTTAAAACAGACAATCACTTCAAGATGAAGTCACTTTAAAAAGACCGGTTATATACATTTGTGATAAATGTTCTGAATACCCAGGGGAATATAATCACAGATATTTAGAAGTATTCTCAACACTACCTAAAGGCTTAATTTGGCGCGTCGTTTACCCTGGAGACGGCGTGTACCTGTTACCTATTGATATATGTAAACTCTAATAGGGTCCCGAATAGAGGCTAAACTTGTGTGAGCACCTCTCGTGCCCCATCCATATTTAATAATACCTGATGCTCGGCCAAAAACAATAAACACAGCAATCTTGAGTTCGCTCTGCCTTCAAAGGCAAGTGCAGTCATCCTTCTAATCCCTTTATCATTTTATTCATTACTAATTGCTGCTGTCGATTTCTTTTCTCCTGTGACTTCACTTAATCAAAGCTAACTCATTCTGCACAGCGCCAGCCGGCACAATCAAACCACTTCCGGTGCGCAATGACATGCGCGCTGACTTCTTGTTTGATAATGGATCGGTTTAGGGGAAATCTACATCACATCACTTGATCAAATTGTTTTCGAATGCAAATGTTCAGGCGTGCTGTCTGTCTCTTCTCTCAGACATGGTGTCGTGGCATTCATCCGTCCTGTAAACAAATAACTGCTAATTATACACACTGATTAAAGTGGCTTCAGCACGCATCAGAAGCAGGGGACGAATACTTAAAGAAATTAACGTAGACAATAATTCGACAGTGAAATAAGGCATTAGTAATTTGTTGACTTCCATAGTTTTTTATGTTGCATACATATTTAACACGAAGCCTGTTTGCATGAGGAACTCTTTAAATCCACCATATTATCAGTACGATTAAATATATTGTTGGTACATTTGTGTACACAATACCATTTGCATAAAATCGTTACAAAACATTTGTTCTTAAGGAACAGAATTAGTCAATGATGTTGAGTTAACAATAGCTGTTGTGGGTGGACTTTGCTAAAGACCAAAATGTTCGTCCAAATTAACAGGAATACTTGATTGTGTACATCGATTGGCATTTACTTAGGCTCATAAAACTAGGTCATATGTTGAATCCTGGTGTCAATTCCATCGATGTGATTTATTGTAGAACCGATTACGGAATGAATTAACGTAATGAAAAGTAGAACGTGTTATTGATAAAACATTCATTCTGTATTGACACATTAAAAGCTACAAAAAAGTAGCTCAATATGTGTTAACAGAAAGGGAAATGACAAAATTCTGGCTCCATCAACAGACTTTCAACCGGCAAACAAACACTCGTTGTAAAATTTCCCCGGAGCTGTTAGCTTCAGGTCATCAACGTTACACCATTCCTGTAATGTAGCGCTGTGCCATTTCGTAAAGGAGTTACGGTCAATGATATTTGTTTTACTGTATCATGCCGATTTTATTGGACATGTTTATCCGGTATCAGCCTCCGTTTGCCATTTTGTAATACAGTCACATTTCTCATTAGCGGTGCACACAGGACAATGCTGATAGCGTCCAGCACAATACGCCATAATTAAATTATATCTCGTATTAGAGGGATCGCTCCATCAACAAATTGAACGGCGGCAAGACATTTGAAGGCAGAACTGGAGCGGGAGGCCGACCCGATAAGACCAGCCTCTCAGCGATCAGTCACATGTAAATCAAATAAGGCAAACACAAAGTGATTATCTCCACTGCGATATTAAGAATAGTTCCTTTTTATCATGATTGGTTTACGTTGAACACATTGTGCCCAAACTAAATTCAATAGTTATTAGTGTCCCGGAACCTTCTACCGTGTCTATTTGCCCGCACTTGTTTCCTTAGATAAGACCGCCCTGCTACCGATCATCGTTCACTGTGTCCTAGAACGACTGTCGTCTTCCAGTCGTTAATCTCTTATCTAAAGCACGTCTGATTTCCCGCAGGCATTTAATTATTGAAAGTAACCTTCCAAGTCCCCCAAACTCCAGGCAGGAGACGGACAGGCCGTGTGGAGCCGCCTAACCAAAGTCCGTGTGTGCCCAGTAACAAGGCGCGGAGCCAACACACTTACTGCGCCGCCCTAACTCGGCCGACGCCCGAGGGACCGTGCCTCTCAATACGCGTGTATTACATAGCAACTCGTGTAATTGCAGTGTAACTAGACCTCCGCAGGTTATAATACTATAAGTGGTTACAAATCAAACGGCATACGAAGACTGCAGAATTAGATAACGACTACAAACTCTTAAGGCAAAGACAATGTTTCTTTCACATCAGTGATGAAGGCGCCGATATTTCAAACATAACTTTCCATTTTCCTAGAATAGCAGTACCAAGACAGCAATTTGTAGTACAAGCCAATGATCCACTCTGTTGAAACGAAGATACAAACCATTTTGCTGAAACATTCCGCCTGTGGACAGTTGCGAGCTTTACGTCAAACGGAGGGTAAAACAAAACCATATTTTGTTAAACAGAGAGTTATTGAATTGACAGTCGCAATAATCCACACGAGACGCATTTCAACTAGGTAGTCATCAGATTCATTTTTCCATCATCATTGCAGGAGGGATAATATTGCTAAGGGAAAGACGCAATCATTTAAAGCTATTGATCTTACGTCATACGAAACCGGAGAGTTTCTATTTCTTGTTTAATAGATACTCATAGCCCAGTTTGATAAAGAAAATCCATTAGACTTAGAGTGCGTAAGATCTCCTCAAAACGATGCTATGACGTATATAAGGAAAAATTTTTTTTTCAGGATTTTGTATATAACTCTTAATTATTGTTTATCCTTTTCAATGTATGGAGTCAATTTTGTGAAATAAAAATAGACAAAATGAATAATAATAATGAAAAAAAAACTAAGTGCATATTATATCAGTGCGATTTTACGATTGAATAATAAGGACATTCAGAAAATGATATCTGCAACTTGTTAATAGAAAAAAAAAATACTATGCAGACAGCATCGACAAATCAAATTATAGTCTTTTCAGATCAAAGAGTCAAGATCGTATCCAGAAAGTGATAAACTCGTTGTCATGCAATCAAAACAGATTAAGAGAGAAGTATAACTTTGAGTGAATAGCATGTCAACCAGTTTGAATTTTTGGTGTATAGTAATACATTGCCTTCAAACGGATGTACAAACATAAATATTTATCTGACGTACTGCAATATGTCTCTAAATATAGGGACACGAGTGATAGAAGCTTTGGTAAGCACACAAATATGAAGTAAAATTTATGTTGTTCACTGATTGGAATTCCGTTTCAAATGATAAAACTAGAATAAAAACGAAATCTTTTTCTTAATTAAGATCGTGTTTCTACAACGGACACTTGTATCGTTTCTATCACGTTAACTAACCCATAACATGCATGCTTGGGTATCCTGATACCCGAGAGGCAAACATTCATAGATTGGTATCAAAAGATCCACACGTGTTGTGAGGTTATATCAGAATACCGAGACAATTCATTAACCATTACGATTCACACATAGATCAGCCATTTTGATTTATTTATATCTGTCAAGCTTTAGACATAAATAATGTAGCTGAAGTACTGCAATGAGATAGTGTCAAGCGTGATCGAACGATACAAGTCTTTTAACAGATCCAGAAATATGTATTTGAGTTTTGAGGTATATTGATATATAGATACAGACGTACAATAGTAACAATGATTAAAAACCGAAATTAGAAAATTAACACTCATTGATGTATCTATATTCTTTGCATTCCTCCCAAAATCACCATCATTACCGCCTTTATCAAACTGAACTATGCACCAACCAGTGTTCACTCTTACGTTGAGGTCAATTTTGTATTTCCTTAGTTTTGATCCCAATGTGTTGACGTATTGTCATTCGTTCTGTTGATTGGTTATCAAATCGAAGGATGAAATCTACAAACGAATTGAAATATAAAACAAAAGACACAGAGATGACATCAACGTTAATACAAAGACTACAACGGCAACTGAGAAGTTGCCGAAGCAAAGACATCGGAACCCAAATAAAAGTTTTATACCTTGTTCTTCTTTGAGAACGTGACATTACTTACTTTGACTGACCAGACTTACATGGTGGATGTCGTCGATGAAGTAGAAGACTCTTCTGAAAATCTGGTCATATTCTCCTTGTACATTTTCAGGTGTCTCAGTATTAATCATTCGTTTGTACATACTTTGTCTTACTTTTATTGAATTTGGATTATGATGATGTTGACATGATGGAATTTTCTGGTTCTTTTCTGTAACACAATATTTGATAGGTCGTGCAAATTGATATTTGTGGTACGTCATCTGCAGATTTATTGATCACATATAATACTGAAAGGTGACGTGAGAGACAAATAATATTTATCCAAACATTAACATATCTTTTCCCAATAACAATATAGACACGAATCTCCTTACACAGAAGAATTGTCTCATCCATATGCAATACAAATATGAAGGCGCGTTTGCAGATCGTCGCAGCTTGATATTAGTTTCAACAGATCAAGTAAGAAAAACCCTGCATTTTAGAGTATTTCCCATCCCTCTTTATCTAATATAGTTAAATCTAAATCAATTTTTATTCACTCGATTAAAGAATCACGTTGAACATTTTCCTTGATGCTATTAATAGAAAAGAAGAAATTGGGCGATTTTTTTCCCCTCTTATTTTATTGATTCATAAGAATTACAATTTTAACATGTAAGGACAGTTTATTTTCTTGTCTGTCTTATTTCTGCTGTAGATACACTTAAGCGACGGTGAATGAACCGGAAAGTTTGCCTTTTATTCTGTTGAAATATTGGTACCAAAATGATAAGTATACCAAGAGTGGTTTGATTAAACAAGGTAAGGTATAAAAAGCTCGAAAAGAACTTTCATTTTCTTATTAATACTTGTAAACTATCATCATTTGGAAAATAATTATTTCACTTTCTATAGATTTCAACAATTTATAGGAAATGCTCTAGTCAACCGGTTACCAGTTACTAGACACAGGTAGGTAATATAATACTAGTTTTCTCTTAAAGATAACGACACTTATATTAGTTTTCTTTTCAACCCAAAAGCACCTAACTCTAGTTTTCTTTGCAAGCTTAAGACGCCTACTAATTGTTCCCTGTTCAAACAAAAGGCACCTACTACTTGTTTTCTGTTCAAGCTAAAGGCGCTTACAACTTGTTTTTGTTTAAAATAAAGGTACCTAACTCTAGTTTTCTTTGCAACCTAAATACATCTACTACTTGTTTTCGTTCCAAGCTGAGGACACCTAATACTAGTTTTTCGTTCAGACTAAAGACAACTGCGTGATAGGACTTGGTTTAGTAAGATGGAGACGAATTAGCTAAGAACGACACAACAGTACATCAATTTTAGATGGTTGTAAAGGTGTCGTACCAATACGTCTTCATAACAATGCACAATCAGTCAACATCATCTGTTAATGTTGTTAATGTACCTTCATTTTTCTAACAATGTTTCTTTCTCATTTGTATTCAAAACAATAACTTGCATGCTATTCAAGTTAAGCTACTTCCTAAACGTGTATGAAATGATATATACTGAATAGAAAAGGGACGTATCACTATTTTATTTGCTAGGTATCATCCAAATAAGCATTGTATTTTATGTTCTTTGCATATGTATTTGTAATTTGGTTTACTTTTTTCCTGTATGTATTTGTTCGTTTAAGATTGTACAAAAGACACACAAGTGAATAAACATCTTTCCATAATTCAGATTAAGACACAGTAGAGCCAAACAATGAATTTAAAGTATCAAACAGCTGTTTTGTCCTACTAGAGCTCGTCAGTGATGCTAAAGGTCTGCATTTGGAGCCTGGGAGGCGATTAAGGATAATCCAAAGTGATTAAAAGAAAAGTCAGAATCTAGACGGGGAGATGCAACAGACCCAACCAGATTTGCAAAACATGAAATTACGAAAAAGAGATATAGATATTGGATTGCAAACATTTCTGATTTATAATACAATGACATCACTAAGGTTGATATTGTTCTAAATCAGAATTAGCATTGGGATGTTTATTAAAAAAGAATGGCAAGTAAATTGTAACACCATCACTGATTATCAGTTACTTTAGCGTTAAAGTCGTAGATTTATTTTCCTAGATCAATACTTTTCGCATTATTGCCAACAATGGAACAATATTATATCTCAAATACGTTATGAGCAAAACACAATCACAAAAGAAAATAATATAGAAGGATTAGGGCGTAACGGTGTCAGGGTTGATTAATTTTTCTACGAATACTTCATGATATGTTGAAAAGAAATTGGTAAAACCCGCACGTCGCTGAATCTTAGATGAAATTTAAACTGAACAGTGTTGTATATTTTGAAACATTTTCTTGGGGTTGGTAATGTCAATAGAAAAAAGTTCATATAACACAGCCAGTAGAAGACTGATTAGAGCGTGCCGTTTCGATGGCTACACGGTCGCCTTCATCAGACAAATGACCAGTGTTGAGCTCACTAGCACTGACGTATTTAGTGTACGAAATGGAAAGTGATATACCAACTTTTTCGGCTCTACTATAATCATATGTTCAGTAATGTCGAAATAGTGTGACGAGATGGTGAACAGATAATAGATAAACATATACACAAGATGGTTACAATGTTGAAACATTTTCTTTAGGTTGTTAATCTAACGTACGTTGGTGTTACAGACTCGATTGGTACAGATATTCATGTACAGCACATGCCTTCACATGTATTTCTAATTGATTGCAGCAAAGATCGGTTTTGGTAGTGTATTGTGTAATTGTTTGCTTGTTTTCTAGTGTATTATCACTTATTGCAGTACTTCGATTTTGGGGTATTCTGTGAGCCGTCCTTTAATTAAATTGCATAATTCGTTTCTTAATATGTCATATATTGCTAATCAATTAACTGAAAATAACATAGATTATCATTTTACTTAGGATAAAAGCTATAGGAATTGGGTTACAGTATGTTCGTTTGTTTCCGGCAGTAAAACTGAACCATCTTTTCTGATATCAACAGTTGTTACTATAATCCGTTCCCTTTTAAGTGAAATTTTATTTTGTAGAAAACAGTAACGAAGAAGAAAACGGTAAACATTCTGGAAAACATGGTTTTATTCCCTGTGTAGTTTCATTTGTTAATAGTTTTCTTGTGTCATTGAATTCAAAGTTTGAAACGTTTTTGTTGTTTTATGAAACAATTCTATAGACATTGTCGTACTGGTAAAATTAATGATATATATTTCAAATTGTACATCAGTATCATCTTTTATACATTCGAAAGTCACAATTTAAAAATCGACTACCGAAAAGTCCCCATCGATTATTTTTTTTCGAAAACGAAATAAGAGCATGTTGATTCGAATGATATCTTCACATGCTAATCTGTCGCAGTGTGTATAGTATTTATCATAATAAATTTATTATCTTTCGATGTTAGAAGAAAAAGAGGAAGGTTTGTACAGTAATCTTGTTCATTATTTTTTCCGTCTTCGGAAATATCGTAAAATAATGGTGCTCAAAAAAGCATCCTTAAAAAAGTCTGCAAGGGATTACACAGATTTCGAGAAATACAGAATGCTGTTTTATGAAATTTTATGGCAACTTTTATTTATTTTTTCGAGATGGTTCTTACACTGCGGTTGTCGTCGGTAAAGATAACTTCACATACCCTTACAACTTTGAATTAAACATATTTTATTGCAAAAATTATTACAACAGGATTAGGTACAAGTTATTACAACTTATGAAACACCCTTTCCCCAATATATAAAAAAATATAATTAGACAACGCAATAGCCATATTTTGTTATATCTATCTATCCAATGATATCCATGTAAATATTTCCTTTGTTCATATTTTGCCATTTTCCCTTAATTTTCTGTTTGATTTAAAACTTCATTCATTGAAATCAAGGAGAACGCAGACTCTTATACATCAACCACTCAGCTCGATATTCTACTACAAAGAAAACAAAAAGAACATTTTCCCGCCAAGATATACAATAAGCGTGATAATTTCGATTTCCTTATCGTGAGTTTTCCATTTCCGGATAGCAATGGCCATGCACCCCTAATCTATGTTCATTTTGATATCTACATATCGCGGTTGATTCGATATTCTACTGCTTGTTCAAAGTCTATTTTCGTGCAAGTTGTTGGCAACTGACCGACAAACCCAGAGCACAGGGTTTCGAGATATGCAGCTTGATGAAGATTATGGAGAAGTCGTCATAATGATCTCATCGAAAAAGAATCTATTTCTTTGTTCGATACGAAGCTAGCCATGTTTGATGTTTGTTAGTGTTGGTTTCCTTATTGTTCACTTTTTGCTTATTTGGGAACGTAACTTACTTTAATTCACCAAGATTTGCATTGCGGATATCGGCGATGAAGTAGAAGACGCTTACTCTTCCGGAACACCTGTTTATTTTTTCTCAATTAGTAATATCCGTGTAAATCTTTCTTTTAATATCTTACCATCGTTTGAATTATGGTTCCGTTCACATTTTTTTCGACAAGTCAGTTTTCTTGTGTAAATGACTTTGTGAGACGATTTTGGGACTTATTCTTGAATAAATTAAATGAATTTTGATACCATAACAACTGCACAGATTATTACTAGGTAAAGAATATGATGAATGGAACAGTATCAATTTTCTTTCTTTTTTTTCGGTTGGCCATGTAGAGCTCTGTTGAAGCGAATGCTGAATAATTTTAATAATGGAAACATATTAATTGGTCCTTTTCACCGGTTGCTGACCCTAATGACCTTTTATGTGCTGTATGATACAAATATACACTTGACATGGCAAATAAATTCGCTAACGTTTGGCATGTCAAGTGTTTGATTTTCCATATATATACGATACATAAAGTTTTTATTTTTTTAATTATATATATACATTCAAATGGATTTTTATGAAAAGGTGTGTTTTTAGATAATTTCTATCAATAAATTAATATAAATATGGAAATTTTGTAAAAGTCTTCTCATATTGCTGTCATTAATTCAGCATATCGAATGGATATCCCAAGACTTATCTGAGCATTTGTACCACAGACATATCCATACCTGAAAAATAATTAAATTGGTTTCCTAACATGTGAACAGAGTAATACTTTGTGAAGAGTCGGAGGCATTTAACTATCAGAACGTGCTTGGAATACTATTTCCGGTCTAGTATATATGTTCACTTCCTGTCAGCAAAAATAAAAACCGCTGTCAGGAGTTGAGAACGTTCAGACCCCATACCACTTACGTCTGTAGGATTTTATGTGCTCTGAAGTTTACTTATGTGTTAGGCCTGTAGTGTTGTGTTCGTATTGGTCTTAATCAGAGCTGTTGTACGCCGCAATGTCACATGTCAAAACCACGGATAAAGTATTCCAACGTTTGTGTCGTGAATTCTAATTCGCCACTCTGGGTTCTCATCGTGGTTTTTATCGCATTGCCGACATATATTTCATCCGAACACCCGTCGTGAACACTCCGTGGAATGTGTTAGGAAGTGTGAGGGTCTGGACGGGTTCTCGTACATCAATGTTCAGTTAGACTGAATTTAAAATTTGAATTAATATGTACTAAGGAATATCTACAAAACAAATGATTTGTTGTTGGCTCAATTGTTGGAGTATTGGAGTCAATACATATTTTTATTCCTCTACTTAACAATTTTTGTCGTCTCGGGTACTGAAAGTTGCTCGCTATTTGTTTCATTCAACGTACAGTTAACCTAAATTAATATTAGCGTCCTGGAAATCGGACTTTCTTTTAAAATATTCAAAATTTAAAAAAAAATAAATAAAAACCAAAGACGTGAAAAGCAAAAGATAAAAAGCTGAAAAACTAGAAGAAAACAACAAATAAATAAATTAATTAATAAACATTAGGCGTACAACTCATATATCGATTGTAAAATGTTTCAGAAAACTCAAAATTAAAAAAAAATGGCATTAATATTAGAATTGCGCATGATACTAAGGTAAAGATCACACTTTTTTTTTTAAAAAAGAAATTAGTATAACGTTTGTATGGAAATGTGGCGAAATTCAGAACACGTGTGACATTCCTAAAGAAGTTTATTTGTTAACAAACTGCTATCTCTCAGCCATGAAAACAATTGCTATAACGTTGACACGAGGCTAAAGGGTATATCAACAGAATTAGATAGTTACATCAAGTTAGATAAGAATTTATATGTACATTCTTTGGGTCAGAATTTGAATGAGATAAATTTGTATTCATGTAGAGACTATTTATGATATGTTGGATGGTGAGAGATGGTGTGATACCCATGTAAACATTCACGAGAATGTTTATGATTACATTAACGTAGTTAGTGTTAGCGGAGTGAACATCAGTGGCAGGAATGTAGACCCGATAACAGACTGGGATGTGTAAAACAAAGATAGGCGGAAACGGTGACAACGCGACCCCTGTGTTTCAACATGGCGTGTTTCAGCGACCCCGCCCCACTGCACGTAAAACTTAAACCGATACCTTCGCGAATCAGTGTTGAAATTGCGTCGCATTACAACGAATTCGAAAATTTTGATCAGGAAGAATTTTGAACAAAAATTAGTTAGATCAATTCTATTTACGTCATTCCAATATATTGATATACACATTTTCAATTTATTGTCATCTTCATATTGTTTTTGCGGAGTTTTCACTTTGTAATTATTTATGATGTCCCATTATGTTAATGTCAATGTGATTTCCGCTTCCTGTTTCTAAATCTTCAACAATTGCGTTTGAAAAATTTGAATAACTTGTTTTCTATATTATCGATTCGAATAGCTGATTGAAAACAAAGGAATATGTTGGATAGCGACATCTGGCAAATGGAAGTTTTAACAAAAAAAAAATCATCATGATAGATGCCTATTTAATGTCTTAAAAATATATTGATCATTGATTAAACGAAGGTTTAGAGATTGGATGGATGCGCAGTTTCCATATTGTCGTTTAGCTCTGTAACTTGACAACAGTACTATCCTGTATGCACCTCGTATACAACAATGATCGAGACATTTCTTTTGTTGTCAATGAGTACATATACTTCATTTGAAATAACCCAGCGAATTTTGTTGAATATTTTACGTAACGGTTTGAAATATTTCATGCCTTCTTCAATTATATCTTAAAACAAAACGAAAAAAGACTTATTTAGCACAACTTCCAAACATCCTTTTTCAGGCGATATGATGCCTTAGCTCGATACCCAGACCAACGAAATATTACTATTAGTATAATATATATAAATGTGAATGGGTATATTATCTGAAAAACAATAAATTGACAGAAACCATATCTATGTCCTTTTTGAAACAATCGCTAACTGCTTTTTGCGCATTTTGATTTCCCAGAGTGTGTAAAGCGTTCATCCCGATCAAATGTCACGATGTCAAGCACTTAGAACGCTTTAAGAGTTTAACCCACGTGAGGTAGATATGATATTTTTTTCTTTACATCACAGTTATCCTGTTTAGTTAGTACATTGGGCGGTTATAACATCCACATATTTTGCTAGAATGTGCTTGATTTTGTTTAAATCTTTATTGGATTTGCTACTCAGTCTATATTGTATTTAATCTGTTTATCACTACCAAATTTCATATATTTCCCAGAAATTTAAAGAAAGAACTTATTTTAGGTATATTTATTTTCCTGTTTTTGTTTTGTAGATTTCTGCCACTCCCAGATTTGAAAAGACTTGAAACAACATTAAAAGCTTCCAAATTACAGCATTTTGTCTATCATATATATATTGCGTCTGTCTTATCAAAAACGTAAATAAGGTCTCCTTTCACTCCTGTACATACTTGGTAAACAAAATCGACACACCGCCAACACGTTCTGTTTACTGTTGTATCAGCTTTTTTTTTTTTTTTATTAATTTTTTTTCCATTTTATTCGTCCGTGGTTAAATGTTTGAGTGTCTGTATTTTTTATACCTCCTATCGTACTTTTTTTCAGTTATAACATCACCGCAATATTCGAAACTAGATGTCATTTACCTCCGTAGTTTAAGATTCAACTGTTTATGTAGTTTTTATAGTCATGGCACGGCGTTATATCACCTAATGAATTACGCTGGGATATATTTAGACATTTTTTGAATTCCCTATGTGTGGTATGTACAGTGTACCCGCGATAGACGGCCTCTCCGTGAACTTCTGGTTTACACCCTCACTAAGTAGCCTATGATTAATGGCAGGGCGCTGGGACATTACACTAATGTTAAAAGATTTGGGATTTAAATAAAGCAGAATTATCTCTTTATTATTAGTTTGTATTACATCGGACAGACAAGTGATTTAACAGATAACGGAGTGAGACAGATATGCAAAAAACTATCGGGAATGAGACATCAAAGATCCCGTCGTGAGAGGAAACAGATCGACACGTAGCCGACAAGCTCCTCGTCGACCAGGACTATATCAGATACAAACTAAAACACTGAAACAAAAATAAGACGTAATTTTATTTTTTGCTTTTTGATTTGAAATGAAATAAAATAACACACATCTAAGATTTATTTGTAGTATTGCACCCAACTCACGTTTAGAAGGAGTTTATACGTGTATAATTCCAGCTTCCTGTTGAAATTCCGGATGGACTATGGTAGATGATGTGTCTTAAACTCGGCGATAACACTAATTGACTGTGACGTTTTATGTACTAGTGAAAATAAATCTGAAAAAATAAAGACATTTCCACTTTGTCACTTATACAGATATCTAAATGTTCGATGGTGTTAAACAGGAGAAGAAACATTCTATAGTATTAAGTAAAACGGAAATTCTTAAACATTTTCCATAAGTACATGTCCGTTGCCTGTTGTGTGTTCACGTGTAATCTGTTAATAAGAATGGAGAGTGTAATCAACTTGTATTTAAATTTCAAATGATATTTCCTGGCACGAACATTCGCCGGTAATGTAGTTTAGGCATATTGAACATAATAGCCGAAGTCATTACTAGAGAATAGATTTGTACAACCAATCCACCTCAAAGATTGCAAGCAATGTTTTGATAAATAGAATGCTAAAATCAAATCTCTTTTTTTTATCAAAAAAGATCAGACCTTTGCTCCGCAGATTAGACATGTAAGTGCATAGGAAGAGAATAAGAACGTTTCACGGTGTTAGTCGTCCTTTGTGATGGAGGCACGATGGATCTGATGGTCGCTAAGTCCGTCTGAAATCTCTAGAAATACGTGGACCACATAGCGAGGCTTGATCTAACATCGGGCAATCAAATGAACATCACCATTGATCGGGGTTTAAATGACCTCGTCTATAAACTTTAAAATGTACCGAGGTGAGGTGGCGACAATGCAGTATGGAAGATGGGCATCCAATTCAGAATTTATCAGACTGAGTCAGATAGCTGGTGGAGAGGTTCAGTTTAGTCGGGCACGTAGTAAGTAGTGTGTGAGGGTATCGGACGCACGCCTCTGCGAGAGTCGTTTGGAATAGTTTAAACTCAGGTGGTCTAGGTGTAAAAATGATATGATAATTCTAAGTCAATTCCAAGATAGATGTGATTAATCAAAATCATTGATAACATGTGGTCAATGCCCCCTGGTGTCCCTCTAAGTCCCTAATGACACTGCGTCACTGTCAATCATCGCCACCTCCTAAGTCATAACCCAAGCTCGCTTTACACTACAAGTCGGATTGAAATCAGATCCTATTTGATAATTAAAATGATATACATTTTTGTTGGGGTGGATGTAGGCAGCTTGTGTCACGTTCAGGATAAATCTTGACATTTGTCTCCGAATCTAGATTGGCAATGTAACAGGCTTGTGTGGGTGTCCTGCCACGCTGCTTCGACACTCCAATGCATCTTATTTGTTTATATCAAATAATAATGAAAAAAACAAAACAGTACTTAGATGATATCTTTGGATTGTGTATCGGGTACCACGAGGTCTGGTGAGGATCACACCTCCGTGCTGGTAAGCAGGTGCCCCATTCCGGGGTTGTACGTACATTAGACGGGGTAGTGCAGGGAGTGACAATGCGAGGTAGTGTAGCGGTTGTCATACAACTGATCGGGTGGATAGCGTTTTGTTGTGCGACCAAGCAAGCGAATCATGCTTACATATCGCAACAACACATACCATTCAATTCGACGTGTCCTTTTACATAGAATCTGTGAAATATTAATTGCAGGGGTGGTGGGGGTCATACCACCCAGGTGTCGGATCCTCTCGTCAGCGCGCGGGCTACTGAGGGCGACGTGACGTCACTTTCTCTGCATATTGACTGGGATTATGTTAATGTCGATTTAAAAACATATCGATCAAAAGACAAACCCTAATCATATTGGTGTTGTAACCGAACAGATCTAAATATATCGATGCCCTATATATGATCGCATTAGCGAGAAACATCTGTACGAACACGATGGTACTTAATGTGGTGTAAACAGCCCCAGGTGTGTATCGACTTCCCGTCAGTGCCTCGTTATATAAACATTACATATTGTATTCTTTGGATTTGAACCTCCTCTCCTTTCATAATATCCGTCATTCTTCATAATTTCTTCGTATGACATATTGCCAACAATATATTTTACTGCGCTATATGCTAATGCTGACTTCTCCAGCTAACATCTGCATCATCATATGTACACGTTTACTTTGGTATATTGTCGTCTAAATCAGTTCTGCTTTTGTTCTCTATTGTTATTTTTTTTACTTTCTTATTTGTAAAATGACTAGAGAATACAGATTAATAACGTTAGCACATTCATAGTGTAAGTCATTAAAAGAAGGAGGACAACACGTATTCATATTTTGCCCTCATATGTTAATGTTATGGTACATTTTGCCCTCATATGTTAATGTTATGGTACATTTTGCCCTCAGGTGTTGATGTTATGGTACATTTTGCCCTCACGTGTTGATATTATGGTACATTTTGCCCTCAAATGTTGATGTTATGGTACATTTTACCCTCATATGTTGATCCTGTAGTATATTTTGACTATATATGTTGGTGTTTGGTAATATTTTGGCCTTATATGGTGTGTTATAGTTTACCATATATGCTGATTTTGGATAATATTTCAGCCTTTCAAGTTGTATAATAATTCACCATATATGTCTGATGCTGTGTTCTAATTTACCATACATGTTGATGTTGGGTAATTTTTTTTGCCTTATATGGTGTGTTATAGTTTACCATATATGTTGATGTTGGGTAATATTTTTGCCTTATATGGTGTGTGATAGTTTCATAGTCTACGACACTAAGATGTTTAAATCTATATTTTCATTAATTATATCTTTGATATAGGTCGAGTTGTTGACTTTCATGTTGAAATATAATGTTTTAAAGATAACAAAAAATCTTTAAAATGAAGTAGGAAAAACAGGAATACATTTTTCATTGGACTTTTCCCACAAATATGAATGTAAGGGCGAATAAGCAAAGCCAATTAACGTAAAATCTGAGTTATTCAATTGATATTTCAATTTATAATCTATCAGTGACACAATTTTGGAGAAGCACTGACTGACTGTTGTATATATATATATATATATGTACAATGTTGACTTGGTGACAACATTTTTGATAAATAGCATGACAGACGTTCCCTCTCTAAAACGACCCGGATGCCCCATATTGAATGAAACAAAATGATCAAATGTCTTTACTATAAACATATACATAACCTCAGAAGGAGATTCCATCATGCCACAAACCGGAAGTGCTTGGTTAAATTACAACCTTTGGTATTATAGGAATGTTACTTAAATACCTTATTTGGTATATGACAAATTGATATCATTTTTTATGACAAACTCAGGTTTGTTATGATCAATGTAAACATTACAAAAGCAAATACAGAATTTTAAAATCAAACATAAAATGTTACGTAAGTTTTGAAAATTGTACAAAATATTAGAAATAGCGTTAATTATCCAATCCTGGCGCCAAAGTATATAAATACGTACAGGATTGATGTCAAATATAAAAATCCATGTAACATCAACACAACAGCGCTTAAAAATCCCATTTTCAAAACTTAAATTCCAAAATCCATAATCACATAGACAATATGTCAAGTCCAATTCCTACTTGTAACATGTATGTACAAATAGATCCTGATATCAATAAGGATTTAGAAATTGATATAACACAAACAACGTAATCACATGGTCGATGAATCAACGAAAACAGCTCTAATTTTTCAAATCACCAGAACATCTTTCGAAACTTATAAAAAGGGAACTTAACTTGTTAATCTCAGTTTACCTGTTACAATGTCGAGACGAAACTAAATCGGATGTATGTTTTCTTACCACATTTGGCAGTTCGTATTTCCTGCAAACAAATGAAACTATTTTATCATTAGCTGCAAAGATTGTACAAAAGACACACAAGTGAATAACACTTTTTAAAAAATAATTTAGAGTTAGATGCAGTATAGCTAAGCAATGAATTAAACTGCGTCATGCAGCTGTTTCGTCCTTCTAGGAGCCGTCAGTGATGCTAAGAGCCTAAATTTATTTACGAATCAGGTTGTCAATTTGATAAGTAAACATTAATAAAATAAACGCTTTGAGTGTCTGTTTCTTTATGAATACAAGGATTTATACGAAGGATCTACAAATTAAAGCTTAATTCTTTTCTCCATCACACCGATTTTGCTTATGATAATTGCTACATCTTGTGCTCCAGAAGTTAAAATCAAATTCAATTTGAAAATAGATTAAATTCGAATCTTTTGGTAAACTGATGCGATATAAAATAACGATAATTAAAATAAGAAGATAAAGCACGTGCGTTCTGAATACTTATTTACGGACACATGCTTAACACATGTCGTCCTATCTGTGTCATTAATGACAGGAAAATGTGACATGTGTCGTTATGACTATGTCACAGTACATGTGTGTGCATTCTGATAATGGCTGTAGTACATGAATGCAACATGACGGGTTTTGTATTACACTAGCGATGTATTGTATAATAACGTCTGCAGCATGTTACGGGTACTGCAAAGTTCACACGTGAAGTACAAAAAAGAGCACAAAACACGTGTTCAACATGGCGTATACGTAAAACTCGTGTACATTTAATCTCGTATAACATATTGTCGTTTATGTTCTAACATTAAAGTCACACCGACAGAAATGTTAAAAGCGTTATATCACGTCATTAATCTGATAGTTTTTTCATCATTAACATTTAGATTTATGCAGTGGGACAATATAAGCGCACCTTTTACTAAGTCGAATAAAAACGTTATACTTTTTCATGAATAATAAACTTTTGACATGTTTGATAATTGAATTATATATTATTTTCTTTTTATGTGTAAAAATTGCTTCAGAAAATGTCGAAATCATGATCAGGTTATGAATTGATATACTAAGTAAAAATGAAATTATATCGTAGTCGCATTAGATAACAGCTATCAGCTGTTATGATAATTTTGGTTATTCTTTTATTGCTTGCATTCATTAAATGAATATCTAAGCATTTTTTATTGCAATCATAAATTTGACCTTTTCTGCTGCCTTAAGTGTAAACGTTTTTTTTCTCCTGCACTACATTTAAATGCATTATCTAACCGATAATATGCGGCTTATCGTTAATATTGTGTCAACTGACATGTGGGCCGATGGACCACACATACCTGATGTACCAGATAGCCAAGCAGTGACAATGGCTTATTTACGTGGTCACCAATCAGAACAGACATCAGTGATATAGACAGGCGAGATAGAGTGGATCGTGTTCAACCAGTAAACACTAGGTACAGACCCTTCACACGATCTGTCATGTTAACCATTGTATCTACAGTTTGTTCTACTTTGTGTGTTAGAATAAACAGACATGTTCACCAATTGTGAGAGATTGTTTCACGATAGGAGGTGAATACTATCGGGGATCTCCAACACATGTACCTAATTTATTTATCCCTGTGTGTCTGCTCGTCTTTCGTCAAATGTTATCTCGTGTGTATGTGTTTTATTTATGCCACTTAGACATTCGATAATCTTGCCACTGGCAGAATGTATTATGCAATGGGTTTGTTTTTTTGTACTGCGGGTACCAGTACAGATAATGAACAGGTCGTGCCGAAGGTCTCAAGAGCTCTACAAGGACTACATCTTTGTATTATCACCGTAATTAATGATACTCTTTCTCTCCTTAATTATTGTCTTTCTTCATTATCTACTTCATAATATACACAAGCACTTGTTGAATTTACCAGATGTATGTAAATTACCAAAATCATTGAATAATGGTTCTAGTGCATCTTCCCATCTACATTTTCTTTTGAGAAATTTAAGTTTTTCAGCAGACGCCTCATAGGTCTTCATCTTTTAGGCCCTTAGCATCACTGACTTGTTCTAGAAGGACGACACAGCTGTATGATGCAGTTTACTACTTTAAATTTGTATTGAAAGGTGATATTCACTTGTGTGTCTTTTCTACGTTCTTCACTAACTCTATATCAAATAAATGCAAATGACTACAGCTAGATATTAACCTTTAGCGAGTTCCGACGTTGCATATATCATTCAGATTAGGTTGCGTAGCTTAATATATCGCTAGGGGTTTGGTACTTTGTACATTGTTAGATTCGTTGAAACTGGAGTCATTTTCCTGTCAAACTGTCCTTTATATTATGATTCTACTGGATTATTCATAAGAAGGTTTACAATAGTTTTTTAAACGGATGAGGAAGCTTAATTGTCATTTCATCTCGTGGAGATTGCACTTTACAACTATCTCTATCTAACTAATCATCAGCGTTGAGTAGGACCAATAAACAGGATAATAATATGTAAAAAAAAATGTTTTTCAATGGTTAATGCTTCAATTAACTGTTGATAACATTTTCAATAATTGTCTTTTTTTCTTTTTTGTTGCATTTGCCATCCAACAACTTCAAACATTACTGTTGAAAGGTATCAATATATCCTTGAATGCGTTGAAATGGATTTCATATTCGTTTTCAGAATATATCGTAAGTATGGTAATGATATGTATGGTTGGTACCAAATTGATATTGTCATAGCATTTTACGACAGAGCTTTCAAGTTGCAGCGAACAAACAGTCATCTGAAAGATAAAGAAGATACGCAATAGGTTGAAGGAATTCCTTAGGAAAACCTCTCTAGTTTGCGGAATATTATACAAGTTCCTTAATAAGCATTAGAATGATATGTACGGTTTAACATACAAGGTATTATTCTATGGCTATAGACTGGTGTCAGACCTAATGATATGTTTGCCAGGTATTTTGCGGGAAACACATTTTAAGCAGCGTCTAATCTATTCTTGTTGTGTTTGGATTACGTCTTTCTGATATAGCAGCTTAAGTTCCTGTTAATGTCTATCCATATGATTTTATTGGCATCTTTGACTACAGCGAAACCAATATGGACAGCTTTCCATCAAAATGTCTGATAAGCTTGATGATTTCAATTCCCCAATGGGAATTTTCCATTTATTGTTTGCTACATGCCTGCATCCTCAACTTATGGTGTTTACTTGTCAAAATTGAATGGATATCCCAGGGCCTGTTCCGATGATCACGCTTTTCGTGCAAGAAGTCGTCAACTGACAAACTCTTTACACAGGATTTCAAAAGATGTAAGTTGATGAGAATTAAGGGGACGGTTGTCATAGTGATGACACTGAGAAATATTATAATTCTTTGTGCAATATGAAGTCGGGCATGTTCGATGCTCATTAATTTGCCTACCGGTTTCGTTGTTGTATACCTTGTTCTCATTTGAGAACATGGCATCACTTACTTTGATTGACAAAAGTTTTCATGGCGGGTGTCGTCGATGAAGCAGAAGACGCTTACACTTCCGAACCACGTGGTCTTATTCTCCATGCACTTTTTAGAGGTCTTCGTGTAAAACATTCTTTTGTTCACATTTTCCTTTAATCTTATTGAATATGACCTTGGATTATGATTATGTTGACATATTGGTATTTTCTTGTTTTTTGTTTTCAGGATAAGAGTATATATTATGGAATTGGAGCGCATATTGAGAAAAACGATACGGAAGGTTTTTTTTTTTGCAAAGCTGAACTATCGATGCCTATATGAACAAGTTACTCAATCGTTCAGCTTCGCTTTTATGAATAGATAATTATAGGAATGTTTTTAGGAACTAGACAATGGTAATAAGAATATTACCTCTTTTGGGCCTGAAAAGCACGAGATACAACACACTAATTAACCTTTTCTGTTTTGCCATGATTGAAGTAAGATGATATCAAAGTGTCTGTATTTTATTTTTCATCCCGTACCTTGTTTGTTTATGTACATCTATTTCATAGTAAGTCCCTATCTATTCATGAATTTACAAAAAGTACGAATAGTTTAAATATATAGTTAGCAAACTAACACTAATAAATATTACTACTACAGATGTATAATATATACATTTTATCGAATAGAAAGACATGACATTCTCAGCCGTTCATTGATAGGAACTACGTATTTGAAAACGTGGTACAAGGGCATAACGTCTGATTGGAAATGATAATGTTTGCTAATTTACATGTTATTTGGTAGTCGCGAAGTAACTTCTTCTCTTATAAAAGAGGCACTGTGTTAATCAAATAATCTAGAATTCTGTATCATATTGCAGCTTGTTTTCAAATTGATTTAAATGTTTAGGTGGGTGTTGTCGCTTAAGCAGAAAACGCTCACTCTTCCAGAACACCTGCTCTTAATCTCCTTAAAGTGTGTTCAAGCATATCATATCTTTCTGAATACAGATATAACATATGATTTATCTTGCACATGAATGCCGTGATTTTTATTGAAGAAAATCATGTTATATTTTGTTAGTATAACACCTGTGGCCGCAGTAGTTATTACGTCTGTACATCTTTATCACTAACCCTTAACCTCTAGGTCACTGGTTCGACAGTCGCCAGCTGTTTGCCGCAGGTCGGTGGTTATTCTCAGGGAACTCAAGCTTTTCTCCGCCAGCACGTCCTTAAATGATTCTGGCTGTTAAAAGGACGCAAAAGCAACAACGAAATAACCAAAACAAAGTATTACGCATGTGTAATATACATCTTGTGGACTCAGGTTAAGAGAATAAAATAATGTAACCTATTTAGGAATTCTACTGTGTACTAATGGAGACAAAAATACAGATGACCTCAGAATTGACATCAAATGTTAGTTTTGTAAATATCAGCTTAAATATTCGATGGTATAATATTAAGGATAATAAATTCATTTAATTTTCATTTTTGATGTATGAAACTCAAATGCTGCTTTTTCACATTATTTCACCACAGGCTCGGCAAAGATTATTGAATGCTTTTCATAAATCACATATCATTGTCTGTTATTACATCATGTACTTCATCAAATCGAAATGTAATCCCCCAAATAAACATCGAATTGTGTATAGAATGTATGTAAATGATTGATGAGAAATTCCACTGGCACCCTTTTCTATCTTTCTTGGCAAGCAAGAAATTTCACCTCAAGAAAACGCATCAGTTGCCAAGTAGAGGTAGAAAATTGTAATAAAATATCATTTTTGACTAATTATTACATGTATATTTTGAAAATTCTATGTCTTTTTTTCTTAACATGAAATATGTTTGATGTGATTGCGCTCAAGCATGACTAGAATTGTGTCAGTGTCCGCCCGACTTAATCCTTAACTTTAGTCGCCTCCAACAACTATTTAAACCTTTAAGGCCCTTTGCATCCTAAAATAGTTAAATTAGTTATTTGGGTCTAATTTATCTTATTATAAATTTGTGTTGGAAGGTGCAAATCACATATGTGACTTTTTTAGAATAATCTCAGTGGCCGCACTAGTAATTTTCTTTTTATTGAAAATGAAAGCAAAGGAAAAACATTTATAACGAAAATAAAAGAAAGGCTACACAGCTAACGTTATGATGAAGACGATGGGAGAGTTTACGGTCGCGATAGGTATCTAATTAGAAAATATTCTATTTCTTTTGCGATATGGACTTGGACTTGTGAAATGTCCGTCAGCATGCTCGTTGATTCTGTTGTTGTTCTCTTTTTGGGAACATGACATTTGATTGCTTTATTTATTTTTTTATTTTTTGTTTTTTTTGTTCATAGTTTATAAGTTCCAGGATTTTGAGTTTGATTAAGACTTTGTTGATATGTCGGTTGTTGTTTTACATTCAAAGAATACCAATTTTTACGAAAATGCATCATGGTTTTCTATCTCCTTAAAATTGTTACCAATAATCTTTTCTCGACCCATTCTAATGAATTCAGTTGTAACTTGAATTTCATATTTCAATGCTGAATTTCTTTTCGTTTCTTTAAATTGCCTCCACCTGAAAGCATTGTAAAATCGGATTTAATTTCAAACGGAACATGCTTTGTGATTAGCTCGGCCTTTACAACACGTTGATTTAGCTTTCCCTGTAAATGCCGCAAATATACCGTGAGATTTTAAACTGTTACAGATGTTTGCATGATAAACACATAGAGGATATTCCTTGTTTGTTTATAAATATCGGTGATATTTCATCGAGGGGCGTCGCAAATTTGATGTATTTCATGAGCGTGCAGCACACCACGAGACGAAAATTGACTGTAAATCATGAAAATATTCTACTTGTTACATTTGTTCCTACCTAAATTAACGTCATTCCGCATTTGCCCCATCGATATACGTGCTCCATTATCATTATTCATTAGTTTCACAGCTAAAGCATATGTCTTCAAACGACTAAGTACTAAAGAGATACGGCTTGTCAGGATCAAAACATTTACAGAAAGTTCATTACCATTATAGGACTATTTTTCTACTTGAAATTCGCAATGCACTCTGAAGATTCTTTTTATGGAAATTGATGTTGTCTGATTTATAAAAAATGTATGAAAATTTTAAAAAACTTTATTTCGATTAGTGAAACATATGATGTTTTCCATTACACAACAAAAATGAAATTAAACGTCATTTCTGACAGTGCGGAAAGTTTTTTTGTTTTAAAATTACAAGCAGATTTAATATAGATTCACTCAGCTAAAGTCAACGAAAATAAAGCTGCGGGTGTCGCCGATGAAGCAGAGGACGCTTACTCTTCTGGAAC
The DNA here is from genome assembly GCF_031769215.1 of Ylistrum balloti. Classification (NCBI taxonomy): domain Eukaryota; kingdom Metazoa; phylum Mollusca; class Bivalvia; order Pectinida; family Pectinidae; genus Ylistrum; species Ylistrum balloti. Next base: position 1,337,816 of record NW_026781899.1, read on the forward strand.
ACCTGGTCTTATTCCCCTTTTATTCGAACAGGGTTCTTTCTTTTTTTCATATTTTGCCTTAATTTTATTGAATTTGAATTGGGAATATGATTATGTTGATATATTATATGTTGGTAGTTTCTTGTTTTTCAGATTTGCCAATATCGTATAACTCGATGACCCCGTTTAATTCGAAGCATTTCCACTGTCCCTATCTAGCTTTACACAAGACATTCAAACTCGCTTAAATCGAATACTCGGTATCTCGATGTTGTCTCATGGACCGCCAAGGTTGAGATAAAGAAGTTCGACTGTATTTCCAAAATTATAGATTGACGCTACTAATTTACCTGGCATTTGAGTAATGTACTTTGTCATATCCCAAGTTGAGTCAAGCCCAAACAAATGTATAGCTACAAACTATATCTGATTAAAATACAAAATGTCGTGTTCGCAGTATTGTTTATCACCAAAAAAATAATAAAAAAATAAAACAGATCATGTTAGTATTTGTCATTGGTAAACGGCTGTCGCGAATAATGTGTGTGTATGTTTGCATAATTATTATACGATTGTCGAGTATTCCTTCATTATCAATCTTTATCGTTGATAACACCCACCTAATAATGTACGTTATGTAGTAAAGTACGTTATGATGTGGTGATAGTGCGCTTTTTCTTCCAATAACTAATGACGTATCTGATATATTTCATTTTAATTTGCCTACAGAGACCCGTAACAGACAAAGCGCAGCCGACCTGTACACTAATCTGTTACACGAAGAATGTGTCATTGTCACCAGAGTGAACAAACAATTAAAAATTAACGTTGTCATGTCATCGCTAATCCGGTCCTAATGGAATATACGGTGAGCGTTAGCAGGTTATTGTACCCGCGCGACCAAGCGATCATCCGTCAAAGACACCAGTAATGTCAGGTAGTGTTCAGGTGTACGCCTAGGGAGAGATATACGGTTCTCCAGGAGTTCAGTTTTAACACTGATTAAATCTCGGTTCGCACAATCGGAGAACACATAACGAGTTAGATAATTATGTAATTACTTTGTGATATCACCTGTTCATCTTGAAATACATTAATAGATACGTAAAGCTATTTTATTTAAATTAACCCATTATATCATGTAAAAATCAGGTTTCAAATCATCAAATGAATTAGATTTTTTTTTGCTGTCTTCAACATGATTTTACATGGTACTTGTGTAGTTTTCCCTGTGATATATAATATCAAGACATTACAAGAGTAACCTTAACATACGTTCGCGTCATATCCTGTCATTTGTATGCAAGATATTGAATTTATACATTGGACGACCACCCTCAGAATAAAAACAAACACGTATATAAACAGGAGTGACGTTAACAAAAGCGACCGTAACGTTTAATTGAGATCATTACCCCGTTCACCATTGTCTGGAATAATGAGTAAACGATTTCTTTGAGGTTCGTTTGATAACTTCGTGTACTATTATTTCACAGATAAAATTAGCATCTCTCTGTGTGTTCTTCGGCAATTTATATCCTTGAAAATGACTTTTCTGACATAAGAATAATATTGACTAAATTTGAATAAAATGTCATTTTGTAACAATACAGGTAACTAGGAATTGAAATATCATGCGTACTTACTAACGGGCTTGATATTCATTTCCTTTGTACAATAAAGACAATGGTAGCTAAGGACCTAGAAATATTATAAAATATCCATAGATGAAACTTTAACAATAGGTTTTATTTTAGACATCGTATATTGAAACATTAAAAACAGCAAAGAAAAGAATGAAAATTAGCTACCAAGTAAAACAAAAAAACACAACAAATGAATAAAGTGTTTACGACATGTTGTTTCCTGCCATAAAAGAAAACGACTGGCAATAAATGATAACAGACAAAACGAGGCAATTTCTAATAAAATATATAAAAAAATCCACAACAATGTACTTTTTTATTTATATATACACCATGATCGAATAGGTTATTACGCATAGAGAATAAACATTATAACATATGATTAGCATGCAATCTGTTACATTTTGATATTGATGATGTTCAAAATTTTACCATGACTCCAATCGCACACCGTATCAATATGAAGCTTTTTATGCAAGTTACTCCTAGATAACCATTTCTATTTTCGCTTTAAAAGGATGGTATATTTGTAAATAGTTTAGTCATCGTCATCTATATATAATGATATCCAATACATTAATATTTGTCTGTAGTTTAAAGATCATAGAAAGGACATTCAGGTTACAAACACGTCTTGATGTATATTTGTATACAGAAGAACTAAATAATCACACTGCATCATACAGTTGCTTTGTCCTTCTAGGAATCGATAATGATAGTAAGGGTCGAAGTCTCAACGCCAACGAGACGACTGCGAAAAGTTAAAGGTGATAACAAAAAAACCAAAATATTTAAGGAAGTGCGGAACAAATCAATACATTTTGTAATTTTGCTTTTGTCTGAGGAGAACGTCTAGTATATTAGTGTGATCTGAACCAAAGACAAAATAAAAATGAAATGAATTTAGTGTATAAAATATCTTAAACATCAAACACAAGCATCGATCAAACGTGGGTTTTCCTATAACACTCACAGTATACGGTATTACTTACCAACACATTATCTGACTGTAGGAAGAAAAAAGACAAAATCACAACTGCGTTATTTTGTTCTGTATTTTCTAGTATAATGTATTACTTACCAATAACTTATCTGACTGTAGGAAGAAAAAAGACAAAATTATAACTGTTCTATATTTTTCAGTATAAAGTATTACTTACCAACATTTTATCTGACTGCAGGAAGAAAAAAGACAAAATCACAACCGAGTTATATTGTTCTATATTTTCAAGTAAAAAGCATTACCTACCAACAACTCATCTAGCTGTAGGAAGAAAAATAATCACGTTTGAATACAATCTAAACAATAAAAAAGATAAGTAGATATAACATTAACTTGCATTTCAGAAATTTAAAACATAACGCATAATGGTGCTGAATGTGTGTCCTATTATATATATATATATATATGCTTTCTGGTAGTGGATCAATGTTTGCAAAGGTTGCTATATATATGGGAAATACATATCTTTGTATACAGTTCTGAGAGAAATGTACTTTTATTTAGATAAGTATACTATACATAACTACTAGACCAAGCATTATTATTTTGTTTTGCTTCAATGATTAATTCAATTCATGATCTGTTTCATCTCGTTTTAAACACAATTATTTCAGGTTAAAGGAAGAGAAAACAAATGAATGAAAAAGTCTATAGAGTGCTGTTTGGTTTATGTGAAGCACTCCGAACTGACGCAAGGGGACCTATGATATATATGTACTCTCCATGTTGGTACATTTCTTCTGCGTTATGATTTATGTGGATATTCTAACAAAGTAATGGCACATCAAAGACAATCTTTTATAACGTCAAGCACTTATATTTCTTTTTTACCAGAAATAAAATTGTAACGGTTCTCGCACTACCTCTTAAAAATTCAAAATACGAAACACTATTTCTGATAAAATGGTATGTTTCATGTGATATCGGTTTCGTTTAACATCGTGTCTTACTGTTCAGACGATAAATCTGGAAATTCAATGTGAGAATTGATACATCTTTAATGAGTAGAGGAGTAGCAAGGGAGCAGTCGGGTAGACCTTCAAAATGAAAGGCATATAGATGTCGACAGAACTTCTTCATAACGTCTTTACATTGCACTGGTAGTCTATACAATAACCGACAAGAATTTAGATTTCTAACCCAGAACACTACCGCTCTTTCTCCAGGGTTCTCGGAACGACTTCAACACCCCATGTGGGCCCACCATCCAGGGCATATCTTTGATACATATGTATGTGTTTTATCCGCGATATCATACAAACCTACTAGACTATCATTTATCATAACACGCGGGTAAATCTGACAATTATGTAAATATTGATAAATATTTACACTCTGTTCCTTGCCTAAAACATATATCATGAGACATGTATGCCGATTGTAGAGGTAATCTTTAACCTTCATGTTATAAAGTTGTTTTCGGTCGCTTTTAAGTAAATCTTTGAAGATTTTTGGCGACAACGTTTCTGTATGTTCGCGGTAGGAAGCATGATAATGCACAGCGAACGCCTAGCTCGCAGATGTACGCCAAGACAAGCATGTATCATGTTTTACTCCCAAACCGCGTAATCGGAAAATAATTTATTAAACTTGATTAAGTGCTTTGGTCATGGTTTCAAATTCGGGATATAAATTTTATGATTTGCGGTGTAAAATATATAAATATGAGCAATTTGATAGGGAATAGAGGCTGTGGAAGATTTTATCTCGGAATTATGAAATATTTGAAAGTTAAGATATATGTGCTAATTATATTGGAATGTTATATATATTTATTTTGTGCCTTTGTACTAGAATGTTCACAAGATAAATTTGGCATAAAATAAATGATATAAGGTTGTTTCCAAACAGGTCAAAAACACCTAATGTCGAGATAGTAGCAATCTAAATGCTGTGATGTCGAGATAATGGGCGTCCATATCCTGTGATGTCGAGATAGTGAATATCGTACTGGAAAGGGATATTCAACATATATTTTAGTTAGCAGTAAATAAACTAAACCTTGTCTTCATTATTAAGACATTGTGCAATGTATTATAAGAAATGGTATAGATTCTTTATATTTTCCATCTGACTATTATATGATAAACCCTACATCTTTAGACAGTTGATATTATTTATAAAAGGGTCATCCCGGGGTGACAGGACGGCTAAAGCATACATTTAAATAACAAATGAGATCGTTTCTTTTACTGCTAAAGGGCAGGCTATAAGTGAGAGATGGCGCACCTTGCTAACGACTACTACGTGTAAATCACAACACCTGAGCGTCAGGCTGATGAGCCAGTATAAAGACACCGACACTCAGGTATATACGTTACCTATATCTGTGTAGTTAGAGGGATGAGACAGTGCTAACGGAAAGATATTATACAACACTACAACTGGCTGTCAGTAGTGCTGATCCCAGTCCGAAACTGATTATACGGACCCTGATATCTATATGAAGTAGACTTCAATACCTAATCAGATATATACAGGGACACCGTGCTTTTGTTTTTGTTTAGTATACTGTAAACGTTTCATTTTCGAGAGGTTGAATTCGAACTTTGCGAAGCTGCACAGGCTTTAGGTTTAAGCAATTTTTGCACTTTCCGTGACGTTTAAGAATGCGTTGAATGTTTCTATATCGTTGTGCTCAACAATCAAATCAATTCTCATGATAAAATCAGCAGATGTTAGTGTAACTTCGCTCTTGAATAATTATGTGAAAAAGTTATTAATTATATATACGATTACCAAAAGTTCAATCTTGCATAGGCCAAATAAATGTGAAACATCATAACTATCGAATAAAAATGTGCTTAATATATATAATCGAAGAAATTACTTTTAAAAACTCTGGTTAAAATATTGGCTCTTGAAAAAATGGAGCACTGGATATGTTTTCATTAAAAGGATACCTACTTTTGCAGGAAAGAAGGTTACCAGATTGTTCGAAGGATCACCAATGGTTGTACAAATTACGAAATATGTTTAAAAAAATCTTTAGTACCACATATTGAAGCTTAAATACTAATCAAACAGGCGGAGGTAAAACTTCCACTGCTGATGTCCCTGTTTTTTTCTCAGTGTCAAAGTTTCAGCGGAGGACAAGACTGTGTCATTCGAATTCAAAATATGAATTAAACCAGGACATACTATTAACTAGCAAATAAGGCCAAACATGAATGCACTTTTTTCAATAAGCATCTTTCAGAACTCTATAAATATATTCTTGTAAACACCCCAAAATATGTAAAACATAAAACACTGGTGTTAACATATAGAAAAGGAAAGTTCCAAAAATACAAAATGCCACCTTTATAAATGACTTGAATCATTATCGTTGGTCATGATTTGTATGTAAATGCACAGTTAATATCCTGCAAATACATACAGATTACGACAATTATTATCCATTTCAATAATGTGGTGGACAGTTAATTTTTTGTTTAGATATATTGCAGTGTAAGAGATGTTCTATTTTCTTTAAGTCCATTTGGGTGCATGAACATATGTTAGTGTCTAGTAGTGTTAGTATATTCTGCTGAATATAATAATTTCTTTGTCATTCTTAACAATACATTTAAGACTCCACTGACTTGTCTTCCGCAGGGTTCCCAGACAGAAGAGCTCAGCCAACAGCTATTTATTTGTAAAACACACAAGAAGAAGTTTTTGACATCGTTATTTAAATCTAAAATCATCGCGGAAGGCAAAATTTGAAGAAAGGAAAGATTTACAACAAGGACATTGAAAATGAGACCAGTTGCCACGGAAGGGTTAGCGTTTTCGGCTTCATCTTCACAGCGAAATAAAAACATATCTCGTAAAAGAGAATTTAGTTATCGTTTCACATTATTCATGTGCTTGCACAAGACCAGGTTCAGATAGATATGATCATTTATTTGGATAACGCCCTTTGCATATCTAGGGCAAGGCTACCGGAATAAGATAACAATGCGTTCATTCAATTGGAATGATGTATGGATAATGATGTACAAGCTAATATGTAATATTTCAAAAATAATTCTTGTCTTGATATTTATTTTATGTCACAGCTGAAGTGACATGTGTATATGACTTATTAGTTACTTACCGTAGAAGGAAATAAACATTCTAACAAAATTCTTCAGCTTCTTTAACATAGTAGCATGTTCTAGACCATTGTTCGCCATGCTGCAAAAAATGCATATTAAGCTCTCAAAGTCTCGTCAATTCGAAGTAAACGAGAAAGTTGTGTCACAATTTTAAAACCAATACAAGAAGATGGAAGCGTTTTTTCCAGGCCTTTAACTATTCGTTATGTAGCACTTTGATATAACCGCACGGTATAGCAGTAAAGACTTGTCGGCTTCGCTTGACATGCTAATGTGTGAACACCTATTGTCAGGACATTTGTATAAATTACACGTGAACAGGCTGTGTATAGGCGACTTTCGTGGCTGGTAATGTATGTGTTCATCCCGATTATATGATGTAATACACAAATACTTTGTTACGCTTTTTAAATAAATTTGCCTAGAAGCCATTTTAGCTGATGTTGAAATATCAAGCAAATTTGTTTGACAGAATATGTATCATGGAAATGAACATGTCGAGCGAGGTTTCTGGTTTAACTAGACTTGATCGTGTTACAGGTTTAAAACTCATCATTTAAGAGGCAAAAACAGCAAGGTGAATTTTGTCAGTATATTTATTTACAACACGCAGTATCGATATTCTGTATTGGCATATGTTCTCTGTAAGGCCCGGAGCACAGGTTGTATACACCATCCCGGCACGAAAAGACCACGCTAGGTTTGTAGATTTCCAAACATTAGATATCAAAGCATTTATTATCATGTTTGAGCGCAAAGCCAGTGACGCCTTAAGCATAATTCTAAATCCGCTGATCGATTAAAATGTTATGGAGATTGTCCATTGTACAAACAATACACTTTGTATTGGGCCTGAGGCGATTAAATTTGCATCTGTATCTAGACAAATACATTGTTATAAAACATATTTGTGGTCCTGTAGAACACATGTCGTCCGGAGTGGGAGGGTGAGATCTACTATCAACACTCCTAAAGCATCTCTCCAATGCAAAGCAAACAGTATTATTTATTTTCATTTTGATTTATGCTGCCGAGACACTGCAATTAATTTGCTATAACAAGTAATTTTTAATATTGGGTATGTCAATAAGAAATGAATGTAATACATGCGTTTTTTATTCATTATAAGACTCGCGTAATGGTTATGTTTCTAGAAATGGAATGTCATACAAGAAAATTGATTAAAATCAAAGTTAAAGAATATGAAACTCACTGATGCGGATTTCTGCTTCAGTGTGGATAATGAAATCAAATATGTTCGTTTACACGATATGTATATTGAAAACCAAAAAAACAATAATTAGGAAGAACGCTTTCAGTTTGAGTACAAAACAAATACTGGTGAAACCAAGACTAAGCAATTATAACTTGGAGGTCGAAGTAGGTAGGACTAAAAAATAACTTTTTTTAAAATTTTTGCTGCACTTTGGAAGCAGAAGTTCATTTTATCTTTAAATGTATAATAAACTCGGTGATCTGCTTCTCAACGAAATAATGGAATCAACCAAGCTCAGAGAAACGTTGATGATTTGATAGCTAGGGGAAAAATTAAGTGAACTGTGGAAGGCAGGCTTCCATAATGCATAGGGTATACATAGCATATTAATATAAGTTTGTTGAACGGCTAATGCACATAAAAAGATGTTTTATTTTATAATGTTTTGCTGTCTATAATGTCTTTGCAGGTAACAAAGAAAGAAATTTGATTAATTGATTTGTTGATTGGTTGATTTGTTGGTTGGTTGTTTGGTTGGTTGGTTGCTTGGTTGGTTGTCTGGTTGGCTTAACTGCGTGCAAATGCTGTTAATCAGTATAATGCTGTTCTTTTCCCAATCTAGAATTAAAGTCTAACTACCATTACATTGTCTCGTGTTGAGAAACAAGAATAGGATTCACATCACACTTACTTCTTATGTAACACATAATGAGTGATAATGTTACTCACTGCATATACATATAAAACACCAAATACTATCAATCATCATAAACAAGGGTGTATTTTGATCAGAAGCTTGAAGATAAAACTAACTTCATGTCGTCAGTAATGGTATAGTTTAAACCTGAAACCTAATCATATATGTATAGAGATTCGTTTCGGGTAATCATAACATATGGTTTACGACTTGCTATGGATGTTTACAATCGCAGTGTATGTAACAAAGAAAATACCAACATATTATCAAAATTTTCACTCTAACTCAAAAATAATAATACAAGGGCAAAGTTGTGAGGCGATCATTGAAAACGAACAGTTGTGATAAGACCAGGTGTTCCGGAGGAGTAAGCGGTGTCTGCTTCATTAGCGACACCCGCCATTTTATGCATTGGCCGATATCAAAAGAGCATATATATAAAAACTTCGATACCACTATTCATACAAAGAAGCATCAAGCACAAACATTTTTTAACGTAGACAGGAATGTCAAAATGCACGGCAGATATGTTTATTTTCTTTTTTGATTGGCCGATTTGTGCCGGAAGTCGTGTAATTAATGTTTCAAACAGGACAGAAATAAAATATTGTCTATCACCGTACTTCAGGTTATATGTTCTATAAATATATATAATTATACTATGAAATAGTGTGTTAATTTGATATAAGTGGTGGATAATTTGTGAAGTTTATGAATAGGTTGTTGTATATTTCGTCAGTGCCGACTTATCCCTATTTAGTATAAGCCCTCTGAATACCGACATGATAGACTTTATATATTTACAATAATTGCGAAACAAGCGTTTCCAACATATACTAATTACTCTTGTTGACCCGGATGGAAGCGCGCGATGGGTCTTACTGTGAAAGTTGACCCCATATCATCTCATATTCATTCCGGGAATCGAACACGGACGGCTAGGTTAAAGGCAAGTGCGGTACCACTGCATCATCCGACCAACCAATACCGACGTGTAAACAAAATCTTAATTCACACCCAAAAAGGTATAACGAGGGCAAACTAGAACAAAAATAATGATTTTCATGGAGACTCCTGAAAAAGTATAAAATCAAGGCCAGGTTTCCCGGACGGGCAAGCGTCTTGTGCTTCATAGAAGACACCCGTCATGTAAACCATGGACACTCCAAGTTCACGTTCCTAAACGAGAACAAGGTTAACCCAGCTTGATAAATCAAATAGTCAAAGAAATTTCAAATTTATTGGTAAAAAGCGAAATCAAAAAAGAAATTTTGTTGCTTGGTTCGCATCCAGGTTCATGTCGTCTCCCCCAATTCCCTCACCTCTTTCTCCTTCTTTCTTTATTGTGTTTTGCTTGAATTGATATTGCCTCAATACCCAGGCGAATCGCATTTTCACTTTAGGTTCTATCTTTTACAAGATCTGCTGACCTCTGTCATAATAACATATACATCCACAAAATATAAAATATGAGGTAATATCTAAAATATTCTAAATTTGTTAGATAAACTCTTCAACGTTTATATGACCTTGTAATTTCATAGCCATGGGGAGTTTTATTGGAAGGATAGTGTGAAGTGTTTCCTGAGTATAAAGTCATTGTTTTTGTTTCGAACTCTGGTACATTGGCTATTTAATATATTATATTATATTAAATATCTTATATTATATAATAATATATTATATTATGTTTCACGTTGGAAGCTGAATTCAATTTTGAATCTTCTCGATGGATTCACAATTTAGACTATTTAGACCACCGACGAGTCATAAAAGGACAAAACAGCTGTACTTTAAATCATTAATTTGCAAGGACGTTCCTTATTCTACGTTGATATTACTAGGTGCTTAAATCACTTATGTGACTTTTGTACAGTCTTTGATCACGAGAATTAGGCTATAAGTAGTGCCTTAGTTATCATAATTCGTTTGTGCTATTTTTTACATTATTAATTGGCAGACACTTCTCTATAACAAAATTTATAGAAAATCTTTCATATGAAAATATTCTCTTATATTTATCAAATTAGTATATTAAAATGTCGTCAAGATATGAATCCCAATATACCATCTAAAAAAAAGCGTTTAAAATAGTAGTTATCCAATGAAACAGCGGCATGGTTCAAATCATACACATTAATTTAACGTTCTTCTGAAATTCTCAGATATATATAAATTATGCACTTTTATCGAATCATGCGGTTAGTACAAGTACTGATTTTATTTTGCTATTTGTAGAAGGACCAGACAGTTGTATGATCCAGTCTAATTCATATTTGACTAGGGTATACCAAATTCTTCATTTATATTCAAATATCACCCATCAATATTGAAAAAAACCCATTCAAAACCCAATTTTGACGTATTTGAAATATAAACGAGCTAGTTTTTCCATTGCAGATACTTAATAAAAGTTTTAACGTGAACAGGTCTGGATAAATAGAAACGATACCAGACTGAGCTGGTCTTACGATTCATCGCGTATTTGGTTAACTGAAATATTAAACGATGGAATCTAGCATTATTCGAAAAGAAAGAATACCTGCATAAGCATGTTTAGCGGAAAATTGCAGTTGCATGAATTTATTCTATAAATAATAGTCCAATTGTTATAGTATAAATACAGTCATTCGTTTTATTAGAGCTTTTGCGTTCAAATTACGATGACCTTTGCAATATTTTTAAATTAAAGAATAAAACATTATAGACGGCTAACTAATACTATCCATATTCTCATTACCCCCTTTTTCCTTTTTTGTTTTAAAAAGGCGACGTTTCCTTTAAAAATGTATGAAAGAAATGCAGATATAATGCCAACTTGTGTGTTACAATCACATATTTTGACGAAATTCATACAACGTGTCATCTAAACGAAATAATGCGCATTTAAAGCATATTCATGAACATCTATCTGAATACATTAAGAACTGCTTACTACATATCTGAATTTACACTTTCATCATTATACAATGATGGCCAACTTAGCAAAATGATATACTGAATGGCACAAAAACCGATTCATATACCACAAATATTTAGTACTGTACATTTCTTTATACCTTAATATGATATGCAATGTTGGTCTTTAAAAGAATAATCAATCATAAAATTGTTTACGATACAAACCAATTACAACAACATTTGTTTTTGAAAAAATCATATATCAGAATATATATACTGTGGTTTGGAAAACACATGTACCCTTCTATCTCAAGTAGTAAAATTTTCGGTGATTTGCTTATAAATAATGTGCTATATCGAAAAATATATATTTCTCAGCTTAATCTCAGTAAAACCGCAACATTCCTAACATAATGAAGTTATGCATTATGAATTACCTTTCATAAACACCTATGCATGCCAATTTGTATTTACTTTTTCCTCTTTAAGCGCTGGGAATTTTTCTATTAAAAATGTGTGTTATGTTATATCCAATTTATTTCCTTTTTGCTTATCTAACATATTAGTGATGCTATTTTCCCGAATACGGAATCTGTAGTGCATTATGATAAAAGTTAAGAATTATGAGTAACTTAAATGTAACTTCTCACTCCTGGCCAGCATTTCCATCAGGATTCTGGTTTCCATTCAAAGTGATGATTATAATGGAAAATCGATACTAATTGTTTTTTAACAGGGGTTCATTTGCTCTGATGAACTTCAAATAAAGTTGTCTCCTCCGTGATACACGTGACTAAACTATTTTAATTCCTTTTATTTGTACATCCAACAGTGTCTTCAATGATACTGGCACCATGTCTGTTTGTTGCGTTTATTTAACTCGTTACGTACAGGCATGCAATTAAAACAATCATGTAAATTTGAATCAAGCACTGAAAATGACGCCACACATATTTTCGCTAATTTGGTTTCTTTATTCAATGACCCATTGGGACTTCATGTGCGATTTCAACTAAAGTATCAATGTATCTGCAATTCATTTCTCGCTGTTTATGTTTTTAAAACGAAATTACGGAAATCAACAATTCAAAAACAAAAATGTGAAGTGGGGGCAGCTTTCTGTTGTCAACGCCATTAGCTATTCGTAACGTATTTATAGCAACACCTCATACGCAGCCGTTTGACTTCGAAAATTTATTTCACAGCAACTTAAATCGTGCGAAAGCAAGAAGTAATTACCGGATAATTTTCTAGCTTGAACACGTGTTTCAAAAGATAAATGTAGAAACCAAATAGAAGAAGGCATTTTAACGATTGTTTTATTTTATGACAGAATCATGCATTTTAAGATGACGGTTTACATTGCGAGGTCACGTATTCGTGGCTGTATATTTCCTCTCTGTGTTGCGAATGCATTACTTACAAGGCAGTCTGTACTTCCTTGGGCTAGGTGATGTCCATATTGACGGAATTCCATATCCATCACCAGACTAGTGTCTGCAGCTTATATGGTTAGCCAATAGAGAGCATTGCCATTAGCATACCAGTTCTCACCAGCACACACGTTAGAACAGCCCTGGACATTTGTATCTGGATTGGGCAATATGACGTTGACAATTCTGTCGTAACTATACTATATGAATAAACTAACAATAGCTATTGCTTGTGTTATAATTGTTTGTATAATTAATGAAACGTCTTCACATATATGTATAATAATTATTATAAATTATATGTAATATTACAATATATAAATTGAAAATAAAGGCCTTTATATACCGCCTATTCAAAACGTGAATATGACATCAATTGATATCAACATTGATTTTAGTAAAATGTATCATTGTCAAGATTTTCTCAATTATATCATTTACAAAATCATTATTGATGCATTTAATGCGAAATCTTTATCAAAGAGTTGCTTCCTTAAATTATTTAGATAATCGTTTAATCAATTAAAGTGCGATGCCCACACAATGATCAAAAGGAAAGGACTAAGTAAGTTTTAATAACAACGCTGTGTTGCATTAAAAATAAAAACATAAAGATTTATCAGAGTTCTGCCTGTAAATCGACAGTATCTAGCTTTACTTCCTGCATGTACTAACTCTTTTTTCCTTTTTTTTCAGAGTTTCTACCTTGTAGGTCTCATCCATATGCAAGGTGGATTTTATTGTTGAATAGGCGCACCGTTACCTGTCTCTTGTACTCATGTATAACATTGAAATGATTGGTAAATTGATTCCACTTCTTTTTGCCACAGGCATGCATCCCTGTTGGGCGTTCGGCTTGTTGTAGATATGGCCATTATCCGTTCTGCCACTCAGAAGATTTAATGCGACTGTTGTATGAACGATTAGAATATTTTCTGATAAACCATATAATCACTGATTTCAGCCCCATAATCATTTCAACTCCCGTTTTCTGTTCACACTAATTTATTCCAAACGCATAACAAAAGTAATAAAAGAATCAATCAAAATAAGAAGATTTCTTCACTCGAATGATGTTCGGTATGCATTACTGTAACCGCCATATAACTACTGGTCCTATCGAAGGTCAACGTTTTTCTCCCTAATCCCTCACAGGTGTTCTTAAATACCCCTTTGGTAACAATGTGCAGTATCAATAAAATATCCTGAAACATACTACCGTTTTTTTATCTGTCATCAAATCGATACTATTTTGTTAGAATTTGTAAACATGTGTTGAATTAAGAATGTTCTTGATGCGGTAATTTTGCCCACGTTATGGTGACAATTTCGTCGTTATTTTGTAAAGCAAAAAAGCCGTGATCAGATACTAGAAACAGGCTTAATTCACCTCTTAAGAATATTGGCGTTTACATTAGTGCAGATCATTCGGGCTTATGATCCAGGCTCAGAAACCATTAAACAACTCGTCTATCAATAGACCATCATAAACTTGCAGTGCAAAATTGAAAACTATTTTATTGGTATGTCAAATTGTGTAGCATTTCCTTTGTGCCTATAATCCGAGTTTTACATACCTCATAGTTTAGTCACAGCTGGCGAATTCTTCATCCATGCTACTCCATTCAGGAAAAGGAATAGCGCAGCAACAGACTCTAATGGTTCAGGTTTTGTGATGTTTAAAATTTTCATGTATTTTTTCCAGATATTCTTTTTCTTGCAGACAGTGTATCTGATTCCTTCTTACGTCCTTTTTAAGTCCAACTTACAGTTTTCCATTTATCCTTGTCTTGGTGATCTAGAGATACGTGCTTGTTTCCATTTCTTCTTCTGTGTCTTTTATCAAATCAAAATTTTGCTTCAGATAGAAATTGAAGTATGAATTTACCAAGAAAAGAATGATTTATCTAAATGATATTTATTTATTTTTGTTTATAGAGGTTTTGATCATTTTCTATCATTTGTCCAAAGGGAAAGATAACTATATCTGTTGTATTCGGTAGTTATCGTGTCGGTTCATTGCCCACCATTTCAACTGACTAGACTTGAGATCTCGGACAAACACCTGTCATGATACACAGGCCGGTATTTAATAAGAGACCATAGCCTCGATTATTACTGTCCTATATCTTTTGTAGATTATGAATGACCTTTTTATCGATGTAATAGCTTTTATTAAATATATATAATGTTGGTTCGAATTATTTTTACGTTCTATTTAATGATAAATGCTATCTAGATAACGCACAAGTGAAAACTACTTGCGATTTGGCATTATGGAGCTATAAAGTTCAAGCGAATACGCGCCAAATACCAAATACTAGCAAAACATGCCAAATATAAGACCTTTTAATAAAGATCATGAATGATATTAATTTACTTATCACATATCTTTAATAACTGCTTTTAATAATAAAAACAAGCATCAGCATAGTTTAAACCATACTTGAACCTTGTTTAACAATAATCTTTTCGGAAGAAAGCTTTGAATCTACCCTGATATCTTACAATATACAGATGTAAATACATGTATATTTTATCAGAATCACCTGTGTATGGGCGGGCTACCCATCTACCGAATGGACTGCCGATAAGATATCAGGAATATAGTCAGCGCATATGTGAATATTTATGCGTGCCTTTACATATATCATGTCGATATGTCGTTAACATGAAATACGGACTTTTTATATATACAGTTTTTCGTGTGAACGCTGCAATTGTGTATTGGCAAAGGTTTATTAGAAATATATTTATTAATGCCATCATCGACGCTGCTTGTTATCTGTCCCCCACTTACCACTGATTTCGATTGCTATGTAGTCGCGTGTTATGATTTCATACTAAATACAAGGAGATTGATTAGTAACCAAGTATATTGCTCATTCCTCTATCAGTATCATCAATAAGTCACAAATGATTTCGACATAGAAGAATAACAAAGTTGTAATTCATTTCTATTTCTGACCTTTTTTTACCTGATTTAGTGTCATAGTTATCTTCCAATAAATTATTCATCATTTTTTCTAATGAAAATCATGAGCAATATTTCTAATTCCTTTACTACACGTAATTCTAATCGGACTAATTTATCCGTACTGAATTATTCCTTTTCTTCTTTTTATGTAGTATACAGACTATGCATGTTCTCAGCAAAAACATTGCTTACATGAATCTCTATCCGTATTTCGATTTATGTAGATTTTGATCTTTGAAGGCAACATTTGATACAGAATTATTGTCTTGATTTATAAATATTGAACAATGTCTAGATCGATATGACACATATTGAATTAACAATTACTAATTCGAAACTATGATTATTTTTATAATAAAAGATGAAATTAAAGAACAGATTTCAAGGATATATAACATATTTATTGCAATTAAATTGTCCTTAAAATATAATCAACATTTAAATGCGTAACGTTATAATTTTAGATAGCTTTTCGTTATAAAAAGTCTCTGTTATTTATTTAAATATATTTGTTATAAACAAGTGATCAGTTAGACAAAATGACATTGTATCGAATAATCTGGTGTTAAACCGGAAACTCGCAAATCACGTGATTAATGTGTAGATTATGTTTGTTCATTAACCTACACGGAAACACGAATTCAGAAAAATCAATAACTGCAATTAATTAGTAAATTATGTAATTATGTAATAAAATGCAGCGATAAATATAACAATAGGACTGGATAAACAAAGAAAAATTATAAATAAATGGCAATATATCGTACACCCTTATCAAATCCAAATGTTAAAAGGATGATATTGCAAATTGCAAAGTATATCTGAAAATATGCAAGCAATAGAAAGCAATTAACAGCGATGCCGTTGGCTCCCTCAGATTCATTTAGTGAATATATTTTTATTCCTTAATTGTCGTTTATCTATATATTTACGTATTTCTTTTATATCAAAATGTGTGTATATATAACTATTTGTAGTTAAGTAATGAGGTTATAACGAAGTATTGTAGATTTGGTAGTTTAAAAATTCTGTTAATATTTTTCGTCTTAATTACGTCAGTTTAGTTTTTAATAGTGTGAAATTTTTCTTTTTACTTTATTTTTGTTAATAATTACATTTTAATAATATATTTCGTGAAACCATATGTTCAAAAATATCCAGAAATAACATATTTGTTTGTATAAGACATATATTTCTTTGTTTTTTTTAAAATTTCACATGACCAAACCACAATAATTTGTCTATGAATGCATTAAAATAGTTGAGATTAACTTAAAGAAAAACGAAAAACCATCATCCATTATCAAGCTTTCACATTTAATGTAACATATTATATTTTTAGAATTTACCCGAGTGTTTTACAACATCAATATCTCTAGCTGGTGAAAAGAGTCCGTTTTGAGATCTCAGTATTTTGTCAGGACCGCCAGTGGAGAGGTTTTCCGGCCCTTGTATCCTTGACGTGGAACACATGATTCCTGCCTTTGACGCTGTATGGGACGTAAGTGAATAAGGGTAGGAGAGCGTCGTGTGACTAAAGGACAAAGGGTACGCCCCAAATGCTGCAAATCTACCAGAGCTCAGAGAGTTTTTCGAGGATGGGAGGTAGAAAAATCCAGGACCACCATGCGGTTGGGAGATTGGTTTGGTTATCCGCGGTTCGGATTTAGAAGTGTCACTAGCACTGCTTGTTGAAGAGTTGAGGAATTCTGACACAGACCAAATTTTGGGTCTCGTTTGAGTCTCAGAATCGTTGTCTGATGGGATTGTCTCCGATCTACATTCTGAACCCCTAGGAAGTGTTGGGGATGCCAACTCACTACACCGGGAATCTCCACCTATACTCGGGGCTTGAGAATCATCGTCACTATCGTCTGCGCGCGCACTCTCCCGTCGAGCTGGTGTTCGGACGGGATCTAAATCCTCAATGTCTTTAAAACTCAAATTTGAATCATCATCGCAGTCATCATCCACGTTGATCATTCTTTCTTTAATTTGTGGTTTCCCTTGTTCCGACTCTGCAGTAGAAAATAATTTGTGAAATTAGATATTGTATTTGTAGTGATTACCATCAAGAATGACTTACATCAGGTAATAGTTTATAACATAAACCCTTAAATCCACATTGGTAATTACGTTCAGTAATAACATGTGTCCATTCATTGAATACATCCTGATTTTGTTAAATTTTTTATAATATCGAAGTTTTATAGCTTCAGTTCTGTGCATTTCTTTCGATGATCATTTTGTTTTCATTATTTTCTATTCATGAAGACATCGTGGTTTGATTTTCACTCCTTTGTTACATAATAGTCTATTCTATTTCAACTTTTTGATACATCCTTGCTTATTAGGTAATTTCTTTACCATATTTCGTTTCATTATCATCAATTATATATATATTATATTGATCATTGAAATTTGACAATTTTCCCCTATATTTCAATGTTCGGCCTATAACTAGACGCACCGGAGATTTTCTCATCATTCATTAAAAAGTAAATTATTTAAGTCCTTTCCTATATAACGGTCAATGATTTTATTCTGCACTACAAAGATATGTGTCTGTTTAGCATAATTTATCCAATTAAAATTTTACCTATGTCAGGTTTTATTATTGTCAGTTTTTACTGATTAAAGGAAACTATTCTTAACCCTTCCATAATTGCGGATAATAAAATTTTCAATGCTTGACGATATCTTGATTTTTACTGTCCATTTATTACTATAACGTGGTTGTTCTATTTAATTTTGAATATTTCCTAATTGATAACTTGTTGGCTATGGATTATATTCCGGTATATAAAAACATCTGTTTAATTGGATCCATGTTATACTGAAGTGTGCAATTTGCTTAGAGAAATCTTACCATGCATAGACTATTTCTTACTTCATCACCATTAATATATCACCCAAAAAGGGACCATTTCAAGAATGATTAAAATTATGGAACGCGCAATTAGTTAAAAAGAAAAAAAAACTGAATTTGCTTGCTTATGTTAGAAATGTTAGCAAAAAGAGACGATATGTGTATTTTATTAATTCATTCTGCATTTTAAAATATCTCGAAATTGAGAATATTTCTTTGTTTTGAAATGTTTAATCAGCCGAGTTCTTCTTTGTACCAAATAATTTGTAATTCGAAGTAGGGAAATTAAATGTTTTGTGTGTCTTTGATAATGAGATCTTTTGAAAATCAACGTCTTTTTTTTTAATAATTTATCAAATTGTTGTTTTGGTTCCCAATGTCAATTGATTGTTAATAAATCATAAGATAATTGTTTAATAGCAGGTTCAGTCGCCAACCCGTGTCATTTTGTTCATGAATTGAGGAATAGCATGGGATCAAGGACTCGTGTTCATTACAATAAATCGTGTACACTTCCTATGTATAAACGAAAGTGACGTCGAAATTGAAATGAAAATTGAGAAACAAAAACATTGTGTTGGAGGGAATTGATTACAGCTTAATGTCGATCTTATATGGAGTAAATTACCGGTCCCTGGCAATAGGAGACGGACTGAACGCCGTGCGAGGGATGTCGGCAGGCATATTATTAGCAGTGTCTTCCCCACGGTAAACACTATCAACCGTCAGGCATAAAAAGTGCATTACCCGATTCAATTAAAGCCAAAGATATCATCTACGATTGATTGGAATTATGTTAAGTGGAAATGCGAGGAAGTATGAAAGAGAGAGCTCTAACACGGCAGTGGATGTAAAACAGATTGTAAAAACCCAATATTATCAGCACTATTCACCGCTGTATTGTAAACATTTAATTTTGATGAGGCAAAATCATCCCTTTAGAAAACAATTGTACGTCAGGTCATTGATACAACGGTCGTAACATTAATTTAATACCAAAAGCTGTATTAATTTATCACTCGGATAATTATTGAGCTATTTGGTACAATCACGGCCAGGCTGAGCTGGGAAACACTGGTACTCTAGTGTCCGTCACACAAAGCTCTGTTTGAATATAAAACAGAAAGCCCATCCTCGGATCGTCTTTCATTTACACGACAATTCTTTATGTCGTTGTTGTGCATACAAGAGAAATTGATTGCAGTACTGTTTGCTAGTTTATCACAATAAAATTTCATCTAAAGTGATAAGTAATCCTTTGTTTGTCAATAGCTTTGTTAAAACATATCTCCCTACTCCACAGCTGGTTTACAGTGTCCTCTGCAAGGATCCTATTATAGGGGCTAATGTAGAAAACTATGAAACTCAATTCCTTAATTAAATGCGCTGTATTTGATATTACTAAGCAAATTTGTCCCATAAATGAAAAGTTTTCGTCAAATAATTGTGAAGTTTATCACCGGTTCTACAGAATATAAACAATACTACCATCTGTTTTTATCGAAAGATATTGTTTCTTATTATTTATAGTTCGAATTATTTTTTGTGAAACCTATTCCAGAGAATGAGTATGTACAAGTTTAAACACCTTGATAGAGATTATTTTTTTCTTTATGTAAGAGGAGGCAGAAATAGATTAATACGTTCTATGCGTCATTATGGCATTTATCATAGATGTATGACAGCAAACATGCAGCTTACTAGTGAATAATTTTGATATTTACCTCTTAAATGTGTATCAAATATAAAAGCATGTTATATTCAAGGGATATGTGTATTTGAATTTGAAAGAAAAACATGAGAGGAAATATCAACATGTTAGCAATTCAAACTCAAACTTGATACAAATTAGGACAAAATCTGAAAATTAACTATAAAGAAAATTCCGACGTGTCAACAGTACAGAATTCAAGCTCAACGTCGATGAAACAAAGACAAAATATGAACAATTTACTTGGAAACTTTCGAAAAAATGTTAACTTCGAATAGGACAATATAAACGATAGACTGTATCAGAGAATATTTTCTTCTTTTCCAAGGTGCAATATCTCAGTATCGTCTTAAAGGTGTTATCTTAAAAGACAATATTTCAAAATTTGATCAGTCTTGAATTCTTTTTATATATATTATTTTGTGATCAAAAAGTATTTTTATCATGGTGTTGAAATAAAACAAATACGTTTTTTTTAAACTCTCTAAATTTTCATTATTATTATTATTATTATGATTATTATTATTTTATACGATCAATGACACTAAATCTTGCAACTGGATGAATCACTGAAAATACCCAGTCGAGTGAAAATCTATTGTGTATCAAATCTCTCTCGTTATCAGTGTACATCTTCGTATATTAGATAATCATTTCCTTTTGTATCAGATGTTACAAGAGGTAATTATAAGTTGCTAGAAATTAACGAAATTACCCAATCTCCAGCGACCTCCAAATTTCTTTCAAGATTAGCTCCATGCACGTGCATGTTTTTAAATTTGCATTACTGAATGCACGCACGTGTCACGGAAGTCGCATCTGGATAGTTTGCTCATCCTGTTTGCAAAAGGAACAACTACCATGATAGAACGCTTCCACATGTGAAACACATTTCCATAATTCTAGTTAGCGGGCAAATCTGAGCGGGAAGTGATATCAATGTAATTATTTGTAAATCACCCATAAATAAGAAAATAGCTTCACGACTTTTCGGAATCAATTATTTATTGACGAATGGCTCAGAATATTCTGTCGTGTTTTTTTTCTCGCTTTTCTGATGCTAATTTAACAATGAGGATTGATAAAATAATAGTTTTGTTAGTAGACGTTTTGCTGTCGTATGGCATACCCGATTTGACACCTCACGAACCTGTTCAGTAACAAATGGAGCGGTTGAGTAGTAAAGACTACAGCGGCCATAAGTGTCAGATGGAACAAATTGTTGTATACATTTGTGTGTAGCTAGATCTGTCACTAGAAATCATGAGATAACAACTAATTTGGAGATCCACTGCACACCAATGGGACGCGGCGATGCAGAAAATAGAAAGGTATTAAATTTGTCCGGGACTTGGAATTCTCCAGCACGCAGCGTGACACGCTTGCATACCGGAACGGGGCACATATATCTGGGGACGTGGACTTGGGTATGGCATGGTGACGCTTCTCCCCTCCTCATACAAATAACGAGAAGAACAGATGACTGACATGTCCGATAGCAAGAAGGGACTGAAACTTCACTAACTCGATCCAATGGGATTTAGAAATAATTTCCTGGCTCAAAATGATGATTAACTTAAAACAATGTAGTGAGTTCTCACGAAGTGACTATCAGGTTATCGAGACGTGTCGGGATCCTGTTCATAAGGGATATGATTCAGAGGAGTCGAATCAGCCGGCTTACAACAAATTTCACAGTCTGTCTTTTACTTAAACCATTAATCTATGACTATGACATGCAACATCGCGTTTCTGAGTTTGTAACGACCGGTTTTAATTCACTTGTGATTTTTTCGAAAAATAAGATAACATTCTTTAATCTTCAGAATCCTCAAGTTTTATCTCTAGGCAGGACATTTGGAACATCTCCTTCTACATAATGCATTGTGGAACCGAGAAACACGAATTCTAACATGTTACAAAGTAACAAATACAACAACACCAAGACATTCTTCTTTATAAAAATGAGAGAATAAAAAGATCAGCCTGACGTCAAAATTTTTCACGATAAAGAAATAACCCCTTTTATTTGTTGAATTATGTAATCTATAGTTAGTTTTTTTCTATCATTTTAGGTCATTTGTATTGAATTTTTCTCTTGTCTGGGTCTAAACACTTGTTAGTATTGTTGTTTATGGTATTGGCGCTGCTGAATGATGCGAAGTGTATGTACTGGAACTAATATCTCTAGTCCTATATAGAGAGGACGAGGAGACAGGAGGCCAAGGACCTCGCATGCCAGACAGACATACCGTCTAAACATCAACTAAAGACTAGCATCTCGTGTACTGGTATACAAAACACATGTTCCTCGGCAAATTACACAACTCTCATTTACTTAGATCTCAGCCAGACATTCTAGTCATATATCTTTTCGTAGTAGTTATCGATATACCAGGAAATAAAGAACCCTGGGTCAATTTAACCAGTTTAGCAGTATGGAAAAACGCATTCGATTTTTATTTTCGAGATAACTAAACTACTGAATTTGTATGTAGATATATGAACTAATGTTAGGATAGGAAAATACCTTTGTTTAAAAAAAAATAACGGTTAGTCTATATGTTTAAAGCATTAAATGAACATTAAATGAAAAACGTATGTTATTCTTAACATTAAAGTTACGATGTTTATTTGGAAAATAACATACAAAACAATGTTATTTATGACTGGATTCATGTGGATTCAAATTGAAACACTGATAATTTCTACTTTTATACGTTACACATACGGAAGACTGTTTTTTATGTAAACATTCACACAGGTAGACGTGTTGCGGTAATTAAACAGGTGATTGTACCTGTTGCTAAGATGATATGTGACAAGTGTGTCTTGCTAACACTTGTTCTGTGTTTAAGAGTCTGTGTTGTGTGCTGAGATGTCGTTTGTCAGGCGGACATGGTTACCTTACAGCTATAGTAATGTCAGGCTACATTTATTAATCTAACACCAAAATCTCGGCTTTATTTCTACTTTGGCCCCCAGCGTTTCTTGTTGGCCGGCTTCCTTAACGAGATATGAAAATCTATGTTTTTATGCTTTATCTAACATTAGCCTTGGGCAACTCGGGCTGTTTTTCCACTGTATTAAGGACATGATCTGACGTTTAGTTTTATCATTAGGTCTCAATTCACTTTTAAATAAGCGTATCGTGTATGGTATCTCAGGTTTGTCTCTATTTAAGTATATCTCCTCTTTTATCTGCACACACCTTTACAGAGCTCTTTCAAACTTTGACAGGCATATAGTTTACACATTGTGTTCACAATAACTAACATTGTCAGGTTTGCCCTACTGATCATAATTCTATTATGTTCTATCGATAAATTATAGAATTATTATCAATGTACACAATACCTGTGTATGATAATTTGATAGCAGTTGAATAAACTTTACCTTAATAAATCATGTGTATATATTTACGAATTAAACATAAAATACATCCTCATATATTGAAAACAGAATATCAAAACTCGTATTTAAACATAGATTATACATTTTTCATAACTATAAACATAATAATACATTTTTATAATAATTATGATTGTGTCCTATCATAAAAGTAACAGATACAATACTTATAAACAACATCATTATTTACTTTCCCTTTTTTCAATTCCCTATGAATTTAATATAATTGAATTAATGTTTCCATTACGTATCATTACAGTTGATCCAGAATGAGAAGGTATGTATATATATATATATATATATATATATATATGTATATAAAGCACTGTAGTTTATATGCATATCAGTGAGCGGGAAGGTCCCGTTATTCCTACAGACAGTCTATCACACCTTGTAGCCGAGGTATTTGGTGTGCTGATTTATTACACAATATTTACACATGATTGATATAGTGGAAAAGTTAAGACTGATGACTACTTATGAATAACTTTTCGCGTCCACTTTATACGAATACTTGTATGTTAATTAAATGTTGTTTACGTTTATATATTCTTCAAAATCAATAATTAGCAATTTATTGTCAAAATAAGTTGGCTATAAATCTTAAAAATATGCTTATTTGTGTCATGAATGTTTATCGAAATGCTTTTAGAAAGTATCAAAAAATGGTATTGTCTCGTTACATTGTGTGTATATCTCTTACATATGTACAACAAAGTATAGAGAAATTCTGTATTGTTAATTTTTTTTTCATTTCTTGAACTAGATAAAACACTAAGGCTTTACAAACACATCTCAGTTGTTACCTAGTCCTTTGATTTTGTCTTCTCCATTATAACAAAGACTTTTAGAAGATCAAAAGAAACCGAAAAGAGAAAATTTTAATACACATGAATATAATTTCAATGGATATTCTTAAGATAATTTAAAATCTGATTTGATAGCAGCTGTTTCTTTGAAATCAACATCGCAGTGAAAGTTTCCGATTAAAGTAATATCGATCGATCATCTTAATAATAGACAAACAACTTAAGAGGATATTTTTTATCTATGAATGGCTTGGCATATCGAAAGTTTTATCCATGTTGTAATATATGAAAATGTTTGAACAATATTTCATTTATTCAAAATATACAACACAGAGAAAATTCAGAAAGAAGAACGTTCATACTTATATTTATCTGTTTTTTTTTTATACAATAAACTTGCAGGTGAGTGATTTGACAGATGTGTGATACAGATTTGCCTTCATGGAAAATATTTCCATTCTAATATGTGAATTTAAATTGTGTTTCTGTGGTCAATAAATTCAGGTTATGTATTAATTTATAAAAAATCAATGTATTATGCGAGTTTTAATCCATACGATTTCATTGTAAAGAGGAGTATTTCATACGAATATTTAATGCGATCGAAACCTGTTTGCTCTCATTTAAATAAATTATACAGTACTTCCGTGAAAGTTTTGCAAAAAAAAATAATGCATAAATAGGTCTGTATACACGGAAAAAATGCTACACATCAAAACATGTTTTTATAACGTAAGATATAGAATTACAAAAAAATATATTTGCTGACAGTAATTCATTTTTAAGGTTCTCTTTGGTTTTAGTACCTGGGTATTTTAACATAGCTGGTCTTACATAACATCGAGGATATGCCATATGTATGTTGACATATATGTATATCTAGTATGTATGTTTACTATCAACTGGGGGACCTAATACACACCATGATTGATAAATATAATATAAAAAAGCATGTTTTAAAAGTTGTTGATTTACAGTGTGTATGTCATTTACTAGAGATTGCTGTTAAAGAGAACTAACCTGATGAATCTAAGTTCGGTTTTGTTCCGAGGTCTAACGGTCCCTCACTAGAACTCCCGTTGCACGACAAGTCCAAATCATCATCGTCGTCATCTTTGTTGTCACAATCATCATCGTTATCGTCGTTTTCTGTACCATCCTCTGATCTGTTACGTGGTGACCATGTCATTTTATTTTCCTTTTTAAGTCTTCTTCTTGCATTAGCGAACCACGTTGATACCTGTGTTAGTGTCATTTTTGTAATAATGGCTAACATTATTTTTTCACCTTTTGTTGGGTATGGATTTTTTCTATGTTCATATAACCAGGCCTTTAGAGTATTTGTTGTCTCACGCGTGGCATTTTTTCTTCTTGCGTTTAAATCTATACCACCATATCTGCAAGAAAAACATGAAATATTACAAATAACAAATTCCACACAGATAACACAGTGTTGATTTAATTTTGTTTACACATATCTATATATAATATTATGTATGTATATATTAATCCACCATGCCTTTTGTAAATAAATAACATTTGAATAAAATGTATGAATTTCCTATTAAAATCTCATGATTGCATATATTGTTATTTGATTACCATAGTTATTGACTAGTGTTTTGATACAAAATGGCGTGTGTATTTCAACCAGACAATACCCGTGTAATTATAAGCTACATTTAGAATCTGTCATATATTCGATGTGTGTTTGGTATCTTTAGCCAGACCTAACACCCAATAAATGGAACGTGTTTAGATTGATTTGAAGTAAATTAGTTTGCATGAATAGCTATCGCGCCCTGACTTTCACTTCCAATATTAAAGCTCTAAGCATCAGGCTTTTGATAGCCTCTCAAGACCGACCATCCGTGAGTAACGAGCGTCTAAACACGAGAATACGGTTACAGTAATAAGATCACAAATGGCCATTGCTGAATACAGAAAGTGAGAATACAAACATTCGACTAAACTGATATCAAATTGAATTTAACCACTGAAAAAACTAGCATAGAATTGTACAAACGGGAATACGAATAATGATGTATTGAAACGGAATGTGTTTTCTTCAAGGGACCGCACAAATAGTTAAACGCTACGCGATGTCTGTGTAATGGTAGCCCACCCCACTACCCCATGCCAAGGGAAGGACATTTCGGGTGCAACTCGTCGTCTTTAGGTAAAACTTACCCTGTGCCGTATGGATATACTGCCACTGCCGGATCATATGGAAAGCATGCCCCGGGCTGGGTGAGGCTTCTCCACGCCTCAGCTCCGTCTTTAGTGTCAAATGCTCCTCCGGTCTAAATATTTGTGAAAGAAAAAAATGCCAGTTTAAATACTAGGAAATAGAAGAGAGATGAGATGAAGCATGTTTTTGGTGTAGATTTCAGTGTATGTTGACAAAAATGTATCATAATTATCAAAAGTAATGTTATCGTAAAGTAGTTATAATGGTATGGTGTTTTATCAAAGAGAATTTTTTTAACCGAGTTGAATTAAATATAGAGGGTAACAAGCTATGAAGTACATTCCGGTTCACAGCACAAGGGGTAGATGGAGATATGCGTGTATATATTATCATTATCTGTCATTTGCTTAATACAAATCCTTTTTTAATATGTAATATAATATATGTTGAGGTACTAGGTCCATTTCCAACCCTTCCCGTCCCTCTGTTTCAGGGTGGTAAAGTCGTTTCAAACCAGTGTTGACAACCCGAGTACGGATGTACATGTACATGTGAGTAAGCGGGTTGGTGACACGAATTGTCTACCGCAGACATAGTTTACCCCCATTGTCATTACCTTTGTCATCTAACTCACAAGACAATCGTTCGTCAATACCGTGTCACAATACACAACTCAATGGCGGTGTGGCACTGATTTATGTCATCTAACATAGGTGATTAGGTTAAAACATAATGTTCTATCAGCTCGGTTGTTTTTTTACATACAATTTACTTAAATGATACGTTAAAGATTTGTCATTACAGATATATCCCATGATCGACATGTGATCTATTCCGGGTTTTGTTAATTTCTATTTGGTATTTTATTTTGTAAACGGTTAACCTGCCATACACACCTGATGAATCATTGTGTGTCAAAAAATGACTTAATATGTACTGTAAATAATAATAATTTTTCGTCCATATCTTATATCAAAATTATAGATGTAATCGAATAAATCTGATTTTGTATAAAATCTGTTAGCAATATAAACACAAATTGTTTTTTAATTGTATCAGATAATTTAAAAGAATGCCGAAACACAATTTTTCATTGTCAAGTAACATAAAATCATTACTATCTATAATGCATGCAGAGTTAAAAGACTCTTTACCTATAAATATGCAAGTTTATCAAATAATATTATAAATATGCAAGTTT
Source organism: Ylistrum balloti (assembly GCF_031769215.1). Lineage (NCBI taxonomy): Eukaryota > Metazoa > Mollusca > Bivalvia > Pectinida > Pectinidae > Ylistrum > Ylistrum balloti. The sequence continues at coordinate 1,365,942 of NW_026781899.1, forward strand.
ATCAAATAATATTATAAATATGAATGTTTATTAATAATTATTATAAATATGAACGATTATCGAATTTAGGTATGTTACAAAATGTGTACATACAATAATGTAGATTTTCCTTTGTCCAGTAAATAAACAAGTGATTTAGGTATGTTTGTAAAATTAATTTAAAGGAATTGTTTTCATCAATCATCGTGAAAGTATCACTGAAAATTACTTTATATTCTTTGAATAAAACCAAAAATTTGTAAGTTTTAATAAGAACGCATTATAGTGGCGACATATGTTTTGTGTCAAAGTATATGATGATAGTATTTCAAACAAGACATAAAAAATTATAGATCAAATATATATCAAAGATAACGAGATATTAAGATATTTTTAGAACATTTCTATTGTTATCATTGATCATTTCGTATTTGTAAATGGTATTGGAATAAAAAAAAATAAAAATAATAATGTTTATTCATATCATTAAGATATCAATAAGAATAATTTAATACTTACCAATGGTGAATAGAAAGCAGAGCTCTCCGATCCCAGGGGCATATAGCCCTGGGCGGGTCCATATGGTGGACTTCCGTACACCCCGTCCGCGATACCCGGTACCCGGGAGTAGCTGAGGAGGGTAGAACTGTACTGACACGAGCATATTGTTTGACCGGTGTGTGGGTCAGTCATAATAGGGCGACCATTTTCACAACAGCCCCGGGGGCCGGCCGCAGACGATCCTGGACCCGGCATCTGGGAGAAGTGAAATGACAGGTCACATTTCTCTCACACAAGTTAATGACAATAGCACACATACTCTACGCCTTAAGAGATGCTGAAGCAAGCTCAAATATTTCTTCAACGAATACTTGGCAATTTTTCACACCAGGCTGTGTTATCATTGTCAGATTATACGTGTATACACAAACTTAAACATTATTGAAACTTTTTTGTCAAGAATACTTAAACAGCTGTGTTATACTTCAAGCAGTTACACCAATTAGACTATATAGAAAAACAAAGACCATGCTAGGCATTACTATGTATAGACGAATAGGTAATACCATTACTTATATATTGCAACTATTCTGAAACGTAAGACGAGAGAGAAAGTGTATGACGATATTACCGGTGAGGTTGAGACGGACGAAGGACCAGGAAACGGGTATGGAGCGAACTGGGGTAAGGACATGGTCCGGTGACTGGCCCTGTGTCTGTCCTCTGTCCGCAGTCAGGTCCGGAGGTCACTGATTATCCAAACGTTAAGAAAGTCCACTTTGTACCGTGCTGGTTCACACTTTTATCACTTAACGGAATCCCAAGTACATCAAGCCAACGCTACCATTTTACTGGGTTAAACACGCTACATATTCTTACATGGGACAAAAGCCTAAACATTAATACAAAATGAATTAGTTGATACTAACCATGTTGTAAACACTACCACCTACCGTCCCGACAAAGCCCTTGGCTCGACCGCGCCCGCTGATTGGCTGATGCCGGCTGATGTATGGCTCAGTTCGCGCCTAGGCTGACAGACGCCCTGCCCCTAACTGATGTCGGATATCAAATCAGACACTTGCTCCGCCTTCAATTTGTAGACACATGTGTTCCAATGAGGATAAAATGTAAACAGGCACACTACCTGGTCCACCGACACGATTACCCGACAGATAATGCCTACCTAGAGTAAGGCAAAGGACACTGGTACAAAAACCATTAAAGATCAACTTCTTTAACATTGTCCTACTGCACCTCAAACAAGCTTTTTTATATAAATTGTATATAATCAGTTTTTAGGTGACGTCTTTTTCTCGCCGTGTAAAATGGTCTTTCGATGGAATTTGAACAACAATACCTAAACAATATGTTGACGTACGGAGTATCACGTAAGCAAACCGTTCTCCAGATCTACAACAAACCCACAACAAAAATGAGCAATGAAATTAATGAGAGTTTAAAAAGGAATGCATCAAACGAATATCGTGATTAGCAAACAAATGAAATTATCACATTTCTGTTTTTTTCCTTTCTCAAGTTGTTTTATTGCACAAAAATGCAACATTCTGACTCACAAGAAACTGAAAAAGGTATTTAATTAGTATATTAGTGACAAACGTTAACTTAAACACAATGTATCATATTTTACTGGTTCATTCACCTAAATACCCATACTAATTTTACCTCTTTAGTATCTTTGGAAAAATTCATTTATGGGAAAGTATTGAATAAACATATGATATATTATGTTATTAATAGAGTGAAAATTGCTATTGAAAAATGTTTTAATTCGTTTGTTATCAAATTAAAATAATACAATTTCTTAATTTACATAGCATATATTTATGTAAGAACAGTACGTAGGAAGAAAAAAATGTCCTGATTTAAAAGAAAAATTGTAGATTAAGATATGATTTCTATCACTGCTTATGAATTAATAGTAACAGCGATTGGATCTTGCATAAATATGTTTATTCCACTGTTTACGTTAATACCACAAATACAATAGTAGTAGGGCGGCATTGTTTACAATCTCTATTGGTAAATAAACAAATGTCAAGATTTGTGAAGCACTGCTATTGTCAAATACCGTGCACATGTCGATTTACGGATGGAAATGACGTAGGAGTAATCATATTATCAATGTCAGTCACACCGTTTATAAAATGTGGAGGGCAATGATTCTACTAGCACGCCAGTTATCTAATAAATTAATAACCCTTCTGATCAATTGATTTAAAAGATACCAGACTTAGTGATTAGACTGGTATCTTCCAGATCATTTGATATCGATAAATAATCCTCAATGTGTTGTGGAGAAGTAAACGATTCTAATTCTTTTTGCAGGTCATCTCTGTATGGCAGGGTCACCCGAGACAACACAACCTGACCAATATCAAAAATATCCATCTGAGTAACAATAACCCAAGCTTTATCATCAAGATCACCTGACGCATGACGACCTGCCGAGTAACTGTTCAATAATAATCTCCGTATTTACAGCAATTACTTAAATGAGGTGATCGTTCTTCATTATCGTGCTTATTAAACACTTCAATCTAGTCGATCAGATCAGTTTTCTGTAGATTTTATCATTGACGTTAATATTTTAATACCTTATATTACAACCTATTAATTGATAGTAGTAAATAGCATTGATGTTTTGTTTCACTTTCTAAGTATTTATTTACATCATTCAGGAATAACTTGAAGCATGCCATGATGCACATTTCTTGTATGTTCGTTTCAAATCTAATATGAAATGGACATCTTTATGCACCATTTATTGCATTCATTTACATAATTGACCCGAATGCCATAAACTGCTATCTCTATATTAATAACAACATGGAATGAAAAAAAAATAAAAGGATTACAGTTTCCCTTTTGATATCCAGACACAAAAACATCATACAATTTTCATGCAAAATTACAAATCTCATAACCATGTTTACATAATTATTATTACAAACATCAAAGAGATGTGTAGCATTTGCCTTTAGATTTGCATACAATAACTGGAAAGTGATACCAAAATTATAAACAATATTTATAATGATATTTCCATCGAGACAGCCTGGAGTAAAGTTTAAGACAATCTTGATATATTTTAGTTGACGAAGAAAACATATTCTGCAGCATGTATTTTGCCTTATTGTTTATCGTATTTCAGTATACATAAATAGATTTAAATACATCACCAATCCATCTCTTGTATTGTTGTAACATTTCATGATTTTCTTCCTAACAATATAAATTAATACCTTGAAAATAATTTTTAAAAACGATTATGTGGAACACGGTAAATTTATGTTTATTTTGTTCTTTCATTAAGAAGTTAGTTAAGGAATAAACATTGAAATAATCTTTGTAATTTTCAATCACGTCACACTCTACATGAGCATTTCACAAGTACAATTAAAATTTTTAATATTCACGTGTTTCTACTCCACAGTTATGTATAAATGATGTGTCTGTGGATCAGATTCTGTATTATGGGAGGAATCTCTCTGATCGTAACTCTTCATCTATTGATTAAACCGGAGGGCTATTGAACTCAGCAAATGTAACAGATTTTATCATTTCGCTGAATCTCGACGCAAAGTTAATTATTTGTATAGCTGTGATAACGTAATTAATTTCAACATAGTTAGAGGTTAATATTGATAGTGTATTTGTTACGTGAAGTCTAGTTATAAATCCTGCACATATTTGTAAATAGAGATACCAGTTAGAGGTTAAGGTGTATATCAATATTCCATCTATTTTACATATTATATGGAATAAATTAAAATAAAATGAAAATGTACATTACATGTTAGAAAAATAAAACACTTTATTCACGGCGTGGTTCATCATCATAGTGACTCTGAATTTCATCTAAGTGATTTTGTAAACATAGAGTAAGTACATGGAACCAGGAAACACAACAACAGGATTTCTCTTACTAAACTAAAAAATATATGATATTACTGTAATAGCTAACAAAATTAATATTGATAATGCCGAAAGCCATACCAGCACATTATTACTTCGACAGATTCACTTAAAGATCAATATAATTTTTTTAACCACATGTTTAATATAATATGAGTGAAACATTAGTTAAAACTCACTTAACTCTATAAAGCTTAAGTTTTTCATTTACTTTAGATCTTCCTGGATTTTAAAGACAAATGCAGAATTAGAATGGTCAGATTCGCCGTGGTAAAGATATAGTGGTGTGTTCTATCAATGTGTTTTCCATGGCCAATTCCAGATCTGTCTCGGTGGAAATCTGTTCTTGCCCAAGCACGTGCTGACAGCTTCATCTGTCCAATATTTTGACTGCCAATGTCGTTAGCGGCCCTACATCATGGTATAAGCGGCCCTCCATGTGTTCATTCGTCTTGACAAGCGAAAGCGACACAGGATGTTAAAGAAATGAATTGAAGGCAATGATATGCTAGAAAAACAGGTGCTTTCTGCGATAAGTAAATTAACAAGGCTTTCAACCCATGACATTTCCGATATTTTGTAGGGTATTCTAATAGCATCGAAAAGAACAACTCGGACAGAAGCTGGAAACGGAATATAGCAGATGCGCTACATCTCAATTTAACCATTACTGAAAGGGTTAGAAAAAACAGAGATTTTTTTAAAACTATGATTTATTTTATCAAGATAAAAGACGTCCAATATAAAAACAATGTTCATGTTTGTGTTGTTACCTGTAAAACTAGTTTAGCTACGGCAGAATAAAAATGCTATTATCGGTAACGTTTGAGATTTTTTTAGCCTTCCATCATCCGCAAAAAAGAATAGCAATAGTTTTATTTTAAACAGTACACTGTAAAATTAGCACACGCCTGATACTCCATCATCAATGGTAATGTTTAGTAAAATTGTCATTTTGCAAAAATTTATCGTTTTGTTTATATCATAATTGTTTATGGTTGTGTACTAAATTTCACAGTAACATGCTGTAAATTAGGTTTTATTTTTATCAAAACCATATATGCCTCAATATATTATAATAGAAAACAGTATGAGAAAATTTTCATTACCCTCGTTTAATGCATTTTGAAACAAACATATTCCCCAAGCTCAAATAAAGAGCTAATAGATGCTGATACCCACAAGATAACTTACAATAAATTAATTAAAAGAGAAAATGACAAATTTAGCTCCGAAACTGAAAATGAAGTTTGTTTGAAGTTTTTTACAAAAACTTGAATTCATTCAGTTATACACCTTGTTACTGTGTATTGATGTGTGTGAGGCTTCATACAACGACATACTTATATAATTACATGTCAGCGATAATTATGGGTTACCAGAGTGAGCATGTGGAATTTAATGTGGTTAGGATCGTCACTGTATATCAGATAATTGAAATAGAAAACAGACAGAAAGAACATTTGATAAAACTGGTACTGATGCTGTAGCAACAGAAACAACAACAGACATTAAGTCCGTGAGGCAATATTTCAAACAACTGTAGAGGGATACTGATGATACATCAGCCGAGGTGAGAGAGGATATTAAAACAGATTTCACTGTAATGGAACGTTTGTATAGTGTAGTCCCGGGGGAGCCGAAGGCAGGAGTGGTTGATTGCTATAATATCATTACGAACACAGTAGTGATGCATGCATGAACACAAGGAATATCACTGCACGAACCCTCCTATAGTAAAATTACAGATAGTGAAATGGAACTTACCATCTTAAAGCTTTTATCATCTGCAATGAAAGAATGAAAATGTAATTCTGTTAGGACACCAATAAAATATATATCATATAATTATGGAGGCTATGATTATAATAAAAAACGACATGATAAGAATGACGAACGTATGTTAAATAAGAGTGTTTTATTGTAGATCGTAAACGTGATCTCTGTGAGGTTCAAGGATTATCCAACAAACGGATCGCAACAGAGAATGATATACCTTATAATTGACCTCACTTTTGGTGAATTCCTTTGGCTGCAGTTATCAGATTCAGATATGTTGATATTTGTCATGGGATGGAAATTTTCATGAGTTTTGACTTAACCTTCTCCGATTTCGATTTGCTAATTTGACTGTCAATTTGCAGAACATTTCCTGAATATTCAAGCCAAATATTCAGTATAAAAAAATGCACGATGGTTCTAAGCAATATGACTTGATTTCACAATTGTTTTGAAAATATATCTAGGACACACCCATAAGTGTTATTGTGGAATTACAATTTACATGCTTAGGAAACACTCTTTCCATAATAAAAATAGGTCTTTGAGACCCTTTGTTACAGAAAAATGGTTCGAAATAATTGTCTCTTGATATATATTTCCCGTAAAATTAAATTCAGTAAATAACAGAATTTATTTCTTAACATAAGATATTATTTCACTTTCTAATTTTATTGTCAGCTAGTTATTTTCGAGAATAAATATCCAAGCAAATATAGTATTTCTTAAAAGTTTTCGTTGCCAAATGAAGAAAAGTTTGAATATCATATATTAGCTATTTCTTTAATAGATATTTACTTAGTATTTCAATTCTAAATTCGTTGCATTTTAAAATCAATTGTTTAATTTAGCACAATATTAATCACCATATGTAAAATATAACTTGATAAAAAAAAAAGTGTGGGGTACTAAAATATATAAAAATACATATATACAAACAGAGAAACTGTCAGTTTCAATATTAGATAAGAACTCTACTACTAATAAAACATGGTTAATATATGCTAAGACATTACCCAAATTCGAGGCAAAGCTAATTAGATACACAAACGAGAAATGATATATTGCATTTATGATGCACTATCATATATGATTTCTTTTGACATATCATATTTAACTTGGTGAATTTTGTTCAAAGAATTTAACAATTTACTGTTCCTACTGAAGTTATCCCTTGTGTATCGTATCTGTTATTTCCGTGGTTATTTACTGCAGTAATTAAATTTTCAACCAGTCTAGATGTAAACAATTCATTAAAACTAATGAGTTTCTTATTAGATAATAAACGCAATTTGCCTTATGAATGATTTTATTGTTGTAATTATTGCTTGTTTGAAAATCGAATTATAGAAATGGATAAAATTGATCATTTTGAAGATCAAACTTGATCATCGTTAAAGAAACAGTTCTGATTTGACACAAACCTGTCTTATTTGGAGGAGATATATGGCAGGATTGAAGAAATGAAATATTTGTATGAAATCACTTACATTTATTGTATTTACTTTCTGTTATTACGCAAACTTAATATCGAAAAAATGTGCATAGTTTTAGTTGGAACACTGCTCTCGATCTTTTCAATTTCAGAAAACAAAGACAAAAAGTACATTAACAAGACAAAATGATAGTAATCAAATAGCCTGGTGGTGCGGTGATAACTGCTGGCACGTCCACGGGTTATTAAGTTATTGTTTCATCGCACGTGCCACCGATGTCAGGGCAAAGACACATACACGTTAATTACAATGCAGCTGAATGTTAACTGGTTGAGGTCCTTTACTCTGTACCCAACGTTTTCACTTCAATAAACGTATAAAATTAACTTGGACTAACTGATTCACAAACATTTTCTTTTGAAAATTATATTATTCACTCTCATATGAGCACATGTATATCATTATCTTAACTAATAAATTATTTTCATCTTTCAGGCTTTATTGATTTTTAAGTGGTGACAAAAATGTCGTTAGTTATAATGAATATACTTCATACTGAAACATGGAAAAAGAAAATAAGACAATGTTTTCCAAAGATTATACACAAAAGAAACAGAAGAGAAGAGCAAAGTTTTACCCATATTTAAAATTAAATACTACCGAGAAAACAAATAATGACTTAACAAGGGTTTATTGTTTTTGTTTATCTTTTACTTTCGTTCTTTGTAAACTGTTAACTTGTTCTTACCATTGGAATAACTCTGTTCGATAAACATTCAACATGTATCGTAAATTTATCGCTGTGTGACTCGTTGTTTAGGTAGATGTCGTTACCCCTATCTCTTGTCTTATTTATCAGGTTCTACATCAAACACAAAGCCATATGGTTTATCTGAAAGCTGATTTATTTTCTGTTGTATGTTTTAACATTCCAAACTGTTACTATACTTACACATACACATGCATGGTAATCGGCAATGTGTCCTGTAATGAATACATAACCATAAATTGACACAGCTACACTTTGTATTGGAACACAAAGAAACCTACTGGAACCGTGCCGTGTGCGATCAGCTTTTATTGTCTTCTTTAGTACCTCTTAGCAAGACGTGCATTTCACTGAATGCGGAAATTAGCTGTATCGATTCCAATTCATTCCCAAATTTAAATAATTATCTTATAAAGACAGAATGTGCCAACTATTTCGTTTCATGTTTTTATTTTCAATTCAACAATTGTAAAGACAGAGTCGTTTAGATACGAAAGGATAAATTGCTGATACAAATCCTTTTCTGTTGTGATACAAAGGAGAAATATAAAGTCAATATTATCGAAAATAAACAATTCATCAGTGAAACAGAGCTATTTACAATTCATGTGCCAACAATAAAACCGGTGTTATGTGAGTAATAGCTCTGCTTCTGTACATCAGTTCTTTGTTAGCAAAAACCTGGTTCGTATATCCCAATCATGAAGGAAAAAGATTTGTTCTGAGAAGTAAAATTCCAATTATAGAGAGATGCTATCTTTGCGGACATAGATAAACTATTGTACAGTTGTGATTTTAGGAAATGGATGGGAGCACATGTTTGGTTAGCAAAACACATTAACTTTCCCTTGGAACAACTGCTAACATTTCCGGAGAGAAATGCTTTTGGTAGTTGATAACGAATACGAAGGCTGTTTGTACGGGAGCGTGTCGCCTATGTATTTTTCCTTTTTTCGCTGTCATTTCCGGTACTTTATAGCAACTAAAACATCATTGAATTACAAAAGAAAATATTATTCACGTGCAAGTTCCTCACCACATTCGCGGGACATTCCAGTCATATCAACAGAATGATTAATGCAAGGCGTGCGCCATAGTGTATAACTGGATATAAATGGTATTCCAGGATTTTTAATGATCCAGAATTGATGATTAATTTCCACCAAATCGAATTCATTTAAAATGAAACAGACACAATAAAATACTACAAAACAATAACAATAATTAAAAAAAACCCCAAAAAACTTCATTATGAGTTTAATAAACATTTTCTTGATTAAACTACATTAGTATCTATCCCCCAACATGATAGATAATGCTTAAGATGTTTCTTTAATGATTATTCGAAATAGAAGCATTTGAATAAATTTACTCTATATTAAATTTTTATCTTCTCTTTCCTCATTTTCACACTAACTTTGTTCTCTGGAAGGAATTACTTACGGAAAAACCAGCAGTAAACCTTCCAGAAACACAATTTACTTCCAAGAAATACAGCATACCTCCAAGAAATACAGTAAACCACCCAGAAATACAGTAAACCTCCCAGAAATACAATAAACCTCCCAGAAATACAGTATACCTTACATAATTACAGTAAAACTTCCAGAAATACAGTATACCTTACATAATTACAGTAAAACTTCCAGAAATACAGTATACCTTACATAATTACAGTAAAACTTCCAGAAATACAGTATACCTTACATAATTACAGTAATTCTTCCAAAAATACAGTATACCTAACATAATTACAGTAATTCTTCCAAAAATACAGTATACCTTACATAATTACAGTAATTCTTCCAAAAATACAGTATACCTAACATAATTACAGTTATTCTTCCAAAAATACAGTATACCTTACATAATTACAGTAATTCTTCCAAAAATACAGTAAGCCTTCCAGAAATACAGTAAGCCTTCCAGAGATACACTAAGCCTTCCAGAAATAAAGAGCTTGTTTGGTTCTTTGTAATCCATGTCTTACTCGAATCCGAATCCGAATCCTAGAAAGGCGAACAGTCGTATGATGCGGTCTTTTTCGTTATTTGAATAAACCTATCTAATACTATATTACTATCTAAAGGTGCTATATGTTTTTTAAACATTTCCCCCCTGAAATTTCATTCTATGTCAGTAAACACGCAAAGCCTCGTTATACGGAAATCTGTCAAATTTTGTGTAAGCGCATTTCCAACATTTTAACATTGCTTTTAAACAACTCTGATGTTCTTCAGTCTCTTCCCAAGATTCAATACTCCAGGCCCTTAGCATCACTGAAACATCCCAAAAGGACGAAACCGCTATCTGATTCATCATTTGGCTATGTATAATATTTTAAACGATTCTTAATTTGTATTGTATATTAACGTGAGTGTCTACTGTACACTACTTCGACATAGTTTTGGGGACAAAAACGTCTTAGTAAAGATCAATTTTCATTTTTTTCATGTATATCAAGTTAAGTCAACGATGTCACATGTATGGCAGAGAATACACTTTCATCTTGTAATTGAAACATGAACTGAACTAAATAAACTAAAACATAAAAATTGTATGTTTGTTTCATTTTTAAAAAAAATACATCCTAACAGTAGAACTCATCATTTGGCTTTACGTATCTAATTCTCATTTGGTATTGAAAGGCAGACAAGACAGATGTATCATATTGTTCAAGTTACATTTTTCAAACGCTCACACTTACAAAATCAGTTTCAACAAAATTATATATGTGACAATTTAAAAAACTAATATAGTTCATCAAAGTACCCCCGAGTTATATGAAAATGATTACGTATAATGATGAATCGTTTTGAAGCCATATTGATAACAGAAAACGTATTTCTGCATAGTGTACGTGTCCATCAGTGCATGAAAACATCACAATACCAACCAAACACAGCATATGATATTTAACACATGCACAACAGGACACGAAAATATCCTAATACACATTCAGGATCGGATGCTATGAAATTCCAGATAAACATTACCATAGTCGATCTGTTAATCTAAGATTTTCAATAGCTGCATCAACTGGTTTTACGAGTAAAAATCTTTTCATTTTAATGTTCAACGCATCCCTGTTATTAATACATGTAGTAATACATAATTTCATATTTCAAAGAAAATAAGGAAAGAACCCCGCCCACCCCCCACCCCGCCCCCAACCCTCTCGCCCCTAAAAACAGTTTTCGAAGTACGTGTATGGTATCGTACACAAAAAACATCATTTGTCAGAAACTCCATACAGATCCCTTCGTTTAAATCATTATCGATAACGCTAATAGCTTTTAGTAAGTACTGATATGATTGCTGTATTTCTGAGAATAAAAACCACGATTCTAAACAGATGCCATGGCCATGAAACCATAGTTTGTCCTATTGGAATCACCACGCTGGTAAGTACTCTCTACATCATAAGCAGTGGGTATTAATATTTTAATGTGCAACAATTCTGGCGATATTAGCTATCTCTACAACACGAAGTAGGAACACAGCTTGAATGGTGTGATGAACACCGCGATGGTGTAAAAGACAATGAAGTCGTGGATTTAGTTATCATCTGTTGTACGTTAAGTTGATATCAACATAAATAAACCCAATTACTTAAGAATACACCCACGTGGACAGGTTTAAGGCTGGTAGTTTTTTGATGACACCTCTAGCCACATGTAACACCCAACTAATGGTTGCCAGCTCCAGTAAGTTAGCAAGGAAAACACTCAATATGTTTAACATAACAGGTCAGATGTACAACTCTTACTGGTAAACATTTTCCTACGTTCAATATACATGAAAGTCTGTCCATATCGACAACGCGTGGGAGTACTTTAGAAAAAAAATTTTTTCTAACATAGCAAGATGTCGAAATATTCAGCTAAACAGGACGAAGTTGATGTTTAGTAATTATCGATTATGAACAAAAATAGAATCATGTCTAATAACAATTAATAAATAAATAAATAAAATACCAACATATTGACATAATAATCGAAACTAAAATTCCTTAGGGGAAAATATAAACAACAGGAAAATTTACACGGAGAATCCCGAAGAAGTACAAGGAGAATAAAACAGGTGATCCGGAAGGGTAAGCGTCTTCTGCTTCATCAACGACACCTGCTATGTAACCCTTGATCAATCAAAGTAATATCACTTTCTCAAATAAGAACCGGGTATATAACAATGGAACTAACAGGCGGACTAACGAGCATCAAACACACACTAAAATCTGTATATTTTGGGAGAAAACGAAATTCTTGGTTTCATAGTAATAATACAATATTACATGTTTGAAAGAAATCCAACTGAAATGGCAGTTCAAATGTTCGAATTCAAACGTTTTTACATACGATTTGATAACTTCTGTATATAAAGTCGGACCTCGTTATCTCGAACTCGATGTGACCATTGGGGAAACTTCGAGATAACCAAGATATATATCTAAGTGAGTTTGAACGCTTTATGTAAATTCAGACAGAGACCAACGAAATGTTCGAATTAAACTGTGTCTTCGAGTTATACGAGTTCGAGATAACGAGTTCCGATTTAACAACGTCTTATCTACATCCATTTATACAGAAATATTGAATGACATTTGGAAATCTTACTGAAAAACTTATAAACTCCGTTATAATCAGAATATTTCTGCGTATGATACTATGTTAATGGTGTGAAACTAAATAAGGTGAAGAATTCTATTGTGTCTCAGTTAAGTTAATTGTGTGTACATGACTCACATCATATCTATGTCATAATTAATGTATTGCCTAGTTTGGTATCACCATTTGTGTCGCCATACAAAGACACACTGGGACGACACGTCGAGATATTGACACTGAGATCTTGTCATCAGATATAGACCACTCATTTACAACTCAAAATACATAACTATGGTTTGTATATTAAATTACTTGTTTGTTACAGATTGATAAAACACAAGATTGTTCGGACAATTGGTGTTATAGATTAGATATAAGGAATATATATCATACCTAGACAGATAAAAATATATTTGTAGTGTAATGAAGATAGTATTGATATGTAGACAGTAGTGATATCTAGACAGTAGTGAAATGTAGACAGAAGTGATATGTAGATAGTGATATGTAGACAGTGATATGTAGACAGTATTGATATGTAGACAGCAGTGATATGTAGACAGTGATATGTAGACAGTAGTGATATGTAGACACAGTGATATGTAGACAGTAGTGATATGTAGACAGTAGTGAAATGTAGACAGAAGTGATATGTAGATAGTGATATGTAGACAGTGATATGTAGACAGTGATATGTAGACAGTAGTGATATGTAGACAGTAGTGAAATGTAGACAGAAGTGATATGTAGACAGTAGTGAAATGTAGACAGAAGTGATATGTAGATAGTGATATGTAGACAGTGATATGTAGACAGTGAAATGTAGATAGTAGTGATATGTAGATAGTAGTGATATGTAGACAGTAGTGATATGTAGACAGCAGTGATATATAGACAGTAGTGATATGTAGACAGTGATATGTAGACAGTCGTGATATGTAGACAGTGATATGTAAACAGAAGTGATATGTAGACAGTAGTAATATGTAGACAGTAGTGATATGTAGACAGAAGTGATATGTAGACAGTAGTGATATGTAGAAAGTGATATGTAGACAGCAGTGATATGTAGATAGTGATATGTAGATAGTATTGATATGTAGATAGTGATATGTAGAAAGTGATATGTAGACAGCAGTGATATGTAGACAGTAGCGATATGTAGACAGTGATATGTAGACACTAGTGATATGTAGACAGTAGTGATATGTAGAAAGTGATATGTAGACAGCAGTGATATGTAGACAGTAGTGATATGTAGACAGTGATATGTATACACTAGTGATATGTAGACAGTAGTGATATGTAGACAGTGATATGTAGATAGTGATATGTAGACCGTGATATGTAGATAGTGATATGTAGACAGTGATATGTAGACAGTGATATGTAGACACAGTGATATGTAGACAGTGATATGTAGATAGTGATATGTAGACACTAGTGATATGTAGATAGTATTGATATGTAGATAGTGATATGTAGAAAGTGATATGTAGACAGTAGTGATATGTAGACAGTAGTGATATGTAGAAAGTGATATGTAGACAGTAGTGATATGTAGACAGTGATATGTAGACAGTAGTGATATGTAGACAGCAGTGATATGTAGACAGTAGTGATATGTAGACAGTGATATGTGGACAGTAGAGATATGTAGACAGTGATATGTAGACAGTAGTGGTATGTAGACAGTGATATGTAAACAGTAGTGATATGTAAATAGTGATATGTAGACAGTAGTGATATGTAGACAGTAGTGATATGTAGACAGTGATATGTATACAGTGATAATGTAGACAGCAGTGATATGTTGACAGTGATATGTACACAGTAGTGATATGTAGACAGTAGTGATATGTAGACAGTAGTGATATGTTGACAGTGATATGTACACAGTAGTGATATGTAGACAGTAGTGATATGTAGACATAGTGATATGTAGACAGTAGTGATATATGTAAACAGTAGTGATACATAGTGATATGTAAACAGTAGTGATACATGGTGATATGTATATAGTAGTGATATGTATATAGTAGTGATATGTATATAGTAGTGATATGTATATAGTAGTGATATGTACACAGTAGTGATATGTACACAGTAGTGATATGTACACAGTAGTGATATGTAGACAGTAGTGATAGTGATATGTAGACAGTAGTGATATGTACACAGTGATATGTAGACAGTGATATGTAGACAGCAGTGATATGTAGACAGCAGTGATATGTAGACAGTGATATGTAGAAAGTGATATGTAGACAGCAGTGATATGTAGACAGCAGTGATATGTATACAGTGATATGTAGACAGCAGTGATATGTAGACAGTGATATGTAGACAGCAGTGATATGTAGACAGTGATATGTATACAGTGATATGTAGACAGCAGTGATATGTAGACAGTGATATGTAGACAGTAGTGATATGTAGACAGTGATATGTAGACAGTGATATGTAGACAGTGATATGTAGACAGTGATATGTTGACAGTGATATGTATATAGTAGTGATATGATGATAAGATAATCGATGTTTTATTTTCGCTGATAAAACTTTAAGTTTGGCGTAGAAGTGTCCGTTTTGCACCATCTTTGCTTGGAAAATCGTTCATATAGAAAGGACGTTCACATCGTTACCATTTGATATGACCTGATTGATGGAATTCTACCCGCCTTTGAAAAAAATTTAGACGCGTTTCATGAATTTGCAATTTCAAACGGAAACTCAATATGTAAAATCATATATATTCAATTATTGACATATTCCAAATTAATTTTTTTTCTAACTCTGAACATACAACCATTATATCGTAATCGTGTAAAACATCTTCTTTCAATATCTTCTATCACATGAATATTCTATTGATACAAGTTCTTTTGAAGGAATCAATAGGGTTTTTTTTACATATAATGTTTCTTTATGTTTAGAATTTTCGACAAAAATTTATTGATTGAACAACAATATAACCATGGACATGGATAAAAAATATTTTTGAAATCGCATATTAAAATGTTAATACGTCACGAATTTTCGACGAAAGAAAAAAAATCGTGTCTCTAGTTATTTTAAGTTAATTTTCCATTGTATTTGAAGCGAATATGAAGCTGGATATATCAGACAAATATACTCCGTTTTATCCAGGAAGTGATGTTTTCGAATCTGCAAATTGCTATTCATTGTAAACAAATCTCTAACCTGGCTTATTACTAGTATGCTATTGTTGGTAAATATTTGGCAGTCACATTTGATTTTTGTTTTTTGTTTTTGTTTTTTGTTGTTGTTTTTTGTTTTTTTGTTTTTTTTTTTTTTTGTTGTTGTTGTTGTTGTTGTTTTGTTTTGAAACGGAGTAACTGAACAAAACTGAAAATCAGTCCGTCGTGAGCGAGCATGCAAAATACTGAACACGTGCAAGAATTGACCAAAGTGTGAAAATTGTTCTTACAGTACAACACACCGCTCACTTTGATTTGTCGTCTTGTTTAATTAATGACGTTCAGTAATTGTGTTTATTTACGTCCATACTAGTTTGTTTATTCAATTACATATGATCCCTGTCCAAATGGTTCGGTGTGCGTGTCGGCCGATCGCTGGCCGATCACATATGGGACGTGTAATTACACGAATTATCATCATTTAATCGGAACACGAGATGAAAATTGGATAATAATGGCTACGTACTGAAAATGCGTGAAACTGTGCTGAAGGGCTGTGTGACAACTCGGGTCCAGTAAACACACTGGCTTGCTGTATCATATTTCTACCCCGCTGCTTCTTTGTTAATTTGTGAAGCTTCCAAGAATAACTGTTTGTCTATTTTCTCGGTGGTAACTTGTCATTCTATTTGGAATTCTCCCAGGGTTATTGTCACCCTGCACAAAGGGTCAAATACAGCGATTTAATACAGGATTGACGGTTAGAGCGAAAATTAATGTTCACACGCCGCTGAAATGCCAGTAGCTCGTTATTAGCAGAGCCGATATCCCAATGCTTCAATTTTCCCTTTCTATCGCACAAAAGCGAACAGGCAGGCTCAACTTAAGCTTTGAGGAGGACGAGAAACGACCAGACACGGACATTCCAATACTTTAAGTCTTTAAGAAATCAATACATTGCTGAAATGATAGAAAATTGTCTATTTCTTCTGAAACATTCCGTCAATCACGTTTGCACAATATCTGGCTATTTCCAACATGTCTAGAAAGAATGGATTTGTAATGGCATCAGGCGATGGCCATCTACCAGTAAGGCATACACGATATTTAATAGAACTGCCTTGCGTATGCAATTTCCATCAAATTAAGGATAAATTCATCCAACTTGACAATTATTGAAATTTTGAAAATGAATACTATGCGAGATGCATGACAATTTATAAAATTGTAGGTGTTGGCATCGATGTATTCATTCACGTACATAGCAAATTATATAATGTTTCATCACTGTATTTACATAAGAAGCCTTTTCTATTCCAGATATAGGAAAATAATCATAGTTCAACGCAGTGTTTATTCCGTGAGGGAAAGAAGTCTGTATTGTTAAGTAATCATCATGAATTCTAGATGCAAGAATTTTTTGAAATTTTGTATGACATGCATCTATAATACAATTGCTTGTGCGCATGAGTAAGTGCTGATTGTATATTATCTGTTTGTGGCGCATGATTAATTTCCATTTCAACAAAGGCCATTGTGTATTGCGATAGCCATGATATCTGCGTTGTTTGCATTCTGTGTTAATAAGGAGGCATAATGCCCATTCTGTTGAGTTTAGCTTGAAACAACTTTACCGAACCTGACATAGTATTATACAACTTAAATTTTGATACTGACAACTTATTTTGTATCTCTATATTATTCTTTGAAAAATAAATTTTACTCCTAAGCATTTGAACAGTACTATTTTAACAATATCACACTGACAGGTTGAGGAAATCTTAATAATGACGCAATCTTAATAGGTGCGAAATGTGAAAAAAAAGGGGAAAAATACCTGGAGACAATGTAAAATAGAAACGAAAAAAGATGTTCCGGGAGGTTAAGCGTCTTCTGCTTCATCAACAACACCCGTCGTGTAACAAATCCTGGTTATTTCAAGTTTAGCAATGTCCCATTCTCGAATGAGAAGGAGGTAAACATAATTATCGTTCGGAAATGAAGTGAGCGATTGCTAGGGACAAAAACCTGTTAACAGACAGATTATAACAATGACTACAGGGCGATAGAGTAAAGTCGAGCGAGAACGGATTAATTTTCAATCAAAAGATGTTATGAATGGAAATTGGAATGATCACCAGGATATACTAAAAACGTCTTGTTTGCCGTTGTGAAACCAAAGTACTTCGAATTGAAAACGTGTATTAGCATTTTAGGTTTTTTTTTCTGGAATGAAATTATATTGCAACTGGTTAACTGATAATTATATTCAAGCTACAATTTACTGTTTACTACATCACTTGGACGCTACGATAAGAAAACAATGGATTACGGCATAAACTGACCGAGACCACGGGAACAATAGAGTCATCATCATAACAATCAAGACTGAAAATTTGCAATTAAACGGCGTAAAAATAGTCTGCTGTGAGACGGAATACTTCTTTCGATTAATAATGAGATGAAACTTAAACTCACATTACCGAAATGAAAATATATGTAACATTATTTATTAAAATCTCAATGAGGGACAAGATGTGTGCTGATATACAACACTAAATTATACACATTCATACTATAGGATTTAGAAAGAATCACGCTTGTAATTTTGGAAATTTTTACGTGCACATGCACGTGAGTTAATTAAGATTCAAAAATCTACATTAAAGCTAATGATAATGGCATTTCTCCAAATGTATCACTTCTTAATTAAGACATTCTTATTAAATCAAAACGCCGAAAAGAATAAACATATATAAGTAGGACGCAACCAGAACTGTAGAAATATTGATTCTGAACACACGACTACTCGCACGAATGCGCATGAGAGTAATATTGTGTTATTTCTTTGTTGATCATAATTGAAGATGAGAGTATTAGTAGACTCGAGAAGATCTATGTACTAGCACTTGTAGACATCATGGTCTCCGTGACAAAGAGAATAGACAAAATGAGGGGACACATCAACACAGAGCTACAAGCAACAGAAATAACAAATTTTGGTGACATTTCGATCCCTCATGAATTGTCTGATGAGGTCAAGTTTTCTCATGCCATCGTTTAATAATTATGGTCAAGAGGAAACGTTGCTAGACATAACAAAAAGTGACAGAGAGATGATGAAGGTGATAGCCACGCTGTTTTTACCATGTCAGCGACAAACCTACAAATGTTTCTGGCATACACACGAATGACTGAACACTTGTTTCCTTCTCGACATGTGATGTATGGAGGAACTGCTGGCTCCATGCTTAACCACTCTAAGACAACATGATAAGAACCACACAGAAATGTTCTGGCATTGACAACATGCGGGCATTGGTCACGAACGATGACTCCAATCCTTCCCCACATACGGGTAAAATGGAAAAAAAACATATTGTTTGGGTAATTAAGACAGGCTTGTAGAGTGAAAAAAACGTTATCAAGATTTTTTATGGAAATCCAAATGCGTGAAGTCGACATCATGAAATCAGATTCCCTTTCATGTGTCATCTGTTACCATTCGATGAAGCAATTGGCGAACATAATTTTATCACGTTTTGTTTCGACAAAGGACACATACATACTTTGAATGTAATAAAGCATTTTTTGTACGATTAGAAAATTGTTTTATAGGCGTTCCTTTAAAGGTATTGGTTGGAAAACTTCTGGTAGCTATAATGTTTCCTGAGTGATGTTCGGCATAAAATACACTGAAGACTTTTAAAAGATACAAACATATATGATTCTAATATTGAAAAAAAGATTAAATTTGTGCTGAGGGAAATCATGACTCGAAAACATTTCACGCAAACACTTATCTTCTTTCAAGGACGTTAACAAACTCACAGGTAAATCACCAAATTGATGCTTACTAATGATAGGAAAGTCGTGTTTCTCAGCTGAAACAGTTGCGTCAAGCTGCACGGTGACTGTAATTACGCCTTCTTTATGCCATAGTCGAAGTTAGCAGTGACACATAACTAGAAAACATGGCAAGACAAGGTGGCATGCAGGTAATTAGTCTCCGCTTTATTACTTAAGGAAAGTTAAACAAGCAACCGACTTATCAAAATACACAATACCTAACTAGGATAGCATACTACATATGTACATCATATACATGCTAAATTAAATTATGTCAATTCCATGTATAAAATTGATTTTGTTAGGTTTGTCGGTAAACAACTTAGACTTTAAAAAAAATGCGTTGTTGTCTTGTTTACCATTGTATAAACATAGCAACATTAATGCTTCAGGGTCCGGTCCAGTGTTATTACATTACATGTAACCATGGCGATAGAATAACACTAAATGACAGATGCACGAAGGAAGAATGCAGTGTTACATCAGATATCTATAGGAAATGTCAATAAAAACATTTTAACCTAGCAAGTATTCTGTGTATACCCGAACATACCGATGCTGGTTTACAAAGAATATAAACAAAACAAAACAAGCTATGCGCGATTGACATTATAGTTAATAAAGATTAATGTCTTTGTAATTATTGAAAACAAATCGATTTCAAAACATTATATTCACTGATTGTGGGATCGATGTAACTTGATTTACTTCAGTTTATGATATAGAAATCCTTGTGCCTTTTGGAGTCTTCTTGTTAGGACATAACTAGAAGACGAAAGGTACTCATTGTGTCAGAGACAGGTGGAGTTCTCCTGTATACGTCTATGTCTCTGATTGTGTGATGGTTTTTAACATCAACTCTGTTTGGTGTCTCTTTTGTCCACTGGTAATACCTCGTATACGAAGAACTGATGTGTAGAGTAAAATCTTTATGATGTTTTGTCTTGGATTAGACCTTTATAAATATCAACAAGAATGTTAAAACTGTCTGGTTATATAGTGTAACCCAACTAGAAAAACAGTAATAAATTTTCTTGAACGCAAGTTCCAAATATTTATGAAATATACCATTAGTTCGAACAATAAAAGTCCGTAGCCGATGAAGTTTTTTCCCCTAATTTTTACGACAACAGGAAACAAAATACAGAAACCTGTGACCATGTGATCATTCATCTGTTGTCATTTATTTCAAACACTGCACCATACAGATTATCTGCATAAACCACTGACAGCCTCCTATAAACAAACTTCAATATTCAAAACCTGACAAATATGATGGAAAGTCATCTAATATTTTCAGTGAAATAAGGAAAAATGTGTCTAAGGCAAAGTTAATCAAAGAAAAAAAAATTGGATATGAAAAATGAATAAACTACAACTGTCCAAATAAGGAGAAAGCTCCTCAGGGACATTTGAATACTATTTTCTGTATTCCATCTTAAATTATCATTTAGATTGGCTGTGACTGGATGTCAGTTGAAAATGTGATCAATATGATAGTTTTTCTTATCTATGTGCATTAATCAAAGAGTAGTTTGTACTTTTATCTGCGGAGGAAGCGTTCTCAAGGGGTCATATAAAATCGAGTACCCAAAGCCACAACAAGAGCCAGAGAGAGAAAGTGCATCAACAAAAACAAACAAACAAACAAAATACCAACATGTCAACATAATTATAATCAAAACTTAAATTCAATAAAACTAGGTCAAAATATGAACAAAAGAAAGATTTACACTGAGAATCTTGAAAAAAAGTATAAAGATAATAAGACCAGGTGCTCCGGAAGAGTAAGCGTCTTTTGCTAAACTGACATCCGCCTGGTAAACCTTGATAAATCAAATAAGTAATATCACGTTCTCAAACGAGCTAAAGGTAGAAAACAACCGAACCAACAGGCAAACTAACACTAGCATCAAACACGTCTACTTTCATATCGCACAAAGAAATAGAATATTTCTCAATTGAATTCAGCATGACGACAATATAAGAAAGAAAGAAAAAAAATAGCAGTTTCAAGTGTTTCGTCAATATTTCGCTTGCAGTGCATACGGAAAACTAGCCCCAGTTTGGAAAAGGGTCACAATCACATTTTCCACAAGTAGCTTGTATTTCAAAGAATTTAATGATAAAAAACATTTAACATCACCAGAACATGTAAAAATCATCGGTCAGTATATATATATATATTAGCATATTATGGTTATTATGTCGATATTATGTGATTGACTGATCCTTTCAAAACAGAGCCTCAATATCGACGCAGAAGGAGATATAGTTAATCTATATGACATAACACTGGTAATTTCATATCTAAAATTCCATCAAACCGAGGCAACAGTGGCTATGTTGAATTCACAACAGATGTGGAAAAAGTTGTTAAAAACAGCCAATCAAGACGCCTATATCATTTCTCTCTGTAAATCGTTTGTTGACAAATTAATGTACTCATAGAAATATATCTGGATATAGTATAATTCTTGTTTGTACGGTCGTTTATTTTATTGTCTTCTTTGTTTGTTTATTATTATTATTATTTATATATATATATATATTATTTTTTTGTCTTTCTTTCTTTTTTCTCAAAATCTTTTTCCGGTTTTAGTTTTTCTTTTTCTTTTTTCTGATTGACATCAATACACATTCTGATATGATTGTATAAAACAAACCTTTGATGTAGTAATATCTACTAGAGTTAGTTTAACTAGAATATCGGGTTTGAATCTACTTATGTATATAGAGAATATGTAATAGTGTCTTCGTTCATACAAATATTTTTTCACAAGTGTGTCTAATATTTTAGTGTTATAAAGGAAGACACTTCTAGATATCCTATTTATTACATGTTCACAAGCTAAATAGACAAATCACTGGCATGCTTAGAACAGATATAAAACATGGTAAGTGACAAGGCTTTTCGCGGACACTGCTCACTCATGATAACGTGGCAGTACACGATGAAATATAGTCATAATTTAATCATTAAAATAAATTAAAAAAGTAAAAAAATCAAAGTAAATTTATTTTCATATTCACATGGTAAATGTTATTTATTCACGTCACTAAGAGTCTAAATTTACTGTAAAACGTTCAAAGAGAGTTTAAACTGTGACAAGTTACTGCGCGACTGAAAACATGGTGGCAACCTACAGTTGTCGTTGTTGATGACACGAATCCCCTTGAAATGTCTAATGTGTTAGTTCCACATTCAAGACGTTCAGTTGGGGAACGGATTTGAGCTCTGATAAGTTAATTTGCGTTGCATTGTTTGATGGCTTTCATGGAAATAAATGTTTACCATGGATCTGAAGGTCATGTCACCAGTAAACAATCCCTTCAGGTTTCTTGTTTCGTCGTTTTTGTACCGGGCTTTATAATTTGTCAATTTTAACAATGAATTGCGTTCTCACTTTTCATTAGCATATGTCTGCAAAAGTGTGGGTTTTTTTTCACTATTGAAAAATGACACATTTTACAATATGTTTATCTATATTGCACTGACAAAAATGTAATAAAATCTTGTTATTAACAAACAATACGTCTAGAGATAACGAAAAATACAATAATGCATTGTCTATATATAATTTGTACTCTGTTTAAATAAACATTGAAATAAAAGCATTAGATATTATTACCACGGCAGAATCCTTGTGACAAAAGTTCGTCGTCTGATTTCTAAAGCAATGTCTCTTTAAAGGTTTTGGTTCTTTATCGATTTAGGTTGATAATAGTGCATTAATTATGATATCAAAGAACAGAAATGGAAAAGCTGAAGGAATTCCTCCTGACGGGTGTATTTGTAACGAAGCTTTCACCAAATCAACAGAATACCAAACATGTTAAAAAATTCAAATTTAAAACCAATTAAATAGATGCAAAATGATTTAGATGGAATAACCTTTAAGACACACGATAGCAACAAATGAGAACAAGATCAGCCACATTAAAATCACTAGGCGTCCTAGCCAGCTCTAAACACGTCCAACTTCATAACCGACAAAAATATTTCTCTTTAAAGCAGTGATGATGAAAAGTGTAGTTCTCCTCTTGGTTCTAACATTTCTTTCATAACACAGACGTGATATTGATATACTCAAACAAATTAAAAAGGAAAGAAAACCAAGGTGACCCAAACTGTCTTATATTTACCTTAATTTTTTTCGCTTAAGTAAGTTTTTCTTTTAATCATACCAATGCACATTAACAGAGCATGTACTGATATTTTAGTACCGTGCTATCGAGGACAAGTAATCATTCCTTAAGATTGTTTTTATCAAGCACATGTTATATCTTGAAGCTTGTCTACAAACATAATTACAATGACGGTGACATCATGAAAACTATTTCCGATTTACAATATCAACTTTACATAAGATGGTAAGTTCTTTCAGTAGAATTTTCGTATACCCACAGGAATTTGATGTGCCATGCGCTTGGCTGACAATTTTAAAAAATTTTTTTTTCAATCATAGCTGAATTTATCAAATAGCTTAACGGAAAAGGTCTTAAATGCCTTGCCAAGTTTTCAATTACACTTTCAGATATATTGATGATGTCTCTTATTGAAATAAGGAGAATTTATTGCCCATATCTATCGTATACACCTACCAGAATTGGAATCAGGGACATGACGCACTCCTCTTCATATACATCTTTCCTCGAACTTTACGTACGAAGCAACCAATATTGGTGTCTTTATGAAGATTTTGATTTCCCTGCTTGCTATTTGTAGATAGTAATCTAAAATGATTTTCATGAAAAATGAAAAATAGGTGACAAATAAACTTACTTAAATGGGAATTCGAGAGACGCTAGTTTCAGGAAAAAAACAAGAAACAAGAAAATACCAAAATGTCAACATGATCATAATCCAAACTCAGATTCAATAAACCTAGGACAAAATGCGAGCAAAAGAAAAAAAAAGAAGATTGATACGAAGACTTCTGAAAAAGTACAAGGAGAATAAGATCAGGTGTTCAGGCAGGGTAAGCGTTTTCTGCTTATTCGACGACATCCGATATGTAAATCTTGGTCAAGTAAGTAATGTAATGTTCTCAAGGAGAGATGGTGGTCCCCATTATGGCCTCATTGCAATGCATTCTATTTTCTCGCAATTTAAAAAAGTCTTCATGGCAAGAGTGTTCAGTGAAGCATAAGACACTTCCTCATGAACGTCCTTTCATCATATTTGATATCACTTTTGCGTTTGGTCTTTCTACACTATCGAGCCAATCTTTTCGGTCATCAGCAGTTATGAGGACATTGAACCTTATGACGCTGATACGCCGATGATAAAGGATGGCGTTGAATGCATGCCGTAGATATCTTTTTTGCATTGTGGCATAATATTGGTTTGCACTCAAATAACACGAATTTATCTTATTTAGTCGCCTTTGTAAAGATGCCCAGGTATTGTTTTAAAAACATAAATTGCCTCGTTCTTAATTTAAAGAATGTTTCAAGGTGTTATACCATTGTAAACTGTTCACCTAGCAATGCTTAAAGAGAATTTTACTAACAACAAGAGCCAGTTTCAGTTATAATTTTGTTGATTGTTCTACCTAAAATGTAGCAACATATCGCAGCATTGGTGTTCCAAATTATCATGCTTTGCTTAGGATTTTTTAAAAGATAAATTATAAATATGAATGATTTATCGATTTTGGTGAGAAAGTTGGTGTTTAAATGTGTACAAACAAAGACATGATTTTTAATTCCCGCTAAAACGATTATAACCCCGAAGTATTTCATACCACTGTAAATGAACTAGACAAAGATCGCTTAATATAGCAGGTTGAGTATTTAACCATTAATATTTGATAATAATTTCACCATTTGTGACGTCATAATTAGATATTGTGACGTCGTTTTAGTTGCATTTCATGATATTAAGTAGGATCAAACGCAAAAACAAATGAATCGCTTACAACATATATGTCTATTTCATAATATTTCACACGTTTTGTTGTTATTCTATTCCTTTCAGTGAGCATTACAAAAAACATTCACAAATGGATGTGAGAAGTTTAGATAAATTTCCAAAATAAGCAAAATTTTCCAAAGCTTCAACAAAAACAAAATTTTTAATTGTTGTGTATAGTTACAATGTTACGCTCTGATGACTTTCCCAATTACCATAGACCGATGTTTTTATGTTTTTATGTTTGTTTTTGTAAGTTAAAACCTTATCGCTTTTACACCCAAATTATTTTCACATGGATAATAGCCAAAATTGCTTCTTTTCCCGAAGGAGTTTCATTTTGAAACAGTGTCAACTCAAAAACGCATTATTAAAATCTCATTAAAAATTCGAAAAATACACCCTTATTACGAAATTCAAAATAAACATATACATCAAAACATCAGTGAACAAATAAACAAACATTCCACTTCATTCACTTCTTGTGAGAATCTGCTACTGACAATACAAGACTCGTCAGACTTGAAAATAGCAGCATTTAAGGCAGTTTGGACAACTTAAAAATATCAAGACTTATAACAGAAAGCATTCTATCTACCTATAATAAAATCTGCATCCTAGATATAGGTACAACCTCAGATACTAATAAGAAAATTTATACTTTTGAATGATTTCTATTTTATAAGATGAACAATTGCTTTGGACATCGATGCAAACATCAGCATATAAAAATAAATTATAGGTACATATTTATAAATATGACGAGAGATAAATCGATAATTTGTTGGTTAATTATGTAGATATCATTTCACATATATACAATCCAATTCTACAATATGTTATATCATTGTGGAATATCGTCCTACATACAACAGAGGTTCCAAATAAGTTTTCTAATATATAAAGCAATTTAAAGTGATGTTAGAACTTAATAAGAATCAATCCAACCGCGAAAAAGGATTCCCTCAAGTGCTTATATGAAATAGATTTTCATTTTAGCGTGACTTGCTATTAAATACTATGAGGTCTGTAAGTAAAACAACAATTGGTCGAGAAATTTAGATGGAGGGTGTGCATCAACCCTAAATTTTAGATTTGAAAAAAAAATTTTTTTTATATCGACATTTTTGCCATAAAGATTTTTTTTTATTTTTCTGTACAGATTTGAAAAAGTTTGAAAATTCGTCAGTTTATTTGGAAAGGCAAAAAACATATTTCATAATGCTGATTTAAGGACTATTGCAAACATTGTGACATGCTTACGTTACACATAACACACCTAAGTTCATTTGCTTTAGTTCAACTAACGTCTTACATTCAAGAACATATAATTAGGGAAAAGTTGTGATTCTAAAATACATACCTAACATTTTAAAACGTTTATCTTTATATTCAGATGTTTAATTTTTAACAATTGTCTATTCTAACTATTCAATTCAAACCATATTACCACATACAAAACATGTACAGGACAAAATATCGATACAATAACAGGAGATTTGATACCCACAAGCCTTGCTGAATATCAGAGACATGCAGGTCTTTTTTTTCTCTCTCCATATATATATATTGTCTACCAATCAAGCTTTTGACTGTCCAGTTTTGTAGAGGCTGTCTCGGTCAGTAAGCCGAAGGGACCAGAGACGTTCTACGCGTCTTTTGCCCGTCGTTTCCGTATGATGTACGAGAAGGCCGGGTATCGTGACGTTCGTCTATTTTTACCGCGACAGACGACACCAACTAGCGAAATGAATTTTATCAAGGATGTCACATCATTATTCCCCCAATATGTCGGTCTGTGAAAACTCATGAATTTTTCATTATTTAAAACAACTTGTAATATTCTCTTTTTTCCCTCGAGAGTTTTCTCCTCGGATCGTTCCAGAAGGGGTTCAAATTTTCTGGATTAGCGTTCAATAAATCCTGACAACTTTGACAAATAGTGGTTTACAAAAATTCTAAATGTATAACAACTTGTACTTAATTTTATCGTGCTGAAACAATTGTGCGCGCTTCTCTCACGACACCGTCCCCATAGGCCGGAACAGTGTTCCTTAATTGAATCAAGTCGGTCTAAGCATTGCCTACCTGATAATGATTACTGAACATTTTATGAGTTCTCGTCACCTAGTAATCCGTCTTCGCCGGCCCCAGACCATTCGCATTGGCGGCTCGCCCTCCAGGGACTAGGCTATTTGTACACTCGGTCAATTTGTTGACAGTCTAATAAAGTGACGAGATCAATGAAGGAATATTTAGAAGTTTAATCAATTGGTTAACTTGGACTCAATAAGATTGACTTAAGTACTTTGTGATGAAGAATAATGCTGAGGACACGCACCTCAATAAATAAGGAGCTAATGATCTCTGACAACGTCAGCAGCAATCGGGGACACGGTGTGACGGGTCCCAATTGTCTGGGGTGGCACATCATCCACGTGGTCTCGTGCCGCTACAGTATCAAGGACTGGCCTCATGGCATCTCAGAATAAGACCCAGGCATCGTGCCATGGTAGTATTTTGGCTGGTGTTTGGGTCTCTAAATGCGTGCGCAACACTATCGTAACAGGACTCGTGCCATACTTCATCAACGACACCCGCCATGTAAACTTTGGTCAATCCAAGTAAGAATTGTCACGTTTGCAAATGACAACAAGGTTTACAACAACGGAATCAATAAGCAAACTAACGAGTATCAAAAACGTCCAGCTTCATATCGCAAAAAAAATAACCATTTTCCCAACGCGATCACTGTGACAACCGTACAACTCCTCCATCATTTTCATTAACCTGTATATCATTTCAATCTCTATTTTACGAGTTTGACTGTCAGTTGATGACTTCATGCACGAAAATCGTGATAATATGAACAGACCCTTGAATATGGAATCAACTGCGACATGTAAATACCATAGGTTAGTGATATAGGGCTATTGTTATCCAGAAATGGAATATTCACAACAGAGAAATTGAAATCATCACGCCAAGCATGCAGCTTGATGGACAGCTGTTGAAAGACTGGAGGTCGTGCTTTCACAGTATCTAGACCTTACCTCGGACTATGCAACATCGGGGCCTGGCCCTATTGTATATATAGTATCTTGGTCAGACTGTGCACAAAACAGTATTGACCCCTGACCTAGTACCATTTCAATATCTGATCCTATCATCGTGTGTTCCTTCTGGACTTCATCAAGTCCGGACCGCCTTTCTTTCCCAGTGTTTGTGCTGGATCTTCTCACTTATCAGAAACAAGATAATGCTTTGGAATTATTGAAAACAACAGGAACTTAAACACAAGACAGAATATCGTAATATTGATGATGAATGTATTTATAATGAAGGTACCTCACTAGTGTGCTTAAGTCAACGTTTGAATTAATTAATATCTTGTTATTTTCTTAATTTAAACCCATTTAATAATATCGCCTTTATTAGAGACACTGTTCACTTACTATCATATTTAGACGTAAATTAACATACATTTCTCAGGAACATTTCTGAAAGTGATATCTGCAACTCTATAAACACATAGTTTACCACTTGTATGAGAACTATCAACTGTACAATATAATTACTAATGATTCGGTGGTTATGGTGTATCTTGTAACACCATCGAAATCGCTGTAGGCTACCCTACACTGATGAACGACTTCTTATGCAGTGATGAAACGCCGAGAAACATAACAAAAACAAATTTGAATTTCACGCTCAATATGTTTAATCAGCAGATCTCTAAATAGGTAGTTATATAATGGTATGTTCATATTGTAAGACAAACATATAATGGAGGACAGAACTATCCCGTGGGAAGAGGTTGTCAACCACGATAAATCACTTTTAATCATTTAGAGATTTGTGTTCGTGAACCCTGTATGTGGCGATTGCCATAACCCTGCATACATCTAGTTCTTTGCACATGTTGATAATTTAAACACTTTTAATTTGTATCATTCGAAGATTGTACGATATTTTCTCATATTTTACAGTAAAGATAAAGTCAAACAATGAATTAAACTACATCATTCAGCTGTTTCGTCCTACTAGGACTCGTCAGTGATACTAAGGACCTTATCTTTGAAGCTTTAGAGGCGACTAAGGAATATTCAAAGCAATCAAAAGAAAAGTCAAAATCCAGACGTGGAGGTGCAGCAACCCTATAATTACTATAATAACTATTTAAAAGACTATTATTTTTAAAACCACAAATTACCAAAATGAGTCAAAGAGGCGGTTAATACATCTGTTATCTACATTTTCATATTTTGTGCAGCCGATTTGACTTTTCTCATTTTTCAAATGCATTGCCACGCTTTTGGTCACCAGCGGAACTTTAGAGCACTGCCAGAGAATCTGCTGTTCCATACTCCAATAAAGATACATTACTTCAGAACATATGCACTTGTTTTAAAGTCGTCATAGAGTAATCTCATTGAGAAACATTGTATTTATTTGTACTATATAAAGCTGCACTTGTTTGATGCTCGCTAATTTTCCGGTTGATCGGTTGTTGTATACCTTGTTCTCACTTGTAAAACCTGACATTATTTACTTGGATTGTCCAAGATTTATAAGACGGGCGTCGTCAATGAAACAAGAGACACTTATTTTTCCTGAATATTTCCTTGTGTTGTCCTTATTATACTTTTTCATGAGTCGCCCTGTAAATGTATTTCTTTGTCCATATGTTGTTATTCTTGTATAAACAACAATACAGAGGTATAACATTAAAATTAAGGACTATTTCATATTTTCCGGCTGTTTGATTTAGGTTTCATTCCTGACTATGGTAGTATACTCCACAATCACGTCTGGAATGAATGAATAGGAAAAGGTTGATCATACTTGTTATTTATTGATTCGATTACTTAGATGTAACTTTGTTACATTAGGGTACCCTTATTTGTGGCTGTCTAATGAAGTCCTTGTTTGTTAAAATCCTCAGAACATTTTAAGACAGATGGTCTAATATTCGAAAACACGTCAAGAAAATACCAACATGACAACGTAATCATAATTCAAACTCAGATTCCATAAAACTAGGGCAAAATATGAACAAAAGAAAGATTTGCACGGAAACTACTGAAAAAGGACAAGGAGACTAGAACTACTGCATTTTACGTTTAAAAATATGGTACAAAAATATAATTCTCTTCAACCGTAATGTTGAAGTTGCGTTTTGTGTACATTGTATTAGTCACAATACTGAAAAAATAGATGTTGCTCTTTTGTATTTTCATTTTACCTTAAATCGACTGTTCTCTTGGTTTCCAGGTTTTTGTTAATGTTTTGACTTTAATTTTGACATACGCTTCCCAAACACAAGTTTTTAATTTCAAATTTCGATTTTTACAATACCATGGAAAATCTCATGCTCTCAGCATGCCTTCATTTTGAAAATCAAATTTATTCATTTAATTTTAAATATATTAATGATAATTCAAACAGTTTCATGAGCCAGAGGTGGATAGGATTTTCCGTTAAAAACAACATTTGATATTCATAATTATGAATATCTTTCCTTGTGAAATTTTCACTGTAGTTGTTTCCATTTTCCTAGAATATTAGACGACGCTTCATAAGCCATTAATATAGCGTTTTAAAAATAAATCAGTTACTGTATCCAAAATCCCTTAAGACGTCTTCTACTTTATCTATCTATCTATCTATCTATCTATCTATCTTTATATTTAATCCCTTTTTCCTAGAATGAGAGATTCTCATAACTTAGTCCATTATCGTTGTGTTTGATTGGATGGAAACCGAATCACCAAATTTTGCGTAAGTATACTCCAGTATTTTTTGCACAATCCTTTCTCCTTCAAAATATTTTGGGTAGAATTTGTGTCAGGCAAAAAAAAACGCCACTTAAGCCTCAAAAACGTGGATATCGCATGGTAGCTGGGTTTGTTACTCAACACGTGCATAACACTGTCTTCACAATATCAGACGTGACGAGTAACACAAAGTACCCGGATGTATCTGCAGTATTTGATGATAGTGATTCAGTCCAGGATCGCTGGCGTGACGTTCTGCAGTCAGATTTAATAGCGTGCTAATGGGAAAATCCCTTAACGTATTTTTATACATCACGTCCTACGGTGGAATTTACACAGCAAACATGACACCTTATTATAATGGTATTATGTAAATCGGACGGCACCGCTCTGCGTCCTTCTGTCAAACATATGATGTATCGTCTTCTACAAGAGGGATGGGAGGGGGCAGAACATGGAATGAACAGTATAGTATGACGGAGAGGCCCTGTAGGAATGGCAATAAAAACCTTGAATGAACATTCTTTATTTCCAACATTTCATCTTTTAACGACATCTGTACTTAACTTAAAGCGGTACAATTACAAGGGCCAAAAATGGGATATTCATGAAATCAAAGTACCATTTTTAACGTAAATGTGCACTCAGTATAAAATATGAAAATAAGGTACTTTTTCTATGACATATTTTCATATTGAAGTAATAAATATCTTTCATATACATTGTAATTACGAAATGTATTTAGTTATGGAACTGCTGCACCTCCCCGTCTAAATTTTGACCTTTCTTTCGATCACATTGGATTTTCCTCAATCGCCTCCAAGGTTTCAAAATTGAGGCCCTTAGCATCACTTACGAGACCTAGAAGGACGAAACAGCTGTATGATGCAGTTTAAATCATTGTCTGGCTCTACTTGGTATCTAACACTAAAATTCTTAAAAGGTTCTTATTTAGCTTTGTGTCTTTTGCACAATAATACACCCTCAATTGACATAGCATTGCGTTGTTTAGAAGTAGAAACTGAAACCTCTTTTTACACACTTTCCTGTAAATCGTTTGACATTTACAATCGATATTTCCAACTCCATATCGGTGGAGATCGATATTCGCTTAAGAAATCATAATAGTCTGTATATTAAACAACCCTTTATATATTGCAGTCAGACGCAGTTTTATAAAAACATAGATAGAATTATTAATGACTTGAAAGAAAACAAAAATAATTCGTCTTTGTGTTCTAGAATATGATAATCTATTTTAGGCTGTATTAGGCCAAAATACCAACAGAGAAACTCCGGATAGATGGTTGAAGACATCGATCAGAGTTAAAGATTATTAATGATTTAAACAAGTCTGTTTTGTTGTTGTTGTTTTTTTTTTTTTTTTTTTTTTTTTGTTGTTTGTTTGTTTTTTGGTTTTTTTTTTTTTTTTTTTTTTTTTGTGTTTCAGGCACACTTTTTTTTTCGTTTTTTTTTTTTTTTTTTGACAGAATTTATTTCGCATAGCAACTAAACCTGGAGATAAATTTACACTATGCGAAAACCTTTTTAGATTTATCATAATATGTAAATTGTCCTATAGAAAGATGAACTGCAAAAAAATGTATACTTGATAAACAAATTAAAAATAGAGAGTAGTTATTATGCTATATCTGGAATACGCACCAACCTTTGTTGTTAGTAGCTTGTCTCGTTTCTCTTCGTTATTGAAATGAATGGATCATTTGGTTGGTATTATCTAAATGAATAGATATCGGACTAAATAAAACATGGATAGATCTGGAATATATAGATGTAATTAAATGTCGAACATCAGAAGTAAGATCAATCATCATTGGTTACTTATCATCCAATTAATCCCGCACTTATCATTTATTAGTAAGTGTGCGTCCTGTATATAAGATAACACACGATCATATCTACTCAACATCAATGATTGGAAAGGCGGGACGAGGAATGATCTGACGAAATACATAGTAGAGAATATTCTATATCTACATATATATTAATGTCAGGCTAGGGTCATCAATATTTATGTATTTGTATAGCTTATATTCATAAATCTATCATTATCATTTTAAATTTTTTTTTCTATCTTTTAAAAATGAAATTATTTGATTAATCATATTGACTTCAAATTTAATATCTTGGATAAATGACAAATACTTATATTGTTAAAATATATATTTGTTTGATTGTTTATTGGGGGTTGTTGTTTTTTGGGTTTTTTTTTTTTTTTTAATGGTCGTTAGTCAACTAAACGCCTGGCATTGTGTCAAATACGACATGGTACCAACATTATAAACAAAATGAAAATGAAATACTAACACTAAGAAACCAGCGATTAAGAAATCGCCATTGATATAAGTAGATGCCTACTGATACTAGGGTATTTGAATCAGGATAATTTCAGTTAGATTTCACATCGATACTGATGTGACTCGAATACATATCAAGTCTTTATTTGTGTAGTATAAACATTAATCAGACTCACCACTTGTGCGTGAAGCACGATCGAATTTAAATATGTACATAAACAGTATCAATATAGCTTTGATTATTAATTACATTATCGTGTATATCATATTCTTAATGCGTAGATTGCTGTCACCCAGCTGTGATAATACCATGATATCTATTGTAGCCAATTTTAGTATTGTCATTGAAAACAGTATAGCTAGCACAGTACAGCTTTACTATTATTTTGCGATGGTCTCCATGTTTATGAGATCATATAAAAGCAAACAGTGATGCCTCATTGCAATGGTGGTGTAATGAATGGTGCTGCGTTTTTTGTTTTGACGATGTAATGAATGGTGCTGCCATTTTGTTTTGACGATGTAATGAATGGTGCTGCCATTTTGTTTTGACGATGTAATGAATGGTGCTGCCATTTTGTTTTGACGATGTAATGAATGGTGCTGCGTTTTTTGTTTTGACGATGTAATGAATGGTGCTGCCATTTTGTTTTGACGATGTAATGAATGGTGCAGCCATTTTGTTTTGACGATGTAATGAATGGTGCTGCCATTTTGTTTTGACGGTGTAATGAATGGTGCTGCCATTTTGTTTTGACGATGTAATGAATGGTACTGCCATTTTGTTTTGACGATGTAATGAATGGTGCTGCCATTTTGTTTTGACGATGTAATGAATGGTGCTGCCATTTTGTTTTGACGATGTAATGAATGGTGCTGCCTTTTTGTTTTGACGATGTAATGAATGGTGCTGCGTTTTTTGTTTTGACGATGTAATGAATGGTGCTGCCATTTTGTTTTGACGATGTAATGAATGGTGCTGCCATTTTGTTTTGACGATGTAATGAATGATGCATCTTTTTTGTTTTGACGGTGTAATGAATGGTGCATCTTTTTTGTTTTGACGATGTAAGGAATGATGTTGCGTTTTTGCTTTGACGGTGTAAAGAATTACAGTGCGTTTCTGCGTTGATGGTGAAATGAATGCTGCTTCCTTTTTAGGGTTTATTGTGTAATGAATGATGCAAATTCTAGTTAATAGCGTATTGTTTTGGTGGTGTAGTAAATGGTGCTGCCTTGTGTTGATAGTGTAATCAATGGTGCTGCTTTTTGCGTTGTCGGTCTAACGAACTGTGATGCGTTCTTGCGTTGACGGCCTAACGAATTGTGATGCGTTCTTGCGTTTATGATACAATGAAAGTCTGCAACATAAGTGAATCTTTGTAAAACTGAGCAGTGAAATTATGAATTCTGAAATGCTGTATCAACCCTCTAGTCATCTGCCCCCTATCAGTACAACATAATTATGTTAATATAATACCTATAAACACAGTACCATCGATAGCAGTTGATAAGTATTTAAAAGCACAACAACGTTTTTATTGCAATTCTCTGTAAAGCATGATGTATTTGAATCGTTCGAAAATCATAAACTTTCAAATAATATTTTTTCGTGGGTCTCAAATTTCGAGGTTAAAATGTATTTTATCGACCATCTGGTACACCAAATACGTCAGTGCTAGTACCTTTCACAATGTTTGTTTTTTTTTCTGATAAAGGTAACCGTAAAGGCATCGAAAAATTCGTTCCGAATTCGTCTATTTGTTGTCTTACAAATACATTTATACTACTGACATTACCAACTAGAAAAAAAGTATTTGAAAAAATTCTATTCACACTTCATTCCGTTCATAAAACCGATCAATAATTTTTGTTTACTGATTTACATATTCTTCAACTAGTTTTGTAAACAAAAGAATTCCTGTGTTAATCAACGAAAATTAAAGATTTTTACCGTGCACGTCATTTTGTTTAAACCTCTAGAACCTGCATGCTGAATATCAATACAGTTAATCTGAAATATATCTAGCATGTGAAAAATCAAGTGATGATGCTGACTTCCACAATACAATACATACATTTGCTTTAATAAAGACAACGAATAAAAATTTAATAAAATCATAGTTGAATTCAAATCAAGTGAAACTAGGACAACATACGAATGAAAGAAAGATTCACACGGTTGCTCCCGAAAAAGTACAAGGCGAATATAACTGGGTGCTCCTGAAGAGCAAGCGCCCATTGCTTCATCGAAGAAACAGAAAAAGTTGTTACTGAGACAGGAAACAGAAAAAGTTGTTACTGAGACAGGAAACATAAAAAGTTGTTATTGAGGCAGGAAACATAAATAGTTGTTACTGAGACAGGAAACATAAAAAGTTGTTACTGAGGCAGGGAACATAAAAAGTTGTTACTGAGACAGAAAACAAAAAAAGTTGTTACTGAGACAGGAAACAGAAAAAGTTGTTATTGAGACAGGAAACAGAAAAAGTTGTTACTGAGACAGGAAACAGAAAAAGTTGTTACTGAGACAGGAAACATAAAAAGTTGTTACTGAGACAGGAAACATAAAAAGTTGTTACTGAGTCAGCAAACATAAAAAGTTGTTATTGAGACAGGAAACAGAAAAAGTTGTTATTGAGACAGGAAACAAAAAAGTTGTTACTGAGGCAGGAAACATAAAAAGTTGTTACTGAGTCAGGAATCATAAAAAGTTGTTACTGAGGCAGGAAACATAAAAAGTTGTTACTAAGGCAGGAAACAAAAAAGAATTGTTACTAAGGCAGGAAACAAAGAATTGTTACTAAGGCAGGAAACAAAAAAGTTGTTAGTGAGACAGGACACAGAAAAAGGGAAGGTAGAAATATGAAGAGAGGAATCTGAACAAGAACAAATCACCTTAAGGTATCATATGTACTGAAACAGAAGGTACGATATCCAAAACTTTAACAGTGAGCGAAGTTCGCTATTTTCCTTTGGATTTTTTATCCTTTTTAAATGGCATCGGATTCATCATGTAAAGATACTGACATAGATAATTTGTGATATACTCTGAAACATTCAAGTTATAGCAAACGGAAAATATGTACATTTCAGAATTCTGGTATATTATGATGAATTTAATACACAAATAATCGGGACGAAGGAATATTGATTTCCTTTAGTAAACAGTATGAGAATACTGCCTTCATCAGTTTCCTGTGTGTTGTTTTGCGGCTTGAGAAAACTTGTTCACAGATTTTTGTATATTTATTTACACAGTTCTGTGTGTTATCAAAAGAGTTAAGAATATCGGACTGTTTTGAGTGTTAATGGCCTAGTTTGTCAGACATGATTCGCACCGAACTGCGATGTACAGTATCAATCTTTGCGATCAGTACCGGACTTCAAAGCTACCTCCCAGGGCACGTGCGAAACTCTCGCGGGAACGTTCTACACTTTGTTTTTAAACAACTCCATTTCTAAATATGATCCATTTTAATATATCTAATTGGGACTTGTAGAACACGTGTAGCAGTGGAGATAAGATATTATTGTACGTGGTATGGCCTAAAACACCGATCGCCGCTGGGGGCTATTTGTATAGGTGTTTCTCAAAGGCGGCGCCCTGGCAGCGCTTTGCCTTGGGTTACCCTCGTACTAAACCTATCCTTAATTATCAACAAATGTACAAATAGTCTTCTGACATCAAACCGCTGGCAATTTGTCTGTATCATCATTTATCGGGTAAAAATAAGAGTAAACACCTAGTCTCGATTAGAATGTTTTTTTCTTGTAGGATTTGAAAACATACAAAGCTAATTTCTGCAGAACATTATCAAGAAGTTCACCAATAAAATCACAGGATCACTACATATGGCGCCGCGTTCCCATTGAAGAGTCTGGAAGTCTGTCTTATTCCGAATCATCACTATGAATAATTGAAATGAATTATTTTTGAATTTTTAATGAAATTTCAAGATTTTGTTTTGTACTTGCAGAAAAAAGCAGAAAAATAAATATTCATGTGATATGTTTGACCTCTGCATTAATTATGTTTCTGGCGCACGAAGCCTTAACCATATTGGGGTGATTAATTATTCCCTGACGACACTACAAAATACAATTTGGTTTGCTTGTCAAAAACTAGTTTTACAAACATAATGTTTTCGCTTCGAAAGAGAACATGGTTTCGGTTTCAAGTACAACCCTAGCAGTGTGTGAAAACATTAATTTTTCTTTATGTTTTTTAAATGAACATGTTAGGGGACTGGAGTACATGCCAATCTGTTATTTTGACTGCATCTGTCGCACGCTTCACGTTTTGAAACAACTCAACGAGCTAGGTAGGCTTTCCCTGGGAACCAGCCACTGTTAGCATTTCTCAACGCCTATATTTTGTTATATTTTCAATACACCCTTAAGATTTGTTGACAGAAAAACAATTAGGTTGCCATGGTGGGTCTGTTTTTGTCCCCAATCAGCGGTCACTGCGCGAGTAGGCCTTGGTCTCGGGTTCATGTGACTGGCAGGTTAGATCATACTCACCACACAGTAGCTCCCCCTGGTGGCAGATAAGGTGACGTCTGTAATGAAGTACTGACATGGTAATATTGGCCTCACATCAACCGTACCATTCCTGCTCTATCGCGGCTAGCACAGAGTCAACAGTTTGTGTACAGCTTTGACACTTGTCAAGCACGGCTCTTAACATGTAATTAATATATCGAACAAAGTTCTTCACGAAAACGCTCTCACGTATGGTGTGCTTTCTGTTAGGATTTCGAAAGTGGCAACCTCTCGATTTTTCAAAAAAGACACATTCCACTTTTGAATTAAAATTTCACTGCAGCAACATATTGTTACTAATATTCTGCACAAGCATGCAACGCCAAATTGTTAGAACGCCGTGGGGGAACTGGCTTTAACTTGACAACATATAACAGAGCTTGACAAGACAACCTCTACCCGAACATTCGGAACTCTGTAGGCATACCATGACGTATTTCCGGAGTTATTAAGATCCCAGAAGTTAACAGCGGCACAAAGATTCATCTCGGATTGAAATTGATAGATCTCACAATCTCGATCTGAAATTGATTAAAGCAGTGTTGTTTGGTCTTATACAAGATATTGGAATGTCTTGGCATCTTACTACTCTGAAAGACAATTTCTGTCACAGAAACGACACATCCAAAACGATTCGATACCATGTAACCTGCAACTTATTTGATATAATTTATTGCATATTTCTATTTTTACATTTTTATAAAATACTTTGGTAGAAATTGTGAATGATATTGATCTCACGGTGATTTTAATGTATGCGCTATATATTGACCTTTAACCTTTGTCCGGACGGGGTCAATACCCAGCCTCTCAACCGGCTGTTGTTGGTTCTAATGACAAACACTCCAGTTTGGACACATTCGATAGGTCACTTGTGATAAATGAATTGTGCCTCTGTGTCCGGCTGGTCAGTCTACAGTCGCATGTGTTGGTCCTCGATTTATCACCCATGGTCACGGCGTTGTAACCGGGCAATGGTCATACTCAGCCGTAATGTCCTGTGCACGTGAGAGTCCATTTTAGTTCCTCGTTAAATGGGCGAATAAGTATGCTGTGCGGGGAGACGTCTAAAATAATTCACATGTATAAGATTAACTCTCAACAACTAATGGAAAAAGTGTCTTTCGTTCAAGTTTCCCTTCAATAATTCCATCAATTTTAATCTATCATATACATTCCCTGAAAATGAATGTAAGTTCTTTCTTGAATACAAGAACAGAACTATAGAGGGTTTCACAAACAAAATACCAATTGCTCTTGTCGGGAATTCCGGATGGTATATTTTTTGCTCAAAAAATAAATTAATTAAAATTTAATTTCTTGTGTATATAATTTTTTTAATTCTAATTTTTTGTCGATATGAAATATAATATCTTGTTGATTTGCATTCTTCTCCTGTATTATTAACAGCGAAATCAGGAGAATTTGAATCGGAATAATTTTTATCATCCCCTTTTCACAATGCATATCGGGACACTAAGTCACTACTTACAAATGTTCACGAAACAGCAATGTAGCCGTAGACACTATATTTTGTTTGATAAAATGTTACAGAAAGTTTTCGACTCTAAAATCTAACAAATGTTTTGCATGTGACATGATTTTCCATCAAGGTATTTTTAAAACAAAATAATATCTTTTTGTTTTGTAAACTTCCAATTATGATTGTTCAGCTTTCAAAGAAACTGAAATATTCAATGACAAATAAACATAGCATATCTGTCTTGTCTGATAATTGTATGTTTTGATATAAATATGATGCAGCACGAGCGGAATATATCTTTAAGTAAGAGATCAATTTTCTTTTCTTATGTAAGTAGACTTTCCTTAAAGGTGGTAACTGACCATAACTGACAGTTGACCTAAGTTTCATCTGACTTAAATCGCATGTTTATTTGCACGCTATGGTTTATGCTTGCAACGCATTGGGGGGTCTGAGTACGACAGGTGATGTGACAACAGGTATGTACAGGTGTGGCTGTACAGGTGTACCCGTCCCCTATCAGTATTTACCTGTCTGTGTTTGTCAGTGCTACAAGGCTGAACGATGCACAGGTTGTCCCTACAGAATGATTGCATATACGATGTCTGCAATGGCCTGTCTAAGCAGTGTTCCCACACTGCTTTGGCATGTACAGGGCACATAAACAGCGTTTCTGTGACAATGCATCATAGCGATTGTGTTAGAATCCGGGCAGTTGAAACAAACATGGCTCAGCTATGACCTGAATCGATCTTTTTTTTCTTAAATTTTTGGTGTTTATAAGAAAAAAATTAAGTCTTTGAATGGAACAAAACATGTTTTTTTTAAATAAAGATATCGTGTTTTCCAGTTTTGGTACATTTGTAATTTAGAACAACAGAAAGTCTTCAATTTCGATACAATGTTGACTTTACGGTCCAAAATGGACGTTGGATGAAAGCCGTTATCATTTATTCAACGAAATTCGCTCAATTCTCCAATATAGATAAACAGACAAAGTGCATAGAAACTACGAGGGGAAATTTATGGAATTTCAAATCCTACTCAGACAAAAGAAAAATTTGAGAATAGGGAAGAGGTTCGTATGTTTACATCATACAAGGAACTAGAACACAGTACGTACCAAAAAGATGATGCCAGATTTTTTTCTTGTATTGCTCTCAAGTAAACAACTTTGATATTGGACAGAACGAAGGCGTTAATGAATATTCACAACAGCAATATAATTTATACAGTAAGATATTTCAAATTTGTGTTGATCTAATCAATTTCATGGCAGAACTGCTCTTAAAATATTTAGCGAACATTCTCGCAAGATTGGTTTTGACAGCCTACCTTGAGAACAAGTCTTTTGAATTAAAAGTGCATTTAAAGAGCAATATCTTATACAAGCACCAAGTACAGGTTT
The DNA here is from genome assembly GCF_031769215.1 of Ylistrum balloti. Lineage (NCBI taxonomy): Eukaryota > Metazoa > Mollusca > Bivalvia > Pectinida > Pectinidae > Ylistrum > Ylistrum balloti. The sequence continues at coordinate 1,407,413 of NW_026781899.1, forward strand.
AACGGTTCAGCCAACGTAAAGGCATTGTAGTGACATCATCCCGACCCCCGGGGACTAATAAAGTTGGACCAATGACAGAACAGGAATTACCGAGCACGCGTTATCACAACCTTACATGAAAAATAAAACCAATTCACTCTTCAGGTGTCATTGTAAAAGGCTAATTGAAATATTTAAAGCAACAAGGAATGACAGCGTGTTCAAAATAAAATTTGTCGCTGATTCAATTACCAGGAGAGTAAAAACATATAATATTGAATTATCATCAAATCTCTGACACCATATATTCTACAGCCTCGAGTTCGGTTTCAATTCCCTGATGAAAGAATTCCGAAATTTCATCTTGGAAGCTTCTGCAAGAAATTTCTTTAACAGCAGTGCAGGTGTAAAGAAATACTATATTGTTAATATTTGAAATAACAAGTTCAAAGAAGAAGAAGAGACGTGTGAAGAATCATATAGACTAAATATTTCAAAGCGAAGCCTTAATATAAGATCAAGGTAAAGGTATTCTAGTTTTGATTGATTACAAGTGTCAGTCGTCAAAAGGATTTTTACCTGTGATAATTATCAACTATGCGCGTGCCATCTTGGTGTAGAAGCACCAAGACAAAGACAAAATTCCTAAAACTACATCTAGATTTAAATTCCTGAAGTTTAGTAGTAGACTGAGCTCATGTTGAGACAAATGTAAGCAGTAATTCCCTGGGTTTCCGGGGCCTTTCCGACACGCTGCCTCGGACTCGGAACTATATATATCGAGTGACACCCCTGGAGTCTTGTAAGGATTCATGTCGACAGAATATATGAGCGAAATGATTTTTAATCCTCGGTCCTCATCCTCAGTCGCCTCAAGGTTAAGGAGTTCAAGTGCAAATCTTATCAACAAACGATTTTGTTTTAATTTTTTCAAATATTGATCTTCCCTGATTCAATTTAAAGCCGTGTCAGAGAGAGAGGGGGATTAATTTAACAATTGATGAAAAATGTAGCCATTTTAAACATATCACTCTCGTTTTCAATTATAAGACTGTTGAATCGAACTTATGAACATCGAAGCAAATAGCATCACTGGGTCTGTTGGTGGTAGAATGAGTATAGTTTCTAACCTTTGTCTGTAAACATAACACTATTTACAAAAGGTTTACTTTTTTTCTTCTTCTTTTTTTTAATAGACACTTTATTTTACAGAATTTAACGAAAACCTTCAATATTTTTATGACAGCTTCGAACATAGGCAAACAGCGATAAGCAATTATCAGAAAGTATGTGACAAAAATCTAAAATCGGCAATGAGACGATGATATGAAAATATCCTTTCGATTTTAAAGTTTATTTATTTTGCAACCATTGCAAAACAAACATATAGCATATATTTGTCTCTATGTTTGACCGATAGAAGCTCGCGATTGGTCTTACTCTGATGGAAAACCTACGTGACGTCATGCTATCTCACGAGCGATCAGGGAATCAAACTCTGGTCGTCTGGGTGAAAGGCAAATATTCAATTTCATTTTATTCCGTATGGAATTAACAGCATATAACATTAGAATATATATGTATATATATGATAACATATCCAGTTTGTGTTAATGGCGGCGAACACAACAACTACATTTTAAAACCCGTTTTTGTCGAACCGTTTTTATTCAAAGAACATATAAAAATGAATAGCCCATGCTTTAGATAATAAATTTCTGAGGGTAAAAGTATGGTTCGAGAAGCGAACTGGTATGCAGAACATAATAATATATAATAATTTTCATTTTCAACTTCATTTCTCTGACATAGTGTTCAAAATCTTTGAGATATATAAATGCCCCGGTATCTACAAATTCAACACTCGTGGTTTGCGCATTCAATTGTACGAGGAAAGAGGGTTTTTTAATGTCATCTTTTTAAAATTTAGAAGTGTGTTAAGATAAGACTGTTACAGATTGGTCTACCATACTGATTCATGATAAACGCTTTGAATTTTCCAAAAGGTTTCTTTTTTCTTAAATAAACACCAGTCGATCCTTGTTATCGCGAACTCGTAAAACTTGAAGACCCTGTTTAATTCGAAGCACTTCGTCGGTCTCTTCCTAATTTTACACAAAATATTCAAACTCGCTTAAATCGAATACTCGGTTATCTCGAATTTTCCCCATGGTCCCAACTAGTCCGAGATATCGAAGTTCGACTGAATTTTTTTACAAAGAATTAAATCATATTTTTTATCGCTACTTGATGTGCAAACCATACATCACCATAACCCAGTCTATATAAATCATGTTTCAAAAGTAGATCTAATTTGTTGTACAATTGGGAGTCTATGTATTAAAATTCTAATAAATCAATGTACAGTTATTAGCCTTCAAAGTTGCAGCCAATATTTGACAATAGGAAATCTGTGTTTGATAAGGACAACGACCAAGTACAAAAGAAACCATGAGGATTGAGATGTCTTTTTTCATCCTTGGCCTTAAAACCTGAATTCAAAGTGCATATGTAAGAATTTGATGATGGCTGGGTCTTTTAATTAAATATACATGTATATATTTACGTTACGACTGAGAAGGCGATAAATCATTCTACTTGTGTAACAATATTATTATGTTTTCCTAAGTATAGATCCATAATAAGTTACCAAGCCTATGTTACAAAACTGATCTACAACCTCTATATCTTTCCCATTAATTTTCTACCGTTAGTTTTGTAACAATTGTTTATTTTATTTTCAAAAACCTCCATTGTTGTTGATTGGATTCCTGTTTTACTGGTCCCAATATCACGATGAATACTAGCTGTCTACAGGCAAATTAACAACATCGGTTTCCGAATGTTGCATGTTGCAGAAGACTTGGATATCTTTTTTTAAAATTCGCGACAATTACATAACTGGTAGAAGCAATAGCCTTGTACGATCACATCGTTGGTATCAATAGCTGTTAATCTGTGACATGTTGTCCTTGTCTCTAATCGATTTTTATACTAATAAACCCTAATATCAAAAGAACCTAGATTTACATGGTACATTTGTGTCACAAAACAAATGACAGTTTCGAGAAAAAAAAAACAAACAAACAAACAAACAAAAATCCATTTGCCTTGTTTTGTTTCAAAATCCTCTATATTATCCGCTTTAGCCATTATCTCATCAACGTAATTCTTCAAAATAATTTTCTTGCCGACAAGTTGGTAATCGCTGACGTGATTTTAAATTTTCATTTTTGGTTGTGATACGACTGTAACTCTTTATTTGTAATGTCGTGGTAGGTTCGATATTCTAAAGTTTGTTTCCAAAATAACGACGAAAGGGGAAAACTTACAGCAAATGACTTCGACAGAGACTTAACGATGTTTATGCAGACAAATGGAAATATTTGTGGTCGTTATCTTGTTCTCATTTCGGGAACCTCGTTATCTCGAACTCGCATAACTCGAAGATTCCGTTTTTTTTTCTAAGCATTTCCTCAGTGCCTGCCTAACATTGGACAAAATACTGGAACTCGAATACTCGATTTTTCAACGATCCGCCGAGGTCGAGATAACGAAATTAGAAAGTCTTTGAATATCTCCTGTGCTACGTGCATGTTTATATGTCTGATTGTTTTGATGTTATTTAACTGTCTCACATTGTGAAGGTTGCATTACTTTTTATAAGGAATAGCCCTGATAAAAACAGGTTTCTCCAACGAATCTGTAATAGAGTCATTATCAATGAAGCTTACAATACATTTACTTCCGGAACACCTGGTCTTCGTCCTTCAATCCGTTGCAAATTGCTGTGAAATAATCACCATTCCATTGAATGCAGAATACTTTATTCCAATGCAATATATCGTTTCTATTTTTGTATTCCTATAACTGTTTGTATAGATATTTTAAACTAATAAGTAAAGTTAAAAAATACTTACAATATCATGCTTTCACTCAACAAATTTACACGTGCATTTCATTGCTTCAAAATGGCATGCGCAAACAAAATGTCACGACGTTATATCTTATGAACAGGTTGGAAGAGAAAGAAGATTGGGAGATATCACTTTGTAGTGACATTACACGATTCCGATAATGAATTGTGCATATTTGCCTGCTGATTGTACCAGAGATAGCACATAATGACCTTTAAATTGCAATTGATCATATTTTTAAGACAAACGTCCTTGAAATGAATCAGTTTGTGCACAGAAGTCTCCAGTTGTGCATCTTTGTACACATGTATAGTGGTACAGATCTCCATTGTAGAAATCCGATTGTCATTGCCTGTTCTGCATGCTAAGAACCCATGTGATTGCGATGAATAAAAATCTCTATCAATCAAAAGCTTGAATGCAATATCCCCCCTGACACCGAGGTAGAATATGGTGTGCATTATACTCAATTACGAGGATTTACTAACTACCAGTTAAACACGTATTTGACAGTAAGCCCTATCACATTTGTCCTAAAATCTACCTCCGCACCTCCTCCGAACAAGAGCGTGCAAGAAAATAATCCAAAAACAAACAGCGCATGCCTGTTTACATTGTTCCCGTATGCGGCTGATCGGATTGACCGGGATTTAGACTCTGCTATTGATAGAGACGAAACGACCAGCCCTAATGATTGAATTTACAATTATATCGATACAATAATCAAGGAGTTTAGTTTTATTGAATGCAATGCGTGCCACGCGGTGTGTATTACTGTGTCAACAAAGTGTTAATGCACCAACTTACAGTGAATGATGATCTTTTTTTATATTAAGTCCAAGTAGAACACGAGAGACAAGGTTAAGTCCCCTGGACGTCATACAGCGGGCTGAGGAGAGTGACAGACGACATGGATAAGTCGCCATGCCGGGCTTTGTCAAACATGTGATGGTCCTAACAAACAATATAATCGATTTTTTTGTTTTGTTTTTTTATTTTCTATAAAGGATATCTCATTGTTTTTCCACATCATTATATTCGTCGTCGTCGTTGTTGTTGTTGTTGTTTTTGTTGTTGTTTTTGTTGTTGTTGTTGTTTTTGTTGTTGTTGTTGTTGTTTTTGTTGTTGTTTTTGCTGTTGTTGTTGTTGTTAGCTAGGCCATTGGTGGTGGTAGTTACAATTTCTCTTTGTTTTAAAATGTGATAAGGAAGATCACCTTTTCCGATTTTCGTAAAAGTCACGAACGTCACTTCCTTACGAGACTTGACGAGATTTCCAGACCTCTATGACATAAAATAGTCTCATAGACAAGTGGTTAAACGTGTAAATGGCTCAATGTACCGGATTCATGCTGGTTTCAAATGTTATCAAACTTCCACTCAACCTGAAAATTGTTTGGCTTCCATTTAAAATCCTGCTATTTGTGAGAGCGGAAGTTAAGTTTGTCGGCTAGTTGCCGGTCCGGTACCCCGCAAGCTCCGGACGGACCATATCGCCTCTAGCCTGTCAAGTACGTCACGACTGCACGGATTTATACTCTAGTGAGGCATATCAAACGTAATTAAAGTTCTGTTAGAGTAATCACGTCTCTATCGTCTGTTTAATTACACGGCGTGTTAAAATGATCACACATCAGAACGAATATCCCAGGCCAGTACGATCCCTAACATGTGTTCGAAGTGCTATTTATTTGTGTATTACACACACATGCATAACTCAGATCTCTTCTGCTATACAAATAAAAAACGAATCAATTATAATTAAAAAATATAGAGTAACATCACACTGAAATTCGACATGCAGTAAGCAGGCATATAAGTGCATTGTCAATTTTTTTTCAAATATTAAGTTAAATATGTGATATTTTTAGAGCTTCAGAAGTTTTACAAATGTATTACAACGTAAAATATATAAGATACGAGTAGCAATAAAAACAAATATTCTCAAGCGACTATTTTTTTGCAAAACTCTCGTAAAGTTGCGAAAATAAGTCACCTAGAACATGTCAACATTACAGCGCAATAATCGCAATAATGGTAATATTCGCGAAACTATATCACCGCGAAATAGTGAAGGTAGGAAGATTCGCGAAAATTAAAAGCCGAGAAAATAGATTTAATTTGATGATTTAGAATGAATATGAATGTCGTTTTAAGAAAATTTCATTGAAACCTTACTAGAAGATATTTTGCCGTCTATGATGAATGTGATGCCATGAATGCTCACTCAGCTAATGCTCGCTGAGCTAAAGCTCATTCACCAAAAGCTCACTCAGCTAAAGCTCATTTATGGTCACTATGATAGTAGGTTATTACGTGACAAAATTTCGAGGGCATTGTCACTGAATCTCTAAGCCGCCCATACAACATAAACCGTTCCTAGTCATTTGATTGGTGTCGTGTACGATGACGTCACTATTCGAACATCTTGCATCCATAACGTCACAAAATAGATTTTTTGAAAATAATTATACGGGGGCTTGTCCCTACGTTGTGTTTTTCCTTCGAAAGAACAAATCAAGCGTGGCACATGACATGCAGTAAAGGTGTATACGTACATCGTGCTTCTGACACCGGGATGAGACGTGGCCCTGTATATGTGAATATGATGTCTATCAGACGTAGATATCACAACCATTTCGCGGAATTCGACGCTACATATGTAGGTGTGCTTCAGAGTTGCGATATCGAAATTGGCTATGACAGGTTGCTCAGCTATCCCGAGATTCGTGTGATATCCGTGACAATTATGGCGGATAACATCGGCTCAACCTTGCTATGACCTTGATATAATCAGTTTATTTTGACCCACCATTCTCTGAGGAACAGTAACGATCATGGACTTTCTTGAACATGTCCTGACCAGCACTAATCATGTGCTTGACCGGTCAGACGTTTTAATATTAGTATGCCAAGCGACATAGCTACGTCTGCTGACACAGAGTTATTAACAATTATTAGAATTAGACGCTTACAAGTGTAAAGTTATATTTCTTTCAATATTCGTCAATAAGGCGAAAATGTTCACCATCACAACTCGAAATAAGAATTTGTGCCATGTACCAATTACCCATTGTAAGAATATGAGTACAGTGTCCGCTTTACGGCACAATCCTTACCATCAGTATTGCGAAGCTATGGTACTGTGGGTAACACGTTGATTTAAAGAAAAGGAACTTTCTGAATTCTTCTGCAGAAGTCGTTCCGTTTATTTGACTATTTTATTTCTCATTTTCCGTCAAATCATGAAAAATAAGATTCAAGAGAATATATTCGATATATTCCCGACATAAACGGACATATTTGATACGAAAATGAACATCTGTATAAAAACCCTACACAGAATTTCGACAATTGCTGATATATTAAGGTTTTGTTTGTTTACTTGTTTGTTTGTGTGTTTGTTTACTTGTTGTTTGTTTATTTTCTTGGGATTTTTGTGTTTTGTTTTGTTTGTCGTGTTTCTGTTCACAATAGTGATTGAGTATGCCCAAACCTATAAATTTAAATTTGGAACAATCTGTTTAGGAATAGCTACTGAAAAAAAACTCGACCAAATGTCATTTCTTTTCTTACAGCAAGACTAACTACTTCAAATATTTACTTACAGCAAAAACACATCCATGCAACACATATTAGTGTTATATTGAAAAAGGATTTCGTTAATTGGACTGCCCAAGGCCTTGCTTCTGTGGATATCCCTGTAAGTGTAAGGTGATATATTTATTTTAAAACTAGACGAAGATATTTTTGTTTGCAATCATAAAATGTGGGAAACCTACAGCAACGTTGGATTGAGCTTATCTTGTTTCCACTACATGTTGTACTAATATTCGTTTCGGATTTCTTCTGTTTTTTGTCTCTTAGTATTAGAGGTACAGGTACTCTGTATATTATTAGGATAACTACTTTTATCGACAACATGAAGATATTTAAGCCATGTGTATCTCTACATAGTATTTACAGGTGTGTCGGCTTAGATATTTTATTGGTATTTTGTGAAAATAAAGATCTCCGCACACAAAGGACGGTTAGGGTAATTGTGAAAGAATTCTGACACAAGGTGTCTATCAAGTCTCCTCCCCCTCCCTACATCTCCTCCCTATCCTCACGCGGGGGAGAGTCTCGCGCTTACTACCGTTATTTATGTTCCCCCAGGCAGATAATAGACCGCTTACGTCCCGTAGAGCTCAACAGCACGCCAACAAAAATTTAAGTGGATAAATGATGGCAACAAATGTTCAGAAAGATTTTGGCAGAAAATAGAAGGAGAAAAGTCACTTGAGGTCACGGATTATCTCCCTTTATTGGCGATTTAATTGGATCAAATGTATGTGATGTGTGTTAACGTATGTATCAGACTTGATCGTCTAATATCTAATTGGGATAAGATGTTTACAATTTGGGGTTCTTTAGAAACACTATCATCTTTCATCTTAAATATTTCGCGATATAGTCAATTTTATCAGATAGGCTTCCTCGACATAGATTCTGTTTCAGACATTCCCCGCTGAAGGGTTTTACTTGAACCTATCACCACAGGGGAAGATGAATTGGGTTTGTGAAAAACTTAAGCACACTATTACAGTTATGATACAGACTGGAGTAAGGTGCTCATGCGAGTGGATTTTGACAGAATAATCTGGTCGGTATACCCGTCACATTATTAACTGCTAGTCATAACAAACGTTATGGGATGGAACGGGTCTGTTTTGGATCAGAGCAGCGCCACCTACCAGAAATGTTACCGAATGTCTTTTTTAAAAAAAAAATTAAAAAACTTACCCCGACTCGACTTATTCTGAAACGCAATAAATGTGGCCGAAAGGCATAATTAATTAGTTTGTTGGGATAGTTCAACTTCAGTTCACTGAAATTTTAAAAAAAATCGTTCGACAAACATTTCTGTTTCTTTCATCAAACACTAGTGTTGCACGTATTTTTGTATCCGTGTTCAAATAATTCAACCCCGACATGTAGGATTTTTTTTTTCACTTAAAAAGTTGGAAATTCAAAATTGTTGGTCATTTACTCTACAAGTACATTACATTTTATACCTACGTGCCCCTGTCGAGCTGACGGCACTAAATCGTTAGTATTAAGCTTATCTCAATGTTAACATGTCAAAAACGTTTACTTGGAACAGCGAAACAGATGTGTCTATTCTTTGACTAGCATTTCTCATTAAAATTTAAAGTTTTCTTATCTCGCATGTAAAGACGAAACTCTAGACCGCGTTCTCTCGTGCGCTGACCGCTGTTTGTAATCAGGCATTGACCAAACACATTAAAGTCTGTAACATATGTCAGACATTTTGTGTGGAAATGTAATACGGAGCTCGGAGCAACACATCTGGTCGAGATGTGAGGTCTGTTAGAATCCGAAGCCGATAGGCTGTTTTATGATATAGAAATCAACACGTGTATATCTGCTGTAAATCATGGTCGCCGTTCACTCCCTCCTCCGCTCATTCAATCTTTCCCTGGACCCTGGAATAATGACATCTCCCTGGCCTTAAACTACAGGCACTGACAGCTCCCTTCACGAAAAAAAAACTGACAGCTCCCTTACACACACCAAAAGCTACAAAATGGGTGATAAGTACCATCAGCACCCTTGGTGTGAAAGTTATCATCTGAACCGGAAATTCAATTAAAACCAATTCTGAAAAGGCGGGCATTATACCCCAGTGTTTCCGGTTAGTGAAAAGTGAAAGTGACAGCTCAGTCTGTGTGTATCACGTGACCAGGTGAAAGTTGAGCTATCGAGCAACGATAGCAAATGTTTTAACAGGATGTGTCTTGTAACTGTACCTAAGGTGTACAGTATCCAGATAGTATGGAATGACCCCACGCAATGATCAACAATAAAACACAGGGTTGCTTACTTAATGGTGATACTCATAAATGTTTCAAAACTTGAGAGGTCCGCGACACAGAAACACTGCAGGAGTTGTGTCGGTTCGGGACACGCTGTGGGGCCGCGAGTTTCGTGTTTTAGAAATAAACATCTACAGGATGGCACCTCAAATCCGACAGAATCGTATGATCGTTTGGAAACGTGGACTAAATATAAGTACATCATCATTTCAGTTCAGTCCATGTGTATGATATAATAGTCTCGAATCTTCTCGTCGATACGGCGAGATTTTATCAAATGGAAGGCATGACGTGTCACGAGACAAAGAAATGGTTAATATTTCAAGAATGTTCAACTATCTTTATTCAACAGAGTAAGAAAACAACAAACAAAATTTATCGACAAGAGTTTATGTTTTAATAACGTTTAATCACCCAAACAATCTAGCTATTTAGTCTTGATTTGTCAAACAAATTTTAATCCAATGTATATTTTGTCTATTTACAATATTTCCATATTAGTTAGTCATACTGTATAACACGACACTCTTCTCTACATTAGTCGTTTATCTCGATATTTTCCTACAACGAACACGTGCAGCTTTCCATCAAACTGTATAAGAGTGATTTCAATTTCCCTGTTGTGAATTTTCCATTTCTAGATAGCAAGACCTTCCGACCTTGTTTGATGCTGGTTAGTTGGCTTGCTTGTTCCGTTGTCGTATACATTGTTCTCATTTGAGAATTTTAGAACATGACATTACTTACTTGTATTGACCAAGATTTACATGGCGGTTGTCGTCGAAAAAGCAGAGGACGCTTACTCTTCCGTAACAACTGATCATATTCTCTGTTTATTTTTTTTCATGAGTCTCATTGTCAATTTATTTTTTCCATATCTTTCTCTAGTTTCATTGAATTTGGATTATGATTCTGTTCACATGTTGGTAGGCCTATTTCATTTTGTCTTTGTCTAACTGTACAGCTGTGTAGTCTAGAGACATATCACGTAAAGGTACATTGCCAGCTTAAAAGCCAACTTTAAATGCTTACTGACATAGTATCATGGGATTTCATCAGGCCCATTCCGGCAACGGATCCACCAGCTATTTATTTTTAATAAACAGTGAATAAAAAAGCGAAAAAATATATGTAAGGGGAAGTTGAGATCATATATTTACGGAAGCTTATTCCGGCCATGTTGTGTTTTATTTTATCTCGTAATTTCGAGATAGCAACTCGAATTTTCGAGTTAGTAATCTGAAATTCTGATATATTAACCCGAAATTTCGAAAATTCCCCAAAATATACCTTTTGCAATTCCTGCTCTTATTTGCGATTTCATGGAGTCACTGTCTAAGATATTTGGTAGACCTCTTTAGAAAGGACTTTATTTTAGATTCTTACATCGGAGATCTCACTGAACAGTCAAACTAGATTTACATGCCGTCCGATATTTATCGATCATAAAGATAGATGTAGGTACATCAGATCTATAGATGTATTACACGACTAGAGAGTCTTCAGGTACATGTAGGTACATCAGATCTATAGATGTATTACGCAACTAGAGAGTCCTCAGGTACATGTAGGTACATCAGATCTATAGATGTATTACACGACTAGAGAGTCTTCAGGTACATGTAGGTACATCAGATCTATAGATGTATTACACGACTAGAGAGTCCTCAGGTACATGTAGGTACATCAGCTCTATAGATGTATTACACGACTAGAGAGTCCTTAGGTACATGTAGGTACATCAGCTCTATATATGTATTACACGACTAGGGAGTCCTCAGGTACATGTAGGTACATCAGCTCTATAGATGTATTACACGACTAGAGAGTCCTTAGGTACATGTAGGTACATCAGCTCTATATATGTATTACACGACTAGGGAGTCCTCAGGTACATGTAGGTACATCAGCTCTATAGATGTATTACACGACTAGAGAGTCCTTAGGTACATGTAGGTACATCAGCTCTATAGATGTATTACACGACTATAGAGTCCTTAGGTACATGTAGGTACATCAGCTCTACAGATGTATTACACGACTAGAGGGTCATCAGGTACATGTAGGTACATCAGCTCTATAGATGTGTTACACGACTAGAGGGTCCTCAGGTACATGTAGGTACATGTAGGTACATCAGCTCTATAGATGTATTACACGACTAGAGAGTCCTTAGGTACATGTAGGTACATCAGCTCTATAGATGTATTACACGACTAGAGAGTCCTTAGGTACATGTAGGTACATCAGCTCTATAGATGTATTACACGACTAGAGAGTCCTCAGGTACATGTAGGTACATGTAGGTACATCAGCTCTATAGATGTATTACACGACTAGAGAGTCCTCAGGTACATGTAGGTACATCAGCTCTATAGATGTATATTACACGACTAGAGAGTCCTTAGGTACATGTAGGTACATCAGCTCTATAGATGTATTACACGACTAGGGAGTCCTCAGGTACATGTAGGTACATGTAGGTACATCAGCTCTATAGATGTATTACACGACTAGAGAGTCCTCAGGTACATGTAGGTACATCAGCTCTATAGATGTATTACACGACTAGGGAGTCCTCAGGTACATGTAGGTACATCAGCTCTATAGATGTATTACACGACTAGAGAGTCCTCAGGTACATGTAGGTACATCAGCTCTATAGATGTATTACACGACTAGGGAGTCCTCAGGTACATGTAGGTACATCAGTTCTATAGATGTATTACACGACTAGGGAGTCCTCAGGTACATGTAGGTACATCAGCTCTATAGATGTATTACACGACTAGAGAGTCCTCAGGTACATGTAGGTACATGTAGGTACATCAGCTCTATAGATGTATTACACGACTAGGGAGTCCTCAGGTACATGTAGGTACATGTAGGTACATCAGCTCTATAGATGTATTACACGACTAGAGAGTCCTCAGGTACATGTAGGTACATCAGCTCTATAGATGTATTACACGACTAGGGAGTCCTCAGGTACATGTAGGTACATCAGCTCTATAGATGTATTACACGACTAGAGAGTCCTCAGGTACATGTAGGTACATCAGCTCTATAGATGTATTACACGACTAGGGAGTCCTCAGGTACATGTAGGTACATCAGTTCTATAGATGTATTACACGACTAGGGAGTCCTCAGGTACATGTAGGTACATCAGCTCTATAGATGTATTACACGACTAGAGAGTCCTTAGGTACATGTAGGTACATCAGCTCTATAGATGTATTACACTAGGGAGTCAGCTAGATGTATTACACGACTAGGGAGTCCTACATGTAGGTACATGTAGGTACATGTAGGTACATCAGCTCTATAGATGTATTACACGACTAGAGAGTCCTCAGGTACATGTAGGTACATGTAGGTACCTCTGCTATAAAAATGTGTTATTCATGCTCTTAAATAAAAAGACAAAAACATTGAAATTTTGCGATATTGAAAGGGTTGATAAATTCGCAAAAATTATATGCGCGCAAAATATTTCCGATATACAGTATTTCCAAATGAGATAATTTGGCCTATAGCATCTTATACACAGTCTTCATCAAACCTGTATCATTCGAAACCGCGACATAGCCTTGACACTCAGTCTATTACAATAACGTCAGCATCCTGGTTATAATTGATAAAAACATGTCATAATATTATTAAAAGGTGAAATAACAGCACACAAGAACGAAATACGAACGCATGATCAACGTAGGTATCAAAAATGAAAAGGATTTTGTTTATGAAATGTAAACCAGATATGACACTTTCATAACATTTCCAGTTCTTTACTGTTGGAAACTTTAAAATACATTTATCTTCATTTTCTTCATGGTGGTACCTGTGAGATTCAATTAAGCCAATGCGATAAATTCATGTTTTTTCTAGCGTTAGATCAAACGAAATATTGTGCTATTCCTTTTCAATGCAAAAAACAAGGAAAAACAGATATTTTGAAAATCAAATTTGTCGAGAAAACAATTATCGTTTCGTCATTTTTCTTCAAGCTTAGTGAAATCGTGAGAAAAAATACCCAACAAAAAGAGCCTTTACAGTATAGCCCTGAAACAAGGCAACTACAGTATCGCTTGGTTTACCATGAGTAGCTTCCCTTTGTTTCTACGCATTCTGAATACTGATATAACAAACGGTATGGTAAAATCAATGACGACTCTTGCAGGATCTATAAACTTAATACTTCAGAAACCGGAATTGCTCTCCTGTCAAAATAAACACATTTTAACCATTGATTTGAAATATTACGGCTTGTGCAGTTTTATCATTATTTTATAGGCATAATTGTGTCAACGTCTTCTCTAACAGTTACATCAAGTATGACAACTTGTTTAATCGTTGAACCAGCACCTCTGCTGTTCTATAAGATGTACAATTGTGGTATCGCAATAGACAGCAAGAACTTCGTACAACATCGTGCGTACATCACCCGTATACCATGCCAGAGACACGAAACAGAATCCAACGCACAGATAGGATCGCCCATTTTGTGCGGTTTGGTAAAAATGGTTGATTGATATTACGGATTGAATATTAAAAACGGAAAACTCGTGAAGTAATGATTAAATAGTGACCATATGCTCAATTACTGTTGATCGTTGATGACAAATGTTATTTTTAGTCTGACAGGTATCGAGATCACATCTCACGATAGAATTTCACAACATCTTTGTACGATATAACCGAACATTGTGCACAGAAGTGCGGCAGATAACTTCAATAAGTTTTCTTTTATACTAACATTGTGCAGACATCGTGCGCACATTGCACATCACGTAACGTTGTGCGATTCCACAACTACCCTATTTGCTTGTCCAATATAGTCTTTGTACCATATTCCAATTCCCATTGTTCAAATTTTGCGGTTTCGAAGTTTTCTTTTATTTTCATTTTCTCGATTTACAACCCGCCTCTAAATTTTTTACGAAGATAGCACTTTTTTGAAAATAAGAACTTTGAAAGTACTTTGTAAATAAAATAGTTAGATGACTACTTATTCTATTTGAAATTGGATATCTTCCGGTGTTTGATGATAACTTCTGTGAGAGGTGACTACCGAGCACCGAGTGTTAAAATAAATTACATTTGAAAATGTCACTTTTAAATTGCTTTTACTGAAGCAACTTAACAGCTGTAATAACTACACAGGTAAAACAGAAATATATGTTAAAATATTAAAATCAGTCAACCGTGCAATGCTGATTTCTGCAATGTACACTAATTAAAACTTCAGAACAATGAAACAAGCATTCCGTTTTAGATACCGACGCCTTGTAACAGAATACGGCGAATCCCTAACCCCTCAAGAGTTATCTTCTCCTCTTTTCCATTACTGCTTGTTCCGTTGTTGTATACCTTGTTTTCATTTCAGAACGTGACATTACTTACTTGGTTGACCAGGGTTCACATGCCGGGCGTCCTCGACGAAGCAGAAGACGCTTACTCTTCCGGTACACCTGGTCTTATTCTCATTGTACTTTTTTTCAGGAATATCCGTGTAAATTTATCTTTCGTTCAAATTTTGATCTAGTTTTATTGAATTTAAGTTTGGATTATGATTAAATTTATATATTGGCATTTAAAAAAAATACAAGCGAACGCTCAACAAATACAAATAACGCCAAGCCTAAATATGAATTACTATTCTGTTTTGAAGAATCGACATTCAATGTCCTTAGCTTTATTCCTTGCTCTGATTATTACACCTATATCGGCTGTCAATATCAGTGCCAAGAACGATGCTAGACACTTCCTGGACATCTTTAGTCATTATAAAATCGGTCCATGTCGGAGAGAAGGGCTGCATGAACAGATAGTGGAATGCAGTAGCTCGTGCGTATTTATATCGTATTTATTCCACGATTTATGTCAAGCCCGTACCCCTATCTGACGAATGGAAGCGGAGGTCATATTTCATCGGCAGCCAAAGTGATGTGGCTTATGAATATTCTAACCACGATGGATGGTTTCTGCCTCTTTCAATACAAACTTTTCCTTCACAGGAAAGAAAAACTAATTGCGAATTATTGCTGCAGAATTCTGATAAGTAAATTGATTTTGTGCAGGAAGAGGAAGCCGTTTGAAATAGACTAGAAGATGATGCATATATGATGATTTCATGTCGTGAATTAACGACGCTGTATATTACCCTAGGCTGGGAGACTCGTCAACCAAGTGTAGTTGGGGAGGGGGTAGGTATCCCGCTAGGGATCTGGTCCTCTCGTCGGTAATAAACTCTCCATTGACATTTTAGGAGAGAGCGCGAACAGGATAAATTCTTAAAACACATGCTCGCATCTTTTATTTAAGATCATTTCTCCTGTTTGCGCTCGTTCCCAGCGGGTTTATTTCTACACTGGACGCCATTTTGTTTCAATGAAGAGAAAATACACATGTTACGATGCGACTCAAACAGAATGTAATGTAAAAACAAATTAGACGGGTCATTAAGGTTTGGATAGCTTCTTCACGCGCGCGCTATCCGCTGGTCGCTGATATATCAATCAAATTCATCTACACAGCTAGGGACAATGAATTCTCCAGAGCCTCCTCACCATCAACAGTGCCAGATACTGGCCACCGGATAATCATACACAATCTCGTTCCATAATTCACCGCATTTCTCAAAAGTGTAATTTGACCAATACGTAGGAAACCAATGTAGTGGTCATTTCGTTTATTAGATCTAATGGTACTTAGAGTAGTAGAAAAGACACATAAAGTGAAAAGCATTCTTCAATAAATATTAAGTATGAAATACAGTGTAGCAAAATAGTGAATTAAAATGCATCGTATAGCTGTTTCGTCCTTCTAGGACTCTTCAGCGATCCTAAGGGCCTGAATTGTTGAAACCTCCGAGGTGTTTACTTAAAATCAAAAAGGGTCGAAATAGATCTCATAAATTGGATGACCTCCAACCCAATTCGTCAGTGAATTTTATAACTATATTTCAGTCGAATACCAATTACTTGTGCCTTTTTCTGAACAGTACTACTACTGTAAAAAGTGTAGATAATATTTTTTTTCAAAATTTTGGTATTGGAGTAAACTGATACCGTGACAATCTATTATATTAGATAGTATTTTGGTGGCTTCCGTGGAACTTAAATTTTTTATACAAAAAAAATTGAGTCAATGAAAAAACAACATTTACAATGTTCATACCAATTTCGAAAGTGATATACGTTATGGAAAGCTCCGTTGTATGACGTATTATTAAATGTTCTTCTTAAAAAATGATCGTTTTCAAATCTGGTCTTCAGCGAAAAAAACTCAGGCAATTAAATTAAGTGTAAATACAGGATATCGTATTTACTTTGGTTTTTCGATGTCTTGTTACATGTAGTTCAATATAAGTTTAGCAAAGGTGAATCTCTCTCTCTCTCTCTCTCTCTCTCTCTCTCTCTCTCTCTCTCTCTCTCTCTCTCTCTCTCTCTCTCTCTCTCTCTCTCTCTCTCTCTCTCTCTCTCTCTCTCTCCTTCTGATTTAATTTACTATCACAAATGTTTCGACTGCTACACTGTATTGAACGATTCGTATGGGTGAAAAACGTTTCTGTTCATTAACAAAATAAGTTAAATCTGGTCAAAAGGATGAATGATTGTCAGATTTGACGGAATCTAGAACATCAGACAGTATTAAGTTCAAAGGCAGTCTCTGAATTTTGAATACATTTTTAACTATGTGTACTTTGATATTGTAGCTGTACTTGTAAGGTAGAGAGGATCGTTTAATATGACGTTTTGTGGAAATCCTTATCGACAACATTTTGTAACGTAGTCGACATCATGATCCGCTCGGTGAGTAGCGTTAACAATTTCAACGTTTTTTCTGGTTTTATGTTTTTTTGTGTATAATTCTGGAAGAATACGGCAAATTTTAATAAAAATTTGCATGGATAAATTACACAAATCTTTTATTTGAAATGCAGGAATTCTGACTCGGAGGATGTCTTTCTTTGATTTTAGGACCCGATAGTATGTTCCTTTTTCTTTTCTTTTCTTTTTTTTTCTTTTTTTGTCTGTTTCTTGGGAAAAAATGACGATTTGCATTTAAATCAGTTTTAACGACGTCCTTTTATATCTATAATCATGAAAAACTCAAGCTACTAAACATTTAGCACAGTACCGGATTTAATGAACATATACCGGATCTATTGGAATGAAAACGAAAACGAAAACAAGCAAAACAATCCAAAGCAAATATATATATATAACAAACAAAACAGCTAAACAAACAAACAAACCAAACAAACGATTTTCCCAAGTGAACGTGATCATAGAAAAAAGATTCGCTATATACCGTTAACACAGTAAACCACCATCCTCCAGAACAATGGAGTTGCAGCGGAACAAATAAAACATACTAAATGAAATAGATGATGTTTTTTTTTTAAACGTATATATTTTATATGCATTGTACATATAATTATTGTGCACGAAATTCTAAACGACAGGTGCAAGAAATTGGTCAATGACGGGTATAAACAGCGTGGGACATGACAGTCCCGGAGTAGTTACAAGGGCGCCCCCAAACGGGAGCCCTCGACATTCCTAGTGGTGTGCAGCACGAAGAAAACATGGGGGAAACATATGTTCTGTCAGGGACAACATGGCTGACACGACTATACGTGTCAGATAGAGAGATGTCTCTTGGGTCGAACTTTCATATCTATATGAGAATGTATAAGTTCATTGGCTAGGTACGCCCGACGCCCTTGCTAGTTTCGTTACGTCTATGAAAAGGGACAGTTAGTCTTGCTTGCGTACATGTCATACCTTCCTAAAACACCGTTAGTGTGCTTGTAGACCCGGCAAGGTTGTCTGTTATGTCAGCAGTTGTCGTTCCAGTCTATCAATCTAGATACAGAGTATAACAAATAAAACGCTATTAAACAGTATTAATACCATTAAAGATTATGTAATAATGACATCTCTACCGCGTCGAATGATATTAGTCTATCGAAAACTGGGACGATAAAACAATGTGAAATATTACTCTTAAGCTACGCTCATGATACGTGTTGCTTTCCTATTGTTGTACATCAGTATTCAGTAATATTTATTCCTATAAATAGAAAATATAATTATTTCCCGTTTAATATAAATAAGAATTACGTGCCACGTGTCTATATTATTAAACTGTGCAGATCACAAAAACACGATGTCGAAGTCTTCTGCATCTTGAGACAATTATTCGTATTATCAAACTGACATCCATGAGTTGTTTTTTTGTTTTTTTTTTTTTTTTTTTTTTGTATTAATATATATTTATATAAATATTTATATCCTTTGCGTAAACTGACAGAATGAGTACTTTTTGAAAATTTTAATTCGCTACTCAATAACGCTTTTGTCTCGCATTTTCACAACAAAATATTTTCGATTGCGACGTCAAATAAATAATAAAATTTCTCTTCTAGATCTGTTTAAAAAATACCAGCATTATACTATACCTATAGCTTAACTTGAAGTATTGTACGTTGAATGTATTGAATAGAAACGGTGTTCTTGATTTTACATATAAAATTTATATAAAATGAAATATGCAAATATTCCGGAAAATTAAATATGTATGAGAAGTTATCAAAATCAGTCAGCTGATATTCACTAACAAATATCATATTTATAAGTAGCGGTATAGGTTCAGGATGCACACATCCAATCGGCACCCTTCTGATAGCATCTAGCGTCCGAACTTTACCAAGTTCATTGATGTTTGGGGTAGTTAGAGTCTCATATCACTTAACATCTATTTAGAACGAAAATTTGCCAACTTCTGGATTTCCATTCTTTAGAACCTTAGCACCACAGACAGGTCCGAGAAAGCTGTTTTTTAATTGTTTGGTCTGTACTTTATCTACTTTAGAATTAGCAAAGAAAACCCAGTGCTATTAATTTGTGTTTCTTGTACAATATTTTCACAAAATAACTGTTTAGACCGATAATTTTGCTAACCTATAGAAAAGAAGTTCTTGTAACACAACCAGTGTGACGTTTTCCATGACTACTCGGCTACCTTCACTAGACAAATGACCAGCGTCACCGGGTAGCGTTAGAATCTCCAGTTATTCTCCAGATTTTTAATCACTATGTCTCCCTAGCATTAATGACGAGTCCGAGAAAGATAAAATAGCTGTATGATGCAATTTTATTTCATTGGCTGGTCTATACCGTATTTGGCATTAAATTCGTAAAGAAAACACTACTCAGCTGTGTTCTTGTAAAGTCCTTTGGCAAAAAT
Source organism: Ylistrum balloti (assembly GCF_031769215.1). Lineage (NCBI taxonomy): Eukaryota > Metazoa > Mollusca > Bivalvia > Pectinida > Pectinidae > Ylistrum > Ylistrum balloti. Next base: position 1,427,447 of record NW_026781899.1, read on the forward strand.
TCCTTCATCATTTCCGTTTTTGTCTTATCCGAAAATGGTTGCTTTTTCAGGAGAATTTTTGGGTCAAATCTGTACGGACATTTCATAAGGTGAACAAAGTTGGTCCAATTTTTTTCCAGTTATTGTAACACGGACATTGTGTACAAATGTTATTTTTAAAGTGGAAAAGTCTCGTTTGGATATGTTACAAATTTTGAAATATTTAATTTAAATTTGGATATCAGATTTTTTAAATGTATACTTCTATAAGAACTACGTCAGATCAGTAAAATAACAAGAATACCTCCACAAAAATAACGATTTCCATGTGATGTACGCCTCTGTTAACGCAGTGACGAAATTCCAACATTTCTTGATTTTAATTACTACACATGTTTTCCTGCACTATGTGTTTTATGTCACACCCATTGGATTTTTTCTGGATGACTTATTAAGCCATAATTATCTAGAAGAAATATTTTTCGCATTATTTAACGGTTTTATCACATTTTCATGTAAGAGATTTCAGAATGCAATAATATGATTTAAAAACTTAAAATATACTCTTCTATAATCTTCAAGAATATTTGGTAGTATTGTCAACAGGATTTTCTTTGTAATTCAATGGATATTTCCTGGATAACTATAGTATCCTGTAATATATTTAAAACGAAGAAAAAACAAACATAAATGTTCTGAAAAACAAACAAGAAAATACCAACATGTCAAATGAAAAAGTACAAAGAGAAAAGACCAGGTGTTCCGGAAGAGTAGGTGTCTTACGATTACGCTTTCTGTACCACGTACTACTTAATTCTTTACAATATAATCTATACATACATAAATTCTATTTTCAAATTAAATTCAGGGTGTTATATAACATTTTTATTATCGAAATCATGTTTCAGAAATCTTCCCTGAGTAAACAGTATTTGAATGAAATGTAATTAAGGCCAATCCCTAAGGACACTTCGGAAACAATATGAACGTGACACTAAATAAAGCCCGATAATGATAAAATAAGCGACATGTTGGTAAGCCAACTAAACGTATATAAGGAACCATGTCGATCTTGCATTTCATCAATTTATCAATATATAAACTTTATTTACTTTACTACAATTGCGAAACAAGCTTATATTAATCATTCTTGTTGGCGCAGGGGATCGCACAGTGGGAGGAAACCGGAGTGATCGTGGGCCAATTATACGAGGTGTGTGACAGTGGGCCGATTGCAATAGGGGTATGACTGTTGATCAATTACACGAGGGGTGTTACTGTGGGCCAATTACACGAGGGGTGTGACTGTGGGCCAATTACACGAGGGATGTGACTTTGGGCCAATTACACGAGGGGTGTGACTGTGGGCCATTACACGAGGGGTGTGACTGCGGGCCAATTACACGGAAGATGTGATTGCGGGCCAATTGCATGGGAAATGTTACAGGATCAATTACACCAGGGATACGAAAGTCAGCCTATTATACGAAGGATGTGAGTATGGGCCAATTACAATAGGGGTGTGACTTTGGGCCAATTACAATAGGGGTGTGACTTTGGGCCAATTACATGAGGGGTGTGACTTTGGGCCAATTACACGAGGGGTGTGACTTTGGGCCAATTACAATAGGGGTGTGACTTTGAGCCAATTACACGAGGGATGTGACTTTGGGCCAATTACACGAGGGGTGTGACTTTGGGCCAATTACACGAGGGGTGTGACTTTGGGCCAATTACAATAGGGGTGTTACCGTGCGCCGATTAGAACACGGGTGTGATTATTGGCAAAATACAACAGAGGTGTGAATGTGGGCTGATTACAATAGAAGTGTGACTGAAGGCCAATTACACAAAGGGATGTGACTTTGCACAAGTTACATGAAAAGATGTGACTCTGCGCCAATTACAAGAGGGGTGTGACTGCAGGCCAATTATACAAAGGGATGTGACTTTGCACCAATTACACGAGGCGTGCGACTGTGGGCCAATAACACGTGAGGCATGAGTTTTGGTCAATTCAAAGGGATATGACTTTAGACCAGTTACAACAGGTATGTGCCTGTTAGCCCATTACATGAAGGGATGTGACTGTTGGCCAATTATTCGAGTATTGTGACTCTGGGCCAATTACATGGGAAATGTGACTGTGGGCCAATTACATGGGAAATGTGACTGTGGGCCAATTACACGGGAGATGTGACTGGGTCAATTATATGAAAGATGTGACCGTGGGCCAATTACACGAGGAATGTGACTGTGGACCAATTACACGAGGGATGCAACTGTGGGTCAGTTACACGAGGGATGTGGCTGTGAGCCAATTACACGAGGTGTGTGACGATGAGCCAATTACACGAGAGGTGTGACTGTGGGCCAATTATACGAGGGGTGTGACTGTGGGTCAATAACACGAGGATTGTGACTGTGGGTCAATTACACGGAAGATGTGACTGCGGGCCAATTACACGGGAGATATGACTGCGGGCCAATTACACCGGGGATACGATTGTAAGCCAAATACACAAGGGGTGTGACGGGGCCAATTAAACGAGCTGTGTTACTGTTGGTCAATTACACGACGCGTGTGACAATGGGCCAATTACACGAGGGATGTAACTGTGGACCAATTGCACGAGGGGTGCAACTGTGGGTCAGTTACACGAGGTGTGTGACGATGAGCCAATTACACGAGGGATGTGACTGTAGGCCAATTACACGAGGTATGTCACTGTGGGCCAATTACACGAAGGGTGTGACTGTGGGTCAATTACACGGGAGATGTGGCTGTGGGCCAATTACACAGGAGATGTGACTGTGGGCTATTTACACCAGGAATACGACTGTAAGCCAATTACACGAAGGGATGTGATTGTGGGCTAATTACACGACGCTCGGGGATGTTGGCCAATTACACGACGCCTGGGACTATGAACCAATTACATTAGGGACATGACTGGGGGCCAATTATATGAGGGATGTGACTGTGGGCCAATTACACGAGGGGTGTGACAATGGGCCAATTACACGAGGGATGTGACTGTGGGCCAATTACACGGGAGATGTGACTGTGGGCCAATTACACGAGGGGTGTGACTGTGGGTCAATTACACGAGGGATGTGACTGTGGGCCAATTACACGAGGGGTGTGACTGTGGGTCAATAACACGAGGGGTGTGACTGTTGGTTAATTACACGAGGGGTGTGACTCCGGGCCATTTACACCAGGAATACGACTGTAAGCCAATTACACGAAGGGATGTGACTGTGGGCTAATTACACGCACGTGTGACTGATGGCCAATCACACGACGCGTGAGACTATGAACCAATTACACTAGGGACATGACTGGGGGCCAATTATATGAGGGATGTGATTGTGGGCCAATTACACGAGATGTGTACCAATTGGCCAATTACACGAGGTGTGTGACGATGACCCAAATACACGAGGGGTGTGACTGTGGGCCAATTACACGAGGTGTGTACCAATGGGCCAATTACATGAGGTGTGTGACGATGACCCAAATACACGAGGGGTGTGACAGTGGGCCAATAATACGAGGGACGTGACAGTGGACCAGTTACACGAGAGGTGTGACTGTTGCCCAATTACACGAGGGGTGTGACTGTGGGTCAATAACACGAGGGGTGTGACTGTTGGTTAATTACTCGAGGGGTGTGACTGTGTGTGAATTACACAAGGGATTAGACTGTGGGTATTACACGAGGGTTGTGACTGTGGGCCAATTACACGTTATTGTTGTGTTCATTGATAAGGGGATACACCTATGCTATTAGACTTAACTGTAATTACAATAGATCATATCAGTTGTATATACTTGTTCTTTGATACCATAAAAGAACATCTTATAAGATTAGTAAACTCTTACTGATGTTGTCAATGATGAAATGCTGCTAGAGCGCTTCGACTTTATATGGCGTTAAAGAGCATTTTCTTTCATGAAAATTCCTATCCCTCCCATATAAAATATGACGTATTGTTTGAAGGTGAACGCTCTCGATTATACTTTCTTAACACTGGTTTTTAATGCACGAGACCTGTTCCCAATTCATGTACCGAAGACAGGACAGGCTCAATGTAAAAAATATACATGATATGGTTTTTGCGTTCAAGACCCACTCTGAGAGCCCAATATCTATTTTTCTTACAGGATCTTCTGTCTGAGGACCGATACTTAGTTGTTGCTTAATTTTAAAATCTAGAACAAGAAAACAATATTAGTTATCGACAGCAATCTTTATTTGAACCTACGGAAGATGGCATTGAAATCATATTTAAAAGACAAAAGAAGTTGTTATCAATAATAGTTGTATTCCTTCCTAACAGGGTGGTGTATGAAATAGCAAAATCAGATGCGAATGATAAAGTTCATTAAATTAGCGGTTATAGCACTAGACCATTTTCTAAAATACTTTGATTAATAACACGTAGGCATTTAGGCATTTATATAAATATCTATAAAATATTATTCTGATCATATTTTTACATCTAAGATATTAAATACTGTCCGGTCTTTCTGAATATTTGTTTTGTTTTTGTTTTTATATGCCAGGCAAGAAACAGAATCAACACAAAGCATTTTGTATTTACTAGCAATTCTGATGGTGACCCGTGCCGGTAGAGGTACCACTAGATGCCATGAAATGTTTTCCTAACATCTATTACAAATTGAATCACATCTTCACAATGTCCTTGAAAATCTTACAACGACACCTCTTATCATTGTATACACAATTTGTCCGAAGAGAGGCAACTCCTAGATTTTTATAAATGTTGCATCGACTCGAAATAGTTAATAAAAATATGTCCCGATTTAATTTAAATGTCATACTTATTAGAAAAGAAAAAGAAAGTATTTTTTCCGACGATAGGAACGTCGATAAGACATTTATTAATTTGAATTAATTCGTGGGTTAGCTACAATAAAATCAAACAAGTACACGGTATAACTGTATAATGCGACCAAAGAGAGATAACTCGTACATATAATTTTACTCTACACCAAATTGTGATGGAGCCGAATTTGTTTGCAATTTAATATAAATATCAACTTAATCTATTTCACAACAATAATGAAAGAAGTTATTTCAACTTACCACTCTAGTTTGCCCGGATGTAAGTGCACAATGGGTCTTAGTGTGGGAGAGTACCGGAGTGCCCGCAGAAAACCCACGTGATCGGGCAGGTAACCCTCAATTTTCGCGTCCATTCCGGGAATCGAACTCCAGACAACTAGGTGAAAGGCGAGTGCGTTACCACTGCGTCATCCGACCCCCAAATTTTACAATTAAAAGTCTTATTGCGACAAATAAAGTAGTGAACACTGCTAGAGCTTGGGTAAAGAATAATTTATCTAGAGTCAAGTCTAGTTGTCTATTTTTTCATTGTTCATACAAATGAATGATGTGCATAAACTGGAGAAAAATATGTATTTGAAAGAGAGTAATGAAAATCTGAAGGAATCGTCTACATGTATATATATGAATATTTTGGAAATGGTCTTCCTTCAGTGGGGAAATGATAACTTTGCCAAAATCGCATATCAGGACTGTGTATTGTGATAATAGAAATATTTCCCAGGAAGGCCCGTTCTAAAGATTCCTAATATCATTTATATTAGTCCCGCCATCGTGCGTCTTAAATACTCCTAGTCCGAATGATTCCGACTATCTATCCCCCACCAAGACAAAATAATATCGCGGTATTCAGAACCCTTCGGACTACAATGCTTCTTTAACGAAAATTAATCTAATGACGCCATGATAAACTTTATTTATTTTACAACAATTGCGAAGGAAATATTTCCAACTTATATTAATCACTCTTGTTTGGCTCGGATGAAAGCGCACGAGGAGTCTTAATGTGGGAGGAAACCGGAGTATCCGGGGAAAACCCATAAGGTCGGGCAGGTGACCCCATACCTTTTCACATCAATTCCGGGATTCGAACCCCGGACGGCTTTGTGAAAGGCGAGTGAGTAACCACTGCGCCACCCGACCACCTATGGCGCTACAATATGTGGCCCAAACATAAGCAACTTACAATGATTGTGAAATGTAATGATTCTAGCAAGGATTATTCCGTCTAAGTGACACGTAACAAATGCATTTTCTGTATTTGATTGGATATGATTGCTACCATACCGATTTTTTGTCTTTTGATCTTTGATCTTTTGATCTTTGACTGTTACAATGTATAACACTAACAAGCATTGTGATAAATATTGACTATTTGAAAAAAAAACCATGTAAAGGGCAGTTCGAGGAAGAATGTAGATTCCATATGTCGACAACACGATGTTAAACTTTTCTTATACATGTGCACTATCCGATAAACCACTCTGCGTTTTTTTGTTTTGTTTTTGTTTGTTTGTTTGTTTTTATTATAAAAACAGTGATAGAATACCGACATTTTAGCAATTCAAACTCCAAATCTGTTAAACGAAGCTTAGATATGCGAAGATGTGAAACTTTTAACACTGAGTCCTGTATGCATTTAGGTCAAATTAATGTAACGTTCTTAAAGCGAAAACTCGACTGTACTGTGAACATTCGCTACTTTCCTTCGAAGTCGAAATAAAGCGAACGTTCGCCCCTTAATCCTGAAGTTACGAAGTTGTTTCTGACAAATCACAAACACTTTAGTAGGGAAACTTAACAGTTTAATATGTGTCTGTTTCAGTCATCTATTACAGGTAAAGGTCAAGGCCAATGTAATCAAAACTATCACCATGGATACGTACATTGTATATATGTACAAAACGCAAGGCATGTGAACGGTAAATCTGCATTTGGACAGCAAACGTTTATCAGGAAAAAATAAACAGATACACACATATTAAAAAAGCAGTCTTCCAACCCGAAAAAAAAATCAGCATGTACACTTAACCAACATTATTCACACAGAAACAACACACAGACATGTACATCACTGGACAGTATGTACCTGTTATATAATTTCTTGACAGCTAGGCAACACAATACACAAATATGCATAGTGTAATTATTTTTACAATTATCCGTCACCAAACGCCAATAAGTCTACATACACCCAAGCATTTCTGAAAATTCATTGTGTGTGATATAAGAAATTAATTGACCAGAAAAACCTAGAGATGATATGATGAAATCAATTTTCTTTCGTCTAATGGCTTTAACGTGTAGGACCTGGAAGGATGAGTTTGGATGAGGAAGTTGTAGGTTCGGTCACCAGGTAACTGGTGGTGACTATAGCACAAAAACGCTAAAGGAATATTCCGCCTAAAGTTGCAAAATCTCTACCTATTCTGTAAATTTTAAAAATTCATTCTAATCTTTTTTGAAACTATTGTTAACATAAAAAAAAATCTCCCCTTTGGTCAGTTAGGACAGGTGAAATTGACGGGATAACTCCCAGCCATGCCGTCTAAATGTAGCACATCTGGAAATCCGGAACTTACTACCGATGAAGGGAAGGTGTGAACGTTTCAAGTACTGTAGTACTGAACGAAGTATTGATAGTATTGTACTGAAGTACTTCACCAATCGAATTCCTTAAATTTATGCAACAAGCTCTCTGATTGGCAGAGCCAAGTCTAGATCGATTGTGGGTGGAGCCAGGTGAAAAAATACTGTGCAGACATCGGCATTTTACAAACACTCGACTGTCGCGAGAGGTTAATTGGAAGAGTCCAAGTCACAGGTGGCTTCAGATCAGACCTAATTGGGTTGTCCCATTTGTTTCGTTCTACACCCAATGATACCTTGCTTTTCCATCGATGGTACAACGAGAAAACGAAAGTTACTCAGTACTAAACTAATTTACGTACAAAATATATATCAACAGGTTAGATCACTGGGACCGGAGAATTCATAACATCTTAACAGTGAATATAGTCATATAGTCATTCTGTACTAGTTTTATTTATTTATTTATTTATTTATTTTTTGAAAGGGGGGGGGGAGGGTTGGCTATATGTAACAAAGAATTACGAATTACCTGGGACCTCCTGATATATGCCGATAATTCATACTGCATTAAAAAATAAAGGAATTCTGTGGTCCCATATATTTTTTATTTTATTTTTCATCTTTCCATCGAAAATTATACATATCCGCAACATGTGAAAAACTTTGAAGTTGGTTGGGCGGAATATCTAGAGCATTTACTACTGCAAGTTCCAGAAATTCTGACACAAGTCGGGTATTTGCCCGAAGCCTCTGTCTCATGACATTGAATACATATTCAGTTACGTTGTATTAAGGCGGCTGAAAAACCAGGGACACGCCATATTCTTTCAGCATATTTCTTAAAATGCGCTCTCCCTGTCTATGGTGATGGAATCCACAATTATCCATCACAACCACATCGCCTTGTACAAAAACAGGATTCCCCATATCGTTCGTATCGGACATAATTTCGTCGAAGAAAATTTTGCGTACTGTTGCCGTCGTCGGACATTTTTCCAGCGATTACTTAGTAATTGTTATGTAACTGATAGTGTACATTAACTCCGCCTACCGGAACAAATTGGGTGTCAGATCAACTATTCAGGTTGTCTAAACTCCGCCCCCGACCAATCACAGAGGTCGTTGTATACTTGACTCGATTATTTGAATACTTCAATACAATAGTATCAATACTTTGTTCAATACTATAGTAAGTGTGTCGTTCACACCTTCCCTTCATCGGTAGTAAAAGTCACTGGATCATAGATTTTATGCAGAGTATTGGGTAAATACAAAAGTGTGTATGCTGTTCGCGCGAAATTTCTACTGGGGTTACAATTTTACTACTTCATTAGTCTAATATTATGTTGTTTTTTTTAATAATTTATACAAATACTTCAATCTGTTTTAATGCTAGGGCAAACGTTAAAACGTGTGAGGTTATTAACAATATTCCTGCAATACTGAACAAGGAAAAAACTTTATTACAAGTAAAACATCACATATATACAAAATTTATCTGGAATCATTTCTTTGTCAATATGGTTCCAGATAAACTCATTTACTTGACCTTTGAAGTTAATCAAATGTTTCTGAACTCTCTTTAAAAAAAAGGAAATGGCTGTTTCAAACCTTCTACATTTTCCTAATTGCATATTTGTTAAAATATCACAAACAAATGATACCATAAAGTTAATGTGCATTTGTACATAGTTATTTGTTGAGCAAACATTTTGGTTTGTCTACATGAAAAAAAATAATCACTTAAAATCAGGTATTGTAAGATACTTGCATCTAAGTCATAAAGGAAAATTTCCTTCGTTTTTAGACAAAGGTGTTTCTGTCAACATAACAGCTGCAAATATGGATACTTTGTGCTCAAATGTTTCTTTCAAACTGTATTTTTAAAAATCTATCACTACTCTTGCTACAGTAAGATTCATTTCTTGCCGTCAGAGTTTGTATTTCAGAAGAGCATTTATAGAAAGCTGGTATTTTCCCCGCTCTAATAATACATATATTTGTAGAAGTTGAGAGTGAAGGTTTCCTTGCTAGCCTCAGCTAGGGTGAATTTCCCCTTAGTCGAGCGAGAGAGTGTCCAACTACAAATTGAAGGATCGCTAGTTCAACCCCAGTGGTGACAGTGCATCTTTCATTAGTCATTCCTATCACACTTTTATCGAGAAACACAACCGATACACAACAAATGGTTAAAAACATCTCTATGTAAGTATTTGTTTTTTCTACGCCATGGAGCAAATTCTTAATATAAAAATATATCTTACTGATAATCAATTTCAACGAAATTCATCTGTGTTTGTGACAAACTTACTTGGAAAATGTATTATTTTAACAAAATTGACGATCAACTATATTTTTTGCATGGCTGTGGGGATGTGGGGGTACATATCTGAAAAATGAAATTCTAGTTTCTAGTAGCCCCACACATATTGTGTCATGGGACCAAATCAGGATATATCATGTACAGGTCATCAAACACATTATTGGAATTCAAAGACCAGTTTAATGTTTTGAGGAATATATTTGTGTATAATCTAATTTTTAAAGTCATTCAGGAACAGCGACTGTGTTTCCTGTATGCTACCTTGATTTAAAATATAAAACATGACATAAAAAATTATCAGACATTCCAGGACTTCCTCGAGTGACAAGAACTTACTGGAATGTTACACATCTATTTTAAGTATATTTACTCATTGTGACAACAACATATCACTCATTATTTGTGTCTGTGAAAACAACAGGATAAGAGTCGTTGATACAGCAATGCCCATTTTTCATGAATAGTGTTAAAGTTATTTCATGACGATAAGTGACATGACCTATGATGTCCGATCCAGACTAACATAAAGAATCATATACACTGCCACTATGACTAGTAAGAATCCAGTCAGCATCAGCACCACATCCTGTAGACAAAAAAAACATGCAATTAGAGAGAAATTTGAGCTTAAAAGTTACAACAATAATGTTGTCCCAACTCCAAATTATTGATATAGTATTTCTGACCAGGGGCATCATAAAGTATTTGTAAAGATACTGAAAAGTAAAGGGACATAACTCCCATTACACGTAGATAAACACTACCGGAGACTTACCTTAATTCCCAAGGCTGATTGGAGCTTACCAGCCCTATCTTTGCTTTTTTTCACTTCACTTTTACTCTTCTTGTAATCTTGTTTACCTGAAAAGAAGAATTACTTTGCTTATATATGTATATATATATATATATAGAATCTAGTAAGTAATATCGATGGTATGGTCCAATAGCAACAGTACGGACCACCGACTTGTCCAATTTTCTAGGCAATCTGCCCCTTTATCAAGACACAAATATTACATAAATTACACCACATACATAGAACATAAAACAAATACAAAGTTATATATCGAGAACAGTGGTGTAAATTTAGGTGTCTCGGTAATCCCTTCGTCCAATGGATGCCAAAGGCCCTTTATAATGGACAAAAACCCATCCCAAGTTGCCGAATAGAAGATGGTGATTAAAATATCAAAAATGTTTTATATCAATCTCCGTATGTTTTGCACGTTAGACACTGAGCGTATGTGATCGCAACAAAAACAATTGCACGTCACACTATGCGGAAAGTAGTCTACTGATATATATATATATATATATATGATGACTTGACCATTCAAGCTAAGCAAATATATAAACAAATTATTTTTTCTTTAATGTTACATTCAATGATATTTCTCACAAATCTACAAGACTATGACACTTGACCTTATTTTTAGCCCTCTCTCACCTATTTGCTTTCGGTACATGTCCACTGGTGCTCCCCTATTAGCTTGAGTATCTTTCTTGCCCATCTTGTTTAGTGCTACTTCAGGTCCCACTGTTCTCAGACTTGCGTTAAAAACATCCAACACAAAACTGTATCGACATATTGGTCTTCTCTGTTGTCAGTCACATCAAACTCTAAAGTGGAAAAAAACTCAAATTGAGTGTCATACAATGGGTAGAATCATCAAGATGCAAATTTTAGGAAAACAACACAAAAAACCTCAAATCTGGAAGAAATGAAAACAAAACAATTCTTCTTTACCAGTAAGGAAATCCAACAGCTATTAGCAGTCGCGAGAGGCAAAGATTTTTTACCTCAATGGCTGTAAAAGGCAGGCAATGGTTGACTACTTGCCTAAATGGAAGCTGCCACTAGTTGAGACCAGTGTATATATATATATGTATATAGTCACAAAATCAGAACTTCCCAGTCAATGACACCAAATTTTAATTTGTAGGAGTATCCTGCTAGAATTCACAAAAGAAACCTTTCACTCTCTAATTGGTTTGGACAACATACTGCTTAAACAGCTATAAAGGGTAATTTTGCTAGTTGAATCTATATGTTACGTATATTGCTGTCCACTTACGCATAATCAGTTGGACCATCTGAACTGGTAAGAAGCATAAGAAGTACAGGGCATTACTGTGGTTAAATATTTGGCAAACACATGTACCATGTCAAACCAATATTTCCTTAAAAATTTACTGTTTACTTTTGTCAGAAAATTCTGAAACTACAAATAAAACATTTCCCATATCCGGTTTCAAATCTTACACACGTACAAGTCTTTTCAAAAATTACATTTGTCACAAGGACATGCAAAGTAATTTACTTACAAGCTAATAATACAGAAGAAGATATGACATTAAGTGGACTTTGACTGGCATGGGTCAATCATCTGCAACCACATCCTGGGTTATAAATAGTTGTGTCTTTGTAAGCAATGACTTTGAAAAAAGGAGAGAGAAATATAGCGGAACTGGACTGGATACATCATCAGCGACCATGAATTCAATCAGTAGAACCTTCATCTAGGAGAATATGGAACCCTGGCCTGACCTTGCAGTTTTCTGTTCCTGTTACTGTTCACAGGGTTTATATACACGAGTTAATTACCAATGTCTTTTTAGTTGTATTCTGACCGCTAACAAACCCCTACTTCCCCATCCCATCCCCTCAATCATTGCATCACATCTGTCTGTATCTGAGAACTTACCTGTGGAGGCCAATGACTAACTCTTGTAAGACATTGCAAGCCTCTGTGATTGTACATGTACATTTATGTACACTATCGCTATGCATACGATTTATATTGAATGGTAGCACATCATTGTTAGGCAGAACATCAAATCTGTCTTTGAATTTCCAATTTTGTATATCCAATCTGAATGTGTATTGCAATTTAACACTTTGGATTCACCACTATATTATACTCACGTGTGCTTGATATTTGTTGATGATGTGGAAATTTATGTCGCTTACACACTTGCGAAAAGATTTTCCTACTTTCACTTTGGAATAAATTAATTTTCCAAGCGCTTGAGAAAAAGATACAGGGAAGGGACACAATATCTTATTATATTAAAGCAACAGTAGATAAGTCAGTTTTACCTACATTCATGACTTAGCTTACTAACGATCATATTTATTTTAAATGATATATACGACATCGCCGGTCGCGTGCTTTCAAAGGTCTCATGATCACAACAAACAGTGGTGTGTGTGAAGGATGACACCAAGGCCTAGCCTACTTACAATGATATGATCAATATCGGGTGCTCCATCGTCACCCCATCGAAGGAGGTTAAAGCTAAAGACAAGAAGATGACACAATTCGTAAGATACATTTGGGCAGGATCGTTGGGACTTACCAGCGTTGGAATCGCAATGTATTTCTTCAACAAATGGGTCGTGTCCTTGAACGACAATAATTTGAAAGGACGGCTGTTTAGAGCCGAGTTTATCGTTTTTATTCAAGGGGTACTTGGTTGTGTGTCCTATTTTGTATGGAGAAATGTGGCAAATATTTTCTCCATAAAGAAACCGTCGCATAGAAATCCAGAATCGGGATGTAGATTTCGAAGTGACACCGGAGCACGAATTTGGAAATTGGTTATTGCAGCCTATTTTTGTTTAGCTCATGGATGTTACTTGTGTAATGTGTTCCTTGTCCAAACCCATCCACACATGTACAGTATTGTATCTTACTTCATGCTCGGATTCCATGTTCAAATGGCAACAGGTCTCGTACTGGTCACAATTTTGAACTTCTTTATAAAACTAGTCTCCGATCAGACACTTAGACATAGAGCAGCCGTAATGATGGCAGTGTTCTATGCAGTGACAATAAGTATGTACGGGTTTTATAATACCAGAAAACTTCCTACAGTAAATAATGTAAAAATACCTGTAAAAGACTTGCCACAAAATTTGGAAGGACTCACAATAACACATTTATCTGATATACATTTGGGGCCGGTGAATGGACGGAGAGAAATGGTTCAGATTGTCAAGATGGTGAATGACATTCAGTCTGGTTAGTACCAAATCTTGATAACGACATGATCCACCAATTCACTTCTAAATAAAATTTGTATGGAGTAGGTCAAGAAACACTTTTTTTATCTTTAAATAGTATTCACTGTCTTCATCGTACATTTATACATAAAAGCAATCTTTACTTTCATAGTCCTTCCTCGAAAATTGTTCAGTGAGGTTAAAGCACATAAAGGTGTCAGTTGTATTTGTTATCTGAAAAAAAGACATTTTTTCAAAGCTTAAGAATACTATGTACATGAAAAGACAGATGGTGGAAACTTTTATTTCTAGGAAAACATTTTAAATCTCACATTATGTAGTGTCATTTCAGGCTACATCTGATTCAGTAGGTTCAGCTTCAATAAAAATTGTAATTTCTACATCCTTACTAATAATTCTGTGTGCTTACACTTTGGTATGATCATCCCACTTATACATGTATCATCCCTTATGTTACAGAAAAATCAATGAAAATGCCTTCAAAAAGTTGTGAAAATATGAGAAACCCATAAAAATTTGCAGTTTTTAATGTCCATAAAATTAGTCTATGAATTTTAATGGCCTTTAAATTTTAAGGATATATGCCCATGAAATTCCTGTGAAAGCACTTAGCAGTACTTCATTTATCAACATCACAATTTTTTGTCATGGTCATGATAATGTTTGTCATGAAGTTGTTATACTGACATTAGCTGTATGTTGTATATGGAGTAAGTTAATTTGATGAGTTTTGAATCAATTGTTTGCAGACGTGGTGGTGATTGTCGGGGACCTTATAGATGGTGGACTAAATGAACTACGTAAGGCAGCATCTCCAATAAAGAAGATAAAGTCCAAATATGGAACCTTCTTTGTAACAGGTAATCGTCACTGTTTCCATAAAATATTAAGCATACACAAATTTAACAGAGGTCATTATTTATTTCAATGCCTCTGCTAGGATTTGAACCCGGAACCCCAGGCTTACTGATCAACTGATCGAGCTAAAGAGAAGTTCTCTCTAGCCGAGCAGTATATTGTGGCTAGTATTTACCATGGCTACACAAACAAAACCTAGAACCATGGTATCTTTACTGATCAATTAATTAAATTAACCCCAGGCTTACTGATTATATCTGATACGAAAAAAAGAGAATTTTCTCTCCCTTGTCTAGTATATTGTGGCTAGTATTTACCATGGCTACACAAACAAAACCTAGAACCATGGTGTCTTTACCAATCAATTAATTAAATATTTATTAGTATTCTAAGAATATATCTGTACAAAAAAAAATAATTTTCAATCCTTCCCTTGTCTATTAGAGATCAGGTGATGTTTTTCTCTTTTAAAGATGATCATGTTGTCAAGAGGCTCAGAAAATGACAGTATTTGTTTTTTTGTACAGTTTTTTTTTCACATTGCACAATATCAGATATGAATTGTAAGATATCAAGTTGTTATATATTTAAGAAAAGTTAAAGAAATTAAAAACAAAAAAAATACAATTGTTACAATGCTTTTTTAGTTATAAATTAGTACAATTGTTACAATAGTTACATAAAACACTTGAGTCTTGTCTGCTTATTAAAGCAAACAACTTAAAGTTGAACATTCCTAATATTCCTTAAAAGGCCCCTCGCGCGTTAAAGAAATTGAAAACAAGAGTGATTAGTATAAGTTTAAATAACTTGCTTCGCAATTGTTGTAAAACAAATAAAGTTTATATTATATACCTGCCAATGCTTCCTCTTTTGGAATGCTAGTCTGCATTCTTTATTGTAATTTTACTTACTGTATTCAATATCAGTAGATTTTGTTTCACACTTAAATCAGTGAAGTATACCAAAATTAAACATCTGTTTTAGGAAATCATGAGTACTATGCATTGGAGGTGGATGAATGGTTTAGTTATTTGAAGTCAGTCGGTGTTACTGTGCTCCACAATAGTAATTTCCACCTACCCAAGAATGCTCCATCCTCCCAACAGATCTGTGTGGTGGGAACAGATGACTTGGAAGCTTCACGGATACAGTAAGATCACTTTATCAGCTGATTTTATTTCATTTAAAAAAGTGACAAACTGTGTTGCATGTTGACCCTAGCTGTTGTGAGGAACTGAAACCTTCACAGGGTTTTCCATAATTTTGTTAGTAGTAGGCTGTGTAGTGAAAGTAGGAGGCTGGCCTGCCGTGTACATGTAGTCGTGTACGGAACATTATTACAGAACTGGATTGGTGTAGGCGGCCAAATGATCAAAGTAGCCGGTCAAATTGGCCGGCAACCCGCTCTTATGGAAAACCCTGCTTCATATCTAAAAAAAAAAAACAGTTCAAAGGACCTAAATGTTTATGTAGTCAATTGCTAAATTTTTATGGAGAGAAGCTTGATATAGCATTTTCCAATGGATGACTCCTTTTCTGTTCATGGACAGTGTTATGAAACACCTTATCACTGACAACTTTAAACAGAAGTCAAGATTGTTGGTCTTCAGGTACTTTGTTATCAAAGTGGAAAGCAGAATAAAAACAAGTTATTATAGTTGTAAAGTACATGGTCCTGTGACTGGAATATTGTAGGAAAATGTGTCAGAAGTAGTGTCGTCAAGAAGGACGTCATGTGAAAATTCTGAAAACATACTGATTTCATTCATTCAATTAATATTGACTGTAGTGCCTCCTGGATGGCTAAGGGATTGACAGGGGAATTTGTTTTACAATACTGTGGAAGATTTGAGGCATTATAAAGCAGGATAGCATAAGAAAGCACACTGAAGAGTGTAAAATTATGATCGCGGAACAATTTGTCAAACAAAATTTATTTGGAGATTGAAACAGAAAATGCAGCAGGTGTTGCTTTTTTATTATTTTTTTTTTCATGGAATAATTATGTAATAAAACATATATGTAATGACTTCTCAAACATTTGTCTAACTAAGAACATTTATAACAGCCAATATCACTGTTATGAATAGTACAAATTATCAGAACATGGACATTACTTTGTACAAAATTGGATTTAATACCCTCAGACATATTCCTGTTTTCCAATTGCTGTTTAATGGTTAAAAACATGCCTTTATTGCATTGTAAACTGTAAGACTTACAAAGATTTCATGGAAAGTCACATTTTTGTTTAGTTACAAGGACCATGGCTTTCATCTGGACAAGGCAATGGAAGGATGTCGAGAGGGCCAACCAGTATTGTTACTCTCCCATCAACCTAAAGCTGCTCAAATGGCCTTTACTTCAGAACATAGAATTGACGTCGTTTTATCAGGTGTGTATAGCATTTCTTTTTGTTTGTTTTCATTGATGTTCTTCCCAAAGTTCAAATCTGTGAAAACATTTAAGATTATTCATAGTTGGTGGGGGGAAAAGTGTTATTTTAGTAGAACAAGTATGTATCAGAGGTCTTCAGAAATAATTAGGCACAGTACTGCTTGATGGAAGTGCAACTTATTGCAGATACTCTATTGGACATTGTCCTATCACTGAATAGTCCATGATTTTAGCTAGATTTCTTTCCAAGATATACAAAGCAGGGAAGCATAATTAGAATAAAAAATCAAAGAATAAATTTGACTTATTTTTTTTATTATGATCCCTAATTTATTCTTAGTTATGCTAACAACCACCTCCATTTCAAAACAAATATGACTCTCAGTACATACTGATGGATTTTATTCCTAGAGATGAAAAGACAGGAAAAGATATTAATACTAGGCTCTCTATTTTATTCAGGTCACACACATGGAGGTCAGATGTTTCCTCTGGTGATTGGCGCATACCTAGCCAATCCTTACTATGTTGGGCTTTATCCGCACGGACCCAACAGCCATGTCTACGTTTCACAGGGCACCAACTTTTGGGGTATTCCTATGCGAACATTCACGTCAAGAGAAATCGCTGTGATAACACTCACAAAGAAAGTTTGAATGTTTAACAAACATACAATTCATTTTTCTTTATTGATAATAGTCAGATACCTAGTCTATAAATATATTCAAGTTCAAAATAAATTGATTTGAACATAATAGGCTCACTGCCAGTATGACTGAAAACTTAAATTTGTTTGTATTTTAAGACAATATTTTTGTTAAATATTAATCATTGTTTTGATTTATAATTTATCTTTAAAAAATTGATTTGTCATTTTGTAATTCCTATAAAAAAAAAGTGACATATCAAGAGATTCCAGATTTTTTAAATGATTTTATCAGGCGATGATGTTACAGATAATATTAGGTTGATCTCATGAAATTAGTTAGGTTGACAACATTGCATTGTTGTATTCTATGAAAGAAACTTACATATATGTGTTTAATTGTACCTACCCGGTAATAGAAATTCTCAATCCCTATCTGCGGCAAACTTCTCGCTAGAATTTTTCCAGGTTCTGGAAAGCTGCATACTGTTTTCCTTATTTGTATTAATGATTTCTTCCTCAAAATGTCTTTTAGCATATATCATGTTTTCACCAACCTACCTCTTCCTGTTGAATAATCTTGAAACACCTAAAGGACACACACCTACTTGTACTTCTGCAGCAGTTAACATTCTCACATTCCAAAGTATTGATTAATTAAGAACTATTTTTCCGTTTGAAATTTTTGAAATTCATCAAAACAGGCAATGACTGAAACTGAAAATGTTTAAATGCCATGAAATATTGGCAATTAAAGTAAATTTATCAGATTTTAGAAAATTTCCTGTGAAAATAAAAACAAAATAAAATGACATTTCTGATAATTCAGCTAAATTTACTCTAGATATTACAACTAATCTGAAATTCAAATAAAAATTGGCGTGAAAATAAAGTTTTATTACAGATCTCAAAATTTCAATGATACAATTTGTAGTGTAGAGACAGTGTGGTGTGACAGTAGTTTGTATGCTTGTGAAGTGCATTAGAAGATAGTATTTTACAGTGTGATTGTGATCCAGTAAATGAATATGAATAGTACTTATGATGACTGTATCAATTTCTTATTTGAGAGAAAAATATTGGATTAGGCCATACCATACATTAAATCTGGTCTCAGTAATTCAAAGCTTTGTTACAGTTAAGTGATGGCTTGTTAAGATCTTCAAAACACGAAATGAAAACAAACTTTGGAACATTTTCTATCACTTCGATGGCTGCAGATATGTTGTGGACAGATCAGTTGACTTTTTAGGTCATCTGACCAAAGAGTCTGATGACCTATTCGATCGCCTTTTATCCGGCGGCGTCCGGCGTCCGTCGTAAACATTTTCAACTTCTCAAATTCTACATGTGTGATTGAGCTGAAACTTATGTGAAATGATCATGACTTGATCCTGACAAAAGTTTCTTAATTTCAGGTTGGTCCTAAATCCAACATGGCCGCCATCTTTAAAACACATTTTCGACTTCTCAAGTTCAAGTTGAAATCTTGTATTTTATGTCAGATGACCGTTAAGGCCCATGGGCCTCATGTTTAAGTGTTTATTTTGCTTTGAAAATCCTTGGGTTTCAATGAGCAACAAAAAGATTTTTTCACTAACCTCTCTTACCATGCTTTGAACCACTCAGGCCCTATTTACCCCTGTTCCAAGTCCTTGCTTCACCAATATAGAAAGCTGATTAAGGTGACCAGCATTCAATGGCTCCAGTCCTGAGATGTTACATGACATGAAGAAATAGCTTATTGTACTTTTACAATTTAGTGTTTATCTTGTGAGCTCGCTGTGATACCAGTGTCAAGTTTTTGCACACTTTAATTTTGTTTATATTTGTGAAATTTCTTCCCTTTTGAAGAAATTTTGTCTCGCGATTATTTGATAAAATATAGTTATACTGTAAATTGATGATGTTGAGAGCTTTGATGGGGTTGATGTGAAAATAAAAACAGACATTTTTTTGCATTTCCAATAACTGATATACTGATATTTAATAATGATAGTTCCAATATCTATTAGCCTTAGTTGGTTTTCTTTGGAAACTGTTAACCTTAGTTGGTTTTCTTTGAAAACTGTTAGCCTTAGTTGGTTTCCTTTGGAAACTGTTAGTCTGAGTTGGTTTTCTTTGGAAACTGTTAAGCTTAGTTGGTTTTCTTTGGAAACTGTTAAGCTTAGTTGGTTTTCTTTGGAAACTGTTAGTCTGAGTTGGTTTTCTTTGGAAACTGTTAACCTTAGTTGGTTTTCTTTGGAAACTGTTAACCTTAGTTGGTTTCCTTTGGAAACTGTTAACCTTAGTTGGTTTTTTTTGGAAACTGTTAGCTTTAGTTGGTTTCCATTGGAAACTGTTAGCCTTAGTTGGTTTCCTTTGGAAACTGTTAGCCTTAGTTGGTTTCCTTTGGAAACTGTTAGTCTGAGTTGGTTTTCTTTGGAAACTGTTAAACTTAGTTGGTTTTCTTTGGAAACTGTTAGTCTGAGTTGGTTTTCTTTGGAAACTGTTAACCTTAGTTGGTTTTCTTTGGAAACTGTTAACCTTAGTTGGTTTCCTTTGGAAACTTTTAACCTTAGTTGGTTTTTTTTTTGGAAACTGTTAGCCTTAGTTGGTTTCCTTTGGAAACTGTTAGCCTTAGTTGGTTTCCTTTGGAAATGGATTTTTGAAGATATGAAGAGTGGTTTTGATTATTTTTGGTATATTTACTAGTGTGGTACAAGAAATTTCACAGTGTTTTCACATATTTTACATTAAATGCTTTAATTTAAGAAATCAGTATTCCTTTCCCCAAGTGAAAGTAAAACTTTTTATTGTATGACGGTAACTTCTCTTTAAAATTTTATGTCTTTTTGGGTTTTTTTACATTGAAATGTGCAACTGTCAGTATTAGTACAATAACAGTACTTTATTTTTATCAACTGCCTTCATGTAACATTTGTACTCTAGGAATGAATCCACAATCAAGATTTGAGTTTTTGGTTAAAATCCCGTAGAATACATTTACATCGTTCAAAATATAAATCATATATTGCACATGTACTGGTGTAAAATCAGAACAAAGGAGCTACAACGAGAGTTAACAATGAAACAGCTGATTTAGCTTAATTCAATGTTTGACTTTACTGCATCTAACTCGAAGTTTGTATTTTACGATGCTATTCTTTTGTACTATCTTGTATGAGTTCCGTGGAATCAGAACAATATAAACACTCATATAAGTTGAATTACAAGTTTTGGTTAAATTTGGAACTATGCAAACACAAACATTTGAATAGAGTCACACAAGTTGAAATTTGAATCATGTAATTTCAGGTTTTAGTTGATTACAAGGCCATCTATGCAGTCAAAATATGGGTTGAAATTTGAATAACACAAGCTAAAGTATTATTTAAGAAGATTCAGTCACAAAAATAAATATGTCCAAAAGTAAATACTCATTTTTAAAATTTTTTATTTTCTGGAGATTTTCCATGATATACTTAATGGCGTAAAATTACGTTCACACGCTCTCACACTCGCTGATTTTATATCAAACTGTAATGATATTATCAACAACATCATCATCATCACTCTATCACTCACCATTATAATGATAATTACATACACCTTATCATCGTCATCGTCGTCGTCATCATCGTCATCGTCATCATCATCATCATCATCATCATCATCATCAACACATCTTGACATCATACATCACACTATCACTATCAGATATAATGATGACGATGATGATGATGATGATGATCATCATCATCATCAGGACACAATTATTGTCAATTAAAATGATGGTCACATGCACTTAGTCGTCGTCATCATCATCATCATCATCATCATCATCATCATCATCATCATCATCCATAACACTAAATCTACTCTTATAATTGAATGTTTGATTTTTATTTTTCACAAATTTAAGGGGTTAGAGATATAAATTACATCCCTGACATGATATTCAACTTTCCTCTTTAGTGATATTTCAGCTTTTTTAGTTCAGTCCATGAAAAAAATTGTATATTTTCCACAGTTTGTTCAACGTGTGAAGATTTCCAAGCATGTGTACCTTCTCTACCAATCATCAAACTGAAACAAAAGACATTCACAGAATTTATATTTCTTTTCTGTGGTTGAATGGAGTTTGCATTTAAATACTAAAATTGATAGTTCTTCAACCAATCAGATTTCAGCATCTTATTGGTAAACCACTCCATGTACTATTCATGATCTTGTTGGCTTTAGATACAGTCCTTATCTGTCATAAACTCCTTGTGACAGGTGAAATTTAGTATAATACACATGGCAAAATGATAATTAAGTTTTTTATGCAATTGAAACTACATGCGAGTATTTGTCATTTTCATTTTCATGTCCTTCTAGATCCATTGCCATTTAGTTGTGTGTTAATTTTTAAGCTGCCAATTACTGTTACACTAACATTACTTTCTGTTTTCTATCAAAACCATAACTTATGCCGAATTTGGTATTTTTATACAATAATATTCTCAGAACTGCCATATTAGGGATTGTATCAAATGTCTGCTGATTATTTTTCAAAATGTCCGAAGATTCTGTTCGGTGAATTTGTACATGTCTTCATTATCAAAATATTTTTGCAATCCTTTGGCATCATTGTTTAAGGTTTACCAGTTCATACATCATTGACGTTTTGAATTTTATTGTATAAAAGTACATAAACGTAATTGTGGTTCAGTCAGGTATATAATGACAAAGTGCTTGCAAATTACTAAATTAATTAAAAATTCAACAGTAAAAAAGTTTAATCAATGTTGTGATCAAAATCAAATAAAAAAATGTTTTCAACTTCGTATCGTTTTGGTTTTGCTTTATTTTTTTTTAAATGTAATGCACACTATACACACAAACACAGCAGTTTATACTCTGGCTCGGGTCTATATATAGGCTTATTGTTTTCCATATCAAAAATGATTTGTTACCGTCACAGCAACAAAAACACAAAGAATTAAGACATCTTTCCATTTTTATCAATCATTGCGAGTATCCCAAACACAGTGGATGTTCCTATATATACCTAAGCATGATATCTGCCTTAAAATAGTAGCAATGCATTATACAGTCTGTAAATATGTGTCCAGCTGCAATATGCATATATGATATTTTAGATATTCGGACAAAGCTAGGTACTTGTATTTAGTGATGGCTATGTACTATGTATAACAAACTTTTGATGTAATCACATCCTCTTGCAATTGTTGGAATCCGTTTTTCTGTATTTATTTGTTTTATAAATCCATTGATTGATATTCATATATTGTGGCAAATGACTGTCAGGATAGTTTTTCCTTCTCCCAATTACCGGTAATGCTTAAAACAAATGAACAGATCACATGCATTTTCATAACAAAACTATTTCTCTTTATTTTAATCCCATTTCAAACAGGTGCCCGACACTTGTCAAACGTATGATATGATAAAGATAGGCTTGATTGAAAGATTGATAAATATTTTTCCAAAGAATTCAAAGCGTGCTGGTATTGACCTTGAAAGATTCTAAAGATGCTAAGGTGAGGTCAGTCTGAGTGGAATTGTAGAAGGCAGGACATGGTCAGCATCAAATGCAGTTGATGAACTTGAGGCCGAGAGCAGGTTACGACATCAAGATATCTTCGGAACAGTAACAGATGGAAGGCAAGGCCTCATGACATCCAAAAGCAGTTACTGGAAGAAAGTTGAGGTAACTGAACAATGATATATGAAGGAAGAAAGCAGACATATCATAATAGTGTAACTAAGGATTCCAGGAGTTTTTACAAGATGTATAATGACCGAGACTCAATTCTAACGCAATTTTTCCTTCAATCTGTGTATGATACACAAGCAATACAAGCTAGCCTCAGTAGATAAGACCTTGGAGGAACATCAGACTGCACCTCTGTTATATCAACAGAAAGGATTTTTTTAGCGTGCACACTAGACTTTATCAAAGGGGAGACACACATAGCACCAAGTTTTAAAGGGCAGACATGGTGAGAAAGGAGCAGAAGAAGAGACAGAGAAAAGAGCTTCCAGAATCCTAATCCAGAAAGGATACTAAAATCTGGCCAAAGATTGTGGTTAGAAATTGGTATTGATTATTTAACTGGGTACTTTGTATTATCATCTTGTTGGAAAAAAAACATCAAGAAAATACCAACATGGCAACATAATCATAATTCAAATTCATATTCCATAAAACTAGGGAAAAATGTCAACAAAGGAAACATTTACACAGAGACTCCGTAAAAAGTACAAGGAGAATAAGACCAGGTGTTCCGGAAAAGTAAGTGTCTTCTGCTGCATCGACAACACCTGCCATGTAGACCTTGATCACTCCAAGTAAGTAATGCCACATTCTTCAATGAGAACAATGTATGGAAAAAACAGGCAAACTATTGAGCATCAAATGCCTCATGTTGCACAAAGAAATAGAATATTTTTTAATGAGATCACTATTGCCCCAAGAAAACTTTCCCATAATTTTCATCAACTGCATCTTCTGATCTCTTGTGTTAGGAATTTGCCAGTCAGAAAATGATTTTGGCGGTTCAATATTTTTAAATGCAATACCGGTACCTGGTGGACAATTTTGACAAATCTGTAGATTCTGCATTGCATGCTATTGGTTTTATTCTAAATTTCCAACAATACATTTCATATAGTATAAACCATAGCAATTATGTCAGTCAGTGAGAAGTGAATCTCATATTCATAACAAAAAATAATTGTAATGAACTAAAATGACATATCAAAAAACTTACACGAGTCAATTACAAAATTACTCGGCCTTTTTAAATCAATTCATTTATGGATGACTGATTTTCTTTATATACCGTACTGAAAGCAGTACACAATAAAGGGTGGTGTTTCAGTTGTAAATACCTTAAACATGCAGTTTGCTTTATAAATATGAAAATTTAAGAGAAATTATTTGCCAGAAAAGTTAGCACTATGAATTGAAAATTATCAAGCTTTCTACTGTTGTTTTTTTTTGGAAAGAGATGTCCTTTTGGAGAAACATCGTTTAAAAACACAGCACATAAGTTTCTGTTGAACGGAAATTTGGTTTTAAATACTTTAAATAAGGAATATCGTATCTATTGGACACAATCTTATTTTTCTTCTTGTTTTACATGTATTAGTAGATTGATACCTTTATATAGGTCAAAATGAAAGTAGAAACTTACCTCCCTTTGTATCCTTCCGCGCTTTTTCGCAAACTATTGATAACTGTTTTGACGACTAATTACAGATGTTTCAAGGGAAATTTTATAAAAAAAAACGATAAGTCTAAATATAAGATTTTTTACCATGGTTGAGACGACTAAATAGTTTTGTTTTTAGTATTCTTTAATAAACTTTTTTTCATACGCGGAACAAGAACAACCGGAAATGTTGTTCGGCAATTCTCTGATTATTACAATCACCTGCTTAGCAATACAGTATTGATTTACGATGAGAATTTGACAGGGATACCTTTGATTTTTGTCCGCTGTTCATTAAGGTGAGATTTCGTTACATCGTCTGTGGTTATTAATGATCTGTGTTCTATTGCATATCTTTGTTTTAATTTTGATCGCTTTATAATGTCTTGTGACAGGAATCCCCATTTGACAGCACGTTCAGAAGTGTCAAATTCAATATGGACAGATAGTTTGCCTTTGAATTCAAAGGGAGATTGGCTATTTAGTGATGGTACTGTTATAATGGTTATAATGCTGTGGTTATTTTGCCCAGAATGTGTTTTGTATTTCATCCACGTATATAAACACTTCCTGTTCAGATTTGTTCTGCCCGAGGCAAGACTTCTCTAGTCTTTTCAATACTGAATGAGTGACTTGCATGGTCTGCTGATGTCAAGATAAATGTGTGTCTTTATTGTACATATATATATATATATAATTACCTATCACTATCATTCAAGTGAGAAAGTTGATATATCATTGCAGCGAAATAGTATTATATTCAAACATCAAATAAATAATCAAACATTTTTAAGAGGCGGGGTAGGGGCAGGTTGTGGACCATATATCATGCTAAATGTCAGTCTCGATGTCTGTCGTGAAGGTGACAAAGCATACTTCTTCAGCTCAGTTGATAGATAGAGGTGTTGATTATCATGCTGAAGAACCAGGAATGTGCTTTTCCTTGGTATTTTTTTTTTTTTTTTTTTTTTACACATTTTACGTCATCATATTGCTACAGACTATATGTATGGCATCTATCCATTTATCCATACAAAGTTTCAAGTAACTTACCAACAAGCATTTACTTCTCTTTAGGTCTCTGTTTTTTTTCTTCTTTTTTCTTTTTTTTTGTTTAAAGAGAACTAGTAACATCTTGTGCTAGAAATTTCTAGTTTCCAAAATTTTATTTGTGCTTAAAATTAAAGAATTTGTCTAGGTTTTCTATTTTTGTCATTTCTTTTTGAAATCAGACAATAAGGACTTTTTTGTTTACATTTCTTTCAAAAGTTTACACTGCTGTGTTATAAGGATCAAAGTTGAATGATGTCTTTTTTCTGGCACTGGACAGTATAATTGTTTTCACAAAGTTGGTTTAAATATAAAATTTGTTGTAGGTCAATAACAATGACAGGCGGAAGTAACTTAGTGGTGCCGATTGTGTTATGGGGAAGGAATGCCCCAACACACTGTATTTCCACCTTACTGATGACACCAGATCAGAGAAACATTATCACTGGCTGCAACGATGGACAAATCGCTATTTGGGATGTCACAAAGACCTGGGAGGTGAGATTACAATTTTTCAGTCAGGGAGATATTCCTGTAGATGTACATGTATTAATTTCTTGTAATGTTATTGGACTATGAAAGGTCTCCTATATATCATCCTCGATACTGTTTGTAGACCAGACTAAAGACTAGTTTGATCCTTTGATGTACATCAAACGAATCTCAAGGTCGCATAATAGTATATTACATTGGATTTGAAATTTGATATCATTCCCTTGTAATCTTCAAGCATATAAGCCTATGATTGTTCAGAATTGATCTCGTGGAACCAACCAAAACACTTGTACCTTCAATTTTACCATGACATGTTCCAGGGGTGCAGAGAATGAAAGCGATTGTAACCATTCGAATATGGATGATGCCTATATATATATATCACATATGTACTATATGGATAGGAGGTCTAGATCATTTGGGAAATATTACAAAGTCAGATCACCATCATAATGTTAGTAATTGTTATAACAGCTGGTCACAATAGACAGGTAAATCAGGTAAATGGCTGTAAATTGTAATATGCAGGTGGTCACTTTAGACAGGTGAGTAGCTGTTATAACAAGTGGTAATCATAGACAGGTACAATATACGGTGGCACCTATTATAGACAAGTGATCACTGTAGACAGGTAAAGACAGGTGATTACAGATCTGATGACAGGTAAGTAGCTGTAATAGGTGTACGGTCACATGAGACAGTTAAGAACCAGTAGTTTTCCTTAAGACATAGTCACAATCCATTTGTAGACAAATCTAGCTGTTGTATACAGGTTGTCACTATAGACAGGTGTTATAGTGTAGAAAAGAAATATTCCACCTGAGGGGTCACAAAATGTTGTAAAACCTGCGGCTTTGACTACAGTTTGACCACATTTTGTGATCTCAATGGTGAAATATTTCTCACATACGAAATAGTATTTTTCTCTCATTTCCCATTCTGAAATATTGAAAAAAAAAATTAGCTTTAAAAATGGACAATTTACTACAAAAGACGCCATATTGCACAAATATCATGTTTTTTATTATGCAGTTGATTGACAATTTGACATAGAATGAATAGCTAGATCTAGCAAACAAGAGTTTCCTTAGAAAATTAAAACAAATTAATATAAACAGTCATGTCACACTGCTTTCATAATTATTATGATTTCAGATCTACCCTCGTAGTATGTTGTTTGGACATACTTCTGCAATCAGCTGTCTGGCTCTTGGCAGTTCTCGTCCAAACCTACCTTATATCGTTAGTGCTTCAGAGAACGGGTAAGCTGGCTATATTATTATTTTATGATACCTATAGATGTGTAAACCTGTCTCATACTGTCATCATTTTATACTATGAATAGTTCTTGTTACCTACATACAGCATTTGTTTGATAGATAATGCACAATTTTTTAAAATCATGATTCTAAACATTGTACTGCCAGGTCTTATCATAATACTCAATGTACAGCCTGGTCTTATCATAACACTCAATGTTCTGCCTGGTCTTATCATAACACTCAATGTTCTGCCTGGTCTTATCATAACACTCAATGTTCTGCCTGTTCTTAATTTTTGTACAAAATATATATGTATAATATAAATTTTCATCGGAGACCACAAATACTGATCAAAACAGAACAATTCGCAGAGATCAATAAAATATCAATAATGTCTCTATACTTCCTGATAAATCTTAAGTTTCCATATCATTATCAACAGTTATATCACTGCAACTGTAGATACGCAGTACTGTAAATGGCTTGATTTGATTAATGATTTAATCTTAACAGAGAGATGTGCCTGTGGGACATTACCGATGGCAGGTGTATAGAGTGTACAAAGATGTCATTCATCCACTCTAATATGCAGGTAAACAGGTTGAATTCAATTTCAATAACTTTTTTAAAGCAACTTTCATTAATGCTATACATGTACCACATGTACAACATGTCTACAGAAATTTGCCCGAGGCAACCTCGGATAAAAATCCAAGGTTTGTGGTTTGACTCTACCTAACTCTGGCAGTTTGTGTCCCTCAGAAAGAATAGCAGTCATTGGGCCATTGGTGTGTCCATAGGCAGGATACTTTACCTCCAATTGCTCTGACATGTGACAGACCTCCCATATCTTGTTCAGTAAGGTAGCCACTACTTACTGAAAAGGAGTTCAGTCTTAAAAAGGCTCTGTAAGCTGCTTTTGTTTTCCTCTGCGGTCAGGCGTGCAGCTTATATGAGGACGGAATAAATTGACAGAATGAAAAAGAAAAAAAATAAATGAAAAGTATCATCTGAATATTGTATTTTAAAATAAAGTCTTAATTCTGTGTACATTTAAGAGTTATAAATGTTATAGTTAGCTCTTGTTGCTGCACTTGTTGCTAAAAATGAAACAACACTGCGTTTAATGTTTTACACAGGCTTATCAGTTCAGAAAGGACGTTCGGCTAGTATGTAATGGCTACTATCCAGAGATTTTGATTATCGACCCTTTAACATTTGAAAAAATCTACTCACTGTCTTCCAAAGTTGCTCCCGACTGGATCAGTGCCTGCTGTGTTCTCCGACCAGTGAAACGACAAGGTAATATGCCTCCTCAACTTGTAGAACATTCCAGGTCACGAGATTTTGAGCATGTGAATAAAATCATAAATCCAGGCGTAGAGCCAACACCGTAAATTCTTATTGAGGTTCCGTTGGTTCTTTATATCCCTTGCCCAGATACCACCTGGTATGCAGGGTCCTGAAGAAGCCCACTGTTGGGGCGAAACTGGTAGACGTTTCACACTAATAAAAAATCAACTTATCCTGAACCTGTTGCGATTGACTTATATACTGAATAAAATCTCGTTTTGATTACACATGGAATCAAACTTTCATAACAATAATTAATTGGATTATTATAAAATAAGATACAAAAAGTTATAATCTTTTTGAGTTGTATATTTTTGGCTGATGTGATCCAGACACTGTTGATTTGCAGTGTTATTTTGACTGGGCAGTAAAAGAAAGGTTTCGTTTTACTGATTTCTCTGTCGGTCTTTTCTATTTATCCAATACTTTTAGACATTCAGTGATCCAACTGTTTCTTTAGATCCATTACAAGTATAATTTGATCTCATTCAGTGGTAATTTGATTGTGTTTGTTAGGTGTATAGCAAACATATGGTATTTTATGCCCATAGATGATGTCATCGTGGCCATATCTAATTCTGGAGCAGTCAAGGTCTGGAGTCTGATGGGGACAGAGAATAGAGTAAGACATTTAACATTGCTTACATTTCTCAAATTTTTAGACCGAACATAAAGCAGTGAAGGTTTCAGCCTATTGTCACAGTCTGTGGAACTAGCTGTTTTGAAAATACTAATCCTAGCTTTCTGATTTGTGGAAATATTACAACGTTGTATCAGTGACATCTTGTTAAATTTACTTCAAATCTAATAGAATTGGAAAGATAGGCGTAGAAGTGTATACATTTGTTTATTGAACTCAATAAATAAGAATCCGCTCCCTTTAATCTTAATTACATGTTCTCTGTAAAAAAAATTTCCCCAATAGTAATTTTTAAACATTGAACTCTAGCTTAATATTGCTGCCCAATACATTTTTAGGTCATCTGACCCAAAGGGTCTGCCGTGCGCCGTCCGCCATGCATAAACTTTTCATTCAAACAACTTCTTCTCAAATACTAGGAGCTCTACCAAGTTTGTTCAAATGAATGACCTTGACCCACTTTAAAGGTCACAGGGGTCAAATATGTTAAAATAGGTTTGGCTTGCTTTTTGTCAGATGACCGTTAAGGCCCATGGGCCTCTTGTTTATTTAAAATTTGTGTTTTTATTTTTTTTTTTTAATAGGCACAGCCTGTATACGAGGATGAATCCAAACAGATAAAATGTCTGAATGCCCAGACTCTTGCTTGCTGTCCATTCAACCAGAGAACCGTTCTTATCGTCTGCTCCAAATATTGGCAGGTAATACACTTAACCTATAGAATATAACCCTACATTTGACTTTTCTTCTCTGACACCATATTTTCTTTCCAGACAATACCCACAGCACTCAACATTTTTAATATTTTATACCTAATACATTTTGTATGTACATTAAATAAACTTGAAGGAGTTATTTTTTTATTCCTTGCTGTTCAATGTACATATAGATGAGTACATACATCATCATATACTTTTATTAAACTCATTAATATCATTACACACTGATAATATCACAATTATACTTCAATAGAAAGAATGCAAGTTTAGCCTGCTTGAAATTGGTTGAATTTCAGAGTACATGCAATCAAATGCTTCTGGTGAAAGAGTTCATTTTGACTGAAATTTCCATTAATTTTGACCTGTTAAATTTTTAGGTCATCTGACCCGAAGGGTCGAGATGGCCTATAACCATCGTGCTTCGTCCGTGCGCCGTGCGTTGTCTGTAAACTTTTCATTCAAAAATCTTCTTCTCTAATACTAGAAGGCCTAGGGGGCTAATACTTGGCCCATAGCATGCTGGCATAGAGCACTACAAAGTTTGTTCAAATTAATGACCTTGACCCACTTTCAAGGTCACAGGGTCAAATATATTAAAATATACAAACGACTTCTTCTCAATAAGCAAAAGTCCAAGAGTGCTGATAATGGATCTGTAGGATGCTGGGATGACATGCTACCAAGTTTGTTCAAATGAATGACCTTGACCCACTTTCTAGGTCACAGGCGTCAAATATGTTAAAATATACAAACAACTTCTCTTCAATAAGCAAAAGTCCAAGAGTGCTGATAATGGACCTGTAGGATGCTGGGATGACATGCTACTAAATTTGTTCAAAGGAATTACCTTGACCCACTTTCAAGGTCACAGTGGTTAGATATGTTAAAATATGCAAATGACTTCTCAATAACCAAAATGATTAGAGTGCTGATATTGGGCCATTAGGATGCTTTGAGGAAGTGTTACCAAATGTGTTCAAGTGAATAACCTTGACCCACTTTCAAGATCACAGGGTTCAAATATGTTAAAATCTGTAAACGACTTCTTCTCAGTAACCAAAAGGCTCAGAGTGCTGATATTGGGCCTGTAGGATGCTGGGAGGAAGGGCTACCAAGTTTATTCAAATGAAAAAAGCCCACTGTTTTAACGGCAGACTCACTGTTGTTAGAGTTTGGCTTGCTTTTTGTCAGATGACCGTTAAGGCCCATGGGCCTCTTGTTTTTCTAGTGTTAATGACTTGATTCTAAAGCATTATTTTTAGTCATTACTTTTTTGTTGTTTTTATTAAGGCACTTAATTCCAACTTTACCAAAGGGTTCAACTGCAGTTTGCTGACCACGTGCCTTTAAGGTTCTATCCTATGGGATAGAAACTATTGATAAAAAATCAAATTAAACTGCAACAAAACAAGTTTTCCAGATATTACATAAGGAATTGTAGTATTTTATTAGTGTTTTATTTATAGATCAAATTTGCAGGAGAAAAATTAATAGATATGACACGCGACTGAGAGCGAAACACCTTGTTACTGATATACTATCCTTTTTATCAACCTGAAAGTCTGTTTGCAATAGTGATTTTGAAAAATGTTTACAAGTGATCATTACTGACCCATTTGGAACATATATTAAGAAAATTATGGTTACTTCCACCATTTGCTCATATGAATGACTTAAATGGCCACCACAGCATTTTTTTTTTTTTTTTTAAATATTTTTATTAATAGAAAGTGTACCATGATAAGAATTATGTCTCCCTACATTTTTACTTTTGTTTTCTGATGTGATAGGTTCATTCCTCAGAGTGATTTTACACTTCAGTCTGAAGAAATTTACTTGGAATGATTTTTCTCAGCTGTTTGTATGATCTGTTGAAGCATTACCAGACTTTGTACTTCGTTTCGTTGGCGTGTTGATTCTTTAGTGATTTTTTAAAAAAATATTTCGTTTGAAATGATATGTATACATATCTTTTGTTTTTGCTGTAAAGCAATATGTCAGGAAATGATGTCATGATTTTAGACTTAGTTTTGTGTGATGTGTGATACTCCTTGTAATGGGGTCATTTTATTCTCCATTCTAGATGTTTGTGATGCCCTCTTAGGTTTCTGTGTGAAACCGTTTTAAATTTGTGCTTGTTGGAATGATTAACTGATGTGTTGCTGTTTGGTTTTCAAGGTCTATAGTTACGATGTGAGAACTTGTTGCAGTCAAAAGTATGGCGGGGTAAGGTGACTGGTGCTAGGTGATTCCATGTGCATGTACGATAGAATCATCCCCTGTTGAGTTACCTCCCCTGGCAGTGTAACGGCCAACAATGTCTACCTATATCAAACAAAATATTTTGATAAATAAATAATTTTTAAAGGATACAAATTTTTAAGTTGCTAACAAAATATTTGCCAACTTTTTGATTCAACAATTTCAAAGTGAAAATTTTAAAAGGAATGCTTAGTAAGATTTTTTGTAAACAATGTAAACTTCCGAAAAAGAATTTTTAATCTAAATAAATCTTGCGAAAAAAGT
Organism: Ylistrum balloti; assembly: GCF_031769215.1. Taxonomy (NCBI): domain Eukaryota; kingdom Metazoa; phylum Mollusca; class Bivalvia; order Pectinida; family Pectinidae; genus Ylistrum; species Ylistrum balloti. The sequence continues at coordinate 1,460,399 of NW_026781899.1, forward strand.
TTGACATATTTTCATAACATCCAAATAATGAAAATACGCTTAATATTTTATGCAAATATAGACTGGCATTGTGGCATATTTATAAATCAATGTTGTTTTTTACTGTTATATATACTTTAACCACTGAACACAGTTGGTTTTCGTTTTAGAGGATTAGCTTTCACAAATCTTTGAGTTGTTTTACTTTTCTAGGCTAACCCATTCTCTTACTTTCTCATAGATCATTTATGGTACACAATATAATTTCATTGTTTGATTAGTGACATAATTACGGTACACAGTATGTTTTCATTGTTTAATTAGCGAGAGTATTTTTTTCTTGTTCTGCTGTATATATTACTTCATATCATTGTAACAATATGTAGACATATACTTTAGTGATATATACGTAGTCACAAATCAAATTATGTACATTTTACATATCATTGTAACAATATGTAGACATATACTTTAGTGATATATACGTAGTCACAAATCAAATTATGTACATTTTACATATCATTGTAATAATATGTAGACATATACTTTAGTGATATATACGTAGTCACAAATCAAATTATGTACATTTTACATATCGTTGTGACAATATGTAGACATGTACTTTAGCGATATATACATAGTCACAAATCAAATTATGTACATTTTACATATCGTTGTGACAATATGTAGACATGTACTTTAGCGATATATACGTAGTCACAAATCAAATTATGTACATTTTACATATCATTGTAACAATATGTAGACATGTACTTTAGCGATATATACATAGTCACAAATCAAATTATGTACATTTTACATATCATTGTAACAATATGTAGACATGTACTTTAGTGATATATACGTAGTCACAAATCAAATTATGTACATTTTACATATCATTGTAACAATATGTAGACATGTACTTTAGTGATATATACGTAGTCACAAATCAACTCATGTACATTTTACATATCATATAGCGCTTTATTTTCCATACAGGTCTGTATGTCTGGTACTGCTATGTGAAGATGACTTTGATTGGATAACTTAAAATGTATCTGTCGATATGATTGGTTTAACACATCTTTACCACTCATGCTTATAACCTCTACAACACATGGCAATGGAAATCGTCCTAGACTCGGTTATAACCAGAACAAGGACGTTAAGCTCCAAATAAGAAAGAAACAATGGAAATCAATTTCTGGCTGTCCATACTAATACCACTGCTGTAGATGTGAATATTTTGTATCTGTTTTTTTCAGCATCAGCATTTACAGTATCCAAGGTTTTCAAAAGTGGCAGAGTCAAACTGATCTCTGTTGAAATAGCTCATACTGTATACATATTGGCTGGTTAGTTGCTGTCTACTGTCATACATATTTGCTGATCACGGTGTTTATATATCTATAACTCAGGATCTGATTGGTTTTTATCTTGTAATATTCTAACATCTTTTTGAGAATCCAGAATAATGTTAACCCCCGTCCTGGACGGAGTGAACCATTCAGTTATTTTTGACAAATTTTTCCTATGTCAAAGATTGATGATAAGTAATATTGTGATAAAATTATACTATGATGAAATGGAAAACGTTAGACGTACGTTGAAGTCAATCACACAGAAACAGAATATTGATTTCGTTAATGACAATTTTACCTTTTGAAATTGAATATACTGTCGGGTAATTGATTTCCTTCAAACATTGAATTAATATGTCCTAGTCTTAATTAGAAAGTTAAGTAACCTGTTTCTCACAAATTGTTAACAATCTAAGTACATATTTACGTAGATACACTTCTAGTAGACAGGACTTATGTCCGATGAATTTGGGAACATTATAATTTTTTTGGTCGGTGTGTACTGTAGTTATGATGTATCATGATATTTTCTTTACGTAGTCACAGGTCAGATATCCCTAGTCAATTACAACCGACAATCTTCTAGGAATTTTGTAAGAGAGGAATATCTCAAATTACTAGATATTTTTCTCATTATTCACTTATCACCAGTAACATATTTATGGAAAACTTTAACATGATGTATGTATTCTGTTTTCCCTGCATTTTATGAAATATAATGCTTTTTAAATTGACTTTCAAAACCAACATTGACATTTTTTTTTTCAGAATTTTTTTTGTCTTTATGAGCAATATATTTTTCACCTTATGATATCACCCATTTTATATGTAAAACATTTTCACTTCATACTTAAGTCATAGAAATATTCTGCGTTTGTTTAGATTTGTATTACAGTATGTAGGGGCCACAATATTTCAGTTGGATGCATGTTGGCTTTTGCAACCTCAGTTGAAGATTTGAAGTGTGTGATTCAAATCTCCGAAATTGTGGCTGTTTGTGTTTCTTGAGAAGCTGAGCAATTTACTGGTCTGCTGTCAAAGTTGTGTCCATGGGCAAGACACTTCACCTCAAATGTTCTGAATAGCATGTGTCAGATCGCCTGTATGTTGTTTAGTAAGGTAGGCTATAGCTACTAAAAGGAGACTTTGTTTCAAAGTGACCCTGGCCGTAGAAGGGACGAGAAATACAGCATTTGTATTACAGCATACCATTAAAACATACAAAGACTTGTGAATCAAAATACATCAACTTCTATTTATCATTCTTGGTGATACTGTATGGATAGATCTTAGGTCTTTTGTAGAAACCAGAGAATCCAGTGTCTCAAATTGAAAGTGGAATATGTTCGAATTACACTTCCCAACATGCTACGTTTTAATGTTCCCTTGAAAATTTTCAAGGGAACATCTACCATTTAGTAGCCACTTTGTCCGTCCTTCCATCAATCCATTTTTTCATCCATCCTTCCATCCATCCTGGAACACAACTTTGCCAACAGCTACGCAAGGCCTTTGAAACATAGTTTATACATATACTAAGGCAATGTTTAATGTACCAAATTCAGGGCTCACAACCCCAAATTACAGAGTTATTGCCCTTTGTTTAAAAATTCATGTCTGAATGATAACTTTGCTCGCATTTATTTACACTAGGATAATGAAACTTTCTGTATGCATTGATTGTTCAACTGGGATGGGCAGTAATTGTTACAAATAGTAACAATGAGAAATCCTCACAATATGAACGAATATTATGGGTTATTAATAGAATTCCTCACAATGAAGACAAATATTAAAGGTAACCAATAGAAATCCTCTCAATATAGACACATATTAAATGTAACCAATTAAATTCCCCAAAATTAGCTAACTGTTAAATGAAACCAGTATAATTCCCCACAATTTTGACATCAGTTACCTCAATTCTTTTCCACAAAAAACGTCTATTAAGAGCAATCCTCACAATACAAACATTCCTTCATGAACAAAATTCTTTGAAATATAGTTAATCATTTCTGGTGTTAGAATTAGATAGAAGTAGTTTTTTATCTTTAATTAAATATTAATAAGTTATCACAGACAGCCAGCTAGCATGATTTCCATTCAGTTACTATAGTGTAGTATCCTTGACACATTAGTTATAATTAAGGATTCACTGTTTGGTGTTTCCTCAGATCTATGATGCAGGAGACTTCACCAACCTGTGTTCCGAGTCCAACAGGTGTGGGGAGAGGTGGTCAGGTGGAGACTTTGTTAGTGTTGATAAAGTCATCGTGTGGAGTAATGAGGGCAAAGGTTACCTGTACAAATTACCTACCAAGTAAGTATTCATGATTATTTACCTGTATAAATTACATAACATGTAAACATTTACTCTGAAATATACGACATACCTATGTTAATTACATACCAGGTAATATTTATATTTACATTACCTGGGTAATACTTACCTATACAACTTACTTACCAAGTTAGTATTCCTAATTATTTACCTGTACAACTTACCTGTTCAGACAATTTACCAAGTACTGAAATATACATTGGTGTATAATATACCTACCCAGGTAAATGCATGTTTCTGACATGAAAGTCATTATGTATGAAGAAATACTGAAGTTAAAAGGTATTAAGTCTTTGCATGAAAATTTCCTAAAAAGATTCCTGTATAATTTAAAATGTAACAGTTGAGTTCATCAAAATGTATGAAAATTTCCTAAAAAGATTCCTGTATAATTTAAAATGTAACAGTTGAGTTCATCAAAATGTATGAAAATTTCCTAAAAAGATTCCTGTATAATTTAAAATATAACAGTTGAGTACATCAAAATGTATGAAAATTTCCTTAAATGATTCCTGTATAATTCAGACTATAACAGTTGAGTACACCAAAATTGTTCAAACTGTAAACTTCATCGTTAAACATTTGATAACGACCTAATTAGTGAAAATATCAATAAGAATTATCTACCATACTGCAAATCACTTCCATTTATGTGGGATTTATTTTCAGGCTAATACACAACAAGAGTAAATTGCGAATTCAAATCTCTCGCATTTAATTTTATAGAATTAATTCTTGATGATATCCGCACTGATTTGATTACCGATATCTGAGTCTATTAGCCCGTCGTTTGTGAATTTTCTAGATCACTGTTCACGAAATCATGTATTCGCTAATATGTCTTAGGGGTAAGTTTGTGAAAAAAAGTTTTCACGAAATCTTATTGATTTACAGTAATATATCAGACAGAATTAGAGGAAGTGTGTACCTCATGGCTGGTCCTGTTATATAAAATAAGTGCCATTTTTAAGAAGGACATGAGAACGTACTGCTGCCTACATTGATATTACCCCGTTTATTCAAGCAAAATTAACATAACGGTTCAACCGGAAAAAATATAATTTAGCATTTCAGCTTTACTTGCAGTTCAAGATTAAGCACATGTACCACAACTGAAGATGCTTTTTTTATTAGCCATTAAACATTTAAAATTAAATTCTGTATAGTTATAAGCAAGTTTATATAATATTTTTATTTTTTTCCCCCCCCCCCCCCCACACACACTTTTTTTTTTTTTTTTGAAAAAAATATTAATGACTCCACTCAAAAGTTTTAATTTTATTTTTTCAATTTTTAGAAAAGGGAATTAATTTATTTGATTGATGTTGTTGGTCACACACTTTTATAATCATGAGCACATTAAATTATTTATGTTAATTTGTCAGTCAATCATGTATTTTCCTTTCCAGGAATATTTAATATAGGGGAATGATATTTGGTGTAGAAGAAATAGTGGAGACAACTCTGCTCAGCTCACTCTGGTTTCCAGTTAACTACTTTATCGTGTCACCCTGAAAAAGATTTTTCTTTCATTTAACCAGAATACTTTTCTTCTTGAATGATAAAAAAAATAATAAATTTCAGTTTTTTTTTTATCTCAGCTTGAAAAAAACTTTCATTCCTCAAACTAGAAGTACTAAAATCTTACATTGATAAAACATTTTTGGTAATTTTTTCTTTTTAATTTTAATGTGTAGGAAAAGAAATTACGAGGTATCAAAAAGCAATTCTCACATTTCTTATAAAAAAAAAAATAGATGAAATATCTGTAATATGTATGAAACTAAAACGAACAAAGAAATATTTAAATAAAAGGTGGACAAAAATACTGTATGTCTTCTCTATTTCATTAATTGAAATGATCAACAGAAAAATTGAGATGTTTTGGAAAATAGGTAAAATTAAATTAGTTATAACTGTAGTGTTTTTTTTTCCTTTACAAGCCTTCTGAGGGGCAAGGTGCTTTCCAGGTAAAGGAGAATACAGTCGGCTGCCAGTAGTCTGCATGTGTAGTCGTTAAGTGTGCTGCAAAAAGATATTAGTTTAATTTTCTACTGAGAAGTATGTATCAATATCAGACTTGAAATACATATGAGTAACCGATATAGACTTACCAACCAGTAATCCAGACAGACTTATGTACCAGTAATCCAGACATACTTGGGTACCAGTAATCCAGACAGACTTAGGTACCAGTAATCCTGACAGACTTAGGTACCAGTAATCCAGACAGACTTTGGTCCAAAACACTGACATTTCCTTATATTTGTAAGGACATTACAGTACGATGCCTAAAATTAGTAGCAAATAGCATCAAACCATTGACAAACTTGGTGACAGTTTCAGTATTACCTACAACATACAGTAGTACATGTGGATCAATCCAAATAGCCTTGGCTTTTTATGCATGGATTCTTTTTTATTTTTTATTCGTAAGATATTTTTAGTATACTTCTCCATTTATTGACCTCTCTGAAAGTAGAACTCTCTTATTGTCAAAATTATGTTAGTTTCCAAGTTTTCTTTTTCTTTTGTCAAACAGTCATACAGATCTCTTTGATTTGTTTGTTGTTGCTATGGAATTGTAATCTTTAATGACATAAAGTCATTTTTCATATGATTAGGTTGTTTTAATTTTCCATCACTCCGATTAGTGTTTTAGACTGTTATCTGTAGGAATGTTGTACAACCTGACGGAGGGAAATATTCCTTTAAGATTTAATAAATCCTTGTATTCATCTCGAAACAGATCTATAAGTGTTTAATAATTTGATGACAATCTGCGCTTGTGATTGGTCAAAACTTGTAGTACAGGTTACTAGATTGCTATAGTCACCTGTGAGACGCTAAACGAGGCTAGAAATTGTTATATATAAACTTCTGTGCTTGAATTCTGTCTGTTCAGGTGTAACATTACAGCATGTAGGAAACATGACAGTTATATGATAACTATCATAACTTGTACAACAGAGCAGGGACAAATGTTGTTTGTTTACTGGAATTTAGTATTGAAATTTATAAACCTGAGTAGTGAGTACTATAAATCTGTATTTTTTCTGACCTATTGGAATTTGTCCAAGAGCTTCTTCATTTCATCATTAGAATAATACAGTCTTTATTGTGTTATATTGGCAAGAGTTAAGAGCATACACCATGTAAGTTCCAGTCTTGTATGATTGGAAAAGGGGAGGTAACTGTTAGGAATTGTTCAATCTCAACAGACAAAAGTAATATTTTTATCATACCTGTTGTAGATTTGAAGTTTAATGAAATCAAAAGAACTTTGAATAAAGATTTTTGAGATTTAATTATTGGCAAAAAAATTTTAAGTCATGATGAATATTTTGGATAAAAAAACTCAAGTTTTTTGTAAATTTTCATGAAGTATTTTTGGTCCTTTCAAGTAAAAGTATGTACATATATTTACAGTCATGTAGAACTTCTACTGGTAAATGTATTTGAAGTTCTAGTGTCTTTAGGCTGAGGAGTAGACATGAAAATTCTTTATCAGGATGTCAAAAGTTTATTTTCACACTTAAATACGAATTCATTTACACAGTAACTTAATTAGATTTGCATATCTTTTCATGTAAACTTACAGTTGTGACGTATCAAAAATCTCTCCCCAAAACATGTAAGTACCCACAACCCTGGTATCATGACTGGGAAAGGTCAAGGGTTATTTTGGCTGATGTTGACTTGAAATACTAACAATTAATGCTAAACCTCTATAAAGAATATACAATTTATTTCACAAAACATGAAAAGTTTGTACAACTCTTGTGTGTGTGATACGGTATTACGTTTAAGCTGTGAAGATTGTTTATGCCTGAATTTTGCACAGACGTCAAGGCTTTTATATATCCATATCTGTATTCTATGTTCTGTATTCTTTGACTCATCCTTGATACTCCAGGATTATGGTCACTTTCGCTCTTTGCACCCCTGGAGCATGTCATGGAAAATTGAAGGATCTATGTGTGACACCTTGTAGAAAAAGATGAAAAAAACTAGTTTGATCCTTTGATGTACATCAAAGGATCTTGAGGTTGCATAACGGTATGTTGGAATGGCTTTAAATTGGGTGTCGCTCTTTTGTAATCTTCAAAAGGAGCATAACAGCCTGTGATTGGTCAGTTTTTTTCTTCTGTAACCAATCAAATTACTTTGGTTATGACTTCAATTTTGCCATGACATGTTCCAAGGGTGCAGAGAGTGAGAGTGACCGTAACCTCTGGAGTATCGAGGGTGTCTTTGACTCAACAAATGAATTTTGTTAGTAAGTACAGCTCTTATTAACACTTAATATTTTCATATTTCATACTTTACAGAAATGTTGTACATAGGAAATCATATTAAGTATAAATTGGTTCAGTTTACAATGCTATCTACGAAATGACAAGATCGATTAGGTATCTGTTATATTCTCATATTTCACATAAATATTCACAAAGAAAAAAGGGAAAAAAATGTTGAGAAAATTTTATAATTTACTTACTGGATGAATTGATCATCAGTTTAATACTGGTTGAAATTTCTTACGTGAAATTTAAACCTTTGCCTCATTCCAGATTTTTGCTGAGGTCGCCATCTGTAAAGAAATAATTTTATTGTATTTCGGAACACCTGCACAGAAAGTTGTATTGAAACAGGACTTTAACTCTGAGTTGCCTGTTGTATACAGATGGTTCCTATAATTAAAAATCCTGCTATTTTCAAGATGGTTGTTGTGGCAGCCATCTTGAAATATGAAATATCCTTATGATAGTTTGGGCTTATGTTAAAAAAGCAAGTAGTTTGACATCAGTAGAGTACTACTTCAATCTGAAAGTTTTTTTTGTTTTTTGTTTGTTTATTTTATTGATTTTTTTTATTATTTATATACATATATATTCTCTTTTAAAATAACTAACCTCATGATATCCATTAATTTTGTAAGTTGGATTCCCAGTTTGTAGATTGCCATTGATATAACACAATTTCTTATTTGACTGTTAATTATAAACATACTAAGCTTCACTTTGGAAAATTTTAAATTTCTTCAACTGAAATGCCTTTCTCTTCACCTTTTTCTTAGATCTGTGCTTGAATGAAATTCTACAGTGTGATATATATTTCTCTATTGGGCTTTAATTCCTTGTATTGTGCGAATTCAAAAGTGTACTTATTTTTTTTCATCACAAAAATGTTGACTCTCTTCTGGAAATATATATGTTACTATCACAGTACAGTTTGATTTGAACATATTTGAAAATAAAAAACTGCAACAATATCGTGTAGAATTCCAATACAAGGTTTCAACATTTGAATAGATACCAGTGTTAAATTGTTTGTTGGAAAAATTTGAATTAATCAGAGTTGAATCATTCCTATCCATACCAGGTGTAAGATTTATTCAACATGTATGCTTCAAACTTTTTGTCAAAAATAATAATTTTTTAGTTATTTGTTGGTGTATATGTACTGATAAATGATATTTGACGCGATGAAGGACAGATCTGTCATCTACATGTATTCTGTAACGTATCTTAACAATATTTTTATATTATAGGAATGTCACATGTTTCACTTCTAACTAAAGCTGCTACTGTTTTGTCATTGTTTTTGTCAGATTTACATAGTGGCACTCTTTAATTTATTCTTGGCTTGTTGTGAATGTTGAACATGCTATATCTTAACAGCTTTTATCTTTACAAGTTATGAATAAAAAAAAAAAAATAATAGAAATTGTGAGAATTTAAAAACTGAAATATGAAAATGTGTCAAAAATTCTGTTGAATACAGATGCATTGTTTTAAGAAGATGATATTGAACAGCTTTTATTTAAGTTTGTCATAGAGCTATATGTTCAATCATAATGACGTTTTGGTTGTAGATTAATTCTGTCTCCAAACGTACTTTGATTAAGTAGATAGAAAGATCTGGTATTTTACATGTTTAACAAAAAGTACAATCAGTTCATATTAAACGTACAATGTAACCCAAATCCAAGTGACTGTCAGCAGAGATTTAGTCAAATAATTCTGACGTTGTGTCAACTTTTATATATCAGCTTTGAGTTGACTCCAAGCCGATATATAATAGTCGATAGAATGTCAGAATGGTTTGGATTAGCAGAGATTGTGAAGAAACTGGAATCCTTCCACTTGATAATCAGGCTACATTAAAGTTGGTAACCATTGCTGTATTAACTTGGTTCCGTAAATGACCAGGCCTCAATATCACAAATCTTTCTTAACTTTAGGAGATCTTAACTGCCATAGAAAAACTTAAATTTAAGAAAATTTCCTTAATTTATGTAATGCTTTCCTATGGGGAATTTTAAAATTCCTTAAGTTAAGTAAGATTGGTGACACTGGAACCAGTAAAGCCATGTTAATTAAGCCACTTTTGATTATTCAGCCCTAATAAGTATTTTGAACATTGATTTTGTAGACCGAGACTATACCCACTAAATTGTACACGTAATCTGCATCTTTCCATAGAAACAGAGCTTGTTATGACCGGTTTATTGAGGTTTATTGTAGACAGATGTACAATATTGTTGTGACATGTTGGTCCTTGTTTTACAGTGCCACACCTGACAGCCCTGACTACCACCGACAGAGTCACCAGCCGTCATCACCACATGCATACTACATACTCGACATGTACTCGGAACTGGTAATCTTCTTTTACACCCTACAATAGCGAGGGCTTTCTAAATAAGGTTCATTTGTCAGTAATTTGTTCCATTAACAAATTGAAAATTATGACTTAGTGAAAATTACTGAAATTCAAGTAATATAAAAAATCAAATTAAGTTCCTATAAAAAAAAACTTTAAAATCCCTTTAAAAAAAAAACAAAAAAAAAAAGATAATAAAATATTAAAGCTGTAAAGAATTTTATATGATTTTGCATGATGTACCAGAATTTCTTCACAAAATTGTTTCTGATCTATTTATCATTGGATCTCAAAAGTGGAAAGTTTACTATGTAGACAAAGACTGATATTATAGTCAGGATATTCATGGCTTTCCATTGTCATTCACTTCATTGTGTTTTTTTATTGAAAACTTTTGTGGCATACAGGTATAAAGAATATCATGATTAATTCTTTAATCCATAATATGGTTTCTCTATGGATTTTTCCAGTACACTGTAAAACTGAACATTTTTTCGATTAGTTCTTTAACAATATTATAGTTAAAAGAAAAGTACAAATATGATGTACATTTGATGTGAAACAGAAATGATGGCTATGTATATCATATGTACCTGGTAAGTAACATAAGTATAGGTACACATTGACATCAAACAAATCTTAAACTTGTTTGTGTTTCCGACAGTCTATGGCCTGTTCTCCGGCTATGACCTTTCACCAAGGTCAAGAGGAGAATCCTACCCAACTTTTGATCCGTGGAGACTCCGAAGGTCAGCTGGTTGCTTGGACGCTGCCTACTGTGACAGAACGACAGATGACCTTGGTCAGACAAGAAAGTTTTGACCGCCTTCCAGGTAGGACAATCTGAACTTGATATTTTTTTCATCTCGAAGTCTTTAGATTGAAAAATTATAACCAGTAACCCAAGTACACGTATACTGATGAGTTTTGTGTCGTTATACGACTGACAAATGTATGACATTATTATCTACGTTTTTGTACAGCTTTGCCTCCACGATGCAGCACAACTCTACAGGAAGTATGGGACAGCCTCTATCAGCCTCCTTCTGGTATCATTGACGGATTGGTAAGTCATATTTAGCGAAAGTTTCTAGGTTGATGGCACAGAGGAATTTTTCATTTTTTGGCAAAGGGTCCATTATTGTTTGGTAAAAATAATTTATATTTTCATAAATATCGCATGAAATTATTGTGCAGATGACAGGAATTTTATGTCTAATACTTGTTTATTTTTCATTCGGTAATATAACTGAAAAATGAATTTAAAACATACATGATTTTGTATTGTCAGTGTGACGAGGAAGGGAGACCACTCCATATCACGTCCACTATCTACATCCCATCTCAAGGCAAGGTAGCGTGTGGCAGGGAGGATGGGAGCATAGTTATTGCACCTGCTACCCAAAGTATAATTACCCAACTGCTTGACTTCAAGATCGACAAAGATGGTGATTATCATTTTACCAGTTACAATATGTAAATAAAAATTAGTGATCATTATTGGCTTAAACATTTGTATGATATGTTTTTCATTCAAAAAAAAGAAAAAAGAAAGTATCTCATTTCAGAACAAAATATATTTGAAATTTGTGTGTAGTCACAAATCACTTTGAATAACAGTCAACTGCACACTAAGATAGGAAAGCTAATCAGTTTCATTTTAAGACCAGCCTTGAAATCACACAAGATATTCTGATATATCAAAGTAGATGTGGAACTTGTATTGTTTTTTGTTTCTTTCAAATGTCTACAATTTTGAAGTTCTTTGAAATTCTTTCGTATATTATTTCAGACATTCCCACCCGTATATTGAGAGGACATGATGGTCGAGTGACATGTCTGTTATACCCATTTAATGACAGTTCACGATACGAGCCGAGTCACCTCCTGTCAGGTGGAGCTGATTTTTCTGTTATGCTGTGGGACATGTACAATGGGTTGAAGCTTCATACATTTACAGTGCATGGAGGGGAGATAACTCAGCTCATTGTTCCGCCCTGCTCCTGCAATGTAAGCTTTAGGAGTCTCTTTTATCTCTCTATTTGAAAACTTTTTCACATTTCTTGAATATTATTTGTACTTAACTTGAAAAATAAGTCAAATGTAAATTTTAAAAAAGCAACCTTTCAAGTAAATAGTGCAGTCTGAATGTAGAGTTTGTGAAATATATATACAATATATCAGTTTGTGAACTGAAGTCAAATTTGTGCAATCCTATATTTTTTTCAGACAAGAATTTTGTCATCCGTTTGCTCAGTGGCAAGTGATCATTCAGTAACTCTCTTGAGTCTGAAGGAGAGAAAATGTATTATGCTCGCTGGTCGTCACCTATTTCCCGTACAGACCATAAAGTGGCGCCCTCTTGATGACTTCATGGTTGTGAGCTGTTCTGATGGCACAGTGTACGTCTGGCAGATGGAAACAGGTATTTTTGTTGAAGATTTGTTTGAATATGAGAAAAATATTAAAAAAATTATGAATATGCAAATGATGATACATGTTAGATACGTAAAGGCTAATGGCAAAGATATCTAACCTTTAAGATCTTTTTATCTTGTGTATAAAATGTGCTTGATCTTTTACTAAACTGAAATGTAGACATGTAAAAATTTTACCTGAATCTGGATACAGTATCCAATGATACAATGACTGGCTTTATTTTGCATCTCAATTTTCCACTTCATCTAAGATTTATAAAAATTTTCAAGAATTTGAATTGAAAAATAGAGTCAGATGCACTGTAAGTTATTTATACATTTAAACTGAACAGAAGAATTTGAAACATGAAAACATATTTGACTATACCTGTAAACATCAACTGAAAAGGGAAAGTCATGTTGAGATTCCAGTCAGGTTTTTAAGTGGTACCCATACACTGTAGACCACCCGCAGTGTCCTTCTCTTTAGTCTGTTTTTTTTTGTATTTCTCCAACAGGGCACCTAGACAGGGTGGTACATGGCATTACAGCAGAAGAAATTCTAAATAATTGTGATGAAAATGCCGCCCCTACAGATCAGCTCATCAATCCCAATCTAACGCTAGCCCAGGCCATCAAACGTCGTAATCTCTTGACTTTCAAAAACCTGGCCCAACAGAAACTGCAACAACAGATGGTTCAGCAACAACAGGCACAAGGGGCTCGCTGTGACCTAGTCAAACCGCAATCCTACCCGATGTACATACAGGGCGTGAGGACCAATACCCGTAATCCTGATGCCCACATCATCTTCTTTGATACAGAGTCTCTGATTGGTGGGTTACAGGCAAATGGGCGGGGCTTATGAGATAAATTGTTGTTGACATTATGATAGAAAGGAAATTCTATTTTAAAGTAAATAGATTCTTTCGTGCAAAGAATCCATAGATAAACATTGAATGGGCTGATATTTTTTCTGTTTGACTCAATATAAACTTGCGAGATTGGCAGAGATAAATGCTCTCTGTTGTATGGCAAATATGGCAGCTGCAGAAATCTATTTTCTTTAGATTTGTAACATTTTCACGCCATTTACGTCTTGAAACAAAATATTTTATGATCTGGTACCTTATAGCAGCTTATTTTCATGGAGACAAAATTTTTGCTGTTTCATTGTACATTAATGTGATCGCAAAAATATAATCCATGAAATAATGAGACACATTCATGTATAAATATCATTTTACATCAAGATCACGAAATTTTTATTCGTTGAAATATTATTCAATTGTTCATAAAGAAAATTGCAAAAATTTTGTCCTGTGAAAATCATCAGCTATACGGTATGCTGGGATTAAAAACTACTGATTGAGAAGACATGTTTGCATGCCATTTGAATCCTAACTGCATGTTTGTTATAAGATTGTGTCTATTAGTTTCTAAGGGTTGTTTACCGTGCACGATGACCTCCCACCTCTTCTGACCATGTGTGTACTATCAATGGTTAATTAAGGACTTCAATTTATGTTGTTGGAGAAATAATTATATCTTAGATATTATCAATACTAGTAAGATAGGTACATAACAGTTACAATACCGTAAGTACAGCGGCCTTTTTTCAATTCAGTCAAATAGAGGGTAGTATTACAGGTATGTTACAGAAGTCATTATTTATTTCAATGCCTCTGCTAGGAAACAAACCCGGGACCCTGGGCCTAATAGTCTGATGCTCAAACGATCGAGCTAAAGAGGATTTCTCTCTAGCTGAGTGGTATATTGTGGCTAGTATTTTACCTGGGTTACAGGTAATACATGCTCATAAAAATTAAAATAATCACATATTTAGGCAGATCTGTCCTAGTTGTTAATGACATGCTTTTGTTAAGCTGAATGGTCATCAGGTCTGATACTTAATGATAAAAGTAGTCTTTGTGATTATGGCTTACAACTTCATTTCAATGTGCTGTACAGGCAAGCATATTTTCCTGTTATAATCACACTTATATTACAGTTAACGCAAGCAGAATGGTCGTCTGTTTGTTTAATGGCATATTTGATAAGGCTTCAACTGGTAATATGATGAAAACAAATTAAATAAGTGGTGTATCAACAGTTCATGGTAAGCTGAACGGTCTACCTCCTAACAGTGCATGTTGGTGATTGTTTTTGATGTATTGTTACCTTCCTTGTGATGGGTTGTCTCCCCTACTTTCTAAACAGTCCAGCTGCTTACTGACGAATATGCCCTGATGTCGCCAGGAGAGCTTGAGGCAAAGGGCTTTTTCTTACCGGGACCAACAGATGCCCCTAGTGGGGACATAAACGAGGCCCAGGCCAAGATAGCAGGTTTGTTGGGACCCTCCATCCTCACCCAATGTTGTCCTGGTGATCAAAGCAGCTTGAGGGCATGGTTGATCTGTTCTGATTTATTACTCTGAAATTCAATTTTTTTCTCAAATGACTGTCTCTTAATGATTTGTACCTTGGTTAGGCCAGCAAATTGTTTGTTCTACAGTTTTAAGATACATATCTCACATTATAGAAGACATTATTCCTCAAAATAACTGGACGATATAAAAAACAGTGTCAAATTGTAAACCAGACTAAAATTGTTTAAGACACAAAAAGAGAATTGTACATTATATCTCCTAATGATAATAAGAATTTGAGGACAAAAAATAGACGTCAGTGTGCTGTACATTTAAAAATGTGATAAATCAGGTGTGTTTGACTGGTCCTCCATCAGCTGTACGAGTGATACGATTAATACTGTGTGTGTTGTAAAGGACATTTATAGGGTTAATGTGCTGTTGTTAATGCCCCAAAAATTCACTGTACCGAAGTGTTATAAATATGGAGTACATAATGCGATGATAATTATTTCATTCAATATGTCTATTAGCCTTATTATTTCAACATGTATTTTATAATGATAAAATGAATTTTAAAGATATTGTATTCTGTAGAATTTTAACACATTCTGGTTATTTCTGATAGTCTACGTACCTAAGCTGACAGTAGACTGTAGTGTTACATTTTATTTTAACTCAAATAGTTTTTAAGAAAATATTTTACAAACTTTCTTATATTACATATTATGTATTATTGGAGTTATGTGTAATCTGTAAAGGTATGATGGCGAAGATTAAAGAGAAAGCCGACAGCGTGGGACAAAAGATTCAAGCCAGAGTGGACTCTTCTGGAATGAGCGCCTCTCCTTCAGGAAGTGCGCGGGAGTCACCAAGTCTCGGGCGAAGAGGCTCGCCAAAAATCAACATTTCTGGACAAGCTGACACGAACCTGACGATGGAGATTGCGCAGTTATTCATGTCCTGTCTCCATGCCTGGGGTCTTGACCCTGACTTGGACAAGTTGTGTGTTAACAAGTTAGGGTTGTTAAAACCTCGGTGTCCTATATCATTTGGACTGATATCTCGCAGCGGCCATATGTCCCTCATGTTACCGGGTTGGCATAAAAAGGTTTGTCATGAGGAAATGGGCGTGCCTGAACCACAAAAATCAGTCATGCCTGGCAGAGGAAGAGGAAAGGTGACTTTGAAACAGCAGGCAAGGTCGGCGACTTACAGTGAAATAGAGCGTAACAGGTTGAGTGGTGATTACACAACCGACAGTGATATAGAAAACGAGCATGGTCCGTTGACCAAGCGTCCATCAGATGGCGCTGTGTTAGGGAAGGAGAGTTTCCAACAGCAGGAGATGAAGATCTTTTCTAGCAAGGCTCGATGGCAGATTTCCAGTGGAGTAACCACACAGCATCTCCTCAGTGTTATATCTACAGCTAACACACTAATGAGCATGAGTCACGCAACATTTGCTACGAAGCGCATCATCAAAAAACATCTTAAAGGGTGAGGGAGACAATAGTGTTATCTTACCCCTATCTAAACCCTTAAAACTGAAAAATTAATTATTTTAACTGAATATACTGGCATTCAAATCTTAAATAGGAACAAGCATTATAGTTCAGGCTTAAGTTTTTCGTGATTTTGTAACTTTGATATGATCAGGATATTCAAAGAATTTCAACGAATAGTTTATATACAACAAGAACGCACAAAAACAGTTAAATGTTTATTACACTAAAGAAAATAGACAAGCTACGGTTTGGCGTAACAGGGGCTACTCACTCTATTCATAATCACTATTAACTACTAGAAAATTATAACTTAAAACAAGACTCTGAGCTGTTTCGGAGCTAGATTAAGAGTCCCTACAGAGAAGTTACTAGACCCTGGACGATACCAGAGAAGCTACTAGACTCTGCAAGTGGCCCTAGAAAAACAGCATTATAAATAGAATATTCACCACCAGCTAGACCCTCAACGATATGAGAGAAGCTGAAACAAATTGGGAATATTCTATTATTATGAATTGGGGGTCAAATTCCCCAAGAATTAAGTGCCAAAAATGAACGTATGTTTTAACAGAGTGATAACACGCAGGTAAAACAGAGTGAGAGCCCCCGAAAGAAGGAAAGGAAAGTCATGGAAATATTTAAACTAATTAGGATGTTTGATATGCTGTGTTGCTTCATAAGCTGGATTAAGTATTGAACTAGTTTCCTGATTTTGCATAGAAGTTATATTCATTGATCTACATTTTTATTACATAAGCCCAAAACTTAAAGTTTATCTTTTAAATGATGTTATCCTTTGTTTAAATGCAGAACACAATATTATCTCTGTCCTTATAAAGGAACAATTTTCTGATTGGATGAATACATTATTATTTGTGGTATTGACAGAACCAAGATTGGGGTTCATAAAGGGTTATTAGTGGCTGAGGACAACAGTTCAGAAGGTGGTAGTGAGGATGAGTCAGATATGGCCATGATGCAACAATCACAGATAAAACAGGGATGGAGTCTTCTCGCTGCACTCCACTGTGTTCTACTCCCGGAAATGGTTGGCTCCTCCAGTATCCAGCCTCCTCAACTGGAGATGTTAGCACGGCGCTGGCAGGACAGGTGTCTGGAGGTAAGTTTACCTGTCTTAATGTAAACACAGCCCAGACAAGACAGGTGTCTTGAGGTAAGTTTACCTGTCTTAATGTAAACACAGACCAGACTAGACAGGTGTCTTGAGGTAAGTTTACCTGTCTTAATGTAAACACAGACCAGACTAGACAGGTGTCTGGAGGTAAGTTTACTTGTCTTAATGTAAACACAGCCCAGACAAGACAGGTGTCTTGAGGTAAGTTTACCTGTCTTAATGTAAACACAGACCAGGCAGGACAGATGTCTGGAGGTAAGTTTACCTGTCTTAATGTAAACACAGCCCAGACAAGACAGGTGTCTTGAGGTAAGTTTACTTGTCTTAATGTAAACACAGCCCAGACAAGACAGGTGTCTTGAGGTAAGTTTACCTGTCTTAATGTAAACACAGACCAGGCAGGACACAGTTTACCTGTCTTAATGTAAACACAGACCAGACTAGACAGGTGTCTGGAGGTAAGTTTACCTGTCTAAATGTAAACACAGACCAGACTAGACAGATGTCTGGAGGTAAGTTTACCTGTCTAAATGTTAACACAGCCCAGACAGAACAGGTGTCTGGAGGTAAGTTTACCTGTCTAAATGTAAACACAGCCCAGACAGAACAGGTGTCTTATGCTCTAAGAATGGACTGTCTGACAAGTATTGTAAAATGGCTGATCAAAATATGATAGAATCAAAGATAATATTCTGTCATAATTTCTGGTACAGATTCGGGAAGCAGCTCAAGCACTGTTGCTAGCTGAGCTTCGTAGGATTGGACCAGAAGGAAGGAAAGAGGTGGTGGACATTTGGTCTCCTTACCTCCCTACTTATGTGGATCAGAATGTCAGTCTAATGGCCAGTGATGGCTCGCGAGCCGAAGATGAAGACGAGGATTATGATGATGAGGATCCAATGGTTACAGGTAAACCACCAAGTAAAATTTGCTTGTGCTTCAGGTATTGCTACTAAACTTAGAATCCGTTTTTAAAACTTTATTTTTTGTAGTGAAAAGGAATATTTACAAAATAATTTTACCTTCCTCAAAAAACATTTGTATCTTTCTGCTTGAAACTATGAAATAAAATTCCAATGCACCTCAGAAAAAATTTGTTCTGATTTCTGCAGATAGGTCAGTTCAAATGCTGGTGCTTTATTTTGATTCAATTTTACACTGAGTTATAAGCTTTCATAAAGAATCATTTGTTGAAAATAATACTATTTTGCTCCCCAAATGGAGAGCATGTAATACCTGCTTTGTCCATTTGTCTGTCCATTCGTCCATCCTGCCGTCCATCATAATTTTGTCCGGAGCATATCACAAAAACTACAAGATGTATCAACATGAAACTTGATAGGTAGATAGATCTCGATAGGGAGAAGTGCAGTGTTCAAGAACCATAACTCTCTTTTGCATAATTTAGGTATTATTGAAACTTGGTGAATACATTGATCATACTAAGAGAATGTACAGTATACCAAATTCAGGGCCTGCAACTTCTTAACTACAAAAATAATTCCCTTTGATTAATTTTTGTGTTCAATAAAGTCATTTTCGGGGAGCATTCAGTTTCACTGATACTCTTGTCCTTTGAAGTATAAAATAGAAAGTTTCTTTCAGGTGACTACCCAGTCAACAAGACATCAACCTCATTTGAGAGTCGTCGTAAGCAGGCAACAGCTATTGTCATGTTAGGTGTGGTCGGAGCTGAATTCGGACACGAGATGGAACCATCACGACGTAAAAACGAGGATATTAAGAAATCCAGAAAAGTATCGTCAGCAATCAACCAGGACGGCTTCACTCTGACAAACTACTCCCTATCCAGACATACCAGTATGTTATACCCTAGCCTGATTTGTTACAGTCTGTAGCTACAGATCAGTAGCATTAAAATTTTCAGATTGTGTAGGAGGGGTTCAGGGCTCTTGTTTGTAATTAACGTCTTCACAATTAATATCAAGTATTATTTCACTGCCTCCAAGAAAAGGGCTTGTGTAGGCTTCTGTCTGTTTCCAGCTTCCGTTTGGGTTTAACTCATTTTAGTAAAATATTTAAGTATATGAAATTTCTGCCCATTGGAAAAATTCTTACTTTTCTCCCTCAGAAATCCATTTTTTTAATTGCCTGTCGACTTTTTTGCATCTATAATCTAGTGACAAAAATCCACTGAAAATCCGGAATATCGGTACTGATTTGCTTAGACATACCACACCAGGCATCATCAGAATGCATTAGAATAAATCAGAAAAAACAATATAGGATGTACAAACGCTTACCATGCCTAGATGTAGAACTACCATAACACAATTTATCAGTATAAAACGACATACTAAAACTCCCTAATACTCCTCCAAATGGCACCATTTTCATTCTAAAATTTCAAAATTTTCTCGGGGGGCATGCCCCAAGACGCCTCTAGAATGTTTCCTCACTTTGCTTGGTCAGTGGTCTGGTCCATCAATTGTATATCCGACTTTTTTATGACTTTTCACCCATTTGCCTGAATCTTTGTGAAATGGTTGTATATTTTAATTGCTGTATCATGTTGCCATTGAAATTAACAGAACGACTTGAATGTTTATTTAAATCAGAGTAAGCATATTGGTTTTAATTACAGTATTTAAATGAAAGTAAGCCCATGCTTGGTAAAGATCCAACAACTTGTAGATATTGTTCTTCCCAAAGATTATAAATCAATATTATTAGTTCATTGTCCTTTGATAAGCCTATCCCCTGATTTTATATGAGAAATTATGTGTTGCTTACCCATCCCCTCCTCCCTCCCCCCACCCTCCCCCCACCTCCCCCACCCTTCCCACACCCTCCCCCACCCTCTTCACACAAACAGGGCTGTTGCAGGATAATAGTTCTAAGATTAAGTTATACTGACATTGATAAAATACGGTTTTGTAATTTGTTTATGATGATAAAATGACAGAGTCGCGGAAAATTTCTGTATTTCTTTTAACAGGTAAAGCACTGATGTATTTACTACAGCAGCCCCCGAGCCGGCGCCTGCCTGCTCACACACCCATCAGACGTGCGTCAGTGGATCTCCTGGGACGTGGTTTTACTGTGTGGGAGCCCTATCTGGACGTATCTGCTGTATTAATGGGTCTACTGGAGCTGTGCTCAGATGCTGAAAGACTAGTACCACAGTAAGCCATATTCACCACAGATAGAATTAATCAATATTTATCAGTCATGTCAGTCCCTCATTCCACTCCTTTACATGACATTAACACACAAAAAAAAATCACATATAAGTGTTTTATAGTATATCGGTCTCATCTGAATTTATTCAGACGTATAGCTGTTACTGAAATTTGTCAGAAAATGTTCAGAATTGTTTTTCTGAAGCTGAATCAAGCACAGCGTTTTCAAATTGGTAGTTCTTTCTAGGATATCAGTACACTGTATAGTCATATACAGTGTACATATTGTGAAGTTTTTTTTTTTTTTTTTTGCTTTTTTTTCAAAAATCACTTTTTTGTTGACAATTTATTTATGGATAAGTATAGCTCCATCAATCTACTTAAATTAATTGTAAGGGTTCAAGGACATTTGAATTCCTCAGAAACGACGAAAATTTTAACAATTTTACTGTAAATTCTTTGTTAATGTAATGGAACAAAGATAGGAAATTTATATTTACAATTCCAGCAGTATGACATATGGTTTACCTTTGACCCCGGCTGCCGATGCCTGTAGAAGTGCACGCCACGCCCTCTCTCTCATAGCCACAGCGAGGCCGCCAGCTTTCATTATCACTATAGCTAAGGAAGTGGCACGCTACAACGCTCTGGCACAAACAGCTCAGTCTCAGCATTCCAACATCCACAATAATGTCCTTGTGAAGAGTAAACAAGAGATACTGCGTGTGGTGGAACTCCTGGTGGAGAAAATGCCAAACGATGTCGCTGATCACCTGGTGGAGGTTCGTGTATCAGCGTATATTATTTGATACCTAAATAAATACTCTTACAGAGTTTCATTGCATTTTACGAAACAAGTCAAAACACAAAGTTTTTTTCTTTATGAGCCTTGTAAGGGGACAAGTTTAATAAAATGTCATACGAAATGAAAAAAAAATTAGATACACAGTGACATATACACATATACACAGTAATATATACACATATACACAGTGATATATACACATATACACAGTAATATATACACATATACACAGTGATATATACACATATACACAGTGATATATACACATATACACAGTGATATATACACATATACACAGTGATATATACACATATACACAGTGATATATACACATATACACAGTGATATATACACATATACACAGTGATATATACACATATACACAGTGATATATACACATATACACAGTGACATATACACATATACACAGTGACATATACACATATACACAGTGATGATATATACACATATACACAGTAATATATACACATATACACAGTGATATATACACATATACACAGTGATATATACACATATACACAGTAATATATACACATATACACAGTGATATATACACATATACACAGTGATATATACACATATACACAGTGATATATACACATATACACAGTAATATATACACATATACACAGTGATATATACATATATACACAGTGATATATACACAGTGATATATACACATATACACAGTGATATATACACATATACACAGTGATATATACACATATACACAGTAATATATACACATATACACAGTGATATATACACATATACACAGTGATTTATACATATATACACAGTGACATATACACAGTGACATATACACAGTGACATATACACATATACACAGTGACATATACACAGTGACATATACACAATGACATATACACACATACACAGTGACATATACACACATACACAGTGACATATACACATATACACAGTGACATATACACAGTGACATATACGTGACATATACACAGTGACATATACACATATACACAGTGACATATACACAGTGACATATACACAATGACATATACACACATACACAGTGACATATACACAGTGATATATACATAAGTTATCCATTCATGTACACACATTCTCACAATAAACATAATTGCTTATATACACATATTCATACCACATACACCACCACACACAAGACTGTATACTTTATATACACACACACACACACACACACACACACACACACACACACACACACACACACACACACACACACACACACACACACACACACACACACACACACACACACACACACACACACACACACACACACACATCCCATACACTCCCAAACTTTCTAAGTGTATTAACCTAAGCAAAATCTATTTTTTTTGTTATAGTTCTAAAATGTTGTCTTATAATAAAGAAAACCTTATTAATTTGGTCGATGTAGGTGATGGATGTCACAATGCACTGTCTTGATCCCAGTCAGCTCAAGTCAAAAGGATTGATGGATCTGTTCCCTGCCATTTGTCGGTAAGTCACCATTTCATATCTTAGCAGCACGTGAATAATTTCTAAATACATTCTAAACTGTATATAGAAATTTGTTGAGTAAGATTTGATAACAAGCTTTTTGTAACTTAACAAAACACCAAGAAAGCGACCTTTGAATTCCTGATCTTACGGGATATCTGTTTTCCTGAATCAACAACATTATATTGACTAGATACTGTATCATAGATACGTTTTGGTGTTGGAGCAGTTATACAAAGCTAGATAGGTATATTTGTATGGTATAAAGTGTTTTGGCAATGAAATTTCCTCTCGTTCTGTATTTATTTGAGCTATTAACTCTAGGAAGCAAATAAAATGAAGTTTGTTTTGTGTGGTGATGAGTGGAGATGAAGAAGTCCAAACACTGTTGGGGTTGTTATAGGTTTATTGAGGTGTAGACTATAGAGATGGGACACTCACATGCCTTCAGAAACTGATACATACTGGCTAGAAATGTGGTCGTATTTATACTAGCCATGTTAATTAACTGATAAAGTGATATTACACATTAGCTAACAGGTAAACAAGGATTGAATAATACATGAGTTATTGACATGGTCTTGCACACATAAATGGCAATAGATTCGGCTGTTTACAACCAGATGAAATTACACTGACCATCATACAGACTGCTTAGATAGACCTCAGGTAAAGACTTATATAACCAGGGAACAAATTAATACATGAACATGTGTAGTAGATCAGTAACGACAGAATGTCTCTGGCGACTGGTCAATATATAATTATTCACAGTAAATGTCAGTAATAAATTAATTATTTACATTATGATGAAACATCTGACTTATGTCTAGCACAATTTTTAGTTATTTAATTAACTTCCATATTAACTTTTAATAGTTCACAAAATCTTTATTTTACACACGATATTATCTAAATGTGAATGTGTTCAGTATGCAGATAGATAATGATTGACTTTGTGAGACAAGGTTGAACTTTTCATCACTGATCCTTCACAATATTGTACTAATTACACAACATTTTACTGAATACTAACAGATTTGTTTGGGGTGATCAGGTGGCGTAGTGGTAACGCACTCACCTTTTACCTAGCTGTTCGGGGTTCGATTTCCGGAACGGACATGTAAAGGTATGGGCTCACCTGCCCGACTATGCGAGTTTTTACTAGGTATTCTGTTTCCTCTCTCAGTAAGACCCCTCGTACACTTCCATCAGGACCAACAACAGTGATTAATATAAGCTGATAGCTTGTTTTGCAACAGTTGTAAAACAAATAAAGTTAAAAAAAAAAAATTTAAAAAAGAAAAAAAAAAAAACTTTCTCCTTTCAGGTTCAGCATGGTCACTGTGTGTCCAGTCACGAAGAGGATCTGGGTCGGAGCAAAAAATGGTGGCTTGGCTTTCTATGATCTCAAACAACATTCAAAATGTCAGGTAAATATGATATTGTCTTGTAATAAGTAATCAAATTACTGCTTGTGCCTTCAATTTTGCCATGGCATGTTCCAGGGGTGCAGAGAGCGAAAGTGACCGTAACCCTTGGAGTATCAAGGATGAATTGGTTTATCATTAAATATCTTTTGAAATAAAACAGAATGTGTGAGATAGTATGTTTATAATTACACAACACTAATGTGCCACTATTGTCATATTGTTATTAAAATATTAAAAATATTATCCACAGATGACCACTGCCCACTCGGGCCCAGTGGTAGCCACATGTGTGTCTCCAGAAGGAAAATACCTGGCTACCTACTCCCATATTGACAACAGACTCAAGTTCTGGCAGGTTAGTACTACATGTACAAGATCTTTAATGGTCACTTTGAGTTTGATTCCACTGTTAGCAATTCAGGATGTTGTATATCAAAGCTTTGCATACTCATTAGTCACCCAAAGAATGCGAGTACCAAAAGTACCCTGGTTTGAGAATCTCTTGAATTTTGGTCAAAATCGGGAGATTCAGTGTATTCGCTCAAAAGTTACTTTATTTTTTAGTGAATTTTTATTTAACAAATGTCAGATGTGATAGTATCTTACAGTTTTAGGGTTATCAATGTCAAGGTCATTATCACAATTTCCTAGTTATGATATTTCCGTAGATTTTTTGGGCTCTCTATGTCAAGGTTACTTTTACTATTTATAAGAAACTGTCATTAATTTTAGATGTTTATCAAAGTTTTATACTTAATTTAAATTTGAAACATGCATCATGTTGATGGTATTTTAAGAACCTAATGTTAAGGTCAAGGTTACCATTACTTCGGTAGAAATTTTGTTAACAATGGAAAAAAAATGATGTCAAAATGTTTTTTTCAAAAAATACCAGAAATGAATCTGGGTATTACAAAATATATCCCAGTCAGGTGTAATAAGTAGGATTTTCTATAGGTAAGTATCAGAAACCTCTCTCGAGTCTTAGATTTTGCTACATCTAATAAGAGGTTGTTGTAGAACATATCATAATTGTCAATATGAGTGATTTTCAGAAATGGTTTGAATGCTTTATTTACTCCAGTCATCAGCTGTTTGGTGGACTACTAAACAAACAGTAACTTATTATTGTCTTTTCAAACCCCAAACAAATACTTTGTACTTCAAAAAAAATGTGTATTTTCATTACCAGGAAAGTGATTTTCAGAAAATAAATCCTAAAGGAAAGGTATGTTATTTTTGGGATTTAAAATTGCATTGATTATGTTAAAAAGGGAAAACAACTTGTGAGCTGTTGTCATGGTAATTTCTATTGAAGGTGTCATATGTTGTCATGGTTACACAATATGTATACAAGGTACAGTATTTGTTATGATGGTATCTTGGTAACCTGTGACTGGTATCTAAGGTTGTTACCTTGGTAACCTGACACTTGTATATATGGTTTTGATATACAACTTACCAAGTACAAGGTAAATATACAGAAAAGTTATAAATACTGTGTAGTGACTCAACTTTTCAGTTACAAAAGTTTTCGTGTGGTCGGGTGGTGCAGTGGTGACACACTCACCTTTCACCTAGCCATCCAGGGTTTGATTCCCTGAATGGACATGGAAAGATATAGGGTCACCAGCCTGACCATGTGGGTTTCCCCTGGGTGTTCAGGTTTCCTCCCACAGTAAAGACCTTCCGCATGATTCAATACCAGCTGACATCAGTTGGAAAACCTTGTTTCACAATAGTTGTAAAACATTATTTTAAAGGTGCAAATTGTTGCCTAAAATTTATAATGGTTATTTTTACTTTATTTTATGGTTTTTTTTTTTCTTTTTTTTTGGTTTGGATAAAATTCATTGATTTGATTTATAATAAAGTTTCTGCCTAAGATGAGTAACTACACAGTATGAAAATTGGGTTTGTAATATGTCTGTGGAACAAGAGTTTTGTGAGAAGTATGTCCTGTAATGGTCGGTCCAGTTTGTTTTGTAAGCATGTGTTTGCCCTTCAGAAGTTTTAACCTGGTGATAACATATCTGTCTTAACTTGTAGGTAATTTCTGTTTTCAGTTCCTGGTGATAGAATTACAGGTGTAGTTTGTTTGAAGACAAGTCATCAACACCAAATTCATGATTGACAAACCATAGATTTCAGTTGATGCTCTATTTCAGCAGTTATAACATCCTATCAGTAAAGTTATTTAATATGTCCTGTACAGAGGTTGTACAAAAGACACACAATTGAATAGCACCTTTGAATAACTTTGAGTTAGTTACAGTAGAGCCAAACTATAAATCAAACTGCATCATACAGCTGGACTCTTGGAGGCATCAGTGATGCTACTTCATGCAGTTGTTTCGTCCTTCTAGGACTCGTCAGTGATGCTACATCATACAGCTGTTTCGTCCTTCTGGGACTGGTCAGTGATGCTACATCATACAGCTGTTTTGTCCTTCTAGGACTCGTCATTAATGCTACATCATACAGTTGTTTCATCCTTCTAGGACTCATCAGTGATGCTACATCATACAGTTGCTAAGGGCCAAAATTTTTAAGCCTGTGAGGCAACTGAAGAAAATCAAAGTGTTGGAAAGAATAGTTGAATTGTAAACAGGGAGGTGCAGCAGCCCCATAATTTAAGAATTTTGTAATGTTTATATATCTGATAATATTAGAACAGCATCAAATACATCTAATCTGAACCGTTCCACAATTTGAATTAATTAAAACATGGCATGCAGGTTATGACAAACCTCGGGGACAAGAAGTCTGTCACCAGTGTCTACCACCTGCTTTCTCAAAGATGACATGAGGCTTAGTTGGTTAGAGTATTGATCAACATAGACTCAGGTGAACATCCGAGTTGTGTGGTCCAGCATTCCCTACAGCATACAATGGGCCTCCCATATGTTGTTCAGTGAGGTAGCCACTATCTTTTATAAGGAGACCCAGCCTCAAAATCACCATGACTGTTAAAGGCGCAACAAACCCAGCAAAGGAGCTATTCCTACGAAAACGAAGGGAAAACAACACATCCAACATAATTTTCCAACAGTTACAAAGCTGCCTATAGCACTTAACAGTTTTTGACAAACTACATCATTCAAATACATCTAATGAATTTTAGTAATAGGTGATTCTGAGAATTTTGAGAAATTTGAGAAAAAAGTCTGATCCTCCATGTAAATAAGATTTTACTCCTTTCAGAATGCCACTATTCGACTTCAGTATGGACTGTGCTCTGTTTTTCCTCTGATCAATATAACAGCTGTTATTTGAGTGGGTGATGAAATTTTTTCTTGGGTTATTATGTGTGGTATCACTCACTAGGTACATGTAATGAACAAATTATTTCTATTTTGAATATGTTGTTTCGCATTGAGAGCAGTTAAGATCATCAATGAGCTATCAAAGTTGCCTTATCACCATGGAAACCTGAAATATTAGAATTTTTTTTTGGGGGGGGGGATAATGGTGTCGATTTGGAAATGTCTACATACAATTAAAAAGCTTTAAAATGAAAGCTCAGCATATTTTTTATATATAATATAGTACATATAGATTTAAAAGTTAAGAAGAAGTTCCTGATGACAGGTATGAGACCATATTAAGGATTTCCAATTTAATATGAAACTAAAACCCCAAATCCCAATAATATTCCAGTATGCCTCCAATATATCATTATAGAATTTGCAGGTCATTTTTCTTTCAGATTTCATCCATTTTAACAGAACCATGTGTGGAGTCTTTTTTTCAGTATTCTAATTCATTGATTATATTTCAGTGTCAACGCTATGAAATATTTAACTGTGGGACTGAACATGAAGTTTTGGTTGGAATTGTATAATGTATAGAGTCTCATGGTGTAGTTCTTTTTCCTTGTAATCCCAGCAGATACTGCATGTCTGAATTATTTTATTTTATTTTAATTTATTAGTTTGATTCTGTTTGATTTAATTTATCCTTATTAGGTTATCTTGACCCTTAGATGACCTACAGCCGTCATGTTTCATCATACATTCATCAACCTCATTATACTCATCCCTTGTCATATGCTAACTGTCATCCGTAATATTTTCCTTTAAAATGCTACTTTTCCTGAATGCCTCTGTGGATTTCAACCAAATTAAGTCTGAATCATCATTAGGAGTGGTCAATCATATCTTAGATTTAGAAAGGTGATTAGACCTGAGGGGACTGGGGGGCAAGGCCTTAAATGGTTGAATTTTGCTGAAATTTTGCATTCCAATACTAGTGCAGTCAAACCTCGTTATATTGAACTTGGCGAGAACATGGAAAAGTTTTTGTGATAACCGAGTATGTTATTGAAGTGAGATGGGATGAGTTATGTTATGTTAGGCAGGGGCTGATAAAATGTCTTCAGGTTATACGAATTGAAGATAACTAAATTCAACTGTATTCCTAGATGCCCAAATGGGTTTCAAGCAAATTTTCTATCCAAATGAGATGGGATTCTTTGTGTTAAGTTATGCAGGGACCAATGATAGAAATGCTTTCAATTAAAACGGGGTTTTCAAATTATAGGAGTTCAAGTTAACTGCATTCCTAGACACCCAATTTGATTTCAAGCATAATTCTTTTGAAATGGCGATAATTTCAGAAATTGATTATGATTTCGTTGTTAGATGACCAGAAGACCCGCAGGCCCCTTGTTTGTTATTTACGTGATCATTTACTGATTTCATTTCTTATTTGTGATTTGTTTTCTTCCTTAATTTTATACGATTTGTTTGATCTCTAGTCGTTGATTAATTTTCTCCCAAATTAATGATTTATTTTATCTGTGATTGATTTGTTCCAATTTTGAGTTTTCGTAATCTGAATATGTAATTTATTATTGAATATCGTTAATTTATGTTTCCCATAATTTTGTTTACTTAACATTTTATGCTAAAAATAAACATGTATACTAATAATAGATATTTTCTATTTTAGACGGCATCCTCGTCTTTATTTGGGATTGGGTCTCAGCAGACAAAATGCGTAAAATCAGCACCAACTCCTCCTTGTCCAGTGACTAATCTAACAAATCTATTAAAATTGGTTCGGCTTGTGTGGGTGGATGCTAGAACAGTGATTATGTTGACTGTGGATGGAAGTGAGCAAAGATACAGTATCTAAAGATAAGTCAGGACAGAATTTCAAAATGGGATTTTACATCTTATACTGGTCAAATCTAGGTCAGTGTAAAATGGAACCTTTGGACAATGTTATGATGTTGTCCTTCAATATCAAGAAGACAGGAACCACTTTTACGGTTGTGAGACTGAAGGGCTTTCATTACTGGTAGTGAAGTGTGAAAAATGTTGTTGGGAATGAAGGGCTTCCATTACCGGTAATGTTGTTGGGAATGAAGAGCTACCATTACCGGTAATGTTGTTGGGAATGAAGAGCTTCCATTACCGGTAATGTTGTTGGGAATGAAGAGCTACCATTACCGGTAATGTTGTTGGGAATGAAGAGCTACCATTACCGGTAATGTTGTTGGGAATGAAGAGCTACCATTACCGGTAATGTTGTTGGGAATGAAGAGCTTCCATTACCGGTAATGTTGTTGGGAATGAAGAGCTACCATTACCGGTAATGTTGTTGGGAATGAAGAGCTACCATTACCGGTAATGTTGTTGGGAATGAAGAGCTTCCATTACCGGTAATGTTGTTGGGAATGAAGAGCTTCCATTACCGGTAATGTTGTTGGGAATGAAGAGCTACCATTACCGGTAATGTTGTTGGGAATGAAGAGCTACCATTACCGGTAATGTTGTTGGGAATGAAGAGCTACCATTACCGGTAATGTTGTTGGAAATGAAGAGCTACCATTACCGGTAATGTTGTTGGGAATGAAGGGCTTCCATTACCGGTAATGTTGTTGGGAATGAAGAGCTACCATTACCGGTAATGTTGTTGGGAATGAAGAGCTACCATTACCGGTAATGTTTTGGAACTATCATTACAGATAAATGTGTCGAGGCTGAAGGACTACCGTTACAGATATAAGTGTCGAGGCTGAAGGACTACTGTTACTGATATTAATAGGTCAGGAGGGCATTATGGGTATGAAGTACGATGTAAAAATTTTGATCCAGAATTTATGTAAATTCTGATTCAAATAGAAAAGATCTATTTTGTGATTCCTTGTAAAAGGGTCTATTCCATAGTGATATATATGTCTGTTGTAAATATATAGCAATCTAAATGTATTGCTTTGTTAGATATATTTGAGCTATTTAATGGCTATTTCTGTGATCCGAACATTCTCTTTGTGGATGAGAGTGTGTGCTTGTTTGTTACATTTTGACATATTATTTATTGTAAAAAAGAAATTGTTATCAACTCAACCTCATCCTTGATGAAAACTAGTATTAGTGATCAATTTTTCTTTCATCAAAATAAATGGACTACTTTTTCAAAAATTTGGACAGATTTCAAACTTTCTTAAAGAATCAGACATGGGCAAGGTCCTTTGGCCTTGTTTTTAATTATATGCTTAAACTTTACCACAGGTTGACTTTTGATATCCAAATGTATTGTTAATGTATCATGTGAAAATGATGTTTATTTTCAAATTTGTTGTTTAAACTTTGTTTACTAGAAAGTATAATTATTATTTCAGTGGCATTACACCTTTATGTCTGTGATTTTTTCGGAGTTATCTCCCTTAAAATTGTTGATAAGATTTAAGTTATCTACATAAGATAAAGTATTGGGGAAAAAAGCCTTAACACTGGTATTTGTCAAGAAAGTAACACATGTAATAGATATTTTTAAAAAAAGGTCACACATATGGTTTGACCTTTCACCCTTGTTTTAGCGGGTCATGACCTGATGTTTCACTCTTCAGAGGTCAGCAGTACTGGTATTCTGGTGTGTTTTATCATCTTTTAATCCAATACAACAATTGTCTAGTCTCTTTTGGTAAATATAAATAAACCAAACTATTAGGGAATGACACACTACACTAGTAACAGATATCTGACTGCACACATGGTGTATAGAATGGTCTTGTTTGATTAGTCAGAAATGACCGACATTGATGTCCAAGGAAGAAATCTTTGAGACAGTGTTAATAGACAAGTGGACTTTATACACATTTTAGATAAGTGGTTTGGACATAAGATATGGTCTGTTTAGGGAGATGGTCTAATAGAAACCAGACACAAAGCCAGGCAGTTTTGATGTGTACACAAACTAGAATGAGCAGGGATGCAGTGAGCTGGAGCTCCCTGCTCTCCATTTAGGAGTAAAGAATTAATAGAAGGTTGGAATACAATGCACCCACCCAATAGCTAAGGAGAACTAAATACACTTTGGCAATAATTAGACAAATAATTTGCTCTTGATTTGTAAACAGCTGCACTTTTGTATAAGTGTACTTGATTGACAAGTATTGTGAATCACTTCTTTTGAGAGGGATTAAATGAAAAGAAATATGATCTCATCAAGTGTGTATACAGTTTCGACGTCCTAGTTACTGTCCCTAAAGATGACCTCATCGGGTGTGTATACTACAAACACCCCAGTCAGATACCCTACTCACTGATATTCATCAGGTGTATATTATAAACGTACTTACAATGGTTATTTAGCACCATCAAATTTTAGCAACATCAAATTTCAGCAACATCAAATTTCAGCACAGTCAAATTTTAGCACTGTCAAATTTCAGCACCATCAAATATTAGAACCATCAAATCTTAGCACCATCAAATTTCAGCACATTATTGTTTCTGACAAATATCGCAGACAAAACACTATGATCATAATAAAACAGTCACATTTTTGCACAACATTTTCCGTGGAAAATGCACTAGAATAGGGTTCACATGAAAATATGTACATTTACAATGTTTGTTTTCTGTACATTTCACTTTACCTAGCTATACATCCACATGAAATCCAGCTTAATGTACGCCAGTGTTTCTTTTGTGTGATAGCAGAAGACCAACAATAAATGCTAACTGACAAAATATGTTTAATGTTGATATTTATAGTCATCTTGATTTTTAATAGTTTACTGAAAGTATTACCATTTAAACTCAATTTTACATCTTATCACATTCTTTTTATCTTGCCATTTAAGAGACGCATCAAAACTTAAAAGTTTTTAGAGTAAGTAATAAGAAGTACTATGAGTTCATATATAACATTCCACACCACTTAAACTTGTATATACATTCTTTAGAGGTCAAATATCGCTGTAATTTCAATTTAGTCATATTTTTTCAAAATTCATCAGGGTTTTGAGGTAAGTTTTTGAAAGGCTTCTAGCTCCATTCATATACTTCCACAGTCCTCCTATTTCATATGAACAATAACAAACAATGGCTGCTGCCACTGAGACTGTAGCAATCATTGATTGATTTTGTTGAAATAGACATCTGTCTTTCATTGTAGATATCACATAATGAAACTGATTTTTCATTAGATAACTGTTTTGTCATTTATCTCAGTAGGTATACATTGTATAAGATATTTAATTTGTTCATTGAGAGTAGATAATTTGTCTTCAAATTTGTTTTACATTTCTTAGAATTTCACACATTTCCATAAAAACTAAAGAAAAATTGGGTTTGATGTATGCTTTGTCTTTCATAACATTTGAAGAAATTTTCACTCAATTTTTTAAAGGTAGTTATTAAACATTTTGAAAGGTAAATGAAAAATCTCAAATGAAACCAAATACCTATACCGTATATATGATGAGCCATTTTATATTCTGTAAATATTCAGTGAATGTTTGCCATACATGATAGTAGTGGATTGGGAATCTTAAAAACATGTCATTTGGCTAACATCTGATGTGTAAAGATTGGTTTTCGGTTGGTTTCATATCCGGGATAAATTTGAAAAGAGCTATTCGTGTTTGATAATAGTGAAACAGCAAAATTGATTTTCACTGGTTAAATATTGGCTTGAATGTATTAAGTGGTGGGTGATTTCACTTCCTGTTTCAGTCAATATTAATGGATTCAAGCAGTGTGCAATATCATGTACATATATATATATAGATAGTTTGTATCGAGTCTAGTCTACAATATACTATTTACTTGTATTAAACACATGTATATCATAGCAAATAAGTATTTGCTTCAATAAATATTTTTAAAAAATAATACAGAACATGATGTTTTTGTTTATTATTTCATAAGAATTGCCTTATTAGTCTTCCAGAGGGGACCAGAGATGTGTGCTCTGTCCATCTGTCTATCTCTTTGTCACCAGTCCTCCAGAGGGGACCAGAGATGTGTGCTCTGTCCATCTGTCTATCTCTTTGTCACCAGTCCTCCAGAGGGGACCAGAGATGTGTTCTCTGTCCATCTTTCTATAACTTTGTCACCAGTCCTCCAGAGGGGGCAAGAGATGTGTTCTCTGTCCATCTTTCTATAACTTTGTCACCAGTCCTCCAGAGGGGGCAAGAGATGTGTTCTCTGTCCATCTTTCTATAACTTTGTCACCAGTCCTCCAGAGGGGGCAAGAGATGTGTGTTCTCTGTCCATCTGTTCTATAACTTTGTCACCAGTCCTCCAGAGGGGGCAAGAGATGTGTTCTCTGTCCATCTTTCTATAACTTTGTCACCAGTCCTCCAGAGGGGGCAAGAGATGTGTGCTCCATCTGTCTATCTCTTTATCACTAGTCCTCCAGTGGGGACTACAGATGTTTGTTCTGTCTATCTGTCTATCTCTTTGTCACCAGTCCTCCAGAGAGGGCAAGAGATGCGTACTCTGTCCATCCGTTTATCACTTTATGGTGTGATGTTTCTAGAACGGCATAGTGACCTTGTAATATTTACCTTCGATCCCTACCTCAATAATCTGCGTAGAGCACCTCTTGTCATTCACCACTGATTAACATTTTCACATTTTTAGCCTACCATCAAATTCTCCGTCGGTCCGTCCGACCATTAACAATTTTTGTTATCGCTATTTCTTGAGAAGGACAGGATGCATCTTTCTCAAATTTCATATGTAGGTCCCCCTTAGTCATTAGTTATCGCCATTCAACTTTGGGACTAATCAGAAAACAAAATGGCCGAAAGGTGGCCATCTTGGATTTTGACTTTGCAAGTTTGTTATCGCTATTTCTTAAAAAGTTTCATTTACTCCTCTGTTTTTGCTCTTTATTATATTTCATATAGTCGCCTGTCTGCCATTTTGCTTCTCTGAACAGTCTCAAAATCAAAACAACACAACCATGGACCAAATGCAACTTTAAAATGAGAAACGAGAAAATATCCATCTTCCATTATGAACCTCCAAGACGGCCGCCTGTCGGCCATTTTATTTTTCTACTCAGTCTCAAAATTAAAAGGCACTTAAAAAAGCACAAACAAAATTTAAGGATGGGGAGCGGACGCAGAGCCCTTCATCATCAAGGTGGGCTAAAATAAATATTCGTCGGCAGTTAAAAATTATTATTTAACGGATGTTACGTCCACTAGCACGACACCATGGTAAGGGTATTGTGTCCCATACCTGAAGCCGCAGTGCCCCATCAACAGCCATGGTTATCGCTATATTAAACATACTGAAACGAAGGGAGGTACCTCTGCACGAATGCTATAGCCGTATAAGTTCCTCTTTTTTTTCTAGAGACACTAAGCTAACGACGTTTTTTTTAAAGAAGAAGCTAAGCTAACAGAGCTTTTACTGAAGAAGCTAAGCTAACAGAGCTTTTTCTGAAGAAGCTAAGCTAACAGAGCTTTTTCTGAAGAAGCTAAGCTAACGACGTTTTTAAAGAAGAAGTTAAGCTAACAGAGCTTTTTTCTGAAGAAGCTAAGCTAACGACGTTTTTAAAGAAGAAGCTAAGCTAACAGAGCTTTTTTTCTGAAGAAGCTAAGCTAACGACGATTTTAAAGAAGAAGCTAAGCTAACAGAGCTTTTTTCTGAAGAAGCTAAGCTAACAGACCTTTTTCTGAAGAAGCTAATGACGTTTTGTTCAGAAAGTAGCTGAGCTAATGAGTTGTTTTCTAAAGAAGCTTAGCTAATAACGTTTTGTTAAAGAAAGGGGTGAGCTGACGGAGCTTTTTCGAAATAAGCCAAGCCAACGGCTTTTTCCCAAAGAAGCCAAACCAACGATGTTTTTTTTCAAATAAGCTTAACTAGCAGAGCTTGAGGTTCAACTCAAGTAGTACATGGGAATACAAGACATTATTTACAAGCGTTATCTTCTTTTTTGATGTGACATTTTGGAAGTAAATACACTGATTTGCAAGCTGTATATACACAACAAAGATAAAATCGAGATACAAAATTCACGACAGCCTCGTTTTCTGTTATGCATGGTCCACTGGTTTTGAAGGGGTCGTCTCGAAATGAAATATCCATCTAAAACATATTTTTCATGATTTGATTGACTTTGACTAATTAGCTCAAGTTCCAAACCATGTCTAGGCGCAATGAGGTAGTGAGTGGTGACTTATTCAATTGTACCTGTAAAAAATTGATATAATTTTGCTGTGTATTACTCAGTGTACACAATGTATTAGTGATAAGTTAATATAACGAACATAATTTGCGCAACAAAATACACGTGATGAGCGCTTGATATCATACATCTGTATCCTTTCGCATTGGTACCGTAATTTTCGTCACGTGTGTTGCCGCATACAAATTGTTAGGTCTCACTGACATTACTTGAAAACAAAACTGGGTTATAAATCTTTTGAAACGTTCTTCTCTGTCTATACAACTTGTACACGTCAAGGTAAGTGCTTGAACGCTATCTTATAGCTAGTCACTAGGTACTTCTTAACAGTATCCTTTGTAACGGCTTTCAGAGCAACAACACAAAAATGGCTGACAGTGAGCGAAAGGTCATTATTGGCGTAGACGTGGGAGGTACGAACACTGATGCTGTGCTTGTCCAGGTCAACACCGTCCCGCCGAAAGTTGTGTCGTCTGCCAAATGTATAACTACAAGCGATATTACCACAGGAATAAAACGCGCCGTGGCAACATCTATCCTGAACGCTCACCCTTCCAGTAGCAACCCTCTTGACATTATTCAATTGAATATAGGGACCACGCATTTTGTCAATGCTATAGTACAAAGGAAAAATCTCGCAAGAGTTGCAGTCATCCGACTTTGTGGACCGGCATCGAAGTCTGTTCCTCCATTTAGTGACTTCAACGACAATCTGAGGGACTGTGTAAATGGTGGAGTTTTCATGGTAAATGGTGGGTATGAGTTTGACGGGAAAGTGATAACTGAAGTTTTAAAATCAGAGATTGAAGAAAACGTTGCATTGTGTGTGAGAAACAGAATCAACAACTTCGTCGTTTGTGGAGTGTTCTCACCGATAAAAACAGATCAAGAAGAGACAGCGAAACAGATAATTCTCGATGTGTGTCCTAATGCTAGTATTACACTCTCAAGTGAAATCGGGCAGATCGGTTTGTTGGAAAGAGAAAATGCATCCATTCTGAATGAATGTCTGAAGCCTTTGAGTGCGAACACAATAGAGGGTTTCCGAATGGCAATATCTGACCTTGGTCTGAACTGTCCATTTTTTCTTACACAAAATGACGGCACAGTTGTCAGCGAGAAGGATGCTCTACGCCAGCCCGTCCGAACTTTTGCGTCCGGACCCACAAACAGCATGAGAGGAGCAGCATTTCTGTCTAGAGTGAAGAATGGCATTGTTGTTGATATCGGTGGTACCACGACAGATATCGGCATACTGCGGAAGGGATTCCCTCGAGAAGCATCCTCGGAAGTAATGGTGGGCGGAATCCGGACCAACTTCCGGATGCCAGACATTAAAAGTATAGGTCTCGGAGGTGGCTCCTACGTTTCTGTCGACCCAGTAAGGGTCGGTCCGAGGAGCGCTGGATATAATTTGAAAAATGAGGCAATTGTGTTCGGAACGAAATCCGACATGAAGGATAGGCGACTAACGGCTACAGACGTGGCTGTTGCAGCCAAACTCTGCCATATCGGATCACCGGGAAACGTGTCTCACATTCATCCGATCCCGATTATCGATAAAATACGTGAGATGGTGGAAGAAGTGATCAATCAGATGAAAGTATCGGGTGACGATATGCCCGTGATATTGGTCGGAGGTGGAACGATATTGCTAGGTCACAAAAAAGGCCTTCATGGTGCAAGTGAAGTTTTCAAACCGGATTATCACAATGTGGCAAATGCTGTGGGTGCAGCCCTTAGCCAAGTGTCTGGGTCTGTCGATAAGGTATACTCTATGTCGAACTTTCTAGACCAGGAGGAACTCTCTCATGCCATTCAAACCAAAAGAAATGAATTGGGCATTAGCGCATCAAAAGACGAAATTGAAAATGCAGAAAAAGAAATCAGGAGGTCGTTTTATGTAACCGCGAGGGAAAGGGCACTGGAAGAAGCTCAAGGCATCGCGGTTGATTTGGCGGTTGACGCGGGTGCAAGTCGAGCGGATGTCGAGCTTGCTGAGAAAAATGACACCCCGTTATCATATCTCCCAGGCAATGCTACAAGAATACAGATAAAAGTCGTTGGCGATCTCAATACATTTTTCACATCTGAAAATAAAATATGCGACTTTGCTATACCTACTTCAATCGAAAAGGAAGACGTTCATCTGCAAGAGAAACAGACTTCGACTGCAACTGGAGAAATGATTGACAGTGGGGACACCACAGAGATAGAGCGTGATCCAGAAATCGATTCAGCTACCGGTGAATGGGTACTATCTACATGGGACGTGGAATGCATTGGACTGGGCGCTGGAATTCTTGGGTGTGGTGGAGGTGGTAGCCCCTACCTCGGAAGACTTTTGGCGAAAATGGCAATACAAGAGGGGAAGAGAATTCGTATCATCACGAAAGAAAAACTATTGGAAAGATGTCGATCCGGCATTGTTGTTCCTGTCGCTGCAATGGGCGCTCCGCTGATAACGACTGAGAAGCTGGCATGTGGGGAAGTTGCAAAGTCACTTTCGTGCCTTCAACAACTGTATAAAGATGGTTATCGCAATGGTGAAATGTCTTCTGAATTCAACCAAGCAATTGAGTCTGAAAGTGGCATAACATTCATACAAAACTATGAACCAATCAACACATCTACAGGCTCAAAAGCGGATCTCGGCGACCAGGAAATAGTAGCCTTAACATCGGCTGAGGTCGGAGGACTTAACTGTATAGAGCCGTTACTGGTATCTGCAGAACTAGGAATCCCAGTTTTGGATGCTGATGGTATGGGACGGGCATTCCCGGAACTTCAAATGGACTGTTCTTTGATATATGGTGTGAAGCCTTATCCAGCAACACTTGCTGACGACAAAGGACGAAAAGATGTGGTTTTGAAAGTTGATGATGCTAAAACACTGGAAGATCACTTTCGTAGAATTGTAGTAGAAATGGGCTGTAGTGCTGGTGTTACTTTATCCAGCATTCGCGTAGAGGATGAACTCGATACCCTGATCCACTACTCGATAAGTTACGCCTGGAGATTAGGCCGGGCCGTCCTACGGAGTCGTCGCGATAATACATCGCCGACTGAAGCGATACGAAACGTAACCAGTGGCTTTCTGACCATCGTCGGCAAAATCAGTGACGTCTGTAGAGAGACCACTGGTGGCTTTAATAAAGGGATGTTGAAGATAGATGGTACCGACAATTTCTCTGACAAGAAAGGTCTCATCGAGTTTCAGAATGAAAACCTTATTGCGAGGATCGGTACTAAATCAAGTCAAACGGACGATACCACGGTCGTATCATGTGTACCAGATCTTATCACTGTTGTGGACAGTGATACAGGCGAACCTATTCCAACAGAGAACGTGCGCTACGGCCAACGAGTTACCGTTCTTACTATTCCATCACATCAAATGCTCAGGACGCCGCGCGCTTTAGCCTTCATAGGTCCTCGTGCTTTCGGTTACAAAGAAATAGAGTTCAGTCCCTGTGGACCTTGTCCGGAAATTGAACCCGTTGGTCCGAGATAAAGTTATTATCGTGATATCAAGCCGTTTTTACTAAGACATCGCAATGATGATGAGTGTGCTATCAAATATTACTTGTGTAATAGGTAGCTTGCTTCAAGATGTAACAACCTTTTTATATTCATTATACCATGCGATATGTTATACTCATACAGATAGTGTGTTGTGTGATATGTTAATACAGATAGTATGTTGTGTGATATGTTCATACAGATAGTATGTTGTGTGATATGTACATACAGATAGTATGTTGTGTGATATGTTCATACAGATAGTATGTTGTGTGATATGTTCATACAGATAGTATGTTGTGTGATGTGTTCATACAGATAGTATGTTGTGTGATATGTTCATACAGATAGTATGTTGTGTGATATGTTCATACAGATAGTATGTTGTGTGATATGTTCATACATGTTGTGTGATATGTACACACAGATAGTATGTTATGTGATGTTCATACAGATAGTATGTTGTGTGATGTGTTCATACAAATAGTATGTTGTGTGAAATGTTCATACAGATAGTATGTTGTGTGATATGTTCATACAGATAGTATGCTGTGTGATATGTTCATACAGAAAGTATGTTGTGTGATATGTTAATACAGATAGTATGTCGTGTGATATAGATAGTATGTTGTGTGATATGTACATACAGATAGTATGTTGTGTGATATGTTCATACAGATAGTATGTTGTGTGATATGTTCATACAGATAGTATGTTGTGTGATATGTTCATACAGATAGTATGTTGTGTGATGTTCATACAGATAGTATGTTGTGTGATGTGTTCATACAAATAGTATGTTGTGTGAAATGTTCATACAGATAGTATGTTGTGTGATATGTTAATACAGATAGTATGTTGTGTGATATGTTCATACAGATAGTATGTTGTGTGATATGTTCATACAGATAGTATGTTGTGTGATATTTTCATACAGATAGTATGTTGTGTGATGTTCATACAGATAGTATGTTGTGTGATATGTACATACAGATAGTATGTTGTGTGATATGTTTATACAGATAGTATGTTGTGTGATATGTACATACAGATAGTATGATGTGTGATATGTTCATACAGATAGTATGTTGTGTGATATGTTCATACAGATAGTATGTTGTGTGATATGTTCATACAGATAGTATGTTGTGTGATATGTTCATACAGATAGTATGTTGTGTGATATGTTCATACAGATAGTATGTTGTGTGATATGTTCATACAGATAGTATGTTGTGTGATATGTACATACAGATAGTATGTTGTGTGATATGTTCATACAGATAGTATGTTGTGTGATATGTACATACAGATAGTATGTTGTGTGATATGTTCATACAGATAGTATGTTGTGTGATATGTTCATACAGATAGTATGTTGTGTGATATGTTCATACAGATAGTATGTTGTGTGATGTTCATGCAGATATTATGCTGTGTGATATGTACATACAGATAGTATGTTGTGTGATATGTTCATACAGATAGTATGTTGTGTGATATGTTCATACAGATAGTATGTTGTGTGATATGTTCAAACAGATAGTGTGTTGTGTGATATGTTCAAACAGAAAGTATGTTGTGTGTTATGCTCATACAGATAGTATGTTGTGTGATATGTACATACAGATAGTATGTTGTGTGTTATGCTCATACAGATAGTATGTTGTGTGATATGTACATACAGATAGTATGTTGTGTGATATGTACATACAAATATTATGTTTTGTGATATGTTCATACAGATAGTATGTTGTGTGATATGTACATACAAATATTATGTTTTGTGATATGTTCATACAGATAGTATGTTGTGTGATATGTACATACAAATATTATGTTTTGTGATATGTACATACAGATAGTATGTTGTGTGATGTTCATACAGATAGTATGTTGTGTGATATGTTCATGCAGATATTATGCTGTGTGATATGTACATACAGATAGTATGTTGTGTGATATGTACATACAGATAGTATGTTGTGTGATATGTACATACAGATAGTATGTTGTGTGATATGTTCATACAGATAGTATGTTGTGTGATATGTACATACAAATATTATGTTTTGTGATATGTTCATACAGATAGTATGTTGTGTGATGTTCATACAGATAGTATGTTGTGTGATGTTCATACAGATAGTATGTTGTGTGATATGTTCATATAGATAGTATGTTGTGTGATATGTTAATACAGATAGTATATTGTGTAATACACATAGAATATATATTGAATTTGCTTATTTTATGATATGTTATTTTAGTTTTTATATTTTGTCAATTTGTACCGAAATTTGAATAAATGATAGCATATATTGTTGTCTATTTTGAGATTTATTCGTTACATTATGTATGATGTTTGCGTTTATGTTAATTCCATCACTTCTATTTTACAGAAGCCCAATGTTTCGCTCGATCTTTCATAAACCTATTTGATGGTTTTTGAAGAAGGAATTCGTCAGAAATTGTTTGAAAACAAAACGCTGAAGTTTTGGGTTAAAATCTCACCAAGCTGTAGGAAAGTACATCTATTCCTTCGGTCATGTGTTCATATTATTGAGTTGAAACAAATTATTGTACAGGAGACAGAAGTATATAGCGCCATTCAATGCAAATTTATAGGATGCATCACTGATGCAACATTATACGGCTGTTTCGTCCTTCTAGGACTATTCAGTGATACTACATCATACAGCTGTTTCGTCCTTATAGGATGCATCACTGATGCAACATTATACGGCTGTTTCGTCCTTCTAGGACTCTTCAGTGATACTATATCATACAGCTGTTTCATCCTTCTATGACTTGTCAGTGATACTACATCATACAGCTGTTTCGTCCTTATAGGATGCATCACTGATGCAACATTATACGGCTGTTTCGTCCTTCTAGGACTAGTCAGTGATACTACATCACACAGCTGTTTCGTCCTTCTAGGACTCGTCAGTGATACTACATCATATAGCTGTTTCGTCCTTCTAGGACTCGTCAGTGATACTGCATCATACAGCTGTTTCGTCCTTCTAGGACTCGTCAGTGATACTACATCATACAGCTGTTTCGTCCTTCTAGGACTCGTCAGTAATACTACATCATACAGCTGTTTCGTCCTTCTAGGAATCGTCAGTGATGCTAAAAGCCTAAAATGTTGAAACTGAGGAGGCGAGCGGGAAATGATAAATGAATGTCTAAAAGCAAATATAGCACTGCATTAACCCGAAAATTCAATGAAATTCATATATCATTTCAACATTGGATCTGTATTAAATAATGCCTTCATTTACACTCTGAACCGTGTCACTATTGGAATGAATTAAAACGAGCCATGTAGGTTAAGGACAACATAGTGACTAAAATTCCACCTTTAGGACTGCACAAAAACCATCCGTCATTTATTTCATATTGTTACAACCAGAATTTCGACTTCGATCTTTTTCTGGTTATTGAATCAGTTTGAGTTATTTGGGGCTCTGATGCGTTGAATGTGAAAATTCGTAATCGCTCCACGGTATCTTCAACAGTAGGCAGTTGCAGCATAATGTTAGTTTCATGTCATCTTGTCGTGTTTAAATGTTTTATTGTAGCATTTGTCTTGGCCTAAATAGTCATAGATTCTCCAACAGATTATGCAAGATTGGTTATTAATATGCATATCGAATGATTTGCTTAATCTCATGGTGCGACGTCCGTCATCTGTTCGTCTTCCGTCATCTGTCCGTCGTCCAGCATCTGTA
This sequence comes from Ylistrum balloti, assembly GCF_031769215.1. Classification (NCBI taxonomy): domain Eukaryota; kingdom Metazoa; phylum Mollusca; class Bivalvia; order Pectinida; family Pectinidae; genus Ylistrum; species Ylistrum balloti. The sequence goes on from NW_026781899.1 coordinate 1,503,796, forward strand.
AACATTTTACTAAAAATTGAAACTTAACATGAAGACTGAACGGACCAAATTTGATCAGAATCGTCCAATTGAGAAGGGAAACCAAGTATATATATAAATGGTGGTTCTCGGCCCCTTGGGAAATGAGGCGCGTGGCCCTAAAAGGGAAATTTGGTCAGTTATTTTAAATCCTTCTTCTGTAGGAATGATTGGATTTGATCCAAATTTGGTCAGAAGTATCCTTGGATGAAATCAATTTTTGTAAATATGGTGGGTCTCGGCCCTATGGGGCAGGAGGGGTGGACCCAATAGAGCAAATATAGCAAAGTATTTCAAATCCTTTTTGTAAAGAAATGCCAGGATTTTCGCCCAGTTTTTTATGAAGCATTTTTCAGTAAAGAAATATCAGTCCTGTATAAACTCATATTGTTGACCCCCAAGAGATGGATAGGATGTCTCTCTAGGGCAAAAGGGACAGGACCCAATACCGAAAAAAGATCCAATTCTTCAACATCCTATTCCTTCTGTAGAAATGATTAGATTCTATTCCACTTTGGTGTAAAACATACTGGATTGAACGGCAATCAGTATTGTTTATACAATGTGTGGATTTCGTTAAAGTTAATGATACAGACCATATGGACCTCTTGCGCATTACAAATGCATTCATTTCCCGTATCTGTTTGCGGGTTACAATACCATTCGTGATAACGAGCGAATAAAATTGTCCCTTTCAGTTAAGACTGCTATACGACTATAATATAGCAGATTTTGTCTTGTCCACGATTATCTTTTATAAACATTTCTATAAGTAAGCATTTCCTCTAGTGCGTCATCTTGTCTGAAAACAACATCAAGAAAAATACAGCTTAGAACATCAACATTTACTTTAATCAATAAATGTAAGTTAGTATATGGCATATCCTCAATTTAACAAAATGAAAGTAAAAAAATGTAAAGTTTTTTTTAGTATATATAAGTATATATGTCGATGATAAATCATGATTAATGGTCTTATGTCCATGTTTTTCATTTAAGTCCGTGTACTCTTCTGACAATACCTGCTTCCATAGGTTCAAGCATCTCTAGTACTGCTTTTGTTGTGTACACATATTGTTGTGACGTCATGAATCTCTGTGCTCTTTGGATAGTCTTTATCCATCGTCTAAACGTCACACATATAATCTACATGTATGCTTTTTACAGCGTAAACTCCATTTGGGAGCGAAGGTACACAAAAATGCGTTGAATACGATAACTGAACAGCAAATAAAAAAAAACTCACAGACATCAATAAATTGTTATACAAAGCCGATTCTAAAATGCAGATTTCCTTGATATATTGTCGAGTCCATTTCGCTTATGAAAATTATACAGATAATGTATTGTATTTACAAGTACCATATTGTTCCATTTGTCTGTTAAATCAACATAAAAATGTATCATATGAATGCGCCTATCCGGATAAATCTGATTACGCCGGATTAAAGAGTGTAAATCCATTTATCCGGAACATCCATACCACCTAATGGATGACTGTCAGACGATAAGATACTGAATAATTTCCTTTCATTGTTGATTACTATCTCACGTTCAGTATCGCTTTGAATTCTGTGGAATAAACAAAAGGAGAGAGAAAATAAGAAGGACATGAGATGGAATTTCATACTAGCGTAAATGTTTCAAATATGGCCACACATCAAAATACTTCTTCATGAAAATCATTGAAAAATAGTAATACCGACATATTAAAATTCAGAATTGATGAAACCAGGGTAAATTACAGACAAGGAAGAATTTACTCGGATAAAAATGAGTACAAGAATACGACTAGGTGTTCTAAAAGGGTAAGCGTCTTCTGCTTCATCGAAGTCATCTAGCGTGTGTTAAAACTGTGTCATGTTCTCAAAATGATAATCAGATTAATGATATCAAAACCACCAGTCATATTAACGAGCGTGTCCTTCTTTATTGACCTGCTTGTCCTCAGATCGCGTGTTGTTTGTTATTCTATCACCTGTCAATATCTATTGATAAGGAAACATCTGTCATGGAAATAATGATATTGAAAACAAGCCTTAGAATACCGAATCAATAACCACATTGAACGCAACATGTTAAGGAAGCATGTTTGGTACTGTCCAGAAAAGGAACAGTTACGATTGAAAAAATATTTTTAAGTCTGTTTGACCTTTTCGACATTTATCCTTGTAGTAACATTTAAGAGTATGACAACATTAATGAAATAAGACACTGCTTATCGTAAGAAACTTTGATATACTGAATATTTACCTCTATAATCAACCTTGCCATCCATGTCAATATCTGCTTCCTTTATCATAGCATCGGCTTCATCCTGTCGAGAAAGAAAACAAAAAAATATATCTTTTAATGATCTTCAACTACCAAAAAATTGAAAGTTCTAGCCATATATCCGTCATAAAAATGAAAAAAAAATGTCTGGATTAAAAAGGAAAACAGTGCTCTAAACTTATAAATGATAACCCAGAAAGCACTTCATATAAAAAGATGTCATTAAAACTCAATACATAAGTCGAACCTCACTATCTCGAACTCCTATAAATCGAAGACCCCGTTAAATGCGAAGCATTTCACCGGTCCCTGCATAACTTTACATAAAACATTCGAACTCACTTAAATAGAGCACTCGGTTTCCTCGAATTTCTCCACGGTCCCTTCGAGTTCGTGATAAAGAAGTTCGACTGTACATTGGTTTGTGTTCTGCTGGACTTAATTGCCTTATTTTTGTGACAGTATCATACACCTTTATCATTCGAATCAAACTATACCTTATTCAGAATTCGTGATAAAAAATGCTATGTTCTTGTGGGTCTCTGGCACAATCTTAAGCTACGTACCCGAGTGATGTTCTCGCCTAACTTTTGCAGTACTGTGTAAAGCTCATCCGGACATATGCCTCCGTCCTTGTCATTATCAAACACCTGGAACACCTCATGTAATTCCTTTTCTGGGTCAATCGACAGTTTCCGAGTAAAAATCTCCAGGAACTCCTCAAAATCTATACTTCCGCTTCCTGAAAAACACCAAGCTCTCAATAGGAAAATGAAATTTAACTATTAAAAAAAACTACACTTGTATTCCTTGTTATTCATATTTAATCGTTATACTTCAAGATTTGAATTGAAAATAGTAAATAGTTTTTTTTATCAAATACACTGCGTCAAACATTCCTGCAGATGTTCTTGGTCTATATCAAGATGCTAAATGTTTGCGGTAATGTTCCACCGACAAAATCAAGATGTAAACAAACTCGTTATCTCGAACTCATCTTGACCTTGGAGCTAACCGAGTATTCGATTTAAATGAGTCCAAATATTTTGTGTAAAGTTAGACAGGGACCAACGAAATACTTCGAATTAAACGGGGTCATCGAGATTTGTTTTCGAGTTTGAGATAACGAGGTGCAACTGCATTTAGAATTTAAATCTTAACATGAAAAATGCGTGATATAAAGTTACCTCGTGACAACCTAAGTATCAAACAATCGTTGTAAGACCTAGCAAAAATCGGCCTGATAAACGATAAGTATGTCATTTATTTGGGTCAGTCCAACCAATATCCTAAAATCGTGTCTGGTGATCTACCTGGTAATATGTTTACATTGTACATAAACACGTTGTAGAGACTATCCTTCTCATTAATGGAATCATAGTTTGCCCTAGGAGGTGGCGGTGCCTTAATGTTAGAGGTTACATATCCAAACGACTTACTATCGACGTCGACGGAGCGCATCAGACCGTTGAGGACGTTCGCAGATGGTCTTTGTCCCAGTTTAAACAAGACGGTTCCTAGTTCATCTGCCGTTATCAGACCGTCTCCGTTTTTGTCAAAAACACAAAACGTGTCGTGTAGTTCTGTAAAATATCAATAATTATCATTTCCTACATTGTCTCTTTCCTTTCATGTCAATTTGATGTTTGGTTTTGACTTTCTTAGATCGATGTTAAATTTTGCAGAATTTGAGATGCCAATGGCCTTTACGAAGGCGCCAATTCTGTTTATCGACGTGTCACTGACGCGTTTACCAACACACCAATGATGTTTACCGAAAATAAAACACATAAAATACATCAATAAATTTCAATGTATTCTGAAACACATAAACTAATATAGGCTTGAAGATCATATCAATTTTAGATTTCGCTTACCTCTCACTTTTTCTCTGTTGAAACCATATTTCCTTCCGGCCTTCTCAAACGACTTTGCGAACGGCACCTATTTAAAGCAAGACATTATATACAACCTTTAACTATATTTTAATTATCAAATCGTGATTAATGGTGAAGATGGCATTAGCGATCAAATTCTATACGTCCTATTGATGTTGTGCTCAGATTTATTTATATGAGCTTCTAAAAGTATTGGACCAACCCACTTTAGATAATGAATTATTATTCAATTATGCAAGCTTACAATATGGAGACTCGAAGTAGAACCATACAGTCTTGTTTGTTTTGGGTTTTTTTTTAACCGGGCTACATTCACTTGGGACTTGTTAGTGATACCAGCTCTCAGAATCATGTTTTAAATTTTCTAATCCATACGTAAAAAGAATTATTAAAAAACCCCAGAATATTATATACAAAACTCATTATCACAGAAATGAACAGCTTTTGGCATTCATTGATGTAATATGTGCCAATGTATTACAACTATAAAGTCTCTGGTAGCCTTGAGGACCCTTCACAAAGGAAGTTAACTGCCGAAATGTAGTGTAAAAGCATGGAATGCTTGAGCAAAAAGATACATGTATTACCCCGATAATTAATTTCTAAATCCGATCGACACGTGAAGGATATTATAGATGCAGTTTCATTCATTCTGTCTCCAATTTTGAATTTCTACGCGAAATCGCAAGTGAATGGCGCCTTCTATATAAATTTTGTAAAGCTAGACATTAACAAAAGCTGTTCACTTACACTTGTGTATTTTGTACAACCATTTATTCACGCATAAATTACAATGTACAAGCAAATGCTGACTCACGGGCTGACGTTTTGGGCGACTCATCGTTCTGTTCCAGGCCGGTACTTGGTACTACTGTAAACATCAAACGAAAATAAATCTTTGAAAGTGTTTTGAGTTGTTTATCTTATGTTCACATAAATATAGACATGTTTTGGTTTGCGTACTGCCAAAAGATAAAAAAAATATGCAATTTGACATCCTAGTAGCCGTATAGCAATTTTAATGAATATGTTTCCTACCTAAAATTATCATTATCATTATATATTGAATTGTAGCTCTTTAGTCTCAAACATTCCTCTCAAAAAATAGAGTTGATAAGTATAACGCAGACATTTTAATCCATTTTGACTTCGACTGAGTACCGTATAACCTAATCATTTTGACTCATCTTCACCAGGATTTCCCTAGTTCCTGCCATGGTAATGGGTCGTATTGCCTATCTGATGGCACCACGCCAAACCATCAACAGCCCTACCACTCCAGAACATACCGCCGTACAACCGCGGGTCGTTATAGGGTAAAGTTACGTTTCCTCCACAAATATCTGGGACTCTCTATGTTTATAATTATAGAGACCCGCAGTTTAAATTTACTTCGCCTAAAAATAGGAATTATATCAAATGCATTGTTTTTTGTTTGTTAGTTTTCTTGTTTGTTTGTTTTGTTTTTCTTTCGTTTGAGGATTATTACCATGAATCACAACACAAAGATATTGTAAGTCACAGAAAGTAAAAAAAGTGATATTAAAAAGCAAAATGTTTGACTTTTAGTACTACTCCGTATGTACTTGGAACGTTCACCAGCGTCACTCGATATATTGGAGTGTTTTTTCATCCTTAAAGTTTAATGAAGGTTTGTGAAAGAATTGCTGTATAGATTATCTGTAATGTAGCTTTCCTTAGACACATAATATTGCCACGATATCATCTCTAGACACAATCTGTCTATTGTTCGTCAAGACGGATCATTCCACCTTAAGAAATGCTTGTAACCGAGATCAAATTACTTACAATTCTCACAAATGCATATATATATAAGTTTTCCGGCCTTGTGGCCATCTTCAGGTGTTTTCAGGCCAGAAAACGTTAGATATTTCATACGATTTCATTTGCCATGTTTACATTTTGATTTTCTATATCTACCATACACAAAGCTTTTATCGTTTTTTGAATTAAATATATATATATATATATATATATATATCAACAGTTTGTAAATACGACTCAGAGAAATAACGTATATTCAAAAGTTTTACCTCATTTATCTATATTGTAAGTGATTAGAATATTAAGATATCCGATTTCCTGAGGAGTTAGATATTGTATAGCGTGTTCAATGTACAGAAACTCTATCATTTAAAATCTGCTACAGCAACCCTGCAAATATGTACTAAAAACAGATATACTTTCTTCATATATCAATTTTGTAGTAAACAGGATCAACTTACCTTTCTCTAGTCCATAACCGCACCACTTGTAACTAACAACAATTACTTTGTTCGCTTGGAATTCACAGCCACCTTCCTATGTTTCCTGATAATTCTGTGACGTAACCGATGACTCACAGCTAGCACTTTTTTCTTTTAAAGTGAAACGATGAAAAAATATCCAAAAGCTTGTTCTACGAAATGATGACCGAATCTCCAGTTGCCATGGCAATTGACCAGATGGATTTGCTAAACGAGGATTAGTACCGGCTACTAAAATAACTTGTTAAGACCCCTTGTAGGTTCCTGGTGTTGTGTATCATAACAGTGCATGCTATCTATTTATAGCGCCTGCGTGCACGTGTCTCTGATGTGATGCTGAAGTCTACGAGATTTATGTACAGTGGTAACGAGAACATGCAGACGTAGTCGATTGAACTCAGTGATAATGTTTGGTAGACCGTTGATATGTGCTATTCTCAGCGGACCGGATGTGATTTTTTTTTGTTGTTTTTTTTAGGGGAGGGGTGGGGGGAGGGCTGAATATAATTACCTATAGTCAGATGAATGAATCAGATAAAACTTTCATCCTTTTTCAAGGATTGCACATACAAGAATATCTGATCTCAGGGGAAAAGGGGGCATTAGTCTACATGCATGTATCATTAATTCGAAATATGTATGAAGTAAAATATGCTTATCTATCCGGAAAGTTTATTTCATCCGAACTTTTATTTTATATAAATTATCGTCCTGTCTCTTTTGAGTGAGTAAAAAGGTTTTACCCAAATGGTACCAACAAGGGTCAATGACGATAATAGTGATTGCATTTGTCAGACTTATTTCCAGAACCTGTATCCCTAAAAATGTTGATTTAGCAGTGTTGTAATAAACACGATTTTGATGAGATTGTACCCAAATATACGTATGTGAATAGCACATTTAAACACAAATTTAAAAGTAGATAGAGTACAGCTGACGAATGGTCTAAGACGTTAGTGATGCTAAAATAACGTTTTAGAGCGCTGATTTTCGCAATGGGAAATAAACTGCCAGTCAAACTAACGACGTTTTGTTTCTATTTATATTTCAGACTGGCTCATGAAGAGTCATGTTGATATATTATATTAACGAAGACAGAAGCAAATTTCAGTCCGCTAATCTACTTTCAGATGTACCTCGTTATTTAAACATTCGCTTTTTCTTCTGCTATATGAAGTTGGACATCTTTGATGCTCAAGCCTGATGATTTAGCTGTTGTTTAGTTTGTTCTTGTTTGGGAACGTAATTTTACTTAACTGGATTGTCCAAGATTAATTTTGGCGAGTTTTGTCAATGACAGAGAATATTCTTGCTTTTCCGGAAAACCCCTTGTAATTTTTAAGAGGCCTTCATGTAACTCTTTCTGTTTAGTTCTGGTGACGTGTCGTTATGTTCTTTGTTTTTTTTTATCAATACTGTTTTTCGGAACAATTATCAAAAGGCGTTTATTCAAAAGAAACGAATTTACTAAAAAAAAAATGCTTAGATAATTTCACACTTTTACATAAAAAGCGACAAGTTGAATTTTAATATGATTTTTAAGTATGATGACACGAGAAACTACTCTATTCGGCTGGTTTTGACAGTATTTGGTAAGACAGAAAATTCTTGTTTCAGATTTCGGAAATGATCATGATGATTTATGTGGTAACCGTATAATGTTCATATTGAATGTGTGCTACCGTTTGGTTACAAATCACTCCTTAGGTATTCCGCAGTGTTTTGTTTTTGTTTTTGTTTTCTTGTAATGAAAACTGTTGGCTGACCGCTCGCATTCGTGTATATTTAACCTCATTCATAGAAACTGCGTCATTACCTCCACACACACACACACACACACACACACACACACACACACACACACACACACAACAACAACAACAACACACACACACACACACACACACACACACACACACACACACACACACACACACACACACACACACACACACACACACACACACACACACACACACACACACACACACACACACACACACACACACACACACACACACACACACACACACACACACACACACACACACACACACACACACACACACACACACACACACACACACACACACACACACACACACACACACACACACACACACACACACACACACACACACACACACACACACACACACACACACACACACACACACACACACACACACACACACACACACACACACACACACACACACACACACACACACACACACACACACACACACACACACACACACACACACACACACACACACACACACACACACACACACACACACACACACACACACACACACACACACACACACACACACACACACACTAGTGGCCCAAAGCACATAGGATCTGACGTCTTTACTCTCTAGTGACCAATATTATCAGTTATGACGTCATCTGTTTCTCGTGACCATATTATAAAATTCTGACGTCAACTGTTTCTCGTGACAGTAATCATACATGGCTTCATTAGTTTCTTGTGATCCAACTCATAATCATATATGACATATGTTTAAGTGTGTGTAAATAGTCACCTGCGAGTGTTTACCGAAGGTGACTCATGTCTTGTCTCCAAATTGGTATGTCACATCATCAACACTACGGTTATACCACATAACAAGGATTGTCGACATGGACCAATGGATAAACCTCGTTATTACCCAAACATTAGTACGATATCGACAAAGTGAGAACAGACTAACACCAGTACTATACTTTAAGAGAACGCAAGGAAGTAGACAAGATTTAAATACGAAAACATAACGGCGCGAGGTCGATACTTGCCGTTGTCTTTTCGAGATTTCGCATAAAAAAGATAATAATTTTACCCATTGTCAAAAGTATTCTAATATGTTTTAATTTCTTTATTTATGCCCCGGACTGAAAGATAGGGGGCATATTGATTTTGTGCTGTCTGTTTGTTTGTCTCTGTTTGTTTGTCTAATGCCAACTTTAACCTTGCCATAACTATAGAACCGTAAGATGTAGGGCTTTCATATTTGGCATGTACATTCCTTGTGACAAGTCCCTTCCACTGGCACCAAACGTTTTGACCATGTGACCTTGATCGTAACCTTTGACCTACATTGGAAAAACTTAAACATTGACCTTTACTATTGCACGATGAAGACATAAATGTTTCACAAAGAGTGCATGGAATTTCACAGTACAGTTTTAATGTCCCGCTCCAGATTTTTTTGCAACCGGGGTCATAGCATTTCATAAATGCATCTTGTTGGTAATAGTAAGTATGTAAATTCGAAACCTAGGCTATGAATTTGTAAAGCAATCAAGGGCATTTTCTAAAGATTTTCAGTGAGGGCATGTATATTTATTTGCTAATATACAAAGTAATGATTATGATTGGTTTTGTAGGCAGGACATGCATAACAGAATTGTCTTAGAGACATGATATATCTGGATACCCTTGATCAGCCGTTAAGAAGCGTATCTTTAATTCATGATACGTTAGTTAATATAAATATTTATAGAAGCAATACTTGTTACATGCTCTTACTGTACATGAATAATACAACGCTAAAATACCGCAAGGACAATGCAAAATTCCATGAAAAAAGCTGAGGTCTGATTTCGGCGGATTTTCGCGATCTCGTCGATGTTATCTCAATTAGTTCGCGAGGGAGCGAGAACTCAGTACACGTCATTTGATATAAACTGGTCACCTTTTAAAAAATAATGAAAAAGATGAAATGAAGAATAGACATTTGAAAGTATTTCCTTTGAATCAGCTTCTGAAAAACTCAATATATGATCTTGAAGGAATTGCGACAAATAGCATTAATCCAGACATAATGAGTATTAGAGACAGTGTAATATGAACAATGAACATAACTAGATACAACCCTGGTAAAATACTAGAGGCAATATATCCCTCGGCCAGAGATAACTTCTCTTTAGTTCGATCGGCTGAGCGTCAGAGTAGTAAGCCAGGGTTCGAATCCTAACGGAGGCATTGAATTAAAAAATATCTTCGCTACATTGTCGCCTGGATTGCATAATTTATTTCAATGCCTCCGTTAGGATTCGAATCTGGTGAGAAGACACCGTGCCATGTTTCTTTTGGTCTACAAAGAGTTTGTCAGCTTTTGTGATAGCTCACACTGAAGGCGGGTAGTAGATATTACAGAGCGGACACTGGAATGTATTATCAATCAACTTACGTTATAATATGACACAGCTGATAAGATTATCCTTTATGTACACAATACCTGGTCTACATAACTGTCAGCCGGGTTACGTGTCAATCTGGTGAACATGACATTTTCAGTTTTCCTTAATCTCGCCAATGATCCCTGTGTCCGATAGAATGTTCCATGTACCTAGAAATATCTCCAAGCAAAGTCGTATATAATACATATACGAGTCTACTCCAAACATCCGTGACATTTACTTGTTCAATATATTACTTTTTAATTACTATTCGTTACGTGTAAAATGTTACCTATTTACTTGTGAACGATGTACTAGTTTACCTTACAGCCCTGACTCTTATTATATAATTAAATGTTTTACGTTACATGCCTTGCAACAAGCTTACATCCTGTATATGTACTATTTCCGATGTCGTCGGGAATTTCCAATTTTTTTTAGCAAGCTTCACAACGTGAGATACATTGTGTGAAGTCGCATTGTCCTTTGTATCAGAAATGATACGGAAATACGAAGCTTATTTTCAAATCTGGTTACAAGTCAACTCATGGTTGGTATAGGCATTCCAAAATAACCAATTGAAGTGGTTGGGACTTGCCATTATTGGTAACGCAGATGAACCGGTATCGCTTACCAATAGAACCAGTATTGGTACAATGAACATAACTTGAAACTTTTTGTGGTAACAATGGTGTTTAACCACATAAACAAATATATTTAATTTACTGAATAGTGGAAACTACATGTAATCTACATTTCATTTAATAATATTAATGATTTTGGAAACCGGTATCGGTCACTGACAACACCGGTATTGATTACAAGCAGAACCGGTATCGGTAACCGGAAAACTAAAGGGAACAAAGTTACAATTTTACATGGTTCTAAACCAAATAACTTGCACCATAGTGGTAATAATCTGTTTTCAGAAGTAAATTCAACTGGAGTTTCCAAGAAAATAGCAACCATGATCTGATTTTTTCCGTAATTGGAAATCTTATAGAAGACAGATGCTTTCGTGCAATTATACAAAGACAGGGTCTAAAAATAATGAGTGAAAACACAATCTCCAATAACTAATTGATAACTGAAACACTTTATTCGGTTAGTTGAAAACTATTTTTGGATTCATCATTGAAATAATGTATTTGGAATGATAAATAATTTTGAAATAGATAAGAAATATACGAAGCCTAGTTTTGCTTTTTCGTCAAAATGCGAACCTTACCAAAACGTTTTTTTTTCACAACCATCATTGATGATCAACAATCAGGTGAACTTTAGAACACAGAGGGAAAACGTCACAATAGCCCAAATAATGAACTAAACTGCACCGCACAACTGGTTCTAGAAATTGTGACGTATGCTAACGAGTTCAATATTTTAACCTAGGACATGAATGAAAAAAAATACAAATTGGTCGAAAGAAATTTCAAAATTAGTGCACCTCCCAATGTCATGAGGAGACCATTTACCCAAAAACTCAATACATTTCATAATTTTCAATGCACCATATATTCGAAAGAACATTCTTACCATGTCACTATTCGAATGAATTAAAACGTGACATGAAGATTACGGCAAACCTCGGGGACTACAAAACCAATATCATTATTAATCATCAGAGATTGTACAATGACGCACGTGACTTGCACATTTTAATAAAAAATTTCCTCTCTAAAACTAAGCATACAAAACTGGCGATATGCTTGGTATGGCCTGTGTAATTTCATTTAAACGTACACTGTAAAAGTAAGAAGAGATAGTGTTTGGAGAGTATCCTTAAATGTATAATTCTAAAGTGCAAGTGCAAAGTCGGGTACACGTAAACGATAACTATTATCCTGATAGACTAAACACAGTTCATTGCTGATATCAGTTTTAACAACAGACGCATGAGAATACTGTCTGATACCCATACTATCAATTATTTACACAAGTACTTACGAAGGACGGAGATAACAAAGATAAACCAATCACCTTATATGGACGGATTCGTCAAGGATGGGTTTGAAAGAGTTAGAGATTTAGGTATATCACTCCCAATTATATTTGAATGGCTATATTTTCGACGCAATGCAATTGTTAATTGGTGTCAATGTTTACGCTGGAGACAAATGTATGTATCAAACACAATGCAGACGAATTTATGGTGATGTCCTCAAATGATAATGAATTTACAGAATGCTGATGGTTAATGAACCTTATCATTTTGTCAGGATTGTTTGAAAATTTAGTCCATTTGAAGTATTTTTTGTTATTGAAGATTTCTTTACTAGATTTATGATTCATATTGAAATGGCGTTTTTAAGGGAGCTTAAAACGTAATAACAATCTTTCGTTACCAGAAAGTAATTCTATACAATCCTTCAGTCCTCGTAATAGCTCACCTTGTAGACAGGTACCTTATAAAACGAACGCCGGGAGACGTTATCAATGTACACAATGTAATCTCACATAAGTTATAACAGGTCAGCAACCTCGAACCTCTTCAATTGATTTCTTGCCGGGGGGTGGGGGTGGGGGGGGGAGGGGGTTGATATGTGTATGTTTTAACATTTACACGAAGGATCTCAAAACGTAGAATTCATTGTTTGATGAACTCTTCATCATTTAGAAATGCACGTTATATAACGGTGCAGAGATAGTGACGACCTCGGACCAAGTTGTGGGATTTTTTTTTTTTTTCAATTTGAAATTGACAGTATATATATCTACAATGAATTAATGTAATGATATGTGCCCTTTGTTGAGATGATTCAGTTATAGGTAATTTTCGCTTCTCTTAAGTACTGAACACCAGTATACTTTCTGGTACTATCTATCACACATATTCTGAATAAACGGGGTTTTTTCGGTTATTTAAATGATGCTTTGAGAATAATCACAAGAGCGTATACCATATCTAATTTCAAAAGTCAAATACGTTCTTGTAACTTGGGAAACTCTAACATGAAGGTCTGCCTTCGTTACTATTTGTTCAGCAGCTCACCAGACCAGTCACGTGACACAAAAACCAAAACCGCCAAAGTAGAGTACTCCTAATGTTACTTTCAGGTCTTTTGGTCTTGACTCCATACTGACCAGTGAGTCAAATAACTGTTAATGGTGAATATTTTAGGTGATTCGACAAGAGGTCTTTTAGAATAGGCCCAATATTTATAACAAATTGATATTCTTCATAAAAAGTTAATTAATGAACTTTGTTTTAATATCAAATATTACATATTGTTACATGAAAGTCCTTGTGATTGAAAGTTGTCAAAATACCAGTTTCTTTTAACCTATGGTTATCGTCACCTCCTTGTGCGTTGTAAGGGTCTTTTAGACTATAGTGAAAATATATCCAGATATTGGCCAGAGTTTGGACAGAATGGCAAAGAGAACATCACTCTGGAAACTTAATTTCCAACAAGGTAGGTCCGAAAGTAAGAATTATATGTTTATCTGATGTGACTGGGTAGACTTCATTAAAATCACTCGCTCCAACTTAATAATAGATACGGATATAAGACATGTTTGCCATACAACAAATTTTAGCATATCAAACAAATTGCTCGTTGGTCGTATTTCAGTAAAATTAGAACACAAAATACATTGAATATTACCTGCAAACAAACCAAGACGTATTTGAGACATTCAGCATGAAGAAATACTTCATCCACTCATTTGTGTCATGACTGAGTTACTCTTCTACAAATTTTATGAAGGCTGGTCCCAGTGGTACTGAAGAAAAGTTTTCTGTTAGTTGATGTTAGATGGCCATGAAAAGTTTGAAGAAATTTTGGCGAAACAGATGCCTCTTTGGGAACCAGGCATTTATTCAAAACTGTGGACATCGTCTCCAAACTTGTTTGATAATTTTTCGATAGTATTTACACTTTTTACAAATTCTTAATTGTATTATCTAAAATGAAGTTTCGTGTGGTGATGAGTGGAGATGAAGAAGTCCAAACGCTGTTCAGGTGATGAAGGTGTAGGCTATGGAGAGATGGATCACTTACATGCCTTCAAGAACCGATACATATTGGCTAGAAATGTGGTCGTATTTATACTAGAAATGCTAATAAACTGATTAAGTACTATTACTCATTAGCTAACAGGTAAACATGGATTGAAGTATACATAAGTTATTGACATGGTATTGCACACATTACTCGCAATAGATTCAGCTGTTTACAACAAGATAAAGTGACACTGACCTTCATACAGACTGCTTAAATAGACCTCAGGCAAAGACTTATATAACCAGGGAACAAATTAATACATGAACATGTGTAGTAGTTCAGCAACGATAGAATACCTCTGTCCACTGGTCAATACATAATTGTTCACAGTAGATGTCATTACTAAATTAACAAAAGCAGATACATTATGATGAAACATCTGACTTATGTCACAATTTTGAATAATTTAATCTTACATATTAACTTTTAAAAGTTCATATCAGATTATTCAGAACTAATTCATAAATGGCAAATCTAGATGACGTCATCAATATCGTAATGATATTCAAAATTATTATAATTTTATCAGCACTCCTGTAGAACAATACTTTCGAGACATACCATGATAACAAATGACATGTCATTTGAAATGAAACCAAATTACCCAAAAGGCTAATCTTTCCTATAGTCTTCTTAAAATGATGATCAACGATAACATTCAGTCACACACTGAAACGGTAGTTTTCTCAAGGCCAGTTTGATAACAGACTGAAGTGAAGAATAATACAAACAGCCCATGAAAAAATGCATTCATCAATATACATCCCTTATATTTGTATTATAAACAAGTGTGCTGTATAAATATTTTAACAGGCAGAGGACACGGCTAACACCCATTCACGTTTTCTATGTACTTTGATCAAATTGTTAAGAGGGTAGATCCAGAGGGACGAAGTCTCTATCTATATTTCAACGATGAGATGACCAAGCCGTTCGGTGAAGCAGAAAAAATATTTTATTATTCTAGACATCGGTCGTGATTTTTCAGTCAAAAGAAGTATTGAGTAAAACATTTCAGTGCAGACTTTGGGTAGAAGAAGCAACATATTTTCTGAACCGAAATCATGGTGAGCTAATATCTACACTAAACTGTACCATAAGTATGTACTTGTTTCCAAAATATCGAATTTCATATTGGGCTTCCTAAGGAACACTTCTACAGAGCCCCTCGGGTAGCCATGGTCGAAAACTCCAATTTAAATGAAGCCTTGAAGAAGACTGTTGGGGACAATCCAGACATAACTCAAATTGTCGACAGTACCGCAGATAACCTTTGGGTAATTAATTTGTCTAATATTGTACACCTGAGTAAGTTTTCACATTGTTATAGTATGTACATTCATAATTTTTCTTTCCCTTTTATCCAGATATTCTGATACCAAAATTTATAGAAGTTGGTTTATCTGATATGTACTATATATTCAGAATTTTAACAATTCACACATACGGGAAGATCCCTTGGGGTCAGCCCTAGGACATGGGACTGCAGCCTCTCTTGCCAAACTCCACGACATCTTGGCTAATGGCGGCGTCTACAACGGGAAGAGATTATTGTCAGAAGAGGCTATTAAACGACAGCAGATACCAAGGACCAGAGAAATAGATCAGCTGGGCCCATATTTATGAAACCGTTCTCATGCTCAAGCATGAATTTTGTGTTCAAGGCTGATGTCTTGTTTAAGCTTAGAATTGATGAATAAGGCTGATTATGCTGAAGATTTGAAAACCATTTTGAAAGGACTTCAAGTCAAAGTCATAATCAATGTTTATATTTGACATTTGTATTATTTGATATGATTTAGGTAAATAATAAACAAGTTTGCTTGAGCACAAACTTTATATTTGAGCATGAAAATGGTTTCATTAATACGGGCCCTGGTGTGTGGAATGGAACGGATGTTTAGCCTTGAAACCGTGATTTTGGCTTCAGTTGATGATGATGAGCCAGTAAGTACACAAACATAAGGCGAACAATTTTTTAATTAAATTTACATATCCATGTTGGGTGATGTGAAAATATTCAAATCTTAAATACTTTTTATGCACTCGCTGAAGACATATAAACGTTAATAAACTCGATACATTTAACGCTGCTAAGCTATCGTTAAACATCTCTCCAGCTGTTTTACCTGATCTGAATACATAAACAGATCTTCATTGAAATTATTTAAATGGTTTTAATAAAGTAAAAAGAGGTTGCGAAAATCTTTACGTGTAAAAAAATTTAAAATGAATACATAAAGTCTCTTTGTACCTATGATGATCAACATTGTTTTCATTATGGAGTTATTATTATTATTAACATAATTCTATGAGAAAGTGTGAATGGATTTTAATTTTGTGCGATGATCTGTCCTTAATTTAAGTTGTTCATCACCTTGTTAAAAATCAATTTAAACAAAAAATATTTTTTGTAAACTGATAACATATGACGTAATGTGATTATGACTATAGCGGACACGTATGAAGTAATGTCATAATGACTATAGCGGACACGTATGAAGTAAAGGGATAATTACTATAGCAGACACCTATGACGTAATGTGATAATGACTATAACTGAACCGTATGAAGTAATCTGATAATGACTATAGCAGACACATATGAAGTAATGTGATAATAACTATAACAGACACATATGACGTTATATGATAATGACTATAATTGAACAGTATGAAATAATGACTATAGCAGAACCGTGTGAAGTAATGGCTGTACCTCGATTTGCACACTTTTCATAAAAACAAAAAATTGAGAAATGTTGTTAGAAGGATTATAGTCTGTTTCATACTATCCCATCTGTATTTACCTGTGTTTTTTACCTGTGGTTACCCGTGTTCTATACTAATGTTAGCAAAGAAAAACTGAGTTACATATATTATTATATGTATAACACCCTGCAATGATGTATCAAAACACAGTATACAGAAATGTTACTTATTCCAATTTTACGTAATTACTGTTTTCATCTCCTCTAAAATATGTATGAATATCATTTATCATAAATAAAGCTTAAAGTGTACCTTGAGAGTAATTTTATATTTAGATATAATGTTAAGAATGCCGTAAAAATAATAATAATGAAAACCCCGTCAAAATCCGTTGCCCCAGTGTCGAGTTATTAAAGCTCAAAGTTGTCGATTTTCACCTGTCCGCCCAGACCTAATCAGCCGAATCGTCATTTCCGCGGAATCGAGGCTCTTCTACTCGTGACGTCATAAGTTCAACAGAAATGGCAGTCAACATGACTGACAGTGACAATGACACCGCAACTGATAGCGATTTGAGCACGAGTTTTGAGGAGTCTGATTATGGTGTGAATGATATGTCTGAAGACGGAATCCAGCCCTACCGACTTGAACTGGAATTACAAGACGATGTATCCAGTGAGGAGGAAAATGACCCTTCGAAAAGTGACGATCGCTTGGGCAACATAGATTGGCACGTACTTCACTGGGTCTCACCAGTAGTCGTGAAAGTAGTCGAACAGTGAATCGTCGTTTCAAAGAAACAAAATAAAATTGGGTGTGGTTTTGGACTAATTTTACTATCTTCAAGTCTCGATCAACAATTTCTGACGTCGGGAAATCGCGTTTGTGCAAGACTATGCATACATTCACGAGGTGTCGGGAATTTTCTTACCGAAGAAGTTTCGTCCGAGGGGAATTTTCTTTCCAGGGAATTTTCGTAGCACTATGGATATATATAGATAGGGTGTCAACAACCAATTATAACACCCTCCGCTGTGTTAATAATAAAAATTTGATGTTTTAGAAGTTTAAACAATTATTTGACTGGTTTTTACCCTAGCACTGGTACGCGTCTGTTGTTAGCCGAGAGGCGTGTCGCCTCACAGGTGTCACAATTGTTTTTTCCAGCCACAGAGGTGCTAATTACCTAACCTGGCACAGGTGTGATTATGAGTTTAGCTGACATCCCTACACTGTGAACTGTGTTTTCAAATCAAGATTGGTGATCTTATTGTTATTTTTACGATCGCAAAATTAATAACTAAACAACATCGTCTGCTGGAAGATCTAAAAACCAAATACACCTTATACAAACAACATACACACATAACCTATTCTATAAATTGTAATAATTCTATTCTATACTATATAATAGTAGTATGAAAATTCTCGGGGTGAACATTCCCGTGACCCATTCACGACTAGGCCTTCTCCGAGTATTAGGCGTTCACGATTACGAAGGAATAATATTCCTATGACCGCCCAAGTCATAGGCTAGCCTATCAATTTAAAATGTTTAGTTGTAGAATTAATAACAGAATATCAACCTAACAAATATACTTTTATTTAATCAACAATCAGTTTTATTTATCGACGTCATGCATCGATACCCCATCCGTGTTAGTGTTAGGACAACCATACACACCGCTTCCCTCCTCGATAGGAAGCCATTTTAGCGGATTTAAGCGCTAATTCACCGACCCCTCGTTCACTACCTTAGATATTGCGAAGATGTGAAGTACTTTCACGTAAATAAACAAAGAAATTACCACGGAAAATCCCAAAATAGATCACAATCACATGTAGCACAGTAAAGACAATATGGCTGCATCAACAAAAGCGTTGAACTTCTGACGTCACAGGTTTGGGTGCCCGAAAACGAGGTCAACGCCTCTCAGCCAAAGGTGTGTTTTTCAGAAAAGTCGCAATTTCTCAGTAACGGAACATTCCACGGCATTCGCGTTTTCGGCATAGTGTATTTTATGTGCAGAACTATTTTTCAAGGTCAACATAGCTGACCTCTCAGGGTACAATTAAAGCACATTATTATTACGGCCATTATTACCCAAGCTATGGGTACAAACGTCGAGAAGTGATGTAAGCTATTTATATCATTAAGGAGAAGTGATGTAAGCCATCATAATTACATGTACTGATGACTACAGGTGATAAGTAAGCCATTTATTATTATGATCACTATTGGTACGTGTATCATTAAGTGAACAGTCTTTACTTGTATCAGTTCACTTTAATCTCTCCAAGTTGATGTTGTGCCAACCTTCCAAGCTAAGCCAGATATTTTTTTTTCAAATCACCATTGCCCACTACTACCACCTTCGAGACAACCAATGCGATGGAACTTTCTTCACTTGTCCTAAGCTCTTCTACCAAATCTACACAATCCATGGACCGATTGACGGGAAGATGTACCCACTCCTCTACACTTTTCTATTCAGGAAGACTCAACAGGTGTATACCCGATTCCTGACCCTTCTGAAAACTACGATGGCCAACTTCCACCTCCCACCTCTCCGTCCAACAATAGCCTTCGGCGAGACAGCCACCCACAACGCTTTATGCCACGTTTTTCCTGGAGTGACCATCGAGGGCCGTTTCTTCCATTTTGCACAGTGCATCTGGAGGAAAGCCAAACAGACCGGACTCCAGCAACTTTACAGAGAGAATGATGACATCAGCCTTGTTTGCCTCGCAGCTGTACTGCCTCTGATACCCCTGGAGAGAGTGGACAATGTGTGGTTCAAATCACTGGAAGAACTGGAGGATGTGGACTTACCCGTAAACACTACGCCATTCATCGACTACGTCGTCACTCAATGGATTGAAGGAGACCGCCAAACCTGGAACCACTACGAGACCGAGGGACCACGCACCACCAACAACTTGGAAGCTTGACATGGGAAACTGAAGCGGAATGTCCATCACTCGCACCCCAACATATTCAACATTATCAGAGTTTTCCAGGAAAACCAAGCTGCCAATGAAGTTCAACGGATTCAACGCCATGCAATTTCATCATTTTACAATTATATGATAAAAGTAAATGTATGTTGATACCTTAAATATATGTAAAATTTCTATATAAGAATGTATTGTGCTGAATAACATTTTATGGTATGTATTTTGCTAAATAATATCAAGTATGTAACATGTTAGTGCTTAATAAAATAAATGTAAATTATGCTGAAAGTTCTGTATGTAAGGTGACATTTTGAAATAAATTTCATCAAATTAATAAGTTTGTCTGTTTTAGTGTTACAGTAAAGTTATAAGGTATATAAGTAACACAGGTAGAATCGCAGGTAAATGAACTCAGGTAAAAACCAACACTTTCTATTGTTTGCTGAAAAGTGGGCAAATCGATAACCCACTGAGGTAATGTGATAATGATTATAGCAGGCACATATGAAGTTATATGATAATGACTATAGCGGATACCTATGACGTAATGTGAACATGATAAAATAGGTTAATCTTTTTTTTAAAGCTTTCTTTAATATTCGTTTAAACAAAACATTTAAAGACAAATTCAAATTAGAGTAAAATTTATCGTTATTAAGTAATGTACACGTCTTAATACTAGTTAACCGAAGCTTTAGACGTAACGCGCCATGTCTAATTTTATCTATGAGAGTAAACCGTACATACATGTTTATTCAAAGGTGTCTAAACAGATACTCAGGTACGTGTGTATGATAACAATTACTCTGATATACTGAAGTCCATAGCTGGGTAAGGTCATACCTACCGACGACTGCACGATGGCTGACGTGAAAGAAACACCAGAAGCACCTTACGTCGACGGATTCGTCAAAGATGGATTTGAAAAAGTCAGAGATGTGTTCAGGTAAATCGTTTGATGACTCACAATGGACGAGACAGTAAATGTGTAACTTTGATGGATATAATTCCATTACAATTTTTAAGATTGAAAATACGTTTTGTAGGTCATAAATGATCTTAGTGTTAACATGAATCAAGTAGATTTAGTCTCACGTCTTCGAACTATTTTAAAATGACACAATGTTTATATAGTTCATCCATTTTGTCGGGATCGTTTGAAAACGTGTGATTAACAGGTTTTGAGAAATTGAGTTCATGATCTTCAATTTTATATAATTAGATAACCTCCAGTTGATAACGGCATGATTAAAAGTAAAGAGAAATATTTCATTTAAAAATTATATATATAGAAAAAAGAACAAAAGTTATGTTTTGCTGTTCACAGGGCCAATTTGGAGAATGGTTCTGATAAAGGCAGTTCCGTAGCGGTTTACTATGAAAGAGAGTTGGTCGTTAACCTATGGGGAGGCTGGGTGGAGATGGAGGCTGGAATGAAATGGAGAGAGGACACAATGCCGTGTTTCTTTTCCTCTACAAAAAGTCCTTCAGCCCTTGTGATAGCTCACCTTGTAGACAGGTAATATATATCTCACAAGGCTAAAACCGCGAGTTGTTATCATTGTAAATATTGTAATTTAATCCGGATCATACACAACACAACAACGTTGCTAAAACCGAGTCTATTATAAAATTCAATCGATTTTTCTTTCCCTTCGTCCTTGTATATAATGTTATATCTCTGAATTAGAAATCTTTCAATACATTGAAATTTATATTTGTATAACCAGTGTTCTGGACGTGTACAAACTCTATTAGCACGTATCCTCTTCCAACAAATGATCTTTTGTATAATCTGCGTCTGTATCATGTATAATACAGAGACGATTTAAAAACTTTACCTCTTACTAAACTTATTGAAAAATATTTTGCTACATGGGGCGATATGAAGCTGGAGTACTTTGCTGATCGTTGGTTTCGTGTTGGTTCCGTTATTGTACCCCTTGTTCTCATTCGAAAACATGACATTACTTATAAAATTACTTTTTGTGACCAATGTTCACATGGCGAGTGTCGTCAATGATGCAGAAGACGTTTACCCTTCCGGAATACTTGGTCTCATTCTCCTGGTACTTTTTTAGGAGTCCTCGTGTAAAGTGTTCTTTAAATCATATTTTGCCCTAATTTTATGAAATTTGAGTTTTTGTTTTCCCGATAAATGTGCATAAACAAAGTACATTTTACAAGACGATAATTGTTCTCGTGAGGAAGGCAAGTGTAATTTTAAAGTCATATCTTTGAAATCATTAATTCCCGTTGTAAATCCGAAACGTAAGGAGCCATGTAGAGCGGACACTAGTCAAGAATCGTGAGGCATGGTGAAGCCATTCTTAGTTAACACGTTATACAGTAAAGAGAGATAGTGTCTTGGTCTTGGTTTAGTAGAGTCTTAGTTTAAGGCCAAGTTTAGATGTAAATGGAACTTCTTTGTTATAGCATATATTTTCATCATCCCTGTAATGACTCGCCGTCATGCTATGCTTTGTTTGAGGCGATGCCGTCATTCTCCAGTACTTCACACAAGTGAACATCGTATTATCATATCATAAACAATGTTTTCAACTACCAAGCTGAACTTAACACAATTTGGTATATTCTACCTCTTTGTCTACATCTTATCCTTTTTTATATGTCTTGTAGAGGGCTTTTAGACTATGGTGAAAAAATATCCACATATTGGCCAGAGTTTGGACAGAATGGCAAAGAGAACATCACTCTGGAAACTTACATCTCCAACAAGGTAGGGGTGTTATTTCATAGGAAGCAAAGCAATCATTGACGTTCATCTGATTTGAAATTTGACAAATCATGGGCCGTTAGTACTAAAATACATCAAATTAATATAATCGTGTTTTAAGGTTATCGGACGATAAAAGTCATCCAACCTAATTTTATGTTAACTTCATAATTTAGTCAAAATATTGAACAGAATAACTGTACAGGTTCTCGAAGACGTAACATACACACAAATTTTGAGGTATTTGAAACTTTTTTTCATTTTACAATTTTCCATTTTATATCATTTTATAATTCCATGTATATGCATCAATTCTATATAGGCTGGTCTTAGCGGGAACGAAGAACCGTTTTCTTTCAGAATTATTCTTGATGACCCCAAACAATGTTCAGAAGTTTTAGCCAAACAGAAGCCTCTATGGGAACCAGGTACATAAGTTATTAATACGAATGATTATGTATACAAAAATATATTCTTCAAAATTGATGTTGATCTCATTCTTAAAGATTTCGGATTTCTGATATTTTTAAAAGTTTTTTGTGTTTTTGTCTTACCCATATTTACAATATCTAAAACAAAAATGATGATCACTCCGTCAAGGTAATTATGTTTATTTATCTTTATCATTGAAATGTGTCTTAATCACATGTGCAGAATTATGATTAAGTACAATTTCAAAAAAGCAACTACATATGTAATGATCAAGTTATAAACAAGGAATAATAGATACAGGGTAAATGTAAAACAATTAAATAAAGACAAAAGATTAAAAGGAAATATTGCAAATAGTCCTTGAAATTAAATGTTATATTTCTCACACTATCGATATGTGTCACCACAGATATGTCCATTAAGTATGTAGTCCTCTCTAATGTTTGACCAGACGTAGGACATAATTTGATGTAAAAATAAATTCAAACCTGATATCCTGGATTTTTGTAATTTTATATACCTTGCTTACATGCTGAAAGAGATTTTCTATATGACAACAGAAGAATGAAGAAATTCCGCTTGTAAATTATATTTTTACAGCGTAATTTGTTTAACAGTTTCAACAATTTCATCTTTTCCCTTGAGTATGACTCTGAAATATTAAGATAAATTTCAATTAATTTTCTGCATAAATCACAGATTTCAAAATTGTAAATTTCGACTTGATGGACCACTTTTCATGATTTTTAGAACAAAAAAAAAACCCAAATCATACAGCTTGTTTCTCGATCTTGTGAAAATTGGCCATTCCGGTGAAAAAATAAAACACGTAAACCCTCTTTTTAAGCAGAAAATATCCTCGAAAATTTCTCTATCCAAGCTTTAAATACTGGAACATTTCAAATAAAGGGTTTACGTCCTTTTTAAAATTTTGGTCAGTGTGCAGATTTGCATTTTCATTTGTCTTTTTCCCGTATAGCAAAGCATATTACTATTGAATCATACTATTCAGAAAAGCAATAACAATGATATGTGAAATTTAATTTTGTTCCTGTTACACATATTCTGACGCCTTTATCGGATAGGTCTAAAAGCTAACCTTACAAAAAACCATCACCTGAAGGAAAGTTAAGTACTGGAATTTGTTTATTTCTCAATGGAGTAAATCCATAATGACAATTCTTCGTATTGTAGTATCAAATACTTCTGTTTATAATTATTTCACCAGGCACCAGACATGGCTACCACCCTTTGACCTTCGCCCTATATTTAGATCAAATTGTGAGGAGGGTAGATCCAGAGGGACGAAGTCTCTCTCAATACTTCAACGATGAGATGGCCAAGCCGTTCGGTTGGTTCCTATAGCGTTTTTATTTTTAGAAAATTAACTCTCGATGATATTAAAAAAAACTAGTAAGATAATGTTTTAACATTAATTTTCTATGTATTATTTGAATTATCAAGTAAACTAAAACCTATTTATGTACATTTCTCTTGAACAAGTGAAATTCATACCATTTTTACTTGTATCGAAATACATGGGTCTTTTTCAGTTTCTGACGCCGTTTCAATTCGTGTTCCAATAAGTTATTTTCTTATTTAACATTATCATCAAGATAGTGATACGATGTCGAAAGTGACTCTTTACATTCAAGACAGCGGTAGTGAACTGAATTTTCTCTGGTAACAAATACTGAGATATGACAATGTAATTTTTACATCGAATCCTAAATCATAACAATAACCATGACTTTTTCAGATATCGAATTTTATATTGGGCTTCCTAAGGAACTCTTCTACAGAGCCCCTCGGATGGCCTTGATGGGATCTAGCAATGTAGAGGAAGTGATGAAGAAAATGGTAGCCGACCGCCCGGATATAACTGAGATTGTCAACAATACCGTCCCGGATGGCATGGTAAATATCTTGTTAAACACACTGAATAAGGTGTACTCAATGCCAAATTAAGTTTCAATTTTTTGGTTTCCGAATGCCGGTGAAATAAACAAAAAATTTTTTTTTCGAAAATACAAATGTTAGGAGAAACGAACAATTCGCCAACTGGTTATCCACTTGAGAACCATACACATTTCCATTTCGTTATGAAAATAATTTCGCAAAGGTATTTCTTTCAAATTATGAACAAGATACCACTGTATTGATTTCCCAAACGCAAACCGTCGAACTCCGTTATATCGAACTCGGTAGGACAATGGGAACCAATTATTCGGTTCAAGTGAGCTCGAATATTTTGAGTAAGGTTAGGCAGGGATCTACGAAATGATTGGAGTTCGAGATAACGAGGTTTGACAGTATATAAGTGTCCGGTTCAAGGGACATCCAAGTATGAAGTGAATCTTCAACTTATCCTTCATGGCACATTTTACACAATCTGCCCATTCTTTCTTTTTTTCTGTTTGTGCCACAATATATTTTTTAACTAAAGTTAGTGATGAAACTTTGGACCGAGAAATGTATTTTTTTTTAATTGATAATTTAAGTTAAAATGATAATATATGATATGTTTTACGCAGTTCCAAATATTCTCCTGAAGTATTAATTTGCTATATATTCTAACAACTTCAACATTTGCCTAGTTTTGCCAGATAAATTTGTGAAAATAAATGATAAAATGTTTATATCATACAATTTCTGAATCCAAAACTTCTTAATCTTTTGTTTTCTGTTGGTGTATAATTTCTCAAAGTCACGACAAACCAAAGTGTGTTAAAAAATACCCAGGATCTTTTCATACACCCTTCTCACACCTGGAGCCCCGTGGGAGCTTCATACTTCCGATAGCGGAAAATACAGGGGTTACACATCAAAAACAATGCATTGAGTTTAAATATATCACGTTTGTAACTTTTAGAATTGTTTTTAAAACATTATGCTATTCTACCTTGATCTGAAGCATGCTTCTGTTCTTGTAAAACAATGATGATTGAAAAAGTATTCCTTGTGTACTGTTCTAAAGCATATACATGGCTACTATTTACTTGTGGTTGTGCCATTACCAAGCATGGCTAAGTTTGTTATGTTTACAATGCTTCACAGTTTCCGTGTACTGCAGCCTGTGCCCTGATCAATTGACAAACTTTGACTCCATCTTGTTATAAATAATTATATTACCTATCTAATCTTACTATTCTTTCACACTATAATTTAAATTATGGTAATGCTTGCCTGACATTTCTGTTAGATAATTATTCAACTGAATCTGTATTCTAAATTCTTTTCCTGGAATGCTATCATTATTATTTAATATCTTAAATTTTGATTGATATGTCTGTTTACTTGTTTAATTTGTATGGAGCGGGCTTTCATAGGCTCTGCCTGTTTCCCAATTCCATTTGTCACCAACATCAAGACAATAAAATATTCTGAAATAAGAAATACTGAAGGAAATGTTAGTGTGAGTTAAGCATAGAATGTAAGCCTTCAGGGTTTACAAGTAATTACACGGTATCATCAGTGCATATCATAAACATTGAATATATATTTATCTATATAAACAAGTAATTCGACAGGAAATGCATTCAAAAAAATCGTTACCAACGAAAACAATTAACGGAGGCCATCTTTCCCATTGTTTTTGGAATGTAGCTTTTGGTTGGTCGTTCTCTATACTGATGTCGATATCATTTTCATATTTCTTCAGAACGTCTTTGTTTCTCTTTATTTGAAAAAGGGCGTTTAAAAACAACGGTAACTCTGATGAAAATTTCTATAAATTCAGTTTGTTAACAGTCCTTATATAAGAGAAGTCCCCGTGGGGTCATCCATGGGACATGGCACCGCCGCTTCCCTGGCTAAATTCCACAGCATTTTGGCTAATGGCGGGGTTCACAACGGTAAAAGGTTGTTGTCAGAAGAGGCAATTAAACGGCAGCAGGTACCCAGGACCACTGGGAAAGACCTAGTGTATGGTATAGAGACACTCTTTAGCCTTGGGACCATGGTATTTGCTGCAGTGGACGATGATCAGCCGGTACGTACGCCCGTTTTATGCAGAAACTTATCAAACTATTGAACGGCTTAAAGGAAATCCCCATGATCACTTGAAAATTTGATTCGACAAAGCCGTTTAAAATTCAAACACCTACAAGACGTTTAAAATGTGAATCATTTTATTTTCTTTATCTTTATATTTAAGTTATCAAAAATATCGTTAAATTCCAAAAATTAAGTTTACACCAAAAAGAATGCACAAAAAACCCATTAGTTTCATTCAATACCATTTTCTTCCGTTTCTAGCCTCAGATGTCCTTTGGACATGCAGGATTTGGAGGTCAGATGGCCATTGCAGACCCTACCCATAAAATTGGTTTTGCATTCGGATCAAATCACGTAAATCCAGACATGGACGAGGAGAAACGTTGGAAAGATCTTTATGACGCACTGTACGAGTGTGTGTATAAGATAAAAAACATATCTGCCAAACGGAGAATTTTAGAAAACTCCGACCAACTAAAGGCTGCACAGGACAAGCAGAATTCATAGATTACTTTTTTTTATAGAAATTATATTCAACTTCAATCAAATGAATTATTTTCATTGTTTTTCAACTTCACAGAGACTCAGTGAAATGAAAAGAATTCTATTATCTATCTCATCATTATTGAAACTTATCTGAGGTCCTGTCTTTGCTGTATTTTCAATGTTATAATATTATGGATTTATACGTGTGAATAATGTTGTGCAACATATTGTTTCAAATTCATGTATGCAGTAAAATATTTTAAGTTAGATAATTTTGTTATGTTGTGATTGTTCTTGTTTGATGACGTCTGATGTTTGATGACACATTGATCGACAGCACTGTGAAGTGCAATCAACTTCCGGTTGTAATGGCCTATGGAAGATGAGGGGTAGTTTCGTACAGAAATTTTCCGAAATTGGTCTTCGTTGATTTTTGTTATATTTCAATATTTAATCACTTTAAGCTACAAAATTCAAATGGGGATAATATGCTTGTCTTGTGCATCTACTGGGGGTTTAAATAACAGACTGTTTTAACATGAGACCTGGAAGAATAAACGGTGTTTTTAACGTCACGAAACTGATTCATAGAATTGATGAAATAAGGTCAGATGAACCCAAAAATTTAAGTGGAAATATGCAGTATTGAATGTGGTTGGGATACAAAATACAAGAACAAATGTAAGTTTTTATTAAACATGTCGTGATATGGTGTTTGGTACTAGAAAACTTTGGTGGACTTTGAAACAAACTAACTAGAAGATCATTGAGAGTAGTTGACCTGTAGTGAAGTAATTTGGACAAGGACACAGGTATAACGTTAACAATTAAATAATAAACGTTTATGTAAAGAAAAGTCGACTGTATGATAAATAAGATGGGTTCTCAATAATGCAGAATACCGAACATGCAATCAGTGAGGAGGGATAAAACTAAGTACACAATGCTGATCAGTCTGTGTCAAACAATAGACAGACTGGTATAGTTTTTACACATGAATTCATATAATTTTTGTCCTTCGTTGCTATACACCGTCGACATATCGATTGCTGAAAAACACAAATTCAACATTTTCGTCTGAATACTGTTCGTGTTTGGATTTCAAACGCTAAGTCACTACGCAAGCAGTAACATCATTAAAACGTTTTGATAATATCACTCTTTTAGCACAAACTTATGAAAACGCATTTTAATGAAAATCACAATTTTACACCCAAACCTATTTTTTCTGGTAGATGTAGTGATATTGGGATAAAGAAAGACAGAAAATGCTGACCAAATTAATGTAAAATGGAATAGCGAGATTAAAGAGGAAATTTCAATCATTAAGCTAATTATACAAGTCAGTGTTTTTGTCCCTGATAATTATATTGCAGTTAGTGATTGAGAAAAGCCACTGGTTTAGAAGAGTCTGGGGTGACGTCAGTTTCCTAACAGAGCAGTATAGTATAAGAAAAAGAGAATTAGACACAAAAATGCATATTAGTTTAAAAATGACATTAAGGAAATCAGTGTCATATCTTATTTTTGTTTCATATGTGAAAAATCTTATCATGACATCATCCTTCATAATGGTGTTTCTTGTGCTTTTGCCAGGTTGATCTTAAGTTTGTGGTTAGACTAGTGATAGCGTTTTTTTGTTTTTGTTTTTTTCCTATTCTTTTTTGAGAACGTGACATTACTTACTTGGATTTACCAAGATTTACATGCCGGGTGTCTTCGATGATGAAGCAGAAGTTCCCGAAAACCTGGTCGGGTGGCGCAGTCGTAACGCACCCACCTTTCACCTAGCCGTCCGGGGTTCGATTCCCAGAATGGATGTGAAAATGTATAGGGTCACCTGCCCGACCACGTGGGTTTTCGCCGGGTTCTCCGGTTTCCTCCCACACTGAGACCCCTCTAACGCTTCCATCCGCGCCAACAGGAGTGATTTATATAAGTTGGAAAAACTTGCTTCGCAATTGTTGTAAAATGAATAAAGGTTATTATTATCATATTTTTTTTCATATTTGCACTAGTTTCCAATTCCAATTTAAATTTAAATTTAAATTCTGATTACATGTCGGTATTTCCACATGTTTTTTTAACATCCGCCAAGGAAATACAACACACATCATCCCAATGGTGATATCGCCTGTCGAAAATTAGTATTGTATTCTTGAGTACCCGCCATTGAGACTACAGACCGGTAACAAGACACTTTAGAATTCATGTATAAATTTTGAATAGGTAAACCGAGAAATGAACATTCATTTTCCCCACCTTTGTTTTAAAGTAAATAAAAGCTTTATGCGCCATCAGGTTAGAGTACATGTCTGTACTACGAATAATTGTGATAACATGTACATAGTCCAAAGCGGTGTGGACAGGGAAGATTGTGTATGACAAGAGAGCGGAGTTCACACAATCAACCGATCATTCACGATGGCTGACGGGACAGAGACCAAAGAAACACCCTACGTTGACGGATTTGTCAAGGACGGGTTTGAGAAAGTCAGAGATGTGTTCAGGTAATAAAAAACCGAGGTTTTATGACGAATGTGTGGATGTAACCCTGATTAAGGTTACCCACAAGCAAATAATTTGTTTGGGCGGGTATATGTGGTTAATTTATTTTTACTGTTAAACATTAATGTATCTGTCATATTCTGACTTAACTTGTTCGGTAGACAATATTAATATAAAAAATCAGTGGGGATTTTCCCAAAAATTGCTCAGATAATTCGTTCATGATTTATATGAGTTTTGATGAAATTTGTAACGTTGTTTTCATATTAGGCAACCTCCCGAGCATCACTATTCCTATAAAAAGACAACAATTGAGGAAAGATGTCTTTTAAACTGATAAGCTGTGTATACTGCCTTCCCTATAACCCGTGCTCGCATACCATTTTAAAAATTATGCATAAATGATAAGTACCTATCATATAGATAGTTAAAAGATTATTCATATATTACAAATGTTGAATTAAAATACAGCATACAGTTGTTTCAATGCTTCGTCAGTGATGCTAGAGACCAGAGAATGCTACGAGAAAGACTTCTAAAAAGTTGCACCAGAAAGATATCTAACTTACTTCTGGAACAATTAAATTTGTGACGTCGTTCTATATATTGACCTCTTCCTCCGATCCCCGCTTCTGTCTAGATCTTACCAACTGTGGCATTTGTGCGTATGTGAACAATTATATGACACCACATGAAGAGTAAACATAGCAAACAACCCATTATAAATTTGGTAGAGTCATAACAATTCAGTTAATCCCATATACAAACATTGTCAATCCTAGTATCACAGAGGAGGGCACTATAAACGTAACCTGACAATTCTAGTATCACAGAGGAGGGCACTATAACCGTAACCTGACAATTCTTGTATCACAGAGGAGGGCACTATAAACGTAACCTGACTATTCTAGTATCACAGAGGAGGGCACTATAAACGTAACCTGACTATTCTAGTATCACAGAGGAGGGCACTATAAACGTAACCTGACAGTTCTAGTATCACAGAGGAGGGCACTATAAACGTAACCTGACTATTCTAGTATCACAGAGGAGGGCACTATAACCGTAACCTGACTATTCTAGTATCACAGAGGAGGGCACTATAAACGTAACCTGACTATTCTAGTATCACAGAGGAGGGCACTATAAACGTAACCTGACTATTCTAGTATCACAGAGGAGGGCACTATAAACGTAACCTGACAGTTCTAGTATCACAGAGGAGGGCACTATAAACGTAACCTGACTATTCTAGTATCACAGAGGAGGGCACTATAAACGTAACCTGACTATTCTAGTATCACAGAGGAGGGCACTATAAACGTAACCTGACAGTTCTAGTTCACAGAGGAGGGCACTATAAACGTATGACATTCTAGTATCACAGAGGAGGGCACTATAAACGTAACCTGACAGTTCTAGTATCACAGAGGAGGGCACTATAAACGTAACCTGACTATTCTAGTATCACAGAGGAGGGCACTATAACCGTAACCTGACAGTTCTAGTATCACAGAGGAGGGCACTATAAACGTAACCTGACAGTTCTAGTATCACAGAGGAGGGCACTATAAACGTAACACAGAGGAGGGCACTATAAACGTAACCTGACTATTCTAGTATCACAGAGGAGGGCACTATAAACGTAACCTGACTATTCTAGTATCACAGAGGAGGGCACTATAAACGTAACCTGACAGTTCTAGTATCACAGAGGAGGGCACTATAAACGTAACCTGACAATTCTAGTATCACAGAGGAGGGCACTATAAACGTAACCTGACAGTTCTAGTTTCACAGAGGAGGGCACTATAAACGTAACCTGACAATTCTAGTATCACAGAGGAGGGCACTATAAACGTAACCTGACAGTTCTAGTATCACAGAGGAGGGCACTATAAACGTAACCTGACAATTCTAGTATCACAGAGGAGGGCACTATAAACGTAACCTGACAATTCTAGTATCACAGAGGAGGGCACTTTAACCGTAACCTGACAATTCTAGTATCACAAAGGAGGGCACTATAACCGTAGCCTGACTATTCTAGTATCACAAAGGAGGGCACTATAAACGTAACCTGACTATTCTAGTATCACAGAGGAGGGCACTATAAACGTAACCTGACAATTCTAGTATCACAGAGGAGGGCACTATAAACGTAACCTGACAATTCTTGTATCACAGAGGAGGGCACTATAACCGTAACCTGACAATTCTTGTATCACAGAGGAGGACACTATAACCGTAACCTGACAGTTCTAGTATCACAGAGGAGGGCACTATAAACGTAACCTGACAATTCTAGTATCACAGAGGAGGGCACTATAAACGTAACCTGACAATTCTAGTATCACAGAGGAGGGCACTATAAACGTAACCTGACAATTCTAGTATCACAGAGGAGGGCACTATAACCGTAACCTGACAATTCTAATATCACAGAGGAGGGCACTATAAACGTAACCTGACTATTCTAGTATCACACAGGAGGGCACTATAAACGTAACCTGACAATTCTAGTATCACAGAGGAGGGCACTATAAACGTAACCTGACAATTCTAGTATCACAGAGGAGGGCACTATAAACGTAACCTGACAATTCTAGTATCACAGAGGAGGGCACTATAAACGTAACCTGACAATTCTAGTATCACAAAGGAGGGCACTATAAACGTAACCTGACAATTCTAGTATCACAGAGGAGGGCACTATAAACGTAACCTGACAATTCTAGTATCACAGAGGAGGGCACTATAAACGTAACCTGACAATTCTAGTATCACAGAGGAGCGCACTATAAACGTAACCTGACAATTCTAGTATCACAGAGGAGGGCACTATAAACGTAACCTGACTATTCTAGTTTCACAGAGGAGGGCACTATAAACGTAACCTGACAATTCTAGTATCACAGAGGAGGGCACTATAAACGTAACCTGACAATTCTAGTATCACAGAGGAGGGCACTATAAACGTAACCTGACTATTCTAGTTTCACAGAGGAGGGCACTATAAACGTAACCTGACAATTCTAGAATCACAGAGGAGGGCACTATAAACGTAACCTGACAATTCTAGTATCACAGAGGAGGGCACTATAAACGTAACCTGACAATTCTAGTATCACAGAGGAGGGCACTATAAACGTAACCTGACAATTCTAGTATCACAGAGGAGGGCACTATAACCGTAACCTGACAATTCTAGTTTCACAGAGGAGGGCACTATAAACGTAACCTGACAATTCTAGTATCACAGAGGAGGGCACTTTAACCGTAACCTGACAGTTCTAGTATCACAGAGGAGGGCACTTTAACCGTAACCTGACAATTCTAGTATCACAGAGGAGGACACTATAACCGTAACCTGACAGTTCTAGTATCACAGAGGAGGGCACTATAACCGTAACCTGACAGTTCTAGTTTCACAGAGGAGGGCACTATAAGCTAACCTGACAATTCTTGTATCACAGAGGAGGGCACTTTAACCGTAACCTGACAATTCTAGTATCACAGAGGAGGACACTATAACCGTAACCTGACAGTTCTAGTATCACAGAGGAGGGCACTATAACCGTAACCTGACAGTTCTAGTTTCACAGAGGAGGACACTATAAGCTAACCTGACAATTCTTGTATCACAGAGGAGGGCACTTTAACCGTAACCTGACTATTCTAGTATCACAGAGGAGGGCACTATAACCGTAACCTGACTATTCTAGTATCACAGAGGAGGGCACTTTAACCGTAACCTGACAGTTCTAGTATCACAGAGGAGGGCACTATTACCGTAGCCTAACTGTTCTAGTATCACAGAGGAGGGCACTATCAACGTAACCTGACTATTCTAGTATCACAGAGGAGGGCACTATAAGCTAACCTGACAATTCTAATATCACAAAGGAGGGCACTTTAACCGTAACCTGACTATTCTAGTATCACAGAGGGGGGCACTATTACCGTAGCCTAACTGTTCTAGTATCACAGAGGAGGGCACTATCAACGTAACCTGACTATTCTAGTATCACAGAGGAGGGCACTTTAACCGTAACCTGACTATTCTAGTATCACAGAGGAGGGCACTATAACCGTAACCTGACAGTTCTAGTTTCACAGAGGAGGACACTATAAGCTAACCTGACAATTCTTGTATCACAGAGGAGGGCACTTTAACCGTAACCTGACAATTCTAGTATCACAGAGGAGGGCACTATAACCGTAAACTGACTATTCTAGTATCACAGAGGTGGGCACTATAACCGTAACCTGACTATTCTAGTATCACAGAGGAGGGCACTTTAACCGTAACCTGACAGTTCTAGTATCACAGAGGAGGGCACTATTACCGTAGCCTAACTGTTCTAGTATCACAGAGGAGGGCACTATCAACGTAACCTGACTATTCTAGTATCACAGAGGAGGGCACTATAAGCTAACCTGACAATTCTAATATCACAAAGGAGTAACCTGACTATTCTAGAGGGCACTATTACCGTAGCCTAACTGTTCTAGTATCACAGAGGAGGGCACTATAAGCTAACCTGACAATTCTAATATCACAAAGGAGGGCACTTTAACCGTAACCTGACTATTCTAGTATCACAGAGGAGGGCACTATAACCGTAACCTGACAGTTCTAGTTTCACAGAGGAGGGCACTATAAGCTAACCTGACAATTCTAGTAT
Source organism: Ylistrum balloti (assembly GCF_031769215.1). NCBI lineage: Eukaryota > Metazoa > Mollusca > Bivalvia > Pectinida > Pectinidae > Ylistrum > Ylistrum balloti. The sequence goes on from NW_026781899.1 coordinate 1,538,967, forward strand.
CACAGAGGAGGGCTCTATTACCGTAACCTAACAATTCTAGTATCACAGAGGAGGGCACTATAACCGTAACCTGACAGTTCTAGTTTCACAGAGGAGGGCACTATAAGCTAACCTGACAATTCTAGTATCACAGAGGAGGGCACTTTATAACCTGACAATTCTAGCCTGACTGTTCTAGTATCACAGAGGAGGGCACTATTACCGTAACCTAACAATTCTAGTATCACAGAAGAGGGCACTATTACCGTAACCTGACAGTTCTAGTTTCACAGAGGAGGGCACTATAAGCTAACCTGCTATTACCGTAACCTAACCTGACAATTCTGACAGTAGTTTCACAGAGGAGGGCACTATAACCGTAACCTGACAGTTCTAGTTTCACAGAGGAGGGCCTATAAGCTAACCTGACAATTCTTGTATCACAGAGGAGGGCACTCACAGAGGAGGGCACTATAACCGTAACCTGACAGTTCTAGTTTCACAGAGGAGGACACTATAAGCTAACCTGACAATTCTTGTATCACAGAGGAGGGCACTTTAACCGTAACCTGACAATTCTAGCATCACAGAGGGGGGCACTATCATCGTAGCCTAACTGTTCTAGTATCACAGAGGAGGGCACTATTACCGTAACCTAACAATTCTAGCATTACAGAGGAGGGCACTATAACCGTAACCTGACAGTTCTAGTTTCACAGAGGAGGGCACTATAAGCTAACCTGACAATTCTAGTATCACAGAGGAGGGCACTTTAACCGTAACCTGACAGTTCTAGTCTCACAGAGGAGGGCACTATAAGCTAAGCTGACAATTCTAGTATCACAGAGGAGGGCACTATTACCGTAACATAACAATTCTAGTATCACAGAGGAGGGCACTATAACCGTAACCTGACAGTTCTAGTTTCACAGAGGAGGGCACTATAAGCTAACCTGACAATTCTTGTATCACAGAGGAGGGCACTTTAACCGTAACCTGACAATTCTAGTATCACAGAGGAGGGCACTATAAACGTAACCTGACTATTCTAGTATCACAGAGGAGGGCACTATAACCGTAACCTAGCAATTCTAGTATCACAGAGGAGGGCACTATAACAGTTACATAACAATTCTTGTACTACACAGGAGTGCGCTGAAACTTTAGTGTTCTGACCGCAAAATTGTTGCCTTGTCAAGAACTTACGCACTGAACAAACAACTAGCCATGATGAATAAACCTTTTGTTTGTTGTTTTTTTTTAAATTTTAATCACGGCTACAATAAGACTGTATCGCATGGACTCTGATTTACCCTTGTGAACGAACTAATCGCCAGTTGTAGACATCATGTCCAACTCGGTCTTAGTCGCAATGAGGAATCGATGCCTGACGGAACCTTACGTTTCTATATTCCAATTTTCCAACCTCCGTTGGTGAGAAATACTAAGCCATCCGTATTTTTTTTTCTTTTCAAATCACATCTGATCTGATTAAAGATGATCAAGTACACAGACACCTGCAGACATCATCTGTTACCTTCATATTGGCATCGATATCTGTGTCCAGAATGATAATATTGATTAGGCGACAGTTCAAAAGTGATTAAAGTGACAGTTCACGTCCTTTCAACATCCATGGTCATTTGAATGGACTAAGAGGGTGGGAAACACTATAATTCAATACTGAAAACAGGACTCGACAATATTTCTGAGAAACGATCTCTATATAGACTTTGCAGAATCTGCAAACTTAATCTGCTTAAGATATGGTTTTTTTAATTGAGATGAAGTAACAGAAACTAATACGAAATTAAATTACAACTCCAAATCTTCCTGTGGTTTTGTTGTACCTCTGTGTGTTAATAGTAACTGTGAAGTGTATTTCTAACGACAGAATTGCAAAAATAGTAAATTTGTGTTAAGGGCACTGGGTTAAAAGTGCGGAGTGAATTATCGCTTGCAAGATATTAAATTATACCCGAAGTCATACATTTTTGTTTTTTCTTCAGGGCCAATTTGGAGAATGGTTCTGATGAAGGGAGTTCCGTAGCGGTTTACTATGAAGGAGAGTTGGTCGTGAATCTATGGGGAGGCTGGGTGGAGAAGGAGGCTGGAATGAAATGGCGAGAGGACACCATGCCGTGTTTCTACTCCTCAACAAAAAGTCCTTCAGCCCTTGTGATAGCTCACCTTGTCGACAGGTAGGTATATAGACATCTAGAGTTACGATATAAGCAATAAGATTTCACTGGATCACCTGTGTCATATGTCACGTGTTTCCATCGCGAGCGCAATACTATTTTCTGGTGACAAGCCGTGTCACTTGCATTCAAGGTAATATCGTTAATATGTCCGAGGCCATTTGGAGTACAGTCAAACAATTAAGAGTTAGCAGGATATGTCACTGACACAACAATTCACAAGATAATTAGACCGGAAATAATAATTTAGTGTCAATATTCACATTTATTTCACAGATATCGATATCTATTATAATTATGTTTATTTCATAAAAATGTAAATATCAGTAACACCATAATAAATGTGAGTATCGGGATTAAATTATCATTTTAGAGACAGATATTTTCGGTCTGCATGAAGTTACTCGAGATGTCACAGCCAAACAGTTACAGAAATTTTCAAACGTCTTCAAATATTTTTACCGAAACCTTGAAATGGAACCATTCACAGAAGATGTCTCCAAAATGACGACGGGTTCAAACCCTTTATTGTATTGATATTTGGGGACACAATCTCCAGAAATTCAGATATTTTATAACCTAACCTGTTATGTTGTAGAGGTCTCCTCGACTACAATGAAAAAATAGCAAAGTACTGGCCCGAGTTTGCACAGAACGGCAAAGAGAACATTACTCTTGAAACGTACATCTCTAACAAGGTAGGTTACCATAACTAACGTACAAAGACAACAAAGACGTCGAAATATTAGATGTTGATTACCAGGTTTAATGCGCTTTAATTATATCGTATTACTGATAATGCAAACTGCACAAATCTAATCTCAAAAAATCACTATTTCCTGGACATATGAATTCGGTTGTAAATATAGTTCTAAAAATGTTATTTTGATAACTCGTGGATTAACGAAATCGAAGAAAATAAGTCGTACACGAAAATTATGAATTTAGCAGTAAGTAACCCAGTGATAATTGTATGTGAAATTTGGAGACAATGCAAAAATCATTTCTATGCCTGAAATAACTCACAAAGGCATTTGAAAAGAAGCCTGGTCATCAAAATACAACTTTGATGTCATCTTTCAAGACGTCATATATTTGTTTGCATTAAGGCTGGACTTAGTGGGAACGAAGAACCATTACCATTAAGACTCATGTTAGATGACCCTAAAAAATTTGGAGACATTTTAGCAAAACAAAGGCCACTGTGGGAACCAGGTATGTTCGTCACTCATACAAACTTTTATGTATTTATGTAGGAAAAATTAGTACTTGTATAAATTAAGAAATAACTAAAACAGATAAATAAAAATAGATAAATGAAATTAATAAATAGATAAATAAAGAGAAAGAGGGGAAGGGAGAGGGAAAGAGAGACAGAGACAGTGACAGACAGACAGAGAGAGAGAGAGAAGGAGGGAGGAAGGGAGGGAGTAAGGGAGAGAGAAGGGGGAGAGAGAGGGAGGGAGGGAGAGAGAGAGGGGGAGGGAGGGAGGAAGAGAGTGAGGGAGAGAGGGGGAGGGAGGGAGGAAGGGAGGGAGTGAGGGAAAGAGAGAGGGGGAGAGAGAGAAGGAGAGAGGGGGAGGGAGGGAGGAAGGGAGATGTTTGCTGATATTTTGTGAGTGTAATTGATCGTCAATGTAACGTTGTTGTGATTGTATTTTCAACAGGAACTAAACATGGCTACCATCCTTTAACATTTGCCTTGTACCTGGACCAAATTGTACGGAGGGTGGATCCGGAGGGCCGAAGTCTCTCTCAGTATTTCCATGACGAGATGGCCAAACCGTTCGGTGAGGGTTGAGTTGTTAGAAATGAAGTATTTTGATAAATATATCTTCTATAATAAACAAGTTCGGTTTATCAAGATTATACGTCAGACACAGAAAAGAGAAACATATTTCGATACAAATTAACAAGATAAATATGAGCCAAATAATTCATTAAACTCGAACGCATGTAACTCGAAGATCCCGTTTATTTCGAAGTATTTCGCCGATCCCGGTCAAATTTCACACCAAACATTCGAACCCATTTAAATCGAATACTTGGATAACTCGAGGTTTTACTTCGGTCCCGCCGACTTCGAGATAACGAGGTTCGACTGTAGTTAGACTTGGCGATTTTGTTTCTATTTTTCGTTGATTCCATTAATTATAAATAAAATACAGAATATTTTCATACAAATAATTTTTATTACAAACTTCGTCACTTTCCATCAGTTGATCGTAGAACACTAGATATTGTATTATGCGTGCTTTCTAATATTTGAAAGATTGGAGTAATTATGTATCATATTAATATCAATGCTCACTGAATACACATTTTTTTAATACATATATTCCGGTAAGTAGTTGTTTGATACGTGTGTTTCGCTCTCAGTTTACAGAAACATCGTTGTTCGTTATTCTCTGAGGCTATTTAGATCCAGAATTACACGTGAATCTTTAATAATCAAATTTATCCGTCATTTTGGAATTAAGTTTGTGTGGTTTATCGCCAAGGGTCATTTCGGGGAGACATCTCCTTGTAGAAGCTGCTGATTGCCTCACTGAACAAGATACGGGAGGCCCGTCGCATGTTATGTACAGCAATTTAGACTGGAAATAATTTTGTATTAGAAATCATGTCGACTCAACATTTGAATTTTATGACAACTGTCACAATGTTTTGCAGATATTGAGTTCTATATAGGCCTACCAAAGGAGCTTTACTACAGAGCCCCGCGTACTTCCATGATGGCAATTTTCAATGTCGAGGAGATCATGAAGCAAATACAGGGCGAACCAGAAATAATGAATATCGTCAATGCAACCTTCACTGATATGCAAGTAAGCACTATTAAAGGGGTTTATATTCGGACTGGTTGAAATTTTGCGCACCCTTGTTTGAAGATTTGGTGAAACTTTGATCATTTGAACGATCGGACGACAGAACGTTCACAAATTTTCACGTTAGTATACACCATGGATTTTTATTACAATCATAATCAGTCAATTATTGATGAAACAAGCATTTTCATTGGCCTTTTCATGTTATAATCCCATTGGCCTAACAGAAAGTAATCGACGTCATTTTGTAACGTCTCATTTGATTGGCCAATGCGATGGTGTAACAAATTATCAAAAAAAATAGTCGTTAATTAATGACATAAATATGACGAGCTATGATTAAATTATACGGATTAATTTTTATTTATTCATTTTGGTGTTATTGGTTAAGTGAGAAACATGCTACTGAGTCTGTGACGTCTCTTCTGTCTCTAACCAGTTTCCCCAGGCCCGTTGAGCGTGCCCCAGGGTACCGCCGGCCAAGTTATGGAGTTAAAGAACTCTGGGTCTATTGTTTCAATGTCTGTCAGGTGGAGTTTCTTGTTAAGCATCCTCTTATAGAAAGGCAGTGTAAATCCCCTGGATTCTTCGTGGGTTGTCGTCAGTAGTCTGTTCATCGCCCTCCATCATCAGCATGGTGCTCGCCGTCATACATATTTCAGGCCTTATCCATGTATATCTGATAGCGAGTGGCCCCACCGTGTGGAGCTTCCAGCTCTTCTCCTCGCGTCGTAGCCACAACCAGCTAGACGCATGCTCTGCAGCTTGGCTCAGTCTTTGGATCGTCCTGCGCCTTTCCCTGCCAGTGGTCCCAATTTCTGCCATCAGTAGGCACACAGACTTGGAACAGAATCCCCTGACGCCTACTTCGATGGGGAACAGCCTCGTACGCCAACCCCTACTCCTGCATTCGTTGAGGAGCTCTGTGTACTTGGCATTCTTCCTCTCGTAGGCCTCTGCACATTTTTTTCCCAGGGCACTGATAGCTCGATCATGATGAGCTTCTTTCCCGTTCCAGACCACAGCACGATGAGGTTTGTCTGGACAATGCCAGGAAACACAAGCTTATTTCCTAGATCCACCTCCATTTCCCAACCTGTGGTGCCATCTAGGATCGATGACTTCTGTTTTGGCTGTGACTTGGCTGTTTCACCCGGCTTTACAAAGTTGATGTGACGCTGTTGTGGGTTGCTCCTCCGCTCCTTCTTCCTTTCTACTTCCAGCCAGTCAGCCACCTCTCTTAGCACTTTGTCATGACACCATCTGTATCGTCCTTTTGTCAGTGCGGTGGAACAGGAAGACAGAACTTGTTCTAGAGTTCCAGGGCGATTACAGAGCTTACATGATGGGTCTGTTGTCAGCCCCCAAAGCCAGAGATTAGCTGGGGATGGTAGGTGATCGTGGACTGACCTGAGGAGGAAGGACAGCCTCAACGATTCGTATTTCCAGATGTCCTCACAGGTCAGCTTTCTGTTAATGGTATCCCATGTGGCCCATGTTCCTTGTGCCCCCATCTCCACCGCTCTAGCCTGCCTTCTGTTCTCTTCTGTTCTCCTGACTTCTGACTGTATCATGACTACTCGTCCTGGGCTGCCCAGCTCCACAGAAGTGTCTTGGTTTCACCAATCCCTTGTCGTCCGACAGCGATTATTCCCACAATGTCCTTGTGCTTGAGTACGCTCCCGCCTGGCTAACAGTCTCTGTCGTTGGCCACTTCCTGCCTGTACGGGTAACAATCTCTGCTTCACAGATTTGCTCATCAGGGGAATCTCTCAGGGTGAGGACCAGTCTCGTCTTGGCTGTTGTAACCATTCAGTTTGACAGAGAATACACAATACCTGGAAATAGTTGTAACCATTCAAAGTTTGACTAAATAGAATTTATGTCATAATTATACATCTAGTGCTATGTAGTGTAATCCTTCTTCTGAGCTTGGCCGGAGCATGGTGCTGTATAATTAACATTGATTTCGTGTATAATTATCGGATTAGTGTCTTCTTGCACTCACAAGCAGATTTTGAAATATTGCACATATTGACTGAAGGAAGGGTAACCTATTATCTACTTGTATATGTGTTCCAAATCCTTTTGTACTTATTATTTTCGAGAGAATAAGGCGGATAAAAATAGATGGCGAAGCAACTTATATCTTAATAATACTTCAGTTGTTGTTAATCGTCCCCGATCACCTAAACAATTCAGAAAGTTTCACTGCTAAAATACATTAAACTGCATTTCCGCTTATTTTTCTCTCTATATTCGGCTCAATTCCTCGTTGCTTGATATAGTTGATATATCTTAAGGTAGGTGATCGTGGACTGACCTGAGGAGGAAGGACAGCCTCAACGGTTCGTATTTCCAGATGTCCTCACAGGTCAGCTTTCTGTTAATGGTATCCCATGTGGCCCATGTTCCTTGTGCCCCCATCTCCACCGCTCTAGCCTGCCTTCTGTTCTCTTCTGTTCTCCTGACTTCTGACTGTATCATGACTACTCGTCCTGGGCGAAAATTCATATCTGTTCCTTACGATGCAAAGTGTATCGCTTAAAATCAGGCCTAAGTCACGTACATGAATACATCTTCTCTGTGTTGTTCCGGTTTACATTACAAGTATTCAGACGCCATTATCATCAGACGGAACTCTGCCGGTAACAGTTACCATGGCAAATCCGAGAGCATTTTTCGACATAACTAAAGGCGTTGTCATGGAGTTAAGAGCAGATGTTCCCAAAACAGCTGAAAACTTTCCAGCGCTATGTACTGGCGAGAAAGGCTTTGGATTCAAATGGTCGCCGTTTCATCGTGCTATCCCCGACTTCGTGTGCCAAGGCGGAGACTTCACTCGTGGGAATGGGACCGGTGGGGGGGAAGTATTTACGGAGAAAAGTTTGACGACGAAAACTTCCAGCTAAAACATACTGTCCCCGGAATTTTGTCGATGGGTAATGTCGGTCCGAACACCAACGGCTCTCAGTTCTTTTGGCGCACTGCGAAATCGGGTTGGCTGGATGGAAAGCATGTGGTATTTGGATCTGTTGTAGAAGGGATGGATGTTGTGAAGGCAATAGAAGCGGTCGGATCAGATAGTGGAAAAACATCAGAAAAAGTTGTGATTTGTGATTCTGGTCAGCTAGAGGAACTCTGAAATTAGCAATGTGCACGGGAAACGATGAAATCGACTTTCTTCAATGACCGGCCAATATTTCTCAGCTTTTTATGTAACTTTTATCAACCAATGAGTAACTTCTATTGACTGAAAGTGCTTACTCCGTGGACTTATTTTGTTTATTTCGCTACTTTCATAATTGATCGTTGTCTATGCTTTTACCATTTTTTTCTCTCTTAAGGAGCGTAACTTGTGGTGCAAGAAAAGTTAAAGCACGGGTTCCTGTAGTTAAAGTAACATGATCTACATCTGGCTATAGCTACGTATCAAAGTTTTTCTTTTTCATTTTGCAAGAGATTAGATATAACCCATAAACGATCACTGCAGATTACGAATCAATTCTTTTACAGAGTATGAACAATCCATACATAAGAGAAATCCCTGCGGGGTCAGCCCTGGGGCACGGGACTGCAGCCTCCCTCGCTAAATTCCATGGGATATTAGCTAACGGAGGAGTTCACAATGGCAAGACGCTCCTGTCCGAGAAAGCTATCCAACGACAGCTTGTCCTAAAGTCCTACGGCAAAGAGGTGGTATATGGATTGGACTTAATGTTCAGTCTAGGAACCATGGTAATTGCCTCGGTAGATGATGACAAGCCAGTAAGTATTCTTCGCTTTGTTTTCATACCCATAACATCTTACATATTTCTCGATCATGAATTTCTGTTCAAAATCAGCTCGAATTCGTTTGATGTAAAACAACGCCCATGGTGATATTGCATGACACGTCTGATTTTTTTTGAGAATTATGTTAATATCAATTTAGCAATATTTAAAAGTAAAAGAATGACCAAAAACAAAACAGAAATCAAACAAACAAGGTAAAAAGGAATGAAAAAAGATTTCCTAAACTGAATAATTAAATAGATAAACGATTTCTCTAACCCCACTTCTTGACTTTCATTCTTTTTATTCTAGTCTCACTGACGAACCCTTGAAGTACAAAATGTCTGTAAAATTGTGTTGAAATGTGATGGTTTGGTTTATCCAACAATGAGAAACGGAGTCATGATGTAAATTTCGTGTCCAACTACAGGAAGAGTTATCTACCTTTGTTTGTTAATCTTGTTCGTCTTGGGAACAAGTGTCATTTCCTCTTCAACTTTTTTTATTTTTCATTCACTCACTTTATGAAAATTTGTTTGTTGGTGGCAAAAGGCTGTCTTCCAACATTGTCAATCTCAGTGAGTTTTAAGCGAAGCAGACCGAAAGAAATATTGGACAATATGACTTAGGTAGAGTGTATTTGAAAACTAAATCACATCACCAAACCATACATACCTCTGTTTAAAAAAATGATATTCTTACCTTTTAGCCCGAATTTTCCTTTGGACATGGTGGATTAGGAGGTCAGATGGTCATTGCAGATCCTACGCACAAAATTGGCTTTGCATACGCGACCAATCACTTGAATTTGGACATGATCAAGGAGAAACGTTGGAAGGATCTGTATGACGCGCTGTACGAGTGTGTTTATAAAATAAAAAACATACCAGCCAAACGGACGCTCTTGGAAAATTACGACAAACTCAAAGAGCATCAAAAAGCATAGTGTATGTCGCACTCTTGAATTACGAAATAAACATTTAATAAATTTTGTATTGTGTTGATAACCTTTATTTTATTTCAATTTTCATCAAAGAAAAAAATCCCTCTGTGTTATTTCTCCATGTCACATGAACAATTTGAATATGTATTTGCCATACGAAACTGTGTCTTCAAAAAACGTATCCTAGATATATCTGCCACGTTTTACTTACATTTATGTGATGATAATAATACTTTGTCTAGCTGAAGTTTACTAGCAAGGTCCGACCGATATGGAAGATGCAGTTTATAGATTTACAGATAGATAAATTTTCGAAACGGAGATTTTCTGGAGGAAAAACGCACCTGAGTTCTGTTATCTGGTACAGGTATGACTGGATGAAGGGATGAGAAGTTAATCTATTAGTTATTTATTTATATTTATTAATTTATTCATATTCATTTATATTTATTTTATAATTTCTATAAGAAAATAAGTCTTTAACTGATTTCAGTTGGCTTTCATATGCCAACACGATAAGACAAAATTTAATGAAGCGTGTTACATAGTTGAATTTTTCATTACCCTGTTGCATTCATACCTCCATAAATGCCAATTAAAAGCACTTCAAGGCTTACGTTCATTCTATAAATAAAAAAAAAAACTCAATCTGTTTACCTTACTTGCAATATTACTAAGCTGTTGGCAGTTCATGAGCTGGTAATACACAACATTTTCACATTTGCAAGTTTTTATTCATTCATAAAGCAATATTGTTCTCCTCGTGAAATGATAAGAAATATGATTTAGGAATTGAGGGCAGATCTTTGCTTCAGGCAACTGTTGTTTTTTTTAATGGATTCTTTCAGATATTTAAAATAGTTTCAATCAAAATTTTGGATACAAATATAAATATATCTACATTTATAAAAATCAACATAATTCACAAGAAACCATAAAACAGTGTTAAAAATTGCTGGCTCCTTATCTTCTCTAACCAATTTGTAATCTAAGCTTCCGATATTTTCAGTATTATGCAACCAAGGCAGAAGTATTCTGTGATACTGTACACCATGACGTAGAATTTAGTTCCAAAGACCATCAGCTCTTGAAAAATTTATTTTCCGGTAACATGCTTTTTCGTGATGCTCACTTCCAGACAGCTTCTCGTGTATTTGGTACACGGTTATGGACTATAGGAGAAAAAGTTTCGCAACAATATGTCTAAAGCCAAATTGGAGGCGACATATGAAGAATGTTTTAGTTTTTGCCCAACGATAAGATCATCCAACTGATTATTGAAACTAAATAAGGTACTCTTTTGATTGATGTGTCTTTGTTTCATACCAATCTGAAATAATTGAAGAATTTGTAAAATGGTGATGTCCAGTTTATATATATAACAGCAGATTTATTGATAATGTCAATTGGACGTACTCCCCAGGAACTGGACATTAAAGAACCTACGTAAGTAGGTTGCTTCATCTTTCCTTACAACTAACCAACAGGGATAACTTCCTAACATGTACATATAAAATTTCAAATTTCTAGATCAATACGTGACAAGAGTAGCCGATGCAGAAGATTCTCACTCTTCCGGAACACCACGATCAAGCTAAAAATGAAATTGTGGATAGAGAGTCTGTACCCTTCGGACTAGTTGCATGTCTATTATGCACAATTAGGTGTGACCTCTACGTTCTCCACTTTTTCATTATTCTTTGAAAATGTTTTTAACTATGTAACATTCAGAAAATGCAATGGTCTTTTTTATGAAAGTACTGAACAACACTAAATTTAAGGTACGCAAGACTGTGTGTCTTAAAATATATCCTAAAACAATACGTTTCATAGAAAATTCTGCAACTTGAGCTGATTAAAACTCTGCAGCCATGTTCCTGTGATTGAACAACAACATAAGACACAATTGATAAAAACTAGTCTTTTTATTTACACACATTTAATGCAGTTTGACCGATTTCAGTCATACAAATTGCTGGCTGTTTCTACATTTTGTCATGGAATGGCAAGGTTCAACGCAACATCACAATAGGGGACCATTTCAAAATTGAAAATTTACTAATATTTTGAGATGGTCCCCAATGACATTTGAAAAATGAGCACAAAGGAAAAAAATCGGGCCAATTACACAGTCATCGGGTCTTGTATCATAATTCTAAATATTGTGAATGGACCAGACTTAAAAAAATAATAGATTATGTAAATACAATTTTTGTTGAACTGAACTTTTGTATAAAAAATGAAAATACAAAATAATTATATGTAGCTGGTTTTTTTTGGCTATTCCGTGGGGCTTAGTGATCCCTGAAATAACACAGGTAAAACTAGGGTCTTGCATTTACGTCCATGGCAGTGCTTCATATATATATATATATATTTTTGGCAGTTTATCATTTTTATTTCTGATTTTGTAACACCAGTAAGTGAAACATTACACTCAAAAATATATTTACCTCTAAGCTCTGTATTGTAGGATTGTTACATTACCTGGGGCTTATATTTACCCAATTTTTCCTAACTGGGCTGATTTATAAGAATATACTTCACGTAGCTCACAATCCCTAAAGCAATACCAGTAGAGCTTAATTATATATAATTTGTGACTTTTCAATCAACAATAAAAACATTTGGTTTGTACTTAATTTCATTTTTACTTTCATTACCATGATTAAAATGAAATAAAATTCCTGATGAATACTTTCCATAAAATCTAAATTCAGATTGGACAGGTTTCTACAGTCCATATGTTTCATAGATGAAAACGGATTCGCTGTCATCCACATGACATCAGAATTCACAAATGTAAAAATTTTCTCAATGTATATCTATAAATCAATAAAAACTCCCGGAATATTCACATGGCTGTCATTTTTGAAGATGAAAAAAAAAATCCATTGAGAATACTGTTATTTCTGAGAAATTCTGAAGCAGCACAGAAACAAATAAGAAAATTCAAACTCAAAGTGCATACCTTTATATATGGGTGAAATAGCAAACAAAGTATATAGCGTAAACAAAATGATGAGAATAGGGACCACACTGATATCGATATTTAAACATAACAAACATCACCTCACAAATGCCCGATACATTAATATCAAATGATTTTCAACAACAAATAAAACACACTTCATTATACTGTCAACATATATTTTCGCATTAATCTTATTTTAGCACTTTTTGCACAGAAATTATTGTGCTAAAATATGATTATGCTAATTAAATATAGCAACTATAGAGGATGAGCTAATTCAGTGTTTTGCTAACCTACCACAAAGCGATGACGGGATAAAATTTGACTGTGCCAAATTAAGCACATTTACATTACACGTATCAGAGGAACCGTAACTCATGTAAACGTGTCTGGTATATCACAGTACGAGTGCATAAATGAGATTCACTAACACCACAGTGATAGCTAGTACCTTTCCCTTCACTCTGTTTCTCTTTTTTTTTCTCCTCTTTCTGTCCTTTATTCTACCTATTCCCACATTTTTTAATCAATTTTTTCCTCCCTTTGTTCATCATTACCTCCTTCAACTGTCTCTCATTCATCATCTCCTTTCACTCTTTATCCCCTAAAATGTCCTTTCTCCTTTTTCCTTATATTATTCAGCTGTTTATTTATTTATTTATTTTTTTAAATTAGTTATCAAAATCACAGATTTAATCTTGGTCTTCATATTTTTATACCCCATGTTTTGGGTTCAGTCGTACACAATTCTATAACTGGACATAATAACAAATAAAACATCAAAGTGACCTGGATCTATACACATTAAACGGCCATGTGACTTGATCCTTCCAAGTGAAACACTGAGGTGACTTGAATCAATTAAATATATATTCAGTTACAAAAATACAAGTCTGTTTTGTCAACTTACAAGTGAAACATTTGAGATCAATAAGAGAAGGGTTACCTGATAAAATAACAATACATATTTTGTGATTTTTTTTTTTGAATTAAAGTAATCATGTGGTCATGCATGAACTGGTAGCTCAGAAACAAAGTCTTCCATTTTCATTCTTTCAATTCAAATTTTTAGGTCATAAAAATATTTGACCTCCGAATTACTTTATACACTTATAACAAAAAATAAGAAAACCTGTTTCTTTTAAAAATTGATGAAAAATACATTGATCATTACATGAAGGCAATGTATGTAGAGAGTAAAGAAAAAAACATCGCTTGCAATAATGTGCATAAAAATCAGTAGTAAAAATATGTATAGGGCTAATATCAGTACAATAAAAATAAATTTTATTAAAAAAAATTACTTGGCAAATGTCTAACATTGCTCTGTATAGATTATCATGGCAGTGGTAAATTATACTGAGAAATAGTTAAATTTTTACCCTAATTTTCACCTGTACTAGGAAATAACCCTTTATAGCACCTAATACTATGTGTGTTGATATTATCAAGTAAAAGTTTTATATAGAAATCTCAGTACACAAGGTAATGCCAATTTGTATATTTAATAATATTCTCATGAGGGTGGAATGAAGGCAATTCTTTTCAACCATATAAAAGTGAACAATATTTTTTTTTAAAAAAATGTTAACTAGATCTACCAACAATAGATTTGTTCTTAAGTTTACTGCTCGTACAAACAAACAATATTAAAATGATATATTTCGTTACCTTGCTTCTCAGTTGTTCCTATTTTTTCGTAACTGTAACTTTTTTAACAAAATAAATATGAAGAGGATGTAACACTTAGTACATGGACATAATGGAAATTCAACGTCATAAATTTATGAGACTACTTACACTAAGACAATTATTATGGAAGCCAACAGTGACGCATGTAATGAGTAGGTCTAGACAGGAATGTCTTCAACAGAGGTGGTTTTTGATTACAAATGCAAGTTAAATATCAAAATAATTCGTGAGATTCATTATGTTTTTTTTTCCATTTGATACAATATAATACATGTTTATTTGCACTTAAATAAAAATACATCCCCTGACACATACTTTGCGATTACAGAATATACAAAGAGTAAACATCCAAGCTGTTCAACGTGTGTATCATCTTAACCTTCTTTGCCGCAACGCAATGATATTGTTTAAATAAATATTGCAGTGAAATGTATAATGACTAGATGTGGGGTACTCTGTTTACCGCAAGTGGCATAACTCATCCGTTCTTACTCAATGCAAAATATTCATTTCATAAAACAATTTCAATGAATCACAAAAAACTTCAATCTTAAGACAAAATGTTGCTAATACCATATTCTTAAGATTTTTTTTCCTAATAAAAAAAAGGTGGTAAAAAACAGGTATTCACAAAAAAAATTTTAAACGGAAAAAAATATTATTATGCATTTTTCACATAACCTGACTGACACCAGGAACAAAATGCAATTAAGACTTAAGTGCAAAGTCACCGTTATTGTGTGCTGGTATCATCTTTGGTCAGGGAACCAATATGTTTCTGTGGAATAAATGAGGTTGTTTCATAAACTTACCAGAATATCGGTTGTGGCTCTGCTTGTAATATCATAAGATTTGATATTTAGGATCAATTCGCTAAAAAGGTACGACGTTCTTATACAAAAACCGCAACTCTCTATCATTTTCACTGCATAATGTTACCACATTCAAAAACCTTATAGCTGATAATAAATATTAAAACAAAGACATGCAGCATTCACACAAAAATCTCGTCAGTGTACCGATAAAAAATAGACTTACTGGAAATTGGTATCACATTATACCAAACACATCCTATCATTGCACACTCAAGCACACGCACACCGTCACTTTTAACTGATAATATGAAAAAAAGAGTCTGAATGATCAAGACTTCAATCTAGAAGCTGAAACTCGTAATTTTTCGAAAACAAGTAAATATTTCCTGAACAATATCACTTATAAATATTACACAGGATAAACTACCAACAAGGTTAGTCAGACTATCACCTCCAAGCCAAAAGCATGAAAGCTGTGGCACTGATATTCAGGCATTCCCCGAACATGTGAAACTTCATTAATATCTTTTTACCCCTCGTTCCTCCTTGAAGTGACTTTTACCATTTTCTCTTTAACATTTTAAACAAATTTCAGCCAATTTTTAAATTAACTTAGTAAGTTTTCACAATTTTGAAAATCGATTTATTTTATCCGATGCAACAGCTTAGTATAAGTTATTTCATAGCTTTTCAATGGAATTCTTTACCGTCGAACATCAATATCTCTAACTCGTATAACCTGAAGTTTGAACTCACATAAATCGAGTACTAGCTTATCTGAAAGATTTCCCATGGTTCCCCTGAGTTCAAGATAACGAGGTTCAGCTGTAAAAAGATTTTTATCAGGCTCCGCAATTGATATGCACAATAACCCCCTCCACCCCTTCCCCTTTCAAAGAAACCCAGATAGTTGATAAGTATATGGGTATGATATCACAAGATGGAGATATGATAATACTTGAAATAAATAGACATATATACAGCGAGTGTTTACCCCTCTATGACCAGTCATGAACAAATAATGAAATCGCCCATGACAGAAATTGTTTCTAGAAGTTTTGAACACATTGGATAACTGTTCACAAACACAAATCAGTGCAACCTTATTTCTAAGTGTTCTGGGTAGTTAAATACTGTATATGGGTGGTCAGGTGACACGATGTTAACACAATCGCCTTCCACCTCAGTGTCCGGGGTTTCGATTCCCGGCACAGACGTGAAAAGGTATTGCGCCACCTATCCGACCACATGAGTTTTCGCAGGGCACTCCAGTTTCCTCCCATAATAAGACTCGCTTACTTCCATACGGGGAAACAAGATTGATTAATATAAGCTTAAAGCTTGTTTCCTATTTGTTGTAAATAGATAAAGTTTATATATATCTATAAATAAATGTATGTTACAATACCAGGCTTTATCAATGGTATCATATTTCCATTATAGAGCCAAATATCATGATATTTTAACCACGATTCTGCAAATCTCATGGAGTATATAAATGAATAAAGTAAATTTATGAAACACGAAAATTTTGAATACCTTCTGACATTTTGCACGACAGCAACCAAATACATCTCATATTCAACTTTTTAACATTTTCCATCATGTATTTGTGTAGTCAATTTAAAATTACACTTCCCTATCCAGCTTTGGTTAGGACATGCTTCTGTTCTAGGCTACTGGTAAGTTGACTAGTCAGTATGATGTGTAATGGACAATAGCAACTTCCCCCTTTCTCAACGTGGGCTTAGGACAAGCGAGAGCGGAGTTGAACCATAAAAATAAGATTACCACTGAAATTTGCCTATTAAGAATTACTATTGTTCTTGTTTTGTTACTTCACATACTTTCTGTCCAAGTCTTGTACAACTCTCTGAAAAATAAAGAAGAAAAAAAAAATGAATTATGGTTATAAAATGATGCTTGTATAATAATCATAAAGCACATCGTTCCCTGAAAATGTTTCTCTTTTTCCTGAAAATGTTTATTTCCTGAAAATGTTTCTCTATTTCCTGAAAAAGCTTCTACAAGTGTTATAATAAACCTCCCTGAATGAATATTTACCCGTCGTTTCAAACTTAAAGATCACAAAGAAAATTACTTATCTTTTCTTATGAGAAAAGTTTAATAACATATCACATCCATTCAACAATTATTTTTCTTCCCAAATTTTTACGTTAATAAAGGAAGTTATCTCCCTTTGCATACTTCTCAAACACTTATACTCATTTCATTTTGAGTGATTTAAATTTTTCCTTCATTTCAATGAAACAACTATTATTTTCGATTTTATTTCATTGAATTAAACAGGTTTTACATCCACTATTACAGCCTCTCGTCTTTCAGCGGACGTTTAATATTCAGTAAGGACAACATACCTATAAATTCTATGATGACCTTCGGCTTGCTCTTCCAGACAACACCAAGGATGTAGACAGGTATTCCTGACAAGATTATCACTACGGCCATCCCAGTGTCGTAGGGAGCAGCATAAAGGGGTACAATCAAAAGAAACAAAACAAACACCAAGAACAGGAACGGCACAAACAACGGGAACTGCGAAGATAAGAAGAAAACATGTTTACTTTTCTAAACATCACGATTTTGACATCAACATTAAGAAGATAAATATCATAAAAATGAACGTTCTTTCATAATTCATTTTCCTCCTTACACATCAAATAAAGAAAATTCATCTGGACTTACATCATATTATTTTGATCATTTGAAACCTTTCCGATCAAACTGAATTGTTTCAGGCGTTTCATTTCCAGTCAGGTTAAACAGCTAATACACTACCAAATTATATGAACGGGAGGTAATTATCCAAGGCTATTTATCCAATGTTTATGGCAAACAGACACATTCAACAAGTGAATATGAACGAGAGGTTATTGGTTGGTTGGCTGGTTGACAAATTTTATCGTCTCCCCGACAAACGTTTGTGTTCTGGGGGTTATTATGAGACTTATCACATTTACAAGAAACATGATTTTATTACATGTTTAGCACCAGTTTATATAGGGAAGAAATAGATGAAAATGTTTATGAAAGGGATGTTACCTTGATTGGTCGCTCTCGGTCAGGTTGTTTGAACCGTAAGTAGATGAGATTGACAATTGACATTCCTACAGAAAGCCATTGTACAAAGCTCATATAGTTAATGAGGGAGGAAACATCGTCCGCAATCAACATGATCAGTGAAAGTCCACCCTGTAGGGAAAATTACATCACATATTACATATATATAAGGCATCTATCATATAAAAGGCATCTATCATATATAAGGCACCTATCATATATAAGGCACCTATCATATATAGCATACAAGAGGCCACAAGGCCACTCTATAAGGAAATATCATAGGATATTACATACAAGAGGTCACAAGGCCACTCTGTAGAGAAATATCGTCGGAAATTACATACAAGTGGTCACAAGGCCACTCTGTAGAGAAATATCGTTAGATATTATATACAAGAGGCCACAAGGCCACTCTGTAGAGAAATATTGTCAGATATTACAAACAAGAGGCCACAAGGCCACTCTGTAAAGAAATATCATCTGATATTACATACAAGTGGTCACAAGGCCACTCTGTAGAGAAATATCGTTGGATATTACATACAAGAGGCCACATGGCCACCCTATAAGGAAACATCAGACATTTCATACAAAAGGCCACAAGGCCACCCAAAAGAGAAATAACATCAGATATTACATACTAGATGCCTTTGATCAGTTAACGTATCATTTTACAAATGACTGACCACTAGATAAACACAAAGCATTCCACTGAGCCGTCACCAATAAAATACAACAGTAATGTCCCCATTAAAACAAGTAAGTTTAACTTGACATGTTTGTGTATGAGGTGTTTCCGGTACAATTCACTCAAAGCTGTCTGGTAATCGACTCTGTGTGTTAGGGACATAGATGCCCTGAAATCACCGTGTCTTCAAATGTAATATTGATTTTGAAAAAAGTCCTGGATCTAATCAATCAGGCGGTTTTGATATCTTCTTCTTCAACCAACCATGAAATTTATCTGACGAGACACATTTAAATTTTCACACAGTATTCTCCCTCAACTTGAAATCTTTCCAAAGAATGATTTTAAGACAATGAGCAAAATGTGTTCTACACATGAAAGAAATAGACTAATTGGAAATCAATTTTTATTTCCATTTTTTCTTCTTCTAGAATTCAATTCTATTTCACCTCCCTTATTTTTAAAGACTTGTGAAAACCATAGCCACTCTATGACTTTTTATACTTGCTTTAAATCATTGTTGAGTTTTCTGAAATATGAATTTCAAAGCTAGGAATATACAAACTTACAGTGAACAACATGGCAGGCATGGGTGTGAATCTACGATGATGAATCATAGACAGGAAATCAGGAAGGTGGCCCTCCCTTGCCCCCACGAAGAACAATCTGTAATATAAAGAAATGTTTTCTTTATAAATGTACATTAAACTCCATCACAAAGAGAAATCTGCAAAATAAAAAAAAAAAAAAAAAAAATTTTTTTTGGAAGGGCATTTCAATATTCCCACGAAGAACAGCTTGTAAAACAGATAAACTTAGTTCCATATCTACTGGTTCAATGGCGGGCTTATTACAAACCTACAGCCGCTTTTAGTATTTCCAGTAAGGGAAAAATGATTATCACCAAAAAAAATCCTTTCTTATCGTGTAGTGCATGCACTTGTAAGGGACTGACACTCCTGTAGTATCAGAGTAAGACTAAGTACCAGGTACCCTTTGACCTTCTTAAATAGGGTCACTTTTTTTTTCATCATAACTACCCTTTTCCTGTACTTCTGATATATTTATACGCATGATAACATGGTCGTCAACTCAATCCATTTAATGAGTAATTTTCTTATCAGATATTATCAAAACTACACTAATGATATTTTTTCAAATTATGAAAAATTTCACACTATAATATCATTGTGTCTCCATGTTCTCTATCATACCTACAGCAAAGCTCTGTATTCTGTAAACGTTTCATGCTGTACTGACTAGAGGGCAGCATCAGTACACATCAAAGTGATTCTTGTTATATCAACAAAATAATGACAAATGGGAAACTGATAGGAGCCAGCTACGTGGTGAGAATACCCACTTCTCCACATATATATAATTATATTATAATTATAATCATTTATAAGCACAAATATGTATAAAGATTTTAATGTTGTGTCTAATTTTGAATTACCTAATGCTGCATTTGACTTGGTCTTTGAGCAAAAAAAAAAGTTAATTTAAACATGGTATATGTCAATTTCTTTTAAAGTTTGTTTAAAAATTATGTTTTATCAACAAGTGTATGTCAATTTCTTTTAAAGTTTGTTTAAAAAAATTATGTTTTGTCAAAAAAAATTTGGTTTACTAATAACAATTATTAAAATCTATAATTAAATATTTTACATTACAATGAGTCATAAATTTATATAATAAAAGTAAAATTTAAACTGAATTTTTAATAAAGATCTGTGACTTGTATGTCAGAGTGGATGGTGTACAACATGTCACTGACTTAATAATACTGCTTCCTCCTTAATGGTGTCTAGACGTGTGAAAAGATGTACCAGGGAGATATGTCTTAATCAAAGATAAATGTTATGTCTTAATTACACCCTGTCCATAACACAAAGGCAATATTTTATGAAATCAAGACATTTTCCACTTTGTAGATTGGAGGCAGGCAGTTCAGACATGACCATCTCATCAGAAATGTACAGGAAATGTTTCGGCACAATTAATTGCACATCAAATTTGTTAGATCTTTAAAGTAAATGTGCATTAAAAGCATTATGGGTAATAAAAGAGTTTCTTTAAGGGAGAGAGGGGGTAAACATGTACGGTAGTTAGTGTGTCTACCTAGGTCTTTGAGTTCATGTTGGAACTGTGATGAGGACAGGTGACATGCAGTGTTATTAGCTTATCAAAGGAAGGTAGACATGTTTTGCACTAGTGAGCTAATGTCTATCATATGAGTTTGTCTGTCTTTTATAACGTCCCCCTACTACATCTCCCCTTTCATCCGACATGTGCATCCAACTGCCAACCTCATTAATTAACATCCAATGCACCACACAGAGATTCCTACGACAATCTTTGATTTTTCAGTGCATGTGATAATTTCCAACGGGCTGCACTAACTAAAGGATCTTTATACTTTAATAAGAAGCCTTGTTTTAGCAGTACTAAAATGATTAATTCATCAATTACCCTCCTAAAAAATCATGTGAACAGACTACAAGACCATCCAAACAGAAATTCTGCAGCGATGTGACTACTTATATTCATACAAGGATATTTGGATCCCATGAACTTTTTCAAATGTAATTGATTTTCTGAATAAAAAAAAAAAAATCTCTACAGCTAGTGATCAAAGTTTCGTCTATTTAAAAAGGTAATACAAAAACTTATTCTGATGACAATGAACTTGTACATCACACTAAACACAAGGTAAACAAAAACAGAAACATTACCTTCCTGATGTGAAGAGTAGACCATTCACACCTCCAAATGTAGAGAGTGATACAAACACAGGTACAATCCAAGCCATCACACTGAACACTTTGTAACCGAATGTCTACAACAGATAAAGAACACTTTTCTCTTAAGTACGATTGTAATTTATGGGTAAAAAATAACCTTAATTGCAAATGTTTCTTGAAAAACAGACAACAAAAAAATCTTTCCAGTGACATCTGAAGTAAGACAACAAACATGTTTCCTTCTATTGTCATTAATCAACAGAAGTTTAGTTAAACAAACGTCGGATTTCGTAGGTTTTGACACTTTAACTCCCTGACACTCATTTTAGTGTAATCTACTTTATGTAAAAATTATACATTTGCCAAAAAAAAAACCATATTTATATATCTATAAAATTTGTTAAAATATGGGCTCCAATGAAGACGAAACACAGAGGCATAAAGACTTGTTTTTCAATATCACCTTAATATTATTTAACTTGTATCTTTTTTATTAAATATCTGGGAAAAAAAACAGCTCAAAGTCTATAAGTAGAGATGTTTGAGAGGTACCCACCACAGCGACAGCATTGGAGTTTAACATCTCATAGGGTGAAATGATCGTGAGGTAGGCGATATTGGTAAGGATATACACAGCTGTTACTATAGGGATAGAAATGTAGATAGCCCTTGGTAGGTTTCTGAAACAAATGAAGATCACTCATAATTACTTCCATAATACTCTTGTCTATACCGACAATGCTTTGTTTTTAGGATTTCAAATCTACACTACAACAAAACACTACAGCTGCTAAACTGACATATTATGACAAAAATCAAATTTGTACAAAAAAAAAAAAAATGATATTATGATACAAAATCAATACCATTATCTTCCATTAACTACATGAAATGGATGCTAAATTTCACAAACTAAGCCTTCAATGTTATCTCTTACAAACACCTGTTGATAGGACTGATTAAGCCTATAATCATCTTTTTAATACAAAGTCATCCTTCATGAACTCATTTGAGAGATGATAAGTCATTTTTTTTTGTGTACATAAGTAAAATCTCGCATTTACACGTCATGTAGTTGAATCAATCCTCGGAAAAAACTTACTTGAAAGGATCTATCATTTCTTCTGTGACAAAATTCAGGAAGTTCCTATTGAGACAGGAAAAAAATATTTCAAAATATGTACTTGTCATCAAGATATATATATTCCGTAAACCACTAATGTTTTGGGTCGTAGTTATTTACGTGTTAATATGCCAGGAGAGACAATCATGAATTCAAATACGAAAATAATTCTGGATGGCATTTAAGTCAATTCCGTTACCAATATCGGAGTCTTGCAGAGTCCCGATATCTAACAGCTCATCAATTGTGAATTTAAAGTAATTTCTAGATAAGTGTTTGTGAAATCATGTATTGGCCAATACATCTGGAGAGAGTAGTTTGCGAAATAAAGTATTCACAAAATCAAAGTGATTTACAGTATGTTAAAATAAGGCATCGACAGTTTCATTAAAGAGATAATAAAAAAAATTAGGGGTTTGTTTGTAAACATAAGTTATTTATTTCAAATTTTTCAGTTATTCTCAAATCCTTGTGTCAACAATATCTGATTTATTCCTTTTTATTTTCAATGCTATAACAAAACACGACAAACTCAATAGAAGGTCATGATTTCTTTAGTATAGACACACAGAGTACAACAGTCTCATACCATTAGTGATATGTGTATCATCAGCAAAACATGTCTGTTATCACATTGAAACATCTATCATCAGCAAAACATGTCTGTTATCACATTGAAACATCTGTTGTGAAGACTGTTTGAAAAGCCATGACAATTGATTATAATAATTTGTTTTCTGACTTCTGTTTTCAGGGACTGATGGAGTTATACAGAATACAGACACAGACTACTGTTGTCAGGGACTGATGGAGTTATACAGAATACAGACACAGACTACAGACTACTGTTGTCAGGGACTGATGGCATTATAAAGAATACAGACACAGACTACTGTTTTCAGGGACTGATGGAGTTATACAGAATACAGACACAGACTACTGTTGTCAGGGACTGATGGTGTTATAAAGAATACAGACACAGACTACTGTTGTCAGGGACTGATGGTGTTATACAGAATACAGATACAGACAACAGACTACTGTTGTCAGGGACTGATGGTGTTATACAGAATACAGACACAGACAACAGACTACTGTTGTCAGGGATGGATGGCATTATATAGAATACAGACACAGACTACTGTTGTCAGGGACGGATGGCATTATATAGAATACAGACACAGACTACAGACTACTGTTGTCAGGGACTGATGGCATTATATAGAATACAGACACAGACTACTGTTGTCAGGGACTGATGGCATTATACAGAATACAGACACAGACTACTGTTGTCAGGGACTGATAGCATTATATAGAATACAGACACAGACTACTGTTGTCAGGGACTGATGGCATTATATAGAATACAGACACAGACTACTGTTTTCAGGGACTGATGGTGTTATACAGAATACAGACACAGACACATTCTACTGTTGTCAGGGACTGATGGCGTTATACAGAATACATATATAAACTACTGTTGCCAGGTGTTGATGGCGTTATATAGAACACTGACATTATCTACTCTTGTTGAGTATTAATGGCGTTATATAGAAAACAGACTCCGGCTACTTTTGGCGTTACATGCAGTTATTCAGCACCAGTACATCTGGTATAAAATCAGTTAATTACAACACTTACCATCCAGCATAGGCAAACAAGCCATTGTACAGAGCTAGCGATATCCCCGAAACATCACCACCTTTTCCAGCTGTATTTTCCCACAGATTCTCAAAGTACTCCGTCTCACCTGTAACAGTGTCATTAAGACAGGTTCAAATTATCTCTCCTCGTTCTAACTAATTAAAAACAAGAGACATATTCATCTATCTCAATATTACATGAAGATTGGTATAATATGGTCACAAAATATTGAGTTTCCTTCGAAAAAATAACAAGAGAAAAGCAAAAAGGAGTTGTGATTAAATAAGATACATCGTAGGGTGTGTGTTTTAACAAGATCATATTTTGTTGGCCCGAGTTACTTACCTTGTCCAATAAGAACAAAACCCGTGATGATTATGATGATAAGAGACAAAATCTTCGCAACAGTGAAGATGTCCTGAATACGAGTTGCTGCTCGAACACTGTAAACATTCACGAACGTCAGAATACCTGTAACAAAGAAATTCAGGAACATCAAAAAATCTGTAACAAAGAAATTCATGAATGTCAGAATACCTGTAACAAAGAAATTTACGAATGTCAGAATACCTGTAACAAAGAAATTCACAAAACATCAAAATACTTGTAACAACGAAATTCACAAATGTCACAATACTTGTAACAGTGAATTTCACAATTGGTCTGTTTGGTAGCACAGTGGTAGCACTTGCTTTCACCTAGCTTTACGGGGTCCAATTCCCCAAATGGAGACACAAAAAGGTAATTTATCAGCTCTACAATCATGACGGTTTTCCCTAAATACTCAAGTTTCTTCCCATAGTAGACGTAACCTGGCATGCTTACATTTGAGCCAACAGGCATGACTAGTATAAGTTGTTGGAATAATTGAATAATTGTTGTAAAATAAAGTTTATATTTAATGAAATTTACAATATCAAAATATCTGTAACAATATTCATAAATGTCAAGGACATTCAAACACGTCAAAATATTATTTAAATTCATGAGAGTCAAAATTACCTGAGGATTATCACAAAACACGATATCGTTTGAAGATTAAACAATATTGTTAACTGTTTACTCAATCAATTTGTCACCTATGCGAGACTTCTAATATAAATTAATATAGATATTTTTATAGATTTGGATAAAAATCTGTAATGTTGGATTTTGGATTTTACATGGTATAATCCCTCCCTTTGTAAATCAACCAGACAAGAGACAATATTTCTTTTGCGGGAAAAGCAATTCAGACACTTAACTACGAAGTTCATATGTGAAATATATTTACTATATGAAAGAGCCCACGTTTTGTAACATATTTGATATTTTATAGATCTCTTGTCATGCATGCAGAATCACGAGGCAGAAATCTTTAAAAAAAAAAAAAATGAGACAATGTTAAATATAATTTGTAACCTGTCTATAAACCTCCATCTTTCTATCATACAAGATTATCATATCACTTTATAGATGTCCTATGTATTTAAGTGTGTCAGTGTGTCAGACTAATCATTCAAAATCTGGGTTAAAACCAGGACAGTAAACTGCTGACACATATAACAGGTGTTGTACCTGTAGTATGGGTTATACTTATTTTGCTGTGATTTATATCTTTTTTTTTTTCTACATCAACCATAAATAAATGAGATCTGTCGTAAATAATAGGGTTTTACTGTCTGTCTAGTGGCATATTAATAATATGGTGTGATTTTTTTTTATTCTTTTCTTTTACGCTAAGTTTCATCTTTTACTAATAAGGTGTGATTTTTTGTTTGTTTGCCAAGTTGTATATTCTGATCATATGGTGGGATTTTCTAAATATCTATGTTCACATCATCACAATTATTTTTCTTGACTTTTTTATTAGAGTGCTACGTTCATTTCAGTTTTAACACATATGATGTTATCAAAACCTCTTCTAAAGCTTCATTACAATTCTAACAAGGTTTCGCAAATGATATCAATCCTCACACAGTTCCACCTTGACTTAAGCACAATAAATCTGAAAAGTAGCTACCAAGTGGTGTAAAGTTTGGTAAAATCACTCAAGGATTGATACCACATGCTAGAGTCCAGACAAAAACCTTCTAAATTTAGTATCGGCGACCTTGTAAGACTTGAACGAGGTAATGAGATATACCGTCATAATATGTTCATCATCGTAATTTTATGAGCTTTCAAAAGCTATAATATAAATTTTTTTTTAAGATATTATGTTAAAATCGTCTGTAACAGTAGTTAACAGTACATGAAGATGTATCAATAATTCGCCGATGTGCTCATAACGCTAAGTTCCTTATATAATCAATTTTCCCGGTTCCAATGAACTTTTCCGTGGGTACATTACACCCCAATTTACATCTTTATACAAATCAAGATTTCAGTCTTGAATAAACTTTATACAAGTACCTCTAAGCATTCCTGATCTACTTGGTCCCACGAGAAACCCTATCTTCATACAAACATACGATAAATATACTCGGATAATTTTTCTGTCATCGTTGGTTTTAAGACTTGCAAAATTTTATTGTACAAATGGGCAGAAAAGTTAATTTGTAATATAAGTCATGTGACAGAAAAAATGGTACACACGAGACACGTGTCAGTAAAAAATAACAGACCCAGATTTTTTGACAAAAACTCGAGGAAGATTTGGTCATGTGGATACATTTTTTTTTGTGGGTGGTCATTACTTGACAACAATGTCTGATTTTGACAGGCGATATCATGTGAGTTTAAACGCTAAGTATATTTGGTAACAGGTCATTTCACGTGGTGGTGAGGTAAGATAACTTAAAATATCGTTATACAAAATGGATGTGGTTAGGTTGTCATTTTTATGGGTACCTGTTTAATAATATTCTGTCATGAAAGAGTTTACACAATAAGGCATTAGTTTTCTAAAAGTTCTGAGAACGCATAAATCTAAACTGAGTAGACAATAAAATGTCGATAGTACAAGTTACTATTTTTATGTCAGTCTTATCTTAATGGTGCTTAATGTAGGTAAATTTTAAATATTTCATAGTTCTGTCATGAAAGTTAAATTTGTATCATAAAATTGAATTTTTATACATTTGTTTTATCAATCAATGTGTCACACATACATCAGAATATAAAATGTGACAAATGGCATTTTTCGAGGCCTGGACCTATCTTTCTTTCTGTTTCAAAATCCCAAATCATTCCGTTGTTTTCTATTTTGGTATTCAGAGAGTGCGAGCAGCGCCATAACAATTTTTATAACAGATTTTGATAAAATGATAAATACTAAAAAAACAACTGACTCTGAACATGTAACAAATTAAGGAAACAGAAATTTAGATTCAATCTCAATATGCTCTATAGAAAACAGTTGAATTTTGAATAATTTACAGGAGATCTTAGATATGTCAATATCTATTTTCTTTGTGTGAAACTAATACCAGTTAAAATATACAGGACACGTGCTAATGACATGTCTGTCATGTCAGAAATATGAGACATAAAATTAGTGGCACTGCGTATTTATAGAAAAAGTTGACCAACTGATACATTATAAAAAAAATTAGAACTAAACAGATATTATCGCAGGCCCAATATATCATTCATTCTTAAGTTTTGCTTTTCAAAGGTATTTTTGTTTGTTCAGCAAAATATTTGCATTAATTATGACTCAGAGAGAATCTTTATTTAGCTCGGTAGAAATTCTCTACTTCAAAGTGAACTTTTTACAGCATTATCATGAATCCATTTTCATAAATTTTAGAATTTGCACACAATTCATTCAGAATAAAACCAAAAGGAAGATAGTATGGGCTCAAATATATATAGACATAACACCCGAGGTCCTATCCCCTCATCTTTTTCATTTAACAAAAGTAGTCAAACGTGACCTTTGACAAGTTAACATTGACTGTAGATGACAAAACTCTAATTGGGTTACAGGTTTTTTAAGCATTAAGCAAAAAGATAAAAACAAATTAGAAATCTTTATTTGTTTCACATTTACATACAAATAACATTACACCAATAGAATATATAATACAAACATCCTGCTACAAGTATATGTCAGGGGTTCGACACCTGGTGACTACCTCAATGAACAACATATGGAAGGCCCTTTGCTGGTCATTGCAACAAAACAACACTATATATGGTTTGATGTTATTAAAAAGGTAATTAAGGGCTCTTTGCTTGACATATTGGGGCACATTAATAGATTTAAAATAAGTTGTGATTTTATTATAAAAAACAATAAAAAAATTATTATGAATTAGCACATCCATTATGATTGCTATATAAAAAAAAATCAGAAATTGCAATTAGCTGAATTATTTTTAGCACATTTCCTGTACAAACCTAAAATAAGGTTAACACTAAAACATCTATATGAAGTATTTCTAAAAAATAATTTTGAAAATTACACTCCCTCAAACTGATCAATTACAGAAATGCCTACTTACTTTATTTTCATATGCCATGACAAAGTATGTCTATGTCGACACACTCACAGTGAGAACCCCTTCAAATGCAAACAGGTATAGTGGTATGTGGTCAGACGACCTTGAACTACTGAGTTTGTCTTTAAGAAAGCTGTGTATAACCATTTAACTATTAGAAATATCTGTGTTTTCTAGTGAATAATCACAAAGACTACACATAACACAACCTACATATTTACACATATTTACAATAATTCAAGTTGAAGCACCACAAGTGACCTACATCTCCATATCTTTACCAGACCGTGACCATATATACCCCCAGTATACAGTTGGTAACTAGTAATCTTAAACCTAAATTGATTTCACTTGGGCATTTTTTGCAATTTACCTGTGTATACAAAAACAATAGATGCCATTGTTCTTGATAGTAGTTTACCAACCCGGTAAATGTACCCTGTTTAATACAGAATTCTGACTCGAGAGCTCCATATCCTTTACAACTTTTCATACTTTTAACATTTATTGTACAATTACAAACAACTTTCATAATTATATGTGTAATAAAAGGATATTTCCCTCTTTCTGATATAACTTAAACGATTTTCTATCGCATAAATATCAGAAATTGTCACATTTCCATCTTTATGATATGATTTTTGAAAAATTCTGTCACTTCAATTTCTGACATCTGATATAATGTATCAGATTTTCTACCACAAAAATATCTGCATATTATCAATCTGATTAAAATGTATCATCACCATTTGATATCAAAATATTAATCTTCTTAATTCTAACCAATCAGAATGGAGATTTCCATATACTGCATTAAAATTGTCAGATTTTTCTATTTGGATTCAAATGGACTGAAGAATGAAATAGTGACAGATGGCAGTTTTGATTTCAATTTATATTCGCAGTTTTTGACCCAATTATGATTAACAAATAACAAAACAAAACTGTACAATATTGTGTATAGTGGCTAATTCAAAATTGTATTTTTTCTTCTTGTTCAGTGTAGTGACATTATATGAGGACAAAATTGATGTACTTTCAACTTTGTAATTTTTCTATTATTTTTCTTATTTTTTCAATGCCATGCTGTCAAACATGCTTGAGCAATATATGGAAAATTGCTTCAAAAACATCAATATTTCCCTTAGATAACAAGATTTAAGAAACTTGGGCTAGGGCTTCATGGGTACATCTGTCACACATGAACCGGCAGCTGAAATATGCTCAAGAAATCTGACTTATGCTGCTTTTTGTATCTTAAGTCAAGTTCAAGTAAAGGTCAACGTGACCTCATTTCAGGGTACATGTGACACCCCTTCTTCTTAAGTTTTACCTATCTTTTATGGAGTCTGATGTCCCTATATCACAGTGAGTAAGATTTGCTCAAGGAAACTTGCTAGCATGCGAGTACAAGACTAACCAAATTTAAAAATTGATGAGAAAAACTTACTGATACATAAGGCAGCCAGCAACTTCAGAGCCATGAGAGGGGGGTCACACGTCGAAAAGCTTGGTTGCAGTACATAGTAAGCGAAGGTCAACGCCACTAGGGCCTGTGCTGTAGGTCGTATGATGATAAGGTTAGCCTAAAAAGAAAATATCCTTAAAATATTACAATATTCCAAAAGAATGATTTTTCATTTCTGTATCAATTCAACACAACAGAAGAGCTTTCAATCAAGCCTTTCTCCAATGGCTTTACAAAACATACAGTAAAAATGAAAGCCGTCAAAAGCAATGATTTCCGGATTTGAACAAATTACTTTTAATTATCACAGATGAACATGTGGAATGCAAGTTGAAAGTATAAACATCTGCAGAAACAATTCTCTAAATGTAAGGATTGGTACTGAATCTTCAATATAAAGTATTTTCCTTAAGACACGTTTTTTTCTCATCGTTGAAATTTTCGGTATATTCTATTTGCAATAGAACCTCCACACTAATTAAGGAAGATAATAGCCTTCATCAAGGTGTCATATTGCACCCAAAAGTATAGATATCAGGGAGTGATGCAATCATATGAACGATTGTGTTTGTTTATTCAAGCGAGACAGGCGAATATGCATGATGTTCCGAGAACATAAAATTCGGTTAAATGTCCAGAAAGCGACATGTTCCAATTCTATACAAAATCTGTGATGAAATATAAAAATTTATTTTCTAATTCTTTATTGCTGATTTGATCTCATAGCTTGAGAATTTTATACCTCAATAATAACTTCCTCATTCCTGTAACATCAAAAGTTTATACAAGACTCATGAAAATACAGATATTGTTTCAATGTTGTCACAAGACCAGAATCTTATGTAACGAAGTAGAACAAAAAAAACTAACACCATTCAATGAAGCAGTTGAAATATGTATTGCATTTTCAATTCTACTGTCACCTGACTCTGTATATTTCTTGCTAATTGCCTACTGACCCCAAACAGAGAGCATGTGATATTTAGGTGTTTGGTATTTACAGATCATGACTTGACACTATCCAAATGGAAGATGTTTATCAAGCCTCCAACGTATCCTTTTAAGCTACTAACATGGCACAGAAGGTAGGGCTAACCTGTAGTAAACGATAACCAGTTCAATAATAGGACGAAATTCCTGTAAATCACTTTGATTTTGTGAATATTTTATTTTCGCAAAAATAACCTCTTCTGACGTATTTGTGAATACATATACACAGCTTTGAATTCACGAATGATAAGCTATTAGATAATCCAATATCATTAACTAAATCAGCATGGATGTCATCAAAAAGTACAAATAATTGCGAGGGATTTCAATTCGCGATTGACTATCCCCGCATATTAACATGAAAATAAATCCAACACAAAATATAACAAATTTAAAGTAACCACCTCAGCAGTTTTCTTTTTTTTTTTTTTTTTTTGACAAATTGATCTTTAAAGAAAACAGTAAACTTACCCATAGTTGTAGGAAAGCCATACAAGGCCCAAAGGCTTCCAACATGTAAGCATAGTCACCTCCAGATCGTGTGATGGTGGTACCAAGTTCTGCATAACAAAGAGCTCCAACAAGGGAGATAACACCACATCCAGCCCAAACTAGAATTGACAAGCCAACCTGAAAATTCAAAAAACAAATTTCATCATGTATGTCTAAACCTTTTGAGAACAAGGTAAATTAAACATTATTTCAAAAGAATTCAAAGATTGAGTGACTAAATCTCAAACTCACGTCAGTCTTTTTCAAGACTGAGAAAATTCACCAACCCTTGTCTAGTACCTGGCAATTCCCACACGTAGGTCTCGAAACAGTGACCCACAGGTAAGTGATAAAGACTGCAAAACATCTTAACCGTTCGAGCATTGCAACACCTTTGTTCCAGTCTACTATTCATAAATATATCTATTTTGTGTAGTGGCGAGTATTTCTACTTTAGCATTTTCGCAGTTTTTAAACCATCTTTTTTTAATTGCTTTGAAACAACTTAACAAATAAACACAAAATAGATAGGTAAGAAATTTGCACTAAGGGTTGAACAACATTACAGTACAGTAATATTTCGTCCTCAGAACTAAACAGTGCACTGAAATTTATATTATAGTCTAGCTATTAGGAGTAAACAAATTGTAAACAATAACTAGGTATGTGTTCTTCAAATATCAAATGTTGATAACATCATTCTGTTTTGCTGTGTTATCAGTAGTCAAAAATATTTCTTAAAATGGCCGACTAACCATCTTTAAGACATCAAAATTTCTTGGTATGTCAAATCTTAAATTCAAACAAATCTGTCCAGATACATGGAAACTGTTTTGCATTTTTTTCAGTGAAAATAAAAATATTTTGATCTATCCACAGTGACCTTGACCTTTGATCATGCGAGGACAAAAATGCCTTCCTTTTTATCTTATTAACAGGAATGAAAATAATTATTTAGCATTTAGACAACCTAAAGACGTCACCGGCATTTATCCAGTTTGTTCAATTTTATTGATTACATCCATTTAGTATTTAAACAGCACTCTGCGTCCAACATCTGTAAGAGGCCGATTTCATTGTGTAAATGTCAGCAATCTTCTGCTTATTTATTTCTAGCAACGGTTCAAAGCCCAACGGCAAAGAGACACCATCCTTCTAGTTAATGCAATGTCTATTCAATACACAAATCACCAACAGTTTAAGCTAATGCGAATTTCACACAAGTACGAACAGCAGTAAAATCGATGTAAATAGGTGGTTAGCTGTCCGGATAAAAACTAATAAAAAACCTCTAACGTTATTACTGATGCCTGAGATTACATTTTCATGATAATGGTTTTCTGACTTTAATTTCAGACGTAGGTGGACTGTATATCAATGCTGGAGAAAAAAAAATATCAATAAAGTATATTGATATATACATCTAAACTCAGACCAATCAAACCATTTGTGAAATTTTGATTTGCATTTTAATATTTCTGAGAAAATAGATAAATCCAGAATTAAAAAAAAAATAAGTTATTTTAAAAATCTAGAATTAGACAAATAATTTAGCTATCTTAAAAATGTAGAATTATAAAAAATTAATGGAGAATTTAATCTCTGAAAAAAATTGTGACTTTCAGTATCCAAAACATTAGTGATTCTGATTATAAAGGACCTTATATACACACACTCAAACTTGACCTCGCCCTTCCACTACTGATCATGGCCAAGATACTACTGACTGGGTCCAAAAATCTAAGGACAGAAGTAATCAAAATATTTAAATTTCTTTAGGATTTTAACGTATCTTAGTCCTTTTGATGTCTTATGAATGTTCCCAGATACAATCCCATTTTACCATTACAGAAGGTCAAGGACACCATTTTAACAAACGTTGTTAGTAAGTGAGTATAAATATGTAAATATAATGCTTTAGGCCATGGTCATTTTACGGTTGTAAAATTCTGTGTAAGTAAAATTTCATGACAGAAAACTCTAACAAAATATCAAAACTCAAAGCATTTTGATCTTCAAAAGAATTTGTTTATAACAACAAATCCGACCTTTCTGATCTTAAACACAGGAAGCACGATCAAAATAACCCTCACACCAAAATACATTTCCATGGCAACAAATTCTAGAATCACAGATCTATGCATAATTGCTTTTCCAAACCCCAGCCAAAGCAGATTTTTCGTTACACCAGTCACTCCTGAAGTTTATAGGACATGAAGAAGTGAGCACGATAAAACCAGGAGACCATCTCCCTCATGATTATTCCATGAATGCTGATGTCCCGACTTTAAGAGAAACAATCTAGAAATATCGATTTTGTTCTACAGTGATTTCAAAATATCCATCTGTTACAATCAATTAATCAATACAGACTCATTTAGAGCAACAAAACCTTCACACAAAAGAGTTCTTTATATAGAAACAAAACAGCAAAGTGTAAACAACTTGTATCTTAATTCTCAAATGCCCGGAATTCGACAGCACTAAAACCTACCGAACAAGTGACATCAGAAATGGCCGTATCAAATTACCTGACGTGAAATCTATCGATTTCTGTTCTAAAACTCAAAGTGCTACAGTAATATAAAATGCTATTAACAGTGACACAGGACTGATTATATTGTTTACAACCATAGTGTGATGTCATGCAAATTTCGACGAGATTTGCTGATCAATCTTTTGGTTGCAGTAACGCCTCATCTGTCTCTAATTACACAGATGCTATATCAGTTAACCTTTTCATTAAGTCAGTATTTGATATGTATATAAGTATCAGGAGGTGTCATTAAATACCCATGACAACTTTACAACAATCTGAAATCTTTGAATTAATCAAAACTTTATACAGTATAATATAAGTTTAATCAGTAAATTTCCTGTTTGATGTCAGCAACACTATTTCCATCCCCCCCCTACCCCCTCCAACCTACATCCTCATTGTGGTAATGATTTTTTCATAAGTATGTCAAAGGTCATGGTTAAGGTCACATGGGCAAAAACTTTGATATCACCAGAAAGGTCTTCTCGACAGGAACAGACATATCAAAAATTTGAAAGCCTTACCTCTTACGATGCAATAGTTATAGGCAAGGTTGAAATTGACAACAGACATACAAATAGCACAAAAAAACAAAAAAAGAAAAGATGTCTCAAATCTTTCGATCTGTGGACTTAAGAATAGCATAATTTTTAATATATGTGTAAAAAGTACTGTAGATGTATAATGTTGTGAGAAATTAATGTCCCATATCATAATCATTGTTGTTATGACAAGAAATCTTAACTGCTATCTGATCATGGGATCGTGTCAGGGCAAGGCTGCTGTCATTTGTACCTACATCAGCAAAGCAGTGCATCAGTACCCATTATACCACAACATCACCAGAACTACAACATGCACTGTTCATCTGTGAACAGCTCGCTAGAACACCTTGTAACATTTTCTGTTTCTTAATATAAAGAGAGCCGCTTAACTGTCTCCTCCTCCACTGGGGGCTCCCACAAGGTAGGGCTAATAATGACTTTCTCCAGACTTGGTTAGAAAACTAATTATATACATGTATACTAACAGACCTGAATATTTCCGGTCATTGACTTCAAGTGGCATGATAACATCAAAGTTTAATTTCCTACATCAGAGATTTACGAAATGCTGGTTTCTCAAATACTGTTTGACAGCTTGGTGATGAATAGATCTCCACATCTTCAGCATTTGTCAGAATTTTTATAATACAACTGAAGCGTGAAAGATTACTGGCTGTGTTATAGAAGCCCTGGTTGTAGTAAAGATTGACAATTCCTAAATCAAGCAATTTCTTCACAGACAGGTGATTTCATTGTTATAGGAAACTTAACCCAACATTTAAAAAGTCCCTATCCAAATTTGCACTAAAAAATATTTGCAAGGTTTTCACTTTTCAAAGTAAACATGTAAAAACGGTGAGCATTAAGAAAATTAAGTTTAATATTGATGGTAATAAATGTCATCCTTCCATATTTTGTTGGGTTTTTTTTTTTTAATATTTGTGTAAATAAAAATGATGATGAATTAATTTAGTGTGGGTCTAGGACAGGTTGGCAATGTTGTCTGAGAAACAATGTTACAGACATGTTAGGTCGATAAAACAGGATATTTGTCAGGTGTTTGAGAGACCCGCACCTCAAGAGGTTTTTACACTTTTTACACAATATAAACCTCCTGTCTCCTTGTCAGTAATTAATGATGTAAACGTCTTGTTCAACACGTTGCAAGATTGCATCATCCAATGTGCAATTTCAACTCCTGCAGAAAGTACAGATGTTATGTCCCTGCCAATATTCCAACCCAACTAATAAATAAATACGACCTAAGACCTAACTACACCTAAATTACCAAGTAAAATGTGATTTCTAATCATGTTCTGTTAAGATTTTTAGAATAACAAAACCAGGAGCTCCTGGCCTTATGGATTTTTAATCTTTAAGGATGTGCCATTATTTTTAATTGAGTTTTGGATGAGTCCACCTTCATCTAAATGTCTCTTTTATTTTACTTTTTTTCCTTTCTTGGCTGTATGTGCTTCTGTGCCCTGTTTAGGTTTTTTCCTATTTTTTGGTGCCTCGTCACCCTCCTGTTGTCTTTTCTATTGTTTTGATGCCTCTTCACCCTCATGTTGTCTTTCCTATTGGTTTGATGTCTCTTCACCCTCCTGTTGTCTTTCCTATTGTTTTGATGCCTCTTCACCCTCCT
The DNA here is from genome assembly GCF_031769215.1 of Ylistrum balloti. Lineage (NCBI taxonomy): Eukaryota > Metazoa > Mollusca > Bivalvia > Pectinida > Pectinidae > Ylistrum > Ylistrum balloti. The sequence continues at coordinate 1,575,568 of NW_026781899.1, forward strand.
GTTGTCTTTCCTATAGTTTGATGTCTCTTCACCCTCCTGTTGTCTTTCCTATAGTTTGATGTCTCTTCACCCTCCTGTTGTCTTTCCTATAGTTTGATGTCTCTTCACCCTCCTGTTGTCTTTCCTATAGTTTGATGTCTCTTCACCCTCCTGTTGTCTTTCCTATAGTTTGATGTCTCTTCACCCTCCTGTTGTCTTTCCTATAGTTTGATGTCTCTTCACCCTCCTGTTGTCTTTCCTATAGTTTGATGCCTCTTCACCCTCCAGTTGTCTTTCCTATAGTTTGATGTCTCTTCACCCTCCTGTTGTCTTTCCTATAGTTTGATGCCTCTTCACCCTCATGTTGTCTTTCCTATAGTTTGATGTCTCTTCACCCTCCTGTTGTCTTTCCTATAGTTTGATGCCTCTTCACCCTCATGTTGTCTTTCCTATTGTTTTGATGCCTCTTTACCCTCCTGTTGTCTTTCCTATTGTTTTGGTGCCTCGTCACCCTCATGTTGTCTTTCCTATAGTTTGATGTCTCTTCACCCTCCTGTTGTCTTTCCTATAGTTTGATGTCTCTTCACCCTCCTGTTGTCTTTCCTATAGTTTGATGTCTCTTCACCCTCCTGTTGTCTTTCCTATAGTTTGATGCCTCTTCACCCTCATGTTGTCTTTCCTATAGTTTGATGTCTCTTCACCCTCCTGTTGTCTTTCCTATAGTTTGATGCCTCTTCACCCTCATGTTGTCTTTCCTATAGTTTGATGTCTCTTCACCCTCCTGTTGTCTTTCCTATAGTTTGATGCCTCTTCACCCTCCTGTTGTCTTTCCTATTGTTTTGATGCCTCTTTACCCTCCTGTTGTCTTTCCTATTGTTTTGGTGCCTCGTCACCCTCATGTTGTCTTTCCTATAGTTTGATGTCTCTTCACCCTCCTGTTGTCTTTCCTATAGTTTGATGTCTCTTCACCCTCCTGTTGTCTTTCCTATAGTTTGATGCCTCTTCACCCTCATGTTGTCTTTCCTATAGTTTGATGTCTCTTCACCCTCCTGTTGTCTTTCCTATAGTTTGATGCCTCTTCACCCTCCTGTTGTCTTTCCTATAGTTTGATGCCTCTTCACCCTCCTGTTGTCTTTCCTATAGTTTGATGTCTCTTCACCCTCCTGTTGTCTTTCCTATAGTTTGATGCCTCTTTACCCTCCTGTTGTCTTTCCTATAGTTTGATGCCTCTTTACCCTCATGTTGTCTTTCCTATTGTTTTGGCACCTATTCACCCCCCTGTTGTGTGTCTCTACTTTATCATTATAATATAAAAGATGCTGCTATTCTGAAATCACTCATGCATGGATCTGCATTCTGGAAAAAGTCATTATGACTCCATCTGTACAACCATAATAATAGGCCAACTGACAACAATTTGAAATAAACTATAGCTAAAACCATACATATGCTTAATTCATAATTCTCTCTTTTTGCCTCATATCCATACAAAACAGACATAAACAAGTCATTATTCTGTTTTGCTAGATTTCTGCCATTGTATTACAAGAATATTGAGTTATTTCCCCGCATTGCCACACATACATGTAAATATACCCATATTCATTCTATATAAAGTATTTTATGACGTCATCGGACTTCCAACTCGATATCGAAGACTTAATGCAGGACAATTAAACATCATTGATTTTCCATCAACCAGCATTATATAAGTGGGTTTTTATTGGAAGTTATCGGTAGGTATATAGATACAGTAACGAAAATTTGTAGCGATGTTTCGAACTTGTAAGAAAATCTGACGTCTAGTTAGATATTCCGTTATCCTTAAAATGGGTCAACCTGGATTACTGGTTCTTTCATATTCCTAATAAAATGTCTATGATTGCAGGGAGTATCAGAGATCCTACAATCAATAACACCGCCGCATGGCTGATGGTGTATTTACGTTAGCTACAAAACATGTTCAAAGGACGACGTTTGTTAATTCTTATGCAAGCTAAAGCGAATACAGGTGGGCCTCATTGATAGGACCACCCCAACATTCATGGTATTTTTGTATAAATGTTTTATGTATAATGTGATACAGAAATCTTGATTGTGTAGGAATAATTCCATGAAGGATAAATACATTGTAGTTCATCTGGTTTATGCTTGCACGTATATTTGTCAAATCATATTTTTTTACAGCAAGTCAATTCAAATATGACAGGAACATATTCCATATTTAATGAAATTAATGATTTATGCATATTCGTCAGATTTTTTTTTATTTTTCTTAATTTTTTCGAGGAGGTGGGAAGGTTACCATAATACCTCAATAATGCCCAATCTCCATAAGGAGGACAGCAGTTTAAGTTACTACAAAGTTTGCTTCTCAGATCAGTGTCAATATACAAAGGCGCCTTTAGTAAACAAGCAGATGGATGGAAATCTTTTATATTTTTAGAATGCGTAGGACAAGATGAATGAAGAAATCCCAATTAGAGTCGCCAATCTGAACTCAACGGAATGCCGAGGTCTGGTACTATCCGCATGGAGAGAGGATACACATCTCATAATGTGTGTTGAAATTTTTGTAACCTGACGAGAAGATCTGAGTTTAGTAGATCAGTCATCTTTAATGAACAATCAGTCATTCTGATTGTAAATACTGACAAACCTCATTATCTTGACTTGGGGTGGAGGGGTGGGGGACCATGGATAATATCGAGATAACTAAGTATTCTATTTAAATGTTGGAATATTTTGTGTAATGTTAGGCAGGGAGTATGTTTTGAATCAAACAGGTTCTTCAAATGTACTAGTACAAGATAACAAGGTTCGATTGTAAATGTATTTTAAAGCGTAAACCATGGCCATTTGATAAAAAAAAATTAACGTAATCCGGAAATGGTCAAATCAACTCTAAAAATAGAATTAGCACCGCATTAACCATGTCCTTATACTCAGCAGTGCATAGCTATAGGTGTCCTAACATTAGTCTCAAATTTATAGGACTGTCACACCACCAGTTTGGCCTTGAGATTTTAACACTACAATCAAAAGAGTACCCAAGTCAGGGATTAATCTAGACCAATTTCACTATGGGAAAATTGTAGTATTCTCAAGTGTTATGTGTACCAACCTGAATATACACAAAACCCTCACCAAGGAAATATACCAAAAAATATGGGGAAATTTCTCAAAAATAGGATAAATTTTCTCCAAAATGGAGCAAATTAGTATATTTTTACTTGACATTTTTTTCAAATTATGCAATCTACATATTTGTCATTTATTTTCATCCTATCCCTCCTTTGCATTAAGACCAAAAGGGGTTGTCTGGACCTTCTCCATTTCTCAGAATAGGCCCAAAAATCCCATTTTCCACATTGGGTAGTACTTCTCCTTTCTAGATTAATTCATGCAAGTGTTCGATAACTTTACGTAAGAAACTGTCAGGTTTCTGATACAACTTGAAGTCAGTCTGAAGTCCAGTGAGTTAAGACAAACCTTTGTACATTAAGCAATCTACTAAACTTCGATACTTATTATTGAAAAGTACTATCATTATGATGAGACACAGGTGTTCATTTCTGTAGTGAGTATTCATAAAGTAAATAAAATATTGCTGTTGATATGATTGCTTCTGTGTAAAAAAAAGTACACTTTAAGGAGATCGTAAATCATTTTAATGAATATTTATCAACAGATCTTTTATATCCTGGTAAATTTGTTGATATTTTAATAATACTCATAAATAATTGAATCTCAATGTGTCTCGTAAGACAAATACAGCTGTATATCTGCCATGTATACTGAACTTTATGATATGTGATTGTGTTCTATTATCATTATTTTTTATAGTGTTGTGTTCAACATGTTGTATCTAATGTGTTGTGCTTAACGTGTTGTATCTAATGTGTTGTGCTTAACGTGTTGTATCTAATGTGTTGTGCTTAACGTGTTGTATCTAATGTGTTGTGCTTAACGTGTTGTATCTAATGTGTTGTGTTCAACATGTTGTATCTAATGTGTTGTGCTTAACGTGTTGTATCTAATGTGTTGTGCTTAACGTGTTGTATCTAATGTGTTGTGCTTAATGTGTTGTATCTAATGTGTTGTGCTTTTAACGTGTTGTATCTAATGTATTATGCTTAATGTGTTGTGTCTAATGTGTTGTGCTTAACGTGTTGTATCTAATGTATTGTACTTAATGTGTTGTATCTAATGAGTTGTGCTTAACGTGTTGTATCTAATGTGTTGTGCTTAACGTGTTGTATTTAATGTGTTGTGTTCAACATGTTGTATTTAATGTATTGTGCTTAATGTGTTGTGTTTAAGGTGTTGTATTTAATGCATTGTGTTATAGGTGTTGTATTAAATGTGCTGTGTTGTGTTTAAGGTGTTGTATTAAATGTGTTGTGTTGTGCTTAACATGTTGTATTTAATGTGCTGTGTTGTGTTTAAGGTGTTGTATTAAATGTGTTGTGTTGTGTTGTGCTGAACATGTTGTATTTAATGTGCTGTGTTGTGTTTAAGGTGTTGTATTAAACGTGTTGTGTTGTGCTTTACATGTTGTATTTAATGTGCTGTGTTGTGTTTAAGGTGTTGTATTAAATGTGTTGTGTTGTGCTGAACATGTTGTATTTAATGTGCTGTGTTGTGTTTAAGGTGTTGTATTTAATGTGCTGTGTTGTGTTTAAGGTGTTGTTTTAAATGTGCTGTGTTGTGTTTAAGGTGTTGTATTAAATGTGTTGTGTTGTGTTGTGCTTAACATGTTGTATTTAATGTGCTGTGTTGTGTTATAGGTGTTGTATTAAATGTGCTGTGTTGTGTTTAAGGTGTTGTGTTGTGCTTAACATATTGTATTTAATGTGCTGTTTTGTGTTTAAGGTGTTGTATTAAATGTGTTGTGTTGTGCTGAACATGTTGTATTTAATGTGCTGTGTTGTGTTTAAGGTGTTGTATTAAATGTGTTGTGTTGTGCTGAACATGTTGTATTTAATGTGCTGTGTTGTGTTTAAGGTGTTGTATATAATGTGCTGTGTTGTGTTTAAGGTGTTGTATTAAATGTGTTGTGTTGTGTTGTGCTTTACATGTTGTATTTAATGTGCTGTGTTGTGTCTAATCACAGACTCCTACTTTGCACCTTAACTAAAATTCTGGATATTTCCTTTTCAAAGACACAAACCACAAACCTTCATGTTTCACTCCGAATTTACAGGACATTTAATTACCATTCAATACCACAAACTGTAATTCTCACGATTCACCCTACATCATTTCGACATTTCCTTTTTAACACTGTCAACCAGAAACTCATGTTTCACATGCAAAACACCTGCTTGATTTGGATATGATGAAATCCTAGGGTGACCTTTGTCGATGACCTTGTACACATGTGAAACCTTACTAGCTAATGGATTACTATGTTGTTGCCGATCATGCATGATGTAGCCCTTTATAGAATCTTCAGGAAATTATTGATTAAAAATATATTTAGCGGAAATAGAAAACCAAAGTGTTGCCGGGAACATGATAATATTGCATCAGAATGCCCTCAGTGACCTTTTAATTTCTTTTTTTTTTCCACTCTAACAGCCACATTAGTGATTACATTTGAGATGACATTTACAAAAGGCAATACGTGTATCACATAATGTACTGGATTTTAATGTTTGATAAAAATGCACGAGCCTGTCAAATGAAAAACATTGCTATTCTGTCTGAATTTTATTAAGTATTTATTGTGAATATTCTTTCATCTCATACAATTTGTATTTAATGGCTAACTCGGCTAGACATCACACAAAATTACCAAAGGAAAATTTTCCTAAAAAGTTTGAATTTTATTTTGTAATCGGAGACAATAATATTCTTGTACAGATATGTCCAGACATACTTTCCTATTTTAAAGGTTAACAAATAAACTTATTTAGATGGACAATTACAAATTTTTAATTAACTGGCTATTAAAAAATGCCCCCAATTTTTAAACATGCCTACGTAAGTTTATCAAATAACAAGTAAATCCATGGCTGTTTGTTCGGGCTGGAACAATACCAAAATACGTCATACCATTTTAAAAGGTATCATATAACAGATCTAATGATGAAATCTATTGGGCGTCCATTATCTCTACTTAAGTCCGATATCCACTTTTATTTACGTATTTCGTGATTGTTATCATAAATGACGTTCTAACAGAATATTTGAGAAACATCCTATTGAAAACTAAATAATTAAAAATTTGTTCAAAATACAATGTCTGCATCACAGTAATTGTTTAGGTAAACATGATGATGCACAGAAACTGTACCACGACCCGTACTTAGATACATATGTCCAAGCCCCGAAGCTGTGCATCTCAAGTACATCTGCATGTATATATCATGTTTTTGTCGAAGAATTTTATCGCACATGTCATAACTGTCATCGGTATCTTCAACTTTAATCACTGTTTCCTCCTTAAATTTGTTTCCATGAAAAGGCTTTTGAACAGTTGAGCAAGGCATGTGCAGCTAAAAAGAAGCTAGGCAGACCTGTCAATATATCAGACTGCCAATCAATGGCACTTTATGGGACATTCAAGAAATTACTCATATTTATTTTCTCATAATTTTTAAATATGCAATGTATGTACATGGTAAGCATTTCATTAATATATAGGTACATTTAAAATTAAATTTAATTTCAATCACAAATCTATTTTGCCTCAATAATCATTATTTAATTCCAATAAATTTGACAAAACAGGTTTTAAAGTTGCTTTTCTTCAGCGACATTTGCAACATGTATTATTTTTGATCGTGAAAACATTCTTTTTTTTAAACTTTTATTATAAAATATGTATTTCTCAAAGCTATGCAAACATGACCCATAAGATGCCTCAAATATGATTATGAACATATATAGCGATGTGTTACAATGCTACAATCTGGTTGTGGGCAGGGCAACTTCCTGTATACAAAGCTATACTTCCTGATCAGAAAGTGTATCACAAATTCTTTAATATTGTAATACTTGAAAATGTAAACTTATAAACTACTTAAACTCCTGACTTCCATCAGTTTCAGAATTTCAGATTTCAGGGTTGTTTTAAATCATATATATATCTGCCTTTTGTCTGGCAGTAATAGTATACAGCTGTAAACAGATACATTTGACCAGAAAAGACATATTATACTCACAAAAACTTGCCCATAAATCATTGTACAAAGAATTGGATTTTGTGGTCTATGCTACCTGAGATATGTAAACGTAAATATAGGTTGTATCATTTACAAACTGAAGAATGATAGACAATAGAGTAGATTTCATACATGTAGTAGGAGGGGTCATATAGGGTCACTGTAAGGGTGTTCAGTGTGAGGTCAGAGTTCAGTGTGAGGTCAGAGTTAAGTGCGAATCAGTCAACATCACAACAAAGCAGTCAAGGTCAGACAGAGTAAATGATAAAGTGATAGAGATCTCCGAACAGCCAGAAATGTATGCAATGTTTTCAAGCCTGTTGAACTGTTTTATTTTTATAGTAAATTTTTAAAGTCTCTTTTGTCATTAACTGTATCACTGACTGTCATGATCCAGTGGCACATGAATGGAAATGGAAGCCATACATAATCTGCCCTGAACCACCCCTCAACATTTAATGTTATTTTTGACTTAAATTGTAAATAAGGAATACAGCAAGAGGCACATGGGAATTAACAATCACCTGAGGTCTTTAGGCCTTAAGAACCAGTCCATCAGTCCCAGCATTAGGGAAGACAGAACTGATAAATACATACTCACAAAGTCTTCAATGTTTCTAAATTTGAAAGCTTAATATAATTTGATTAAAAGCTACTGGCCAAATATCATGATACTGGATTATTTTGTAATTTAGAAAAAGTCTTCAAGATTTTAACACATTTGACCCCTGTGACATATATGTAATATATATCAATGTCATTCATTTGAACAAACTTAGTAGCCTTCATCCAAGTATGCTACTGACCAAATACCATGACCCTGGGCATTTTGATTATTGAGAAGAAGTCGAAAACAGAAATTGTTTATGACGGACGACACAGTACAAAAGAAATCACAACAGGTCACTTGAAACTTCGTATCAGATGACCTAATAAATGTATTTGTATACATTTACGTCAACTCATATGCATGTAAACTTTGCTGTATGCACTTCTAATTCTCATGTTCTACATAATATATATACCAAGCATTTTATTTATCCTATCAGGTAGTTGATCTTACGAGTGTCATCCGATGTAGAAAACAAAAACTCTTCTGGACTTAAATTTATTATTACTCATTATTAAAAATTCTAGAATGAATTACACATATATTGTTCAGTGCCATTTTACGCTACAGTAATGTCATAACTTGACCTTGACATAATCTGTTTGACCTTGAAGTAACTAGTCATTTTAAACTACAGCATGATGACGTCATCTTGACCTTGACATTCATTCTGCTAAGTTATACTATAATGTGAAGTCATCCATTATATAATTTGTCATTGTTATTTTCCAGCAACAACTTATTCAGAAAATAAAATTGTCTACATACCAAGGACAACTATCATTAATAAACACATGCCTCTATTGTAATAAATCTTACGTAATACTTTCTGTGCGTTAACAACAAAGTACAGGTAAGTCATATTCCCTCTCATTTTACGTATCGTTGTTCTCTACGAACGTTAATGTTCAGTTCTGGGCGTAGGTTTTGGGGAAACGATTACTATTTCTTGAACACTTTTTTATGGATACGGCATTTATGTTTGATGTGAATGACATCAATCATGAAATTCAAAGATTTATTAAGAGCATTCTAACAGGTAATTTTGACTGATTGAAACTGACAGAAATAATTTGTTACAATTGTCATATATTGCATAGAGACATTAACAGTTTGGTCAATGCCCTTTCTGTCTGTTTAAGAATTTTAAGGAAAATTTGCTTAAAAAAAAAAGAAAAAAAAGTTTTTAAAACAAAAACTTACTTTGACATTAGATACTGGACCAATCATGACAAAATACTTATGAATTATTTGTAAACAATTAAAGGAGGCAGTGAAATAAACAAGTCATTAAATTTGTACATTTATCACACAGGTGAGAAGTTGACAGGTAAATTATGTACCTATAATCAACATGTATACATCACAGTCTACATTACAGTCGTAAACCAAGAAACAAAACAAGAATGTGTTTCCTTGTACAACGTAACTTTGGAAATATTATATTCCTTTATCAACTTTCCTTAAAAACAATTTGTGTCCGAACTCTTAATAATTTTTAAAAAATGATATTTTCTTACAAAAAAAATGGCCAAATACACAAACTTTTGTATCATAAAACTTAAATTAATTTGTGCAAGACAACATTTTAACAATACTACCAATCCTTTATAAATTGAATTAATTTTTTTAAAAAAAAAGGAAATATTTCAGAACTAATTTCTCTCCCTCCTATTACTGAATACTTCCATATTTATACATCAAAGATTGATTTCTGATAATTTTCGAAAGATTTGATTTCATTTCAATTTCATATTAATCTCAGTAATTTTCACTGTAACATTGATGTACATAATTTAACCCAACGTCTTATTGTGCTGTTTATGTGTGATGGACTGATCATCAAATTGATCAGAAATTGATTTGGTGAAATAAAATCAATTGTTCTACAATTTTTTCTTTTATGAACGACTCTGAGATAGATCTCGGACACAATTAAATGTGATGTGAAGTTCTTTATTTAGAAGTAATTTATAACTAGCAGCTTTCAATTGAATTCATTGGTTGTTGTCAGATGTATTCATTAGATAGAAAATACAAATACTAGTATAGTTAAGGCTTCAAATAAATATTTACTGAAAAAATTTACAATGTTTTCAATGCAAGAAACCCACAACTCAAAATTATTTTCAGTTAATGTCAAAACCAATGATAATCAACAATGTGTTCAATTTTTATAATAATTGTAAGAAACAATTCCCATCCCCCTTGTTCAGCAAATCAAATATTTTTGTTCTTTGTGTCAGTGTTGTTAATTCATTATAACATACCAAATACTAAACATTCTAACATGGACGACATTCCATGCTGATTGGATGTCCTAGTAAAAAAATGCAGAAAGACAATGTGTTCTGTAAAACTTCTGATTAAGTGCAAGTGTTTAGAAAAATGTACTAATCTTGAATAAACAGATAAAAACTCCATCATTTATATAAAAACATCACATTATATAACAATTAGAGAATTTTTTAAGGGAAAATCACAAAAAGGCCTGACAGCTTGCTTTCACAGAGTTACAAATTTTGGTTAGAAAATTTGATAATGAGCCAAATATTCTTGCTGCTAGATGGATTGTAATATGGCAAAAAAATTATGATTGCCAAAAAATTCTGTTAGACAATTTCATAATCTCATACTCTAGCTAAAAGAGAGATATATTTCATGTGTATTACATATTTCAAGGTGAATGAATGTTTTTTATCGCTGTTTTTAACCTTGATATACACACACAATGTTAATAACAGAAGTAAAAGTTGATTATGTAATAAATGAATATTCATAGCATTTATTTTAATGACATTTGTGAAATATTTTTTTGACATAATTTCTTTTTTATTAATCTGGCACATTTACCTGCAATTCAGCTGTTTGTTCAGTGTAAAGTTACCTTCAAATTGAGGATTTTCTAATATTTTCACTTAAGCCATACTTCTAAAAGATGAAACCTCCAAAATATCAGTATCAAATTCCAAAAATTTATATTAAAAAGTAAGTGAAAGTTTACTGAAAAAAATATGTTTTTCTACCCCAGCTGTGACACTCAACAAGATTTATTTTCATGTTTCATGTGAAAATTACCTTGTAATTGATTTAAGTGTTTGGAGCTACACCAGAAACTAAAGTATAATGTTACCCAGACAATTACAGTGGACAGGATGTTCCTCCAAGGAATTTATACGAAACCAGTGGCACAAGGGGTATCAGAGGTCAGAGTAAATGACCCCTAAACAACCTTGACCCAGAGACAGAAGCTTAGCCAGCAGGAGTGGCCACAAATTAGATCCGTGCAGGAAACCATGTGTAAGATACAAGCAAAGAGAGGACAACGTCTGTTTCAGATTAAAAATCTGATTGTTGACCATAACTCACCAGATTGGAGCAGGTCTGCTAAATCTGAATCAGGCCTATGTCCGTATGACAAAATGGAAGAAATATTAAGAAAAACAGAAACAAGGCTACAGTCGGTAAAGTATCATATTAGATATAAGCATGTGCTCTGAGTCTAATCTTCGAAGAAATTCATCATGTTCATTCAAGGATGAAAGATAGAAAATCATGACATGCAGGGTGTCAACTGATTAAAAGATATATAAATCAAATAATAAAATACAGAGTGTAGTGTGATTATAAGTCTTCGTCTGAGCTACAACTTAGACTATCTTTTAACAGGCAAAAATGTTACTTAAAATAGATTTCCTTGGGATTGGAAATTGAACTCCTATTAAAGGTAACGAGGTATTTCTCTCTAACTCTTAGTTATACAGAAGAATAAATGCCTTCCATAATAAGCTGACGTTTAAATATTCCATTGAAATCTAGAAGTATCAAAGGCTTATCCCTCTTCTTGACCATTTATAGAGTTGCTTCTGGTTGGCCTTGAGGGCTATTTGAATGTGTGAAAGATTTAGATAATAACATGGCATTTGTGGTAATCCGTCGCGGCATTCGGTCGCTTATAAATGTTGGATTTATTCCCCTTTTCAGGCCTTCTTGTAAGTGAGTGTCTACAAATTGAACTGGCTGAACAGAGTACATAGGTATGACTGTGATAATGCTAAGTGGGTCTGACAAGTCAGGTAACTAAGACCTTGACCCCTGACCCCTAACACTGGCACGCTGTCACCCACAGAAAACCACCCACCTGAAAACTAATACAAAGGGTATGCCCATACACCATGTGAATCAACTACAAATGAAACGAAGTATGACACACATCATTGACTTCAAGGCTCTATGTAGAATTGATATACAGACTGTTGTATACCGGGTACATATATATATATATATGAAAGGTATACCTCACATCCAGTACATGTATTTAAAACTGGCATATTTTTTTGGTGGGTTTTATCGTCCTTAAACAGCCAAGATCATTTTGAGGCTGGGTCTCTTTTTAGTAGCTTGTACTAACAACCTAACTGAACAACATATGGCAGGTCCATCACATGCAATCTAAAGCAATTCGGATCATTTGTCTTTCCCTACGACACAACTACATCAGATCAGGGAATGTTACTTGAAACCAGCCACTTTGGTTTTTCACCTGAGATTTCATATGCCTGTGGTAACCGACAGGGTGGTCAGGTGGGACAGTGGTAATGCACTCGCCTTTCACCAAGCGGTCTGGGGTTCGATTACCGGAATGGATGTGAAAGGGTATGAGGTCACTTGCCCGACTGCGTGCATTTTCCCTGGGTACTCCGGTTTCCTCCCACATCAAGACCCCTCACGCGCTTCCATTCGCGCCAACAAGAGTGATTTATATAAGTTGGTAAAACTTGCTTCCCAATTGTTGTAAAATAAATGTAGTTAAAAAAAAAAGAGCTCTCATGGCCCCTTTGGATCAGACAGAACTACACTCACCTAATGCTTTAATTCACAAATAGAAAAATTGTGATGCAAATAGCACATGCATACGCATACATTACCACTGGCTCTTTTACTCAAGGGATTTCCATATGGTTGGTCTTGATTTCTTTACAATAACGGACAATTTCTCAGTGATGTATATATTACAACACTGCAAGTCAGAGTAAAACAAAACTGAATATAGTCTTTTCTCTAAAACTGAAAATCCAAAATCAGTCAGTGGATGACTAAGATATTTAGACATTTTGTCTAAAATGTAACATGGATTCGTAAACCGGTTACCCCAATAGAATAAACATAAAGTTTAAAAGATTTTGGTTTAAAACAGAGTGAGAAGATCGCTAAACTAGACTATAGAGATGAAAGTGAAAAATGGAAACGACTTTTCAAAAAAAAATGAAATAAAAGAAGGCTGTGAGAACTTTGGATGTAAATATATTTTTTTTTTTCATTAAAAGAGAGTTACTTTATATAAATATGATATGCCTCATCATTTTTGAACATTTTCCACTGTCAGTAAAACAGACATTTAACACAACCAGCAGAAACTGACCGAATAAAATACTCTAGGTATGTCAGTTTCGAGACTTAATCTAGTAAGACATTTAGTCTGAGATTTTGAATATCGTCTCTATATGCTGAAATGTGGTCTGATAGACAACATTTTAAAGCATATTTACTTCGGCCAAAAAAAGTTATTTCAGTTTTTAAATTTTATGAAATCTGCATCTTCCCCTATGATATACCAGTAAAGCCTGTTGTTCTTTCACATTTTTGCACCAAATAAGTAATTAACTAGGTTAACAAATTAAGATCTAACCCCATGCGACCTGACCATGTCATACATTTGTCTAAAATTTGCATAATGTGACATAAAGTAGGCCAAAATTACATAATTTTTTATAACATGCTCCAATTCTAGTTTGGTGTCAACATATATCAGACAACACTACACTCTCTTAAAGAATTCAAAATCACTTTACCTTCACTTTTATTTGCTATAAATTTGCTGTAATAAGGTAACAGAATTCCAATTAAAAAGGTCACCACTTTCAACGGAATTTTTTGGCCACAGGAAAAAATACACATACTTTATATGCATCCTCACAATCTTGGCTCAGTGATGTACAAACCTATTTTACCAATTTAAGTCCAAAACCAATTTGCATAGGCTATATATAGATTGTCCCTGCTTAATTCTCACCTTTGTCTGACACCAATAGCCTCGGATCATATATATAGCATAGTTCATTGTTTAAACAACAAAGCATGTTTTTACTAACCTTACACATACCATATACTTAATACACATATATAGAGGGTCATGATGTATTTCGACTGGGAAACAATGATAAGACCACTTATTGCCCGAGGCAAGGATGTGGTCCTTTTGTTGGTCATTTTTGTCCTGCGGTCAGCTCATAATCAGGAACCAAGCTGTTGATACAAGGTCTTCTGAATAATATTAATTTTGCTATAGCAACAATTAGCACGGTTATTATAATAATACTCTACCAGGAATCTCCAAAGGCCGGGGATTACAGGTAGCTACAGTATAAAATAATCAGGGTTTTCTCTTTATTCTGGGCTTAGGTATCTAGCAATAGAGCAGTGGATGTATTTGTAGTAATAAGCCCATCCCTTTCTATTGCTGCTCAAAAGAATCACCTTGGCCAGCCATTGCTTCTGTGTGCGATTACAGCTTTCCGTGTTAAGGTCAATGCACTACTGCAAGTGGAGCCCAAAAATTTCTCCATCCTGTCAGGATATCAATATATCGCCAGAAATATGAAAATTATTCTACTTGTTTTTGTGCGAATAAAAGATAGCATGTTGCAAATTGATTAAAAGATTACTAATGAATGTTTCGACGGCAAGTTTTCTCCCCTACTATGCATGCTTTACATCATTTCCTTTCTGAAAATATCTATTTTGTATCAAAGTCTTATGAATTTAGAAATGGTTTATAACCTTTAGCAATGTGAAAGTCCTCATAGACTGCCTGTTCGTGTACTTAACTTGGCCGTCATGCTAATAATCATATAAGATATACATTTATGTTTATACAAATTATAATTTATTATGAAAACCATCATATATTTATCATGCACATTCTAGCCCCATACATCTGATGACGAATTGTTACCATAATACTGACAACGTAGCGATATAGGAAAGAAAGACACATTTAATCAAACGTGTGCATCTAGTAAGGCAAGAATTATGATCGTGAAGCCAGGCACGTTATGTATGACCGAGAGGTCGGACATGTTGTGTACTGTGTGATCCTGCGGTTAGACATGTTTTGTTGACCCTGGAGTTGAATAAGTTGTGTATGATCAAGAATTGACATGTTGTGTATGAAACATGTTCAGACTTGTGTACAACCCAGAAGACGCCAATGCTGTTTATGCAAAAAGAGGTTGGACAATTGTGTATGACCAAAAGCATACTCGATACTCTGGTGGTTACGATCACTTTCACTCTATGCACCCCTGGAACATGTCATGGCAAAATTGAAGACACAAACTAATTTGATTGGTTCCGAGAGAAAAAAAAGACCAATCACAGGCTGTTATGCTCCTTTTGTAGATTACAAAGGAGGACAACAAACTTCAAAACCATTACAATATACTGTTATCCAAACTCGAACTCGAGATTCGTTTCATGAACATCAAAGGATCAAACTAGTCTTTCTGTCCTGTTCACAAGGTGTCAAACATGGAACCTTCAGAGAGTGAAATCCCTGGATTATCAAGGATTGACCCAGAGGTCAGATATGTTACATATGACTGACTCTGAGGGCTACAGTGACATATATTTCATGACATTAAGGATGACAATATTGTGTATCACTATGATTTGTGAAATACATTTGGTGTGCATGTACATGTTCCTACGTACTAACATACTGTGTATCATCCTGAGGTTTGATATGTAAGACCATGACCAGACAATTTTGTGTACGACCGAACAAATGAAGGACAGGTTTGACGGCAGACATTTTCACTGTGACATATTAAATCATTTCACTTGGTCTGGTAGAAGGGATCAAGCAACCAATTATATAAACTACTGAAAAATAGTTATTAACTTCTTTTAAAAAAGAAATGTGATGATCCAAATGTTTGTTGGGAAGAAGTGAAAAGTCTAATTTATTTCTTTGTTGGGAGTTTATTTACAAATACACTGATAAAAGAAAATGGTGTCCTTGACAGTAAGATATATGGTACCAAATGCAAAGTATTGTACATTAACTTAGCTTAAACGTCTTTTGCTTTTTAAAGGTTTACGTAAAATTGTGCCAAAAATATCTGTTGAACATGTACAGCAACACTCAAAATAGCGCAACTTCTCTCTTAAAAAAAATACCTCATCCATATTGCATAGGAAGTCACTTTCTTTGAGACTTTAAAGACTAAATACGTTTTGCACAACTGTCGTATTTTAGCTCACTGTGATGATAATGAAACTTCCGGTGGTAATTTCGGCGTATAAATGCAGTTCTATATATGTCACTAAAACGATAATTTAACGTCAATATTCACATTAATTATGCCGTTTACATAATTATATTTATAATTAGCATAATCGGTAGAAATTTTAATGTGAATATCAACAATAAATTATCACATTTTATAGAAAGAAAATTTTGGGCTCGATTTTTATGATATATAGGTCATTTTACAGGATCTCCGTCTGAATGGGTCAACCGTTCTAAATATATACTGTCACAACAAAATCGATTACACCAGACAGCTAACATTGATTACTATCCGAATCAAATGCACGCTACTGATCTTGCTACCAACAGACATTAAGCAATCATTCACATGTAGGTAAGAAATTTGCGTGCGTTGCTGCCGCTGAAATTGACACCGACCGAAAGGCCGCCGTCACCGCACTGAAACACGTGTTCGCACACCCAATGAATCGCACTGTAAACAATGAAACATGTTTCACATGAAATTAGACATACCCCTACAAAATGATGACTATCCTTATAACTGAACAAATAAGGCTTTTATAAGAACATTTTGGTATAATCGACTTACCGATCCGGCACCTTCCAGAACACCTTTGGGGGTCAGAAATATGCCACTTCCAACGATCGATCCGACGATGATCGCGACGCCATTGAACAGCGTGATTCGCCGCTTTAATTCTACTTTATCGTCATCTTTCTTCGTCAAACCAACGTCCTCTCCATTATGTTTACTTCTCGATTTAACATCATAATTGTCTTTCGTCATCTTCTCCGATGATGCAACGACCTAACTCAAGCCGAAATTGGATACTGCTCTTGTAAATATTGTGTTGGCATGTCACGTGACCGATGTGTTCATTCATCCAGGATCAAGGGCGCATTTCATTGGTTACTCGGCTCTTGTCACGCCCATTTTACTAGTCTGTACGCTTACAACGTGATTGCATCATTTTCACTAACTGGGACATATGAGCCAAAGAAATGAAAACAAATGCAGTAAGGATGTTATGTCTTGAACGACAATTACCTCCGCTCGCTCAAAGATTTGTTTTTCATAGAAGTAACGCGTTCGAAACAATACCGATGAACAGTTTTATGAGTAGTTTCGACATAAATTGGAATATATATTTAGCTTATGTTATTTAATAGCCGTGGGTATTGCATCATTCCCTTAACTCTCACATGTTTACATGTGTGGATGCTTGGAAACCATTGTTATTTTATTTATCTCATGATCTCGCAGTTCTCTTTTTTCCCTTCTACAGTTATTTTTTCATCACCAGTCCAATTCTCCTTTGAGCGGTCGCAAGCTTAGTTCCGTTTTTTGTTACAATAATTTTAACAAAAAAAGCATTAATATGTTTTTGATACAAATAACATTGTGTTTAAAGAATATCTCCGCAAACGTGATGTCTATGTCATTTTCGTCGTTGTGTAATTGGAACAATTCAGTCTCTAGGCTAATCATTCTAGCGATACATATGTCTCATTATGTACTAAGTTGATCATTTAATTTGATCGGGGTCTTAAACTGGGTTCTGTGCTGTTATTTCTAAGTATTTTTTTTAAATTGGGATACCATCGAATCCCAATCAAGGACCTACATAAAGCTGCTATTTAGGTATCTGAATCAATCAAGCATAAAATATCATTCGACTGTGACGTGACGCAGGGGAACGGTAACCACATTATAGCTTTCCAGATCTTATAAACTTCGAAATACTTTCATCATTAAAATCGACATTCTAATTTATAATTCCATCACGTAGAAATCATTGCCGAGGAAAATAAAATAAAAAAATGTATATAAGCTCGAAAGATCCTGCATTTCGACAAACAAGATGAAAAAAAACAACAACACAGGAGTGTAAAGATAAGACGTATCATCATAGAGAACAGCAGACGGCAGTGAAAAATTATCACAGTTATAGCAAATTGTCACAAATTAGGAGTTTTACAAAATAATGATAAACTACCGTCGCATGGACTCGGTGTGCTAAATATGAAGTTAAAGCATTATTTGAGAAAGTGTAATGTACATACTTGATAACGAATGGTAAAAATTGCCGGAACATACACTAATGAACAGTGTGTGTCAGTGAATCATTTTAAGATAGAAAGATCACGGAGATGGGGCGGATTTATATATATATATTTTTTTATATAAGCCCACGTTCACTTTCTTGTCGCTCAAAATATGATTAATCTGACACATTGATATAGTATAAAAACGACCCAACTGGAATGTATAATTTTGTTATTGTATAAATAATTTTTAAAGGTGGCAAATTCCATTTTACATGCTGGCGAAATGACGTCATTTTATTTCGGGACATAACAAACGAAAAATTTAATTTTATTGTCAGAATTTTCTGCGTTGTAATCAAATTTTTATGAAGACATTGTTATTGAGATTGTGAACATGTACTATTTTTTCGGTATTGCAATAGTGGATTTTAGACAAGAAGAAGGAGACGTGAAGAATGCAATGCAAAACATGTAGATAGTTTGGATGTGGAAAGTAATGACAGTAATGTAAATATACATAGATATATCATATGTAAGGATTACTATCTTGTTTACGTCCTATCAACAGACAGGGTCATTTAAAGGTCACCGGCAATGAAAATAAAAAATTCAATTTTCGTGAAAAAAAAATCGTCAGTTATTATGGATGTGCCAGACTTGGGTGGTGGAGGAAAGCCGAAAAAAACCTATTTGGCGACTGCCCCACGTAGGTCTCGAACCCGCGACCCAGAGAGCAAGCTAAATCGGTCAACGTGGCCCCAACCTAGCTAATAACGTGTGGAATTATTGTATCGAAAATCGGCTCCGGATTATTTATCAGAACAAGTCAGAGTAATGATAGAAATGATTACTTACTATGTTTTGGGTTCTACAGATTTGAAGTTCACATCAATTACAAGTTTCGCCTAAACAACAAAATCGTGACAAACTCAGAACAAATAGGAATGACAGCAACATAATTGGGACGATCGAAATGACGTAATCATTGAAATGGACAAACACACGTACCTGTAATATACTTATACTAAACTGTATAGGATATGAAATTTATTTCGTGTTAGTGTACAAAGAATATAAGGATTTTTAACACAGTCGTATAATATATGTACTTTTTTCTTTCTTTTTTTTTCAAAGCTTATCGTCAGATACATTGTGTTCATTTAGTTCACAGGCTTCTGGTTAGTATTATCGTGTCTAACAAGCCACTGTTCGGCTAAACATCATATTATTATTATTATTATTATTATTATTATCATTATTATAATTATATGTGTGGTGGTGGTGGTGGTGTGTGTGTGTGGTGTATGTGTGGTGGTGGTGTATGAGTGGTGGTGGTGTATGTGTGGTGGTGGTGTGTGTGTGGTGGTGGTGGTGTGTGTGTGGTGGTGTGTGTGTGTGGTGGTGGTGGTGGTGTGTGTGTGTGTGTGTGGTGTATGTGTGGTGGTTGTGTATGTGTGGTGGTGGTGTGTGTGTGTGGTGGTGGTGTGTGTATGTGTGTGTGTGGTGTGTGTGGTGTGTGTGGTGGTGTGTGTGTGGTGGTGGTGTGTGAGTGTGGTGGTGTGTGTGTGTGGGGTGGTGGTGTGTGAGTGTGGTGGTGTGTGTGTGTGGGTGGTGGTGGTGGTGGTGTGTGTGTGTGGTGTATGTGTGGTGGTGGTGTATGTGTGGTGGTGTGTGTGTGTGGTGGTGGTGTGTGTGTGTAGTGGTGGTGTGTGTGTGTGGTGGTGGTGTTGTGTATGTGTGGTGGTGGTGTGTGTGTGTAGTGGTGGAGTGTGTGTGTAGTGGTGGTCGTGTGTGAGTGTGGTGGTGGTGGTGGTGGTGTGTGTGTGTGTGTGTGTGTGTGTGTGTGTGTGTGTGTGTGTGTGTGTGTGTGTGTGTGTGTGTGTGTGTGTGTGTGTGTGTGGTGGTGGTGGTGTATGTGTGTGGTGGTGGTGTATGTGAGTGATTATAAGTAATTGCATGACTGTGTTTAAAGCAGAACATCAAAAACGAAATCTTTGATAAAGCGAACCGAAATAAATGTAAATATATAAAGACGGTAATTCTGGCTCAAGAAGGTTGGTTGACAACCCACCTTTGATTTCGACTATATAAAAATTCTAATCTGGTTTCTCGAAATTGCCTTATATGTTGGCGTCTATGGTGATGGTTGCGTAAGTCGCAATTTTACTGCACATGGTTGTTTCAAGACTAAACTTTGTAATGTGTAAGAAAGAAAGAATGACAACAATGATATTTCCACGATCAAATGTAGCTCTGCTTCAACTTCTACTAATGCTTGTCAGATTTACCCCCCTTCGATCAGTTAGGTGTATCGCGGCCCGGCTGATATCACGGCTGTTGTACTGTTGAAGGCGATAAGGACGGAAGATTGAGTTCCCTTGGTTTCAGGAATTCTTTGTTGTCGCCGATATAAAAAACCGCGTATGTAATTTATCTATTTTTTATTTCCCTACTCCCTCCCGATACCTTCTTTTGATTTTAATGACTGAATGTTTAAAAAGTTCCAATTAAAATATCGTTTTCAGCGACAACAATTTAACAATAGTGTATGACTGTCCAGTGAATTTTATATAATTACTCTCCATAGATTTTATTACGGGACAAATGATAGTTCTCCATTTTCGTAATTCCTGGTTTTCCCCTTTTTGAAATTCCGGGTTTTCTGATATCGGAATTCCGGGATTTTCCGATTTTGGAAACTCCGTGATTTTCCGATTTTGGAAATTCGATTTTTTCCCGATTTTGAAATGTTCCTCAGAATCTGTTAAGGAAGAGCAAAGTGATGAACAGAACTACTGTTACAAGTAAAAGTCAAAATAAAGTGCCGTCAGTTGAGACAAAATTTGTATACGAACCGTCAACTCGTCACTGTATACTGCAATAGATACGTTATCTATTTAAGATGTTTCATCTCATCACTGGTTTTTAATTGTCGTCATAGTTTTAATGAGATTTACAGGAATATGGCTTGATGTACGTTGGAAAATGTTTTCCCATTATGTTTACATGAATATATGTTTAAAATTTTTTTTTTTCTAAAAAAGAAATCCAATTTGTAATTTAAAATCATCTCAATAAATTTATAGCCTTTTAACAACCAGTTGGTACTTAAACCAATATATTATTATAACTAAGTGTAAGGGACCGACAGCTTGTCAGGTTGATAACGACAACAATTTGGCTATCACATTGTAATGTATTGTATTGTGTTTAAAATATCTTTTTTTTCTAAAAATGAAATCCAATTTGTAATTTAAAATCATCTCAATAAATTTATAGCCTTTTAACAACCAGTTGGTACTTAAACCAATATGTTATTATGACTAAGTGTAAGGGACCGACAGCTTGTCAGGTTGATTACGACAACAATTTGGCTATCACATTGTAATGTATTATATTGTGTATTGTATTTTATTGTGTATTTTATTGTGTATTGTACTGTGTATTGTATTGTGTATTGTATTGTGTATTGTGTTGTATTGTGTTGTATTGTGTATTATGTATTGTATTGTGTATTGTATTGTGTATTGTTTTGTATTGTGTATTGTATTGTGTATTGTATTGTATTGTGTATTATGTATTGTATTGTATTATATTGTATTGTGTATCGTATTGTGTATCGTATTGTGTATTGTATTGTGTATTGTATTGTGTATTGTATATTGTATTGTGTGTTGTATTGTGTATTGTTGTATATTGTATTGTGTGTTGTATTGTGTGTTGTATTGTGTGTTGTATGGTGTATTGTATTGTGTATTGTATTGTGTATTGTATTGTGTGTTGTATTGTGTATTGTTGTATATTGTATTGTGTATTGTATGGTGTATTGTGTTGTGTATTGTGTATTGTACTGTGTATTGTATTATGTATAGTGTGTTGTACTGTGTATTGTGTTGTATTGTGCATTGTTTTGTGCATTGTGTTGTGTATTGTATTGTGTATTGTATTATGTATAGTGTATGGTATTGTATTATGTATTGTATTGTGTATTGTATTATGTATTGTATTGTGTATTGTATTATGTATTATGTATTATGTATTGTGCATTGTTTTGTGTATTGTGTTGTGTATTGTGTTGTGTATTGTATTGTGTATTGTTGTATATTATATTGTGTATTGTGTTGTATTATGTGTTGTGTATTGTGTTGTGTATTGTATTGTGTATTGTATTGTGTATTATGTATTGTATTATATTGTATTGTGTATTGTTGTATATTATATTGTGTATTGTATTATGTATTATATTGTGTATTGTATTGTGTATAGTATTGTCTATTGTTGTATATTATATTGTGTTGTGTATTGTATTGTGTATTGTGTTGTATTATGTATTGTGTATTGTATTGTATTTATTGTTTACATATCATAATTGGACAGACAGCTTGTCAAGGGATTTGATAACGACAACAATTTGGTTATCACATTGTATTGTATTGTATTGTTCACTTTAAGCCTTACAGTTCATTAAGTTAAATACATAAGAATATAATGTACATATACAATATAAGGCTATCATAACACTTACATTGTACAAGACGAGAAGACAAAAGACAGAGTGACGGACAGTGTTGAATACACATAAAGTACAAAAGTATCACAACCATGATTTGAATAGTGCTAGGCAATATAATTCTAACAGGTGGTAATTGGCAGAAGATACATGATAATTAAACAACACACATAAGACTTGAAAGGTTGAACGTAATAATAAACTTGATTGTAAATATTTACCCAGATAAAAGAGTTCTTTTTTATTACTTACTGTTAATAATTGTACGAATTTGTAAGACGACGGTCGGTTCCAATAATACATTTTGATAAACTTTTGCGTAAATTTATATACAGATGACAAATCAAAATAAAATGGACATGTCTTTTACTAAGTGCTGGTTGTATTCATATAGCATTCACGTAAAATGCGCATATGGTATATTTTTACCGGTAACAAAATTATCCAATTATATACCAATTAGTGTTGTGTTACATAATTCAACCATGTGTAAAATCTAAACCTATTTGGTCTTCCATATTAATACCTATTTTTATCTGCTTTTGAGTATTGTTTGGGCTTAGTTAAACAGATAATGGAATTTGTCGCCAACCTCTATACATAAATTCACATTTTTTTACGTTAGGCACACAAGACAACCCCAAAATTTCATTTGATAAACTTAGTATTACGTGTTCTATGATTCGATAAGTTTTAGTTGGTTCGGAGAGAGTTCTTGTGAGTATTTGTCTAAACTAAATGCATGTTTCCAGATTCTATAAGTATACCACTCGGAGATGTATAAATGCCATTTCTGAAATTTGATATAAATTTACCCTACGGTTTATAAGATAAGTTACTCTCGAACCAACATATGTTTAAAAACTCTTTGTTGGTAAATGTTGGTTTCAATATACTTTTTACCTTTTGAGGCGTGATAGCTCATAATTTTATTAAATTGTTATCAGTAACACTAGGCCCAAATTCCGACCATTCATAATTCAGCATTTAAAATCGATATCTAGCAGAAATCTTTCATATTCTCAATATCTCAAGTTGTGACATTAATCAGTGTTTGCAACATTTTAGATGTAAACGTTCGATATGTTGTTAGCGATAGAAAACCCCACACATCCATTGTTTTTTATACAGTCTGTTTGCCTATTGTCAACTTTAACAATGCCCCTAACCATTACGTCGTAAGAGGTAGGACTTTCATATCTGGCATGTGTATTACTTGTGACAATACTTTTCAGGTGGCACTAAATTTTTTGATTATATGGCCTTGACCTTTGACCTACATATGAAAAAAAAAACATTGATTATTTTTTGCTTTTACTTTTTACTTTTGCATCATAAGACGTATGGCTTTCATATTTGGCATGTGTTTTCCTAGTGACAAGACCTTTAAAGTGGTACCAAATTTTTTTACCATGTGACCTTGACCATGACCTATGACCTACATTGATTATAACTATTGTGTCATAAGACGTATGACTTTCATATTTGGCATGTTTGTTCACTGTGACAATTCCTTCCAGTGGTACCAATTTTTTCACCATGTTATGACCTTGACCGTGACCTTTGACATACATTTAAAAATTTAAAAAAAAATCGATTATAACTTTTGTATCATAGTAGGACCTAGTTTTTCAAAAACACATCTTGTGTTGTTTTTTTTTTTTTTTTTTATCTTGGGAGCAATGCAGGGGTTTTAAAAAATCGTACAAATTTGTGTACGAGCCTATTTGGATGGACTCGCATAGAAGTCTAGACATGTATACATACTGTAAGTATTATAATTCTTAGGAAGGTTGTTTAAAGTAAATAAGAATACTGTTTACTTTACCTTTTTATCCTTCCTTAATCCCTTTTCAAATAGGAATGCCGATGCGTCTACCCTTTCGCACTAGTAAAATAAGATCAAGGTTGATTGCGACATAAATTTTGCCAGAATATTAAGGGCAACGCAAAAAAAAAATTTGCCTTTATCGATAAAATTTAAGAGAAGGAATGCTAACCGAAAATTGTCACATTTTCTGTATGGGCACTTTTAAATATTCACTTAAAAAGTATTTTCTCTCATCATCATTTATGAAATATGTCTTTACTTGAAAAAGTTAATTTGTAAGAATTTTTTTTTTCGCCACAGAGCCTGAAAGACTGGACATGTATGTATCTTAAGGATATCTTATCATCCAGGCTCAGATGTGGGTTAATTATTCGGGAAACTTCATAAAAATCACATATTCTGATACTTTGGTGATGCACTATTTTCTTTTTTTTAATTACGAATATCATAAATCCACGGTTCAGCGCTGAATTCAGTTTCAAACGTGTATATGTTGTCAATCTCAACAGAAATGTCTTCGAAATTACTTACGATATGTCTTTATGAACAGAAGTCTTTCAGTTTTCGTAAAAACACAGAAAATAAATCATTCAGTACCCCCGTTGGTACCCCCACAGAATATTGTGACAATTCGATTGGTTGTTAAATTTAGACTAAACACAAACGGAAGCACGGTGATCATTCCCGCGTTGTAGCTAAGTACACACAACGTGACACAGATATCTACACACAGTCTGTATTTGGGAGCGATGAACATGGTCAGCATTTGAGTATAGTTTACAGCCGACTGGACGTTTGACCACATTGAGCTTCATTTAAAACTTCCTACAATTTCCCCAGTGAACTATAAGTGAAATTTTCTTAACAGTGACGTGTAAATTGAGAACAAAAAAAAAACCTTCACGAAACGACATAACACGTGTTACGGGGATTTTTTCGTGTTTTTTTCAAACAGACACCGGAAAAAGATGGGGAAAGAAGAAACAGCATCGGCTTCTTCATCTGATGTTTCTGATACAGTGAAACTAAAGAAAGAACTTGGACTTCACAATGGGGTAGCTTTAATTGTCGGAGTTATAATTGGAGGGGGGATTTTTATATCCCCTAAAGGGGTGCTTCAGGAGGCTGGATCAGTCGGACTCTCTCTTATCATATGGGTGCTGTGTGGACTTATATCTTTGATTGGGGCAATGTGTTATGCCGAACTGGGTACGATGATTCTAAAATCAGGCGCCGACTATGCATACATACGAACAGCTTTTGGTAATTTACCTGCTTTTTTATACCTCTGGGTGGCGATAATCATTATCTTACCCACAGGGAACGCCATAACGGCTTTGACTTTTGCTGAATATATACTGGAGCCCTTGTTTCCGTGCGAATCGCCAGCATATGCAGTTCAGTTGCTAGCAGCTCTATGTATCCGTAAGTAGATATTTCTTAAATCACTCACTTTTTATCTAACAACATGAATGAAATTATCTTTGTTTACTTACGTAGTTTTTCAGTCGCTTACTCATCAAGCGTAAACGTTTACGTTAGTGATGATAACAAATCCGTTTCAATCATCACGTGGGCCGGTACCGGCAGGCCCATATTTTGATGATGCAAGATTTCGTCATTCTCCAGACCAGGCAGTGTTCAAATGTTTACAACCGTGTAACCGTATGCGGCGGTAAAGATTCCCTTAAAGACACCAAAATGATTAAAATTGTATGTTAATAATGATATTTTAAGTCATGAAATATTGATTAAATCTTTATATATATATATATAGTAGTGTATAGACTAACGATAGTTGTTTGATACAGGAAACGTCACTCTTGACTGAGCTCTGTATACATGATTGATTAATTTATGGTATGATAGTTTAATTTACAGATACATCATTGGTCCAAAGTTGACTTTAAACAAATTTTAATGAATGGATATCGCTCAGTTCCTATCCCATTAGACAATTAAAGAAGAACATGATTTTAGTTAACAACTGAAGGTGTTGTTTGGTCTGTGTCTAAAATGACATGGTCACGGTTGAGTGAATAACGCTGTGTGATCAATTCCATTTGACCCAACCTTGATTCGTGTTTTACAATGTGGCATTATGTTGCCTATCCTACTGATATGGATACCTGACATGGGCCTAGTGCTTTTATTTTGTGTTTGTTTGACAGTAGAAATATTTCTCCTGTCTAAGAAAGATTAAACTTGATATTTTGTGACATTTTGAAGATTTTTTCTCACCAAAATTATACCCATCTGTCATACACCCACCAATTAGTTTAAAATTTTGATAAATGAATCGTTATAACTTACTGACAACAGTAATCACGAAAATGCCTGAAGACATCATCTACGTTTATTCCATATCTAGATTACAATTACAACCTCCTATTTCAGACAGAAGTGCTAGAAGTTCAACATGTCCACTCAGAGGATGAAATTTATCCTCGCAGACTTTTGAGTCATATATCTATTTATGAATATAGCTATTAAGTGTATATGCCAATTTCTCATTTTGTTGTTAAAAATATCAAGAAAACTTTTTAAGAAAAAATGTATGTTCTATTCAAAACAATAACCTACCTACATGCAGCCATGTTAGAGACAGTTATTATACAGCATTTAATCCAATATATCTCAAAATGTTAATTATCAATTTAAATGATCACATGAAAAACATCAGGATAACCGGCATGTATAGAGAAGGTCATCGAAATATTAACATTACCATTTGTGAATTATTACAGACAAAAACAATAAACATTCCCCGATTTTTAATGCTTTGTACTTCAGGGGACAAATTTTATCAAAATATCCCTCAGAAGATTCCCACTGTTTAGGCAAAACTGGTAGACTTGTCTTTATTTATAAAAAATCTACTAATCCCGCACCTATTGTGATTAATTTATACTTTGTATTTGATCAAGTATTGCCTGTGTTTAATGTTTTAAAATACTTCTATAATTTGCCTCTATTGCCTGTCCACTCCTTTACGGTGACGATTTTACTGTAATATATTTTATTTTTTATTTTATTCTTAAAAGAACCTTATTTGTCTGCTTTGATTTTAATACTTTCTATAGAAAGGTTAACAAAGTTCATAAAATCTTTGATTATGATGTGAATGTCCATGTAATCCCAATTTATCAAATTCATAGGAAACTCCCATCAACAAGTTAGACTAACCTAACACACAAAATATTTGAAAACACGGAAAAAAAAATTCGTTAAATTTTTAATTTGAACAAGTTATTTTTAATTGATTTATTTTATAATGCACTTAAATATCTACATTCAGTTTATGAATATGTTTGACATGTTGTGTTTAAATTGTTAGGCCAATATAACATAACATCTGTGAAAGTTTTGTGCCAGTGTCATCAAACGTTTTCTAGAAATATATCGATTCACATAAAACTCACCTGTATGAAAGCGATTATCAAAAAATTGATCTTTGACTACGTGAGTTAAAAGAGAGATACCTCCCGGTCACCAAGGCATATTACACTCTAGAATTTTTTTTTACTGCAAATACATGTGAGAAAATTTTATTGATAGAACAGTTAGCGAAAATTTCGACTGGATGACTGATTCGGACTTCACCTGAACCGTAACTGAATAACCAGCCTTTGGTGTTGAATGTTGATATAAAAAAAATATTCTACTATACATTCATGCATATGCTGTTCAATAATACTTGTATGAACAAGACACCAAGACAGAAATTGCCGCTAGTAAATCAATTTCATTCAGCTTTATCATGTACTTCCAGAAAATTCCAACGTTAACAGAGAAATATGTCAAGAAGTTCTATACACCTACCAACCAATCATCTATTTTTCATAGAGTTCTAATACACATTAGTCATCGGTTTTGTGCATTTACAATTTCTAGTACAAAGTCTCGCTTGCTCATATACTTTGGCAGACAGAGTAACTAAGATGTGAAACATGAGTTTGTGTGATGTCCTCTTTTTCTATTTTGAAAATATCAACATTAACTTAATAATGTTTATGAAAAAGTAGATTGTGCCGCAAAAGTAGCTTTATCGTTACCACCTGTTGTTTTTAAACTTCATTTTACTGGTTTTAAACCATTCATAAAAACAATTTTTAACAGCTCAGTGGCAGGAGGAACGGAATCAATATACCAATAATAAATTGCACTCCTTATAACCTATCATAGGTGAATGGTCTGCATGCTATAGAGACAAGCACCGAGACGAAGTTGTCCTTGCCCGTCCTTGGATGGGCCATACATAACTTTTTCATATATGTTGAAAGGCAAAGATAATTCCTGATGCATAGGATGTGATGAGCCATTCACCGTTAAACACTTTTTATTGGACTGCATTGACCTTCTGTCAACTTCAGAAATTTTTTATCGTAAATTTACAAGTCTTCAGACCCTTTTTGAAACTGTTGAGGTTTATAAAATTCTAGGTTATCTGAAAGATGCTGGTCTATATTATAGACTATGACAACAGACTGGACTTTGATATTTTGCACTAGAAATTACATTATAAATCTATGCAACCCAGAAACTTTTTATTCACAACTAAATAGCACTTGTAAGGAAAATATTACTGATTTAAACATATCCCTTACATCATTATACGTGATTCATGATATGCATGATTTTATTTCGATTTAAATACTTACAAGAAATAGGGGAAATGTTGGGCAGATCGGGAGACGTAAAAACTGAAATCCAAATTCATCATTGGAGACCATTATTATGTGAGAGAATATGCGATAAGTTGGTATTACACAAACTGCATTTTCGTCATGCATATACTTTAGATGTACAACATTAGACATACATTATAAAAAATGTAGTTGTCATTCTGTCGTTTTATGTTATCGATATTCCATATGCAGAGATCAATTTTCCGAATTCTCAAATGTCCTTCCAACTATCATATATATTTACCTATTGACACTTGAGATTTCTACAAAGAGAAATTTGATCAAACTTCAAGCTTTTTGACAAAGGTAAAATTATTTTAATCTAGTCTAGTTTTCATTTTAAAAGTTTAAAAATGGTTTTTAATGTAAATTTTGTCAAAGATCTATAAACAGACTTTAGAACTTTGTGTCCCAGGATAGAAAATTATTGTCATACCTTATCAAATATTCATTGTGGATGGAAATTGTTCACATAAATAGATTTATTCAATATATTACATTACATAACGATAGGTTGACTTATCAACATGTTGCAATAGCTTTGCCCATCAATATCAATATGTAACAGAATAGCATATTTTCGATACCTATAGCAATAATTTGTTTGACTATATATTGTTTATGATAGATTTTTTACGAAACAAAAATGCTGTTTCAAATCTGTATACAAAGAACGTACATGTGAATTTAGATACCTCGCGATCACAACAAGTCTTTATCAAGAAATCGATTTCCTTACAGATATATTACTACTTACGTTTTACATTAAAGGTATAATGCTGTTTTATTTTGCAAATGTTCAGGGTTTTCCATAAGTTTGTTAGTAGTAGGCTGTGTAGCGAAAGTAGGAGGCTTGCCTGCCGTGTACGTGTAGTCGTGTACGGAACATTATTACGGAACTGGATTGGTGTAGGCGGCCAAATGATCAAAATAGCCGGTCAAATTGGCTGGCGGCCGGCTCTTATGGAAAACCCAGAATGTTATTATAAATTTTATTTGTATAATTGCTTGCGATGAAAAGTCATCAAAGTAAGACTTCGAGTGTTACTTTTCTGATGCCAGAGGCATCAATATCGTGAACACTTGGCTTGAAAGTATACGACCAGATTACATAGTGAACACCTCAGCATCCATCATTTACAAAATATCTTTGAGATTTTATGGTCCAGCAACTCTCAAATTTGGGATGTTGAAAAGCTGACTATAAAAGTTCGTATGTAATTCGCTTACTTATCACATATAGGTATTGTTCACCATCAAACCTGGAATGCGTACATAATTGTACGGATATTTGAGTCAGCTGTGAAATAGATTTGAGGTATTTTATTTTTTTGCGTATTATTTTTGGACAATCTTTATGGCCAGTTCTATTCACTTGAGACCTAGTTTACGGTCATATAGGAAGAATTTGTGAAATACCAGAAAATATCTAGTTACCATTTTTATTACTGCTCAGGAGGGGTGATACTGCTGTGGAGGGGTGTTACTGCCCTGGAGGGGTGATACTGCTCTGGAGGGGTGATATTGCACTGGAGGGGTGACACTGCTCTGGAGGGGTGATATTCCACTGGAGGGGTGATACTGCCTTGGAGGGGTGATATTGCACTGGAGGGGTGATACTGCCCTGGAGGGGTGACACTGCTCTGGAGGGGTGATATTGCACTGGAGGGGTGACACTGCTCTGGAGGGGTGATATTGCACTGGAGGGGTGATACTGCCTTGGAGGGGTGATATTGCACTGGAGGGGTGACACTGCCCTGGAGGGGTGACACTGCTCTGGAGGGGTGACACTGCACTGGAGGGGTGATATTCCACTGGAGGGGTGATACTGCACTGGAGGGGTGATACTGCACTGGAGGGGTGATATTGCACTGGAGGGGTGATACTGCACTGGAGGGGTGATACTGCACTGGAGGGGTGATATTGCACTGGAGGGGTGATATTGCTCTGGAGGGGTGACACTTCTCTGGAGGTATATTGTTACCCGATACCACATAACTAGATATGGTTGACTGTATTGTTACCCGATTCCACATAACTAGATATGGTTGACTGTATTTTTGCCTGTAATACTTGAAAAAAAGTCTTAATTTTTATGTTACCCTTTCAGTGCTTCTGACATTCATCAATTGTGTGAATGTGAAATGGGCAGCTCGAGTTCAAGACATCTTTACCGTCACAAAAATAGCAGCTCTCATAATCATTATCATCACAGGAATGGTCTATCTCGTTACAGGTGAGTTATACACAGACTCAGCTGGCTTGGTTCTCTAGCTGTTCGATAAAGAATTGCATGTCATGATCATCAAACAGATTTTTTGATGAACACAATTGATTTTGAAATCTCATTGTTCATGATGATGGTTTTTTTTTTATATTGAAATGCTGTATAGCTGTAGGAGGCCTTTTTATTTTAATATATTTAAGAGTTTTTTTTTTTTTTCAAATTTGTCTGTACTTTCACTGGAGACAAAATGACCAGTTAAACATTTGATATGAACAGTATAATAGATGTATTTGTGATATAACAATTGAGATATTAAAATTATATCATTACAAGTTGCTATACACATATTTCAATTGCTATGAAATATTTCTATTTGCATGAACAGGGGATAGAGAGTCATTTGACAAGTCGTTCGAGAACCACACCTCTGAACCACAGAGTGTGGGCCGCGTAGCCCTGGCATTTTATTCCGGCCTGTTCTCATACTCGGGCTGGTAAATGAATTTTTGTTGTTGCAAAATTAACCGAATGGTCGTGGCAATAGCACAAACAAAACTTTCCTTCACTCTTTGACACCCTAACCATCATTTCCTTAATTAAGCTTCATTAAAAATCATAGAAATATATTCGGAAAGTCAATTAATTGATTAGAATATTTAAAGGTGTATATATAGATGTATTAAGCTAATATCTAATTTAATAAGCATGTTATTTATTATTCGGGGAAAATGTTTTTTTACGATTTTTTTTTTTTTCTGCATTAAGAAAAATGATGAAATATCACTGTTCCATTATCTGTCAATCATGTAATGTTCAGAAGCACAGATGTGTTATTTTTAGAACAAATTATGGTTTGTCATATCTATCAACATCAGGCAATAATGCATGATGGGAATAAAAAAAATATATATACGGAATTCATGTTATAATATATATCAATCATGAATTCTTTTTGTGTTACTGTGATTCTTTAAATTTGACATGTTAAATGTCAGATGTGCACCTAATTTTAGTGTAGGTACAGATATTTCTAAAATACTGAAAACAAATTAATCTTAAAATATCGCTTTTTAAAATTTCTTCCAGGTCTTTGACCTGAAATAGTTTCATTGTCTTTATATTTTTTTTAAAAATCTTTTGTTTTTATGGTTCTTTCATCAGGTTAGCAGGCTAGTAAAATCGCCCTATGTCCATGGTCTATTGTCATCTGTCTATAAATACATGGTATCTATGTTTCTTAAGAAGTACTGGACATATCTTTCTTTCTCAAATTTAATATGTGTTTAATGGATATTTCATATATATAGCTTTCTCTTGGTCCTTAGTTGTGCCTGTTTGATTTTGGGACTTATCAGAAAAACAAAATGGCTGACAGGCGGCCATCTTGGATTTGGACAATGAAAGATCGATAATGGGTATTTCTAAAGAAGCATTTGATGGATCATACTCAAATTTCATATGTAGGTTTCCTTTGGTCTCTATTTGTGCTCTTTTTGATTTTATGACGGATCAGAAAATGTTACATATGCATGCTACACTATATATTTCTGTCTATCTAAAAGGAACCAAAGTTTTAATATTTTAATATTGAACAAAACCTTACAATACTAATTATAATATGGTATAACACAATGGATTTTTTTACAGGTGACAGAGAAAGTTATGAAGAACCATTTAAGGGCTCTACCTCTGATCCAGGGAACTTTGCATTAGCTTTCTACTCTGGGCTTTTCTCATATGCTGGATGGTAATTCACACATTAACACTAACTTTTAGTATTTAAACTCAAATCTGTAACTACTAATTGAAGTCCTGGTGACTTTGATGTTGTTTACTCCCTTTCTTTTAAAATCAGAATATCAGAATGAAGTTGTACTATCAGGTAGGAAATTTTAAAACTTTACAAAATTCATAAATTTTCTTTACTTAACAATGTAAACTGTTTGAAAGATTCTCTTTATCAGTGGATTCCATGCATAGGGGAGGTAAACTTTACACATGTGTAATTGGTGTTATAATTTATCAACTTTGATAACCTGGTAATATATAATACAGGAAATGACCATAAAATTCAGTCTTGTTCATAATGACAAGTGTTTCAATATTTACAAAATGTGTTTTAAATTGTTCTATGATTATGTTTCATAGCACCCTGATTTTATTTTAAAATATGCATTTTGCACACACTGGGAATTTTACCATTGGTATTACTGCTAGAAGAGAAAGTAACAAAAATTATTGTATGACATGGAAATATCAAAAGTATGAAATCATTATTAATATTTAAAAATTTAATGAGCTGGGCATATTAAAGTCTACCTGTTCTAAGTAGGGAATGATTTTAGACAAAATATCAATACCGGAAAAGGGTGGTGTTACCCAAGTGGTATGTTTTCCCCTCTAAATATGGACAAATTTCCGCATCAAGATAATATACTGAAAACTGGGAACATAGCTGATAAGTATCTTTTTACTTAAACAATTTTTTGCTCACCTGGCCCGTAAGGCCGGGTGAACTTATGACGTGTGCGGTGTCCAGCATCAACTTTTCTTAAAACAACTTTTTCTCAATAACCAATGCACCAAATGTTTTGATATTTGGCTGGTATGTTCATAGGATGAAGCCCAATAAAGTTTACGAAAATAAATTACCTTGACAGTAAATGACTTACATTCGATGTCAATAGAGTCAAATTTGTTAAAACCTTTAAATGGCTTATTCTTAGAATTAAAAGATCTAAAGGCGTGGTATTTGGTTGGTATGTTCCTTGGATGAAGTTTGACAGAATTTGCATAAAGAAATAAACTTAACCTACATTCAAGGTCACTGGGGTCAAATATGTTAAAACCTTTAAACAGCTTCTTTGAACTACAAGACCAAGAGGCATGATATTTAGTTGGTATATAGATATATACACACCAGGTGACTGCATGTGTGCCATTTATTTTTGTCCTGTCTTGTTTTTGAATTTTGAAGACCACAAGGGCTGTCCAAAATTTCTCCCTCTTTCAAAATGGGTCAAAAATTCACCTTTTCCACTAGATTAACTTAAACTAAGTATGTTTCACAGCCAAAAGGATCAGAGTTGTTGACCAGCCGTGGGACAATACATTTAGGTATTGCTCGCTGTGATGGAAAATTCTGTTGATAATTTGTTATGATAAAGCTTAGCTGCAGTCCCAAATAATGGTAACATGATGATTTGATGGTCACACGTTAAGACCACATCGGTATCATTTTCACCCCAGTCTTTGTCAGTATGATGTATGGATGTTGGTCAGGTCTTCTCTGCTGCTCTCCTTGAGTTTGTTTTGTTAACATTAAGTCAATTTTCACATAGTTATACGGTTAACTAGATATACTAGTTGTAGTTTGATAGGGTAGGTGTCCTGTTGACATGCAATGATGATGTAGATTTCTTTTTAATCATGTGTAAACAAACTAAAAATTTTAAAAGGGTAGATCACAATTTTGACCTAGTTGTCTTACTTGGATAGAATTTTTGTTTGTTTTACGGTCCATTAATTTTGTTTTTGTTTTTACGGTCCATCGAGAATACACATAGTTTTACCCTACTTTTTATGATCCCTGAAAATTTTTAGGAAGAGAATGTAGTTGCCGTCTTGTTAAAGATGCTTTGCAACTGACTATCTCCGTTAGGTTTAATGCAGGCACATGTTACAGAACCTTACTCGAAAATATGTCAGTTCTTGCATTGACCTGATGAGTACAGATGCAATACGTATGAGTTGAACTGATACTTAACTGAATAGAATGGTGGATTAAGACCGCCATGTGTGTTTATGTTAGACATACCTTTACACTTATGGTTATAAGCTTTCAGAAGGAATGTATAACGTATGTATTATGGCGAAGTTTCCGCCATTAAAAGCCAAATAAAATTGAATTCTGCAGGTGTTGGCAGAAACAATAATTTACTTAAACGTTAGAACCCTTGTATCTCCGTAGGCTCTTCGGCAATCTCTACTGGGCATGGACCTTGTATCTGACTAGAAAGGGCGCACTTTTCAATCAAATAAAAATTGTAGCTTTGACATTGTAGTCGACACTGAATCGTCCATCTTTAAAATCTGAATTGGTTGAAAAACATGGTTGCCTGGCAGGTTGTCAAGTAGAGGAATGTCTGCCGTAATGTTAAACAGAGAGGACTAGTGTCGAGCTAAAATCATTTACACCCATTGAGTTATCTGTTTCTATGCCATGAACACATAGATGTTTTACCTGATCTAGCATAATTGGTGCCTTAATCAGTCGTTTCGAATCACTGCTCCACTCTGTATGTTACCCAATATTTTAAGTTGGTCAAAACAAAACTTTGATTTCCCAATATCATTGTTTCCATGCAAAATATCGTCAATGCATAAATAAATGCACAACAGGGTTTTTAGAGAAGGTTTATGGTCAATGTTAGTATGCCTGGTGGTTCAGTTGTTTTACACCCAGTTCTCTTTTGAGAACATGACATTAATTATTTGCATGTTCTCATGTTTTCAGTATATTTTCTTGAGGAGGAATTATATTTATATTACGAGGGAAAAATCACACAACTTTGGAAAAACCACATTTTTTCGATAATAAAATTTGTCTAGATTAGTCTCGGGTTTACAGTTGTAAGGTAAAAATTTCGATTTATTTGGCAAGCACTAGTATTTAAGTATTCCTTAGTTAGACTGGCTTGTTTTAAGCTGTATCACGGATCAGAGGAAATATTATTATACCTTGTTTAGATCTACACTAACATCGTTCTTTCTGCTAATACTTGGGTTCAAAGTCTGATTATCTAATAAGACGGCCCAAAATTTAAAATATTTAAACCAACTTCAGCGTAGAAGACATTTGACAGTGTTATGTTAGCTGGTGAAGTAGATATTGTTGTAAATTTTTTCACTGTTGCATTAAACAGATAAAGCCATATTTTTACTTGGTCTTAAAAATTTACAAATTGTTCTTTCCTTCATCTAGAGAATGGATTATACGTTAATGCAAGCCAGGGGCAGTAGTTTGTTTTCTTAGTTAACCTCATTTTTCTTACATGTATTGTACACGTACCTGTATTTATGTGTATTAAATTTCCTGTCTTGTTTACATAATGGTAGTGACCAACAAATTAATTATTCGTTGCACAAAAACATTCAGATAAATAGTATCAGTTACCTAGTATCTAACACCACTAGGGTCAGGAAACAATCATATCATGTGTTAGCCCTTGATAAAAACACCACCAACATCGGCCTGAGGCTTTGTTGAATAAGACTTCCTCACTGAAATAAACAGTTTACATTAAAAATTATTCATCTGTATATAAATAAAAAAAAATCCTTATTTATTGTTGTTTACAAGTTACAACAATCAACACATGCTCTATAAATATTGTTTACTTGCCGAATAAATTACATTTTCATACATGTATTACAGGTTCATGTTGTGGAACATTTAAAATTCATACTAATCTAAACACTTTGTTAAATTTTTCCTTATAATTTTCCAGTTATGTTTTTTATTGATATATGGTATGGTGACAGATTAATGACTAGATAAACTCTGTGTTTATGATTAAGGAACAAAGGTACATGGTTTAGGTCTCTGTGATAGAAGGACTGAAACTTGTTTTCTTTTGCGGTTTCAAATTTTTTTCTTTATTTCCAAACAAATGATTTGGAAGAATGCCAAGGTTGGGACTCTGGACTACCATATTTTCCAGATTATAAGCCGCACCTTTTTTCCTTGTGAGTCTGGCGTACGGCTTATATACCGGTGCGGCTTATATACCGGTGCAACTTATATGTGGAAAGAAAATTGAAAGGATTTTTTTTTTTAAAAAAAGGAAGCGTACCAGTAGACCAGTACAAGGTGGTGCTGAGTTTTTTAACGAGTACCTGCCTGTAACATGTTTGTGACTGAAACAGATCATCTAGAACCATCATTTGCAATCTGATACAGGATGATTTGAAGATTGAAATAAACAAAACATTCTCGTGGATTTAAATAATTATAACTTTAAATATGAATGACAATAATATCTTCCTGATTTTGCCATCACTTCAAAGCCATCGAGGAAGTTTACAATAGCCGTTTACTTCCTTGGATCGATAGGTCATTGGGTTATAGGTCAAATTCTAGAACGACCACCATGCTTGAATGGTTTCATTTAACTTACAAGTAAAGCTAATATGGGACTATAAGAATATGGTCAGCATGCAAGGGCCTTCATTAATATTTAACAGTAAAGACAACAATAAAGAGATTGTTTAGTAAACGGATGTATTGTCAGGCCCTATATTTGTGTGTGGACATTCTATGAAGGTACCCAAGCCAAACAAGTTTGATATTTGCTATTTTGTGTTTTTTGAAATCAATAAAATAAAGAATTATCTGTGTATAATTCATTTTTATCAAATGTTTCACTGACGATCTTGATAACTTGCCATTTGGTTTTATAATGGCTTATAACCCAGAAAAATACAATATCCCCTGTACATCTTGGAACCTCTTGCTGGAGGTCTCTATCACTCCTGATTTTTTTTTCATCACATTTACTCATTCATTCATTCATTCATTCATTCATTCATTCATTCATTCATTCATTCATTTCAACAAATTCACACAGTAGGAGTAAGTGATCAGAAAAGTTGAATAGAGGTTAGATTTACACACATACATGCACACCTACATACTACTAATGTTATCATTACAGTCTTATAAGGAGAACATGTGCATATGCATGTGTGTAAAACTGAAACGCATTACAATAAATACATAGGTATATTTTGTAAGTATATAATTATAACTAAATTGGAAATTATTTGCATTTTTGAAATCAATAGCTGGTCTTAATTGTCAAAGTGCATCATCTACGTGTTACTTGATATCTAGATGTGGATCCGAGACATAGGGAAGCATGGACTACTGTATGCAGGGCAAATATTTCATCTTGCCTAAAACTGAATATTTATGCATAGTGTTAAATTTATTCTTAAATACTTAGATAAACAGCTTTGACGTCTATATATAGCCTCTATTGTATAATGTTTAAACTATGACAAAAGTTTTCCAATCATTGAAGAAAACTGGGTTGAAGGAGGGATTTCCTGACTGATTTTAAGATACAGAACTACAGTGTACTAAATCTGTAAATTAGAAAATCTCAATCTTAGAACAGATAAATCAATATTTATGACAGTAGAAAATTTTATGCTTTTGTTTCTTAGAAACCCTTTTCTTGATTATATTGTGTTTTAGATGTGTGAAGAAATGACTGGCTTTGAGAGTGATTTGAATATATTGTAATTGTCTGTTGTTTCCTCGATGTGCGTACATGACTAATTGCCTTGTTATCTGACCATAAAATTTCATCTATTTTTTTTATATATATATTTTCCCCCTATCTGTTTGGGTTCAGAAAAGGCCTTTTTCCATTCCTTGTTACTTATGTATTACCATTTGTCATCAGTTAAGGACCATAGGATCTTCCTCTTTTTAGGTCCTCTAACAAAGGACCTTAGGATCATCCTCTTTTAAGGTCCTCTAACAAAGGACCTTAGGATCATCCTCGGTTGAGGTCCTCTAACAAAGGACCTTAGGATCTTCCTCTTTTAGGTCCTCTAACAAAGGACCTTAGGATCTTCCTCGGTTGAGGTCCTCTAACAAAGGACCTTAGGATCATCCTCTTTTAAGGTCCACTAACAAAGGACCTTAGGATCATCCTCGGTTGAGGTCCTCTAACGAAGGACCTTAGGATCTTCCTCTTTTAGGTCCTCTAACAAAGGACCTTAGGATCTTCCTCGGTTGAGGTCCTCTAACAAAGGACCTTAGGATCATCCTCGGTTGAGGTCCTCTAACAAAGGACCTTAGGATCATCCTCGGTTGAGGTCCTCTAACAAAGGACCTTAGGATCTTCCTCTTTTAAGGTCCTCTAACAAAGGACCTTAGGATCATCCTCGGTTGAGGTCCTCTAACAAAGGACCTTAGGATCTTCCTCTTTTAGGTCCTCTAACAAAGGACCTTAGGATCATCTTCGGTTGAGGTCCTCTAACAAAGGACCTTAGGATCTTCCTCTTTTTAGGTCCTCTAACAAAGGACCTTAGGATCTTACTCTTTTTAGGTCCTCTAACAAAGGACCTTAGGATCTTCCTCTTTTAGGTCCTCTAACAAAGGACCTTAGGATCATCCTCGGTTGAGGTCCTCTAACAAAGGACCTTAGGATCTTACTCTTTTTAGGTCCTCTAACAAAGGACCTTAGGATCTTCCCCTTTTTAGGTCCTCTAACAAAGGACCTTAGGATCTTCCTCTTTTAGGTCCTCTAACAAAGGACCTTAGGATCTTCCTCTTTTTAGGTCCTCTAACAAAGGACCTTAGGATCTTCCTCGGTTGAGGTCCTCTAACAAAGGACCTTAGGATCTTCCCCTTTTTAGGTCCTCTAACAAAGGACCTTAGGATCATCCTCCTTTAAGGTCCTCTAACAAAGGACCTTGGGATCATCCTCGGTTGAGGTCCTCTAACAAAGGACCTTAGGATCTTCCTCTTTTAGGTCCTCTAACAAAGGACCTTAGGATCTTCCTCTTTTAGGTCCTCTAACAAAGGACCTTAGGATCTTCTTCTTTTTAGGTCCTCTTATAGGATCTTCCTCCTCTCAGATCATCCAAAGCTAAGAGTTAAAGAATCTTCCTCCTTTGAGATCCTTTAAGTTAAGGAATTTAGGATCATATTTTACCCAGTTTTACTCTTTCTGAAACTATGCGAAACGTGATGTTGATGAGAGTCCAATAAAGATAGCTCTGTAGAAGCTTAACCCCGACAGATGTGGAAATGCCTTGTCATTATGAACCACTTTTTCAATATATTCATCTCCATTATGTACTGTTCTCTATCCTCACCTAGTAAAACTGGTAACATGTGTTTCATGACTAGTAAACAAGAATGATTA
Organism: Ylistrum balloti; assembly: GCF_031769215.1. Taxonomy (NCBI): domain Eukaryota; kingdom Metazoa; phylum Mollusca; class Bivalvia; order Pectinida; family Pectinidae; genus Ylistrum; species Ylistrum balloti. The sequence continues at coordinate 1,615,914 of NW_026781899.1, forward strand.
GTGGTCCTATAATCCAGCACATTGTCTAGGGGCAGGATGATGTTGCTGGATTCTACAAGGTTGTGTATATCTTACCTGAGGATATACAGGGTATAATCATCATTGATGAATTAAATATCCTACGATTTTGTTCTGACAATGTGAATATAACGCAAGATGTAGATATTTTTAGAAAACATCTCAGATGATGTTAATGTTACAGATTACGATTGTGTCAAGGTCACATGATACTATAGGAATCATGTGATACTTGAGTGATGGTTACTAAAGGAATCATATGACCTCTGAGTGATGGTTACTATAGGAATCATGTGACCGCTGAGTGATGGTTACTATAGGAATCATGTGACCTCTGACTGATGGTTACTGTTAGGAATAATGTTAGCAATTATCTAAACTTGCATCGTATAATCATGTGACCTCTAAGTGATGGTTACTATAGGAATCATGTGACCCCTGAGTGATGGTTACTATAGGAATCATGTGACCTCTGAGTGATGGTTACTATAGGAATCATGTGACCTCTGAATGATGGTTACTATAGGAATCATGTGACCTCTGAGTGATGGTTACTATAGGAATCATGTGACCTCTGACTGATGGTTACTGTTAGGAATAATGTTAGCAATTATCTAAACTTGCATCGTATAATCATGTGACCTCTAAGTGATGGTTACTATAGGAATCATGTGACCCCTGAGTGATGGTTACTATATGAATCATGTGACCTCTGAGTGATGGTTACTATAGGAATCATGTGACCTCTGAATGATGGTTACTATAGGAATCATGTGACCTCTGAGTGATGGTTACTATAGGAATCATGTGACCTCTGAGTGATGGTTACTATAGGAATCATGTGACCTCTGACTGATGGTTACTGTTAGGAATAATGTTAGCAATTATCTAAACCTGCATCGTATAATAAATAAATAAAGTTTGATATGAAATTTGTTCACGTCGACTCCTCAGTATTCATGACACCTGTGCTGAAATTACTTAAATATACAGACGATTAATCTTTGGAGTCATTGCCAGCACACATCAGTTTTAGGAAACAGCATATATCGTGTTATAGTTTTTCACAGATTAATTCGGAGAACTGCGAGATAAGTGGCTAGACTGATAAAGAATTGGATAAGAAATTAACATATTTCCTCTTTTTAATTAATTGATATATGTCATACCAAGTAACACAAAAGGATGATACCACGCTAAACATTTGTGGATTTAAACATATTCAAGTGCTTATCTTATAAAACAAAAACAGGAGGTCATTTATCTCAGTTAAAAGTGAAATAAATGTGTTTAGATGCTAGCCAATGATCTACCAGATGCTTTTAAAGTTATAGTTATTTTTTTGTTCACTAATTACACAAAATAAATTTAGATCTATTTAAAAGTGTGAATAACGTTAAGTATCTCTCAGTTTTCCTCGTATCTGAGATATTTAAAGACAGGATGTGTATATGTTCTTCTCAATTAGATTTAAACAAGATGATGTCTTGAACATAAGGTTGTAATAAATTTGTCTCTCTGAGTTTGAAAATGGCCCAAAGGGTCATCATTCAAGGTAAAGTTAATTCTGGTACGTATATAGTTACGTCCTGCCTTAGCATGCCTGTGATGTAACTACAACCCCTAGAGGTCTGTGACCTCATCAACAATATCTCTCCATACGGTAGTAGGTATTAGTTGAATACTGACAAGATATGAACAGAAAATCTTTCAGCTTGACCAACATCTGGTCTGATTATGTCCATTTAGGAATTGTAGACCTCCTCCATTGGTCAGTTAGTCAGTATTATACAAGAATTGTATGTGATGATAAAACATAGGGTATGCTCACTGGGTAGCCAGGAATAAGGACCTGGGGGGTATGTGGTGGGGTAGGCAGGGGGGGGGGGTTCGCCAGTGGGAGTGGTCCTCCCTGCTGTGTTTGACTTGCATAGTGATTTGCTATTATGATGATATTGTAGCAGGGACATATTGGATTATATTGACAGGATGTCATGGAGTGTGGGCCGTTGTTTGTTTGATCATCAGTAACACATCCTTAAGTACATAAAGTACTGTTAATATATGAGTACTATAATATTATTAGTGGGACAATCTTTATGTGTAAAAATAACACATAATATAAGTAGTTTTAGTAAATTTGATAAAAAAAAATTTTTTTTTAGTTGAATTATGTCCCTGACTTCACGTTTAGATTCATTGATAGTACCCGGTATTCAATAGTTGAATCATTTATAAATTTATAGATTTCAAAATATTAAGTAATTGAATTATATATAGATTAACATTACAGTTGTATCTTATTTCATTGTAATGTATCAGGAATTAAAATTGTTCATTTCTACATATAAGTTGAAACAAAATTGCATGCTTACTTTGTTCAGAATTTTTTTCTATTTTTTTAAATAAATATAATGATTGATCAGAAATACAAAAATCATAACGCTATCAAATTCTTCCCTGAAATTGATCTCTGTTGTTCATTTGTTTTAATTTTTACGTTAAAGTGTCGTTGTATTCTGATTGGTATCTCTTTTTTACAGGAATTACCTTAACTTTGTCACGGAAGAAATCAAAGACCCATACAGGTAAGCTCACCGTTACGATCATGTCATGTTTAGTATCTACTGATATCTCCCTTCTACAATCACTAATTAACACATCTCAAAACACTGGGTAGTTCAGGGTATGTAGGTACATAACTTAGTAGTTAAAACCCCAGCCTCCTGGAATAACTTTAGAAGTATCTAGAATGAAATAATTATTTTACTCTGAGAAGCGAAAGAAAAAGATTTATCACAAGCAATTATTTTTGTGAATCACCAGTGGGCTAATATTTTTAAATATTACGGAAACAGAAAGGTAAATTAGTTACTATTGGCACCATATATGAAGGGAAGTAACTGAAGGAATGCATATCTCACAAACTATGGGCAGCACCAGATAAAAGGGGAAGTAACTGTAGGGATACAAATTTCAAAGACTATGGGCAGCACCAAGCATAAAGGGAGATAACTTAGATGTATAGATTTACGGTATACATATCTCAAAAATTATGGGCAGCACCAGATATAAAGGGAGGTAACTGTAGGGATACATATCTCAAAATCTATGGGCAGCACCAGATATAAAGCAAAGTAACTGTAGGGATACATATCTCGAAAACTATGTGCAGCACCAAGCATAAAGGGAGAGAACTTATGGGCAACACCAGATTCTATAGTTTTTTAGTGTTTGTCTAGCTCCCTTTCCCCTATTTTTTGTTGGTGGTACATCAGGCAAACTCACACTTACAACTCAATCTTTACAAACTGCTTTACTGAAAACTGTATGGTTTCCCAATCAAACTAACAAATATACAAATGTATCATTTTTTTTGTCCTTTGTGTTGTTATCTTGAAAATAAAAAAAAATACAAAATTTAGCTCTGTTATGATATTAACAGAAATTTGTTGTAGTAATACATGAACCAGATATTTGATAGTATGTAAATAAACGAAAATCACCCAAAATTTGTCTGTGTCAGCGTGTAGTTTATAGGATAGCCTGAGGTAATTGCTTCGATTGAACCAATTGACAATTTAATTTGTCCCAAGCAAATAAACTTCGTCTAATACTTTTGTTCAAATAAGGCCAATGGAAATGGCATGACAGTTTTACTGTGACAAAGATATATTGCAAGTCATGAAGTTGTCGTTATTGTGGTTACAAAGCTGGACTTTTTTAATTTGGAGACTGCTAGTGTTTATTGATGTGACAAATACCATTTTACAGATGCCTGCTTTACTGGAAAGCTTCATTACATACTCGCAAGTAATAGGAGAGAAACAGATGATCAAATTAATTTTTGTTAAGACAAATCTCCCGGGCGTAAATAATTCCCCTATTTCTTTCTATTAAGCCACTGTACTTGAGATTCCAACAGTTCGAAGTCAGAATACAAACCGCTTACTTAACTATAATTGGCCGTCTTCTTTATTCGTTTTGTCGGCAATTTATTTTCACTTAACACTTCTGAAGTGTAAAACCCAGCTGTCACGTCACGTCTTTTTATTCCACTGTTACATAACACGGATTGGTAGAATATTAAAAAAAACTTGTGTTGTGGTAGTCACTGAAATTGCACATTATATGAAGGGCCACTTTCTTGACTATGGAGGTTTCTAGGAAATTTCTAGGAGCAGAGGACTACCGGACAAATTCAGCCATTTTAAGTCAGTGTAAAATTTTAATTGGGTCATTTTATGTGAAATTAAAAGGAAAATGGAAAGGGCTAATTTCATTTTTGAGTGTCCCATGATGAAGACTTTGCCTTTTTTTCATTGACTGGTTTCAATTTTTCTTTCGGTATAATATATACCAGGATACTGTTTATATACCATAAATACACATTTATTTGGACTTTTTTTTATCAAAAGTCTTGTCAGCTTAACCAACCTTTAAACAATTTCAAGTTTTGGAGGGAAAAATTTTGATAAATCTCACATATTTTACTTTTTGTGTTTGATATATATAAGTTATATTTAATTTCTAAGAAAATTTTTTTCTTTCATGTTTAGTAATTGTTTGAAAGGATGAACTTAATTTTGTTGTTATTGGAGTTTTTCTGTCAAGTGCATTGAACCCTCTGACCCAGATATTTTTCATCATTTCTCTAATTGATTATTTCCATTAAAAAAAAATTGTGAGTAAATGTGAAATTTCATCAATAGCTACCTTCGGATTAAGCTATATCCGGTGTCCTGATAAGTACCTACCTGCGGAAATTTTGATAGGCTTTTAAAAATTACTTTCGGTCTTCGGTAAACACATATTTGATCAGTAAAACTCAATTATTTCACGATTATAATCGTAATGTGATGTCTCAAACATTGTTTCATATCATTCTTTGTAGCCATCTTAATATGATACCTCTATATGAAGAGCATGTTAAAAAGCTTTTAACAAAATCTTGGTTCTTGTGTGGATGAACCTACAGTGATGGTCACTACAAATAGGAACTGAGCAAGATTTTTCAGTCCTGTGATCATTCATGGGGTTTGAAGTAAAAGAAACTTGCATCCGATTTGTGATAACATTTTTATGCCCCCGCCATTTATGGCCGGGGGCATATAGCGTTGCCCATTTCCGTCCCGTCCCGTCCCCGTCCCGTCCCGTCCTGTCGCGTCCCAAATCAGTATATACCACCTAACAACTTCATTCGGACCTTTCACTATTATTTCACATGGGGGGCGGGGCATTCATGTCTTGCAGACATTTTCTAGTTTTCTCTTTATTTCCATGGTTATCGTATCTGTCGATCTGTCCCTAGAATAATAATGCACTGACACTCAAAATTTCTTCCCTTCAAACAATTGATTCCATAAAACAGATCATGTGACTGGCATGGCTAAATTTAGCGAAAACTTCGGTTTTGAATATTGTCTTCAATACAGTTACAAAAATAATTAAAACAGCATATTTTCTTCTCCAGAATAGCTACGATAATTCAGTTTAAAAGCTGAAAAAAAGTAAAACCAATTGATCAAAGTCTTGTTTGAAATATCATGGTTGTATTTATTAATTGAAACTGACAGAAGACATCGTAATATTCCTGGAAGTTCATGACTTAAAAGTAATTCTCCGTTGTTTACGAAAGTAAATGACCTCTTTGACAAGTTCTAAGAGAAAGCAGGCTTACCAAGTGTTTTATTAATTATTCATTAATTCCCGGTGATATTTATTTTCCTCAGTGGGTCACCTATCAGCAAGATATGGTAATTATAATTGATCTGAATATCCAGGTTAATACCTGTATAATTAGTGGGGTCGTTAAGCTAAATATCGCATCATAATTGATTCATCATTTCCAAGCTTGGCCCAGAAGGTGATAACTGGGTATGGTGATGTTTGAAGACTAGCATGATGAATTTAGTTGTATTTGTAACTATATATAATTTGATATATGTAAGTTTATCTATATTCTGTGAAACAAAATCAATGATTGCTGTATTTAACATGCCTGGAAATATATCTGTTATTTTTCAATAGAATTCACAAAAAGCTTACAATATATTTTATTTTCATGTAAGCTACACTGTCCCCTGATTTGCGTGAGATTTTGGATTTATGCACACTAGCTGGGTTTTCTTTTTTAGATAAGTTCAATAAACATACTATGGATTATTTCAACTTTGAGCATAATCATCATTTGAATGTAGAAAAAACAGGATGTGTTTTTGACACACTATGCCCCCTGTTGCAACAAAATTTTGGGGGGGGGGGTCATTCAAAATAAGTATGTAAATGTCACACAAATACAAGGAACATTTGCTGTGTGTCGTTTGTCCCTGTTAAAGTTTTGCTGACAATGATGAGCAGTACAACATGAAGTTGTATAACTTCGATTTCACTCTAAATTGTAAAGTTGATCAAAAAACCTGGATTACTGTCGATGGTGTTCTTTCTGTGTTATGCGTAGTTATATGCCATTTCAGATGTGTAAGTTGAGATGACTCTTGGGGGGTGGGGGGTTGATATTCATTTATACAACTGCTGCGCCTTCAACAATATCAAATTTTTATCATGTGACTGCATACGTGTTTCTGACGCGAGTTTTTGTTTGTTGTGTGTCATTGAAAAACAACACTGTAGTCATTTCTTTATGGAATTCCTCCAGTAATAGGCTGCCATGTGTTTATATTCAACAAAAAAACTGGCTTCTAGCTGAAAATTTCAATCCTTGTTTGACATTTCTAGACTTACCAGGTAAAAAGTCGCACTGCACTCGCAAAAAATGATGTCAAATTTACTGGCGACCAGGCTTTTACTCCATGGTGCTATTATAGCCCTCGGATTTCATTCTGATAATTTTTTTTGCAAAATAAATAAAAAATGAAAGGAATAAGAAATATATACATTATTTATTGTTGATTTCAGAATATTTATCTTCATTTAAGAGTGCTCTGTCACGATATATTTGTTATTTTCTTTATACAGAAATTTGCCACGAGCCATTGGTATCTCGCTACCGTTGGTGACCATCATTTATGTGCTAGCTAACATTGCCTACTTCGCTGTACTTACACCGGTCGAGATGCTGAAGTCAGACGCCATAGCTGTGGTAAGTAAATCTTATGCTGACCATCTTATAGACAAGGTCAAGGTCACATACTATTGCTCCAAGGTCAAATTCCTAACCTGATGGGACCTGAAGAAATTAATGACATATATATTGTGTTATATGTCAATGTCATGACAATTGTCAGGGGCATTTGTTAACAAAAGTTTTTTCATCACAAGTATTTTACCAGTATTTCCTCACAAGCAATCAATATTTTTCATTGTTTTTTTTTTTTAATTATTGTGAGAGATACCATTTTTGGAATGACATGCCTCCCAATTGCTAAAATTTAAATGTAAACCTTTTTTTTTTTGATCAACAGACATTTTGTTTCTAAAATATTATATGATATAAAAAAACAATTTACATTGACAAGTTGATGTAGATATTTGTTTCATAAAAACCAGAATTTGGCCTTAACTTCCTGAATACCTGTCTTTATGTGACATCTTTATAAGGTTGATCTTTAAATGCCATGGCATTTGTTAAAGTGGTTGAATAACAGTACAGAAATATTGATTTTCAACACTACATTTACAAAACAAACAAATAGTTCGAAAATATAAAGAAAAAAAAGTTAAATTATGTAAATACAATGTATGTTGTTTTTTGTCGTAGACTTTTGCGGATCGGACATTAGGAGTAATGTCTTGGACAATGCCTGTATTTGTGGCCTGCTCAACATTTGGAGGTCTCAATGGAGCTATATTTACTTCAGCCAGGTACAGTAACTAATTAGGTCAGGTTCAACCAATCTGTCTTGCCAGATATCACAGTCAGTGATATATTTTAGGTGTATTCATCTCATACTTTACTGTACCTCAATTTTGACATCAGATCTCAGCTGTAAACTGAGATTTAATTGATTCATGTGACTGCACTCTTGGAATTTTGAAAGATTCTTTTTGGTAGATATATGTATTATGTTCTGGAAACCAAGTGTTAATTTAAGGTCAGAAACTTTCACAGCTTGTCGTTATTGTATAGTTAGACTATCTAATCTGATTAGGGATCAATGCTGTGACAGCAGCTGAGGTAAACAGATGTTAAGATTTATCAAATCTGGGATTATTGATATACACATACCACAGCATGATAACACCCATCACATACATAACATTAAAGTTGATGATATTCAAAATATATGACAAGATAGACTGACATTTAGTTTGATAAGATCTTCAAATCTTTGATGAAACTAAAAAAATTTAAAAATTAGAAAAATATATGAAATTATTTTGCCTTTAAGACAAAGTTTAACTTAGATCCCTATTAAGTTTTTTAGTTTCCAAGACTATTATACAAATTGTTGTCTTTCCTTGTGTTACTATGTAGTATCATAGTAACAGGCCACAAATATATGTAATACTTATATGTGTAAGTATGTGTTGATTTCTGAATTACAATGTAGAGGCTAGTTATTTTGACATATTATGTCACCAAATTTAATGTCAGCAGAGAGAAAACTGATTAACAAAATCTGCATTTCTTTACATCGTTTTGATGACATATGACATCAATCTTAAGACCTATTCTATTTTAGTGTCTCTGAATAACGTATTTCCCTTGACCGAATTTCGTTTTCACTTTTGTGATAATTGGCATTTTATGTTTCTGTTCTTCCTCAATCCCACCCTGTCTGCCCCCATATCAACCAATTTGTCCTTATCCCATCCTGTCTCCCCATCCCATCCTGTCTGCCCCCATCCCATCCTGTCTGCCCCCATCTCATCCTGTCTCCCCCATCCCATCCTGTCTGCCCCCATCCCACCCTGTTTGCCCCATCTCACATTGTCTGTCCCTATCCTATCCTGTCTGCCCCCATCCCACCGTCTCCCCCATCCCATCCTGTCTGCCTCCATCCCATCCTGTCTGCCCCCATCCCACCCTGTTTGCCCCTTCTCCCTTTGTCTGGCGCTATCCTATCCTGTCTGCCCCCATCCCACTGTCTCCCCCATCCCATCCTGTCCGTCCCATATTATCCAGTCTTAAGTTGATATAATGTTGTTACTCTTATTTAGTGTTATTGATCAAATATGTTTGATTCTACCTTGTTCATATCCACAGTAATTTGATATTTACAAAAAAGGCTATTTTTTAGTGGAACACATAAAAGAATTTTTTTATCTTATGATGGTCTAAGCATAAGTGAGGTGTATTTTTGTATCCATCAAGTCCAAGGATGGTTATTGAACAGCCTATTTGTAATGGCCTTTATTTGTATACAGAGAAAAATAAGCTGAAAGCTGATGAAAATGTATTAAGTATGAAAGTCATTAGGGTGAAGATTCCATTACACAGGACCTTGTACTGTCTGATACACAGGACCTTGTTACCTGTACTGTACTGTCAGATACTATAACATTACACAGGACCTTGTACTGTCTGATACACAGGACCTTGTTACCTGTACTGTCTTATACTATACATTGGACTTTGTTCTGTACTGTCTTATACTATAACATTACACAGGACTTTGTTGCCTGTACTGTCTTATACTATAACATTACACAGGACCTTGTTACCTGTACTGTACTGTCAGATACTGTAACATTACACAGGACCTTGTTACCTGTACTGTACTGTCAGATACTATAACATTACACAGGACCTTGTTACCTGTACTGTACTGTCAGATACTATAACATTACACAGGACCTTGTTACCTGTACTGTACTGTCAGATACTGTAACATTACACAGGACCTTGTTACCTGTACTGTACTGTCAGATACTATGACATTACACAGGACCTTGTTACATGTACTGTCAGATACTATGACATTACACAGGACTTTGTTGCCTGTACTGTCTTATACTATAACATTACACAGGACCTTGTTATTAGCAGGGCCAGACTCACATAATGCAGTTTTCTAATTTAAGATATTTCTTACAGGTTATTTTTTGTTGGTGCTCGTCAAGGACACTTGCCAGGTTTCTTAGCAACAATAAACTACAAATTCTTCACTCCTCTGCCATCTCTAGTGTTTGGGGTAGGTATTGCAAGTACGGCCCACACAGAGAGTGAAATTCCTGACATTTTTTATGATATTTCAAATATGAGTCATGAATTTTGCTATCTACAGTATGAAATTTCTTCTGATTGTAAATTTTTAGGTCACCTGAGATAAAGTCTCGTGGTGAAGATTACAATCACCTCCAGCGTCATGTGTCATACGACTGTAAACAATTTAACATTTGCGATTTCTCAAAAACTCCTTAACCAATTTCAACGAAATTTTGCAGAAACTTTTCCTGGCCTGAGATGAATAAGACAGTGAATTACATGGTTCCCACCCTATGGGGGCCTGAGGGGCAGGGCAAAAAGAGTCAAATTTACTAAAATTTCAAAATTCTTCTTCTCAAAACCTAGATATAGAAGAATCAATGCTCTTTATTGATGGAGGCATCTTAAAATACTAAACTTGTGAATTTGATGGCACCAGGATGGGGAGGGGATAAAGTTTACCATCGTTCATGTAGGAAAAATAGATTTTTGGGTAAGATTTATTTCTGTTAGAAATATTTCAAACTTGGTTATTGGTTAGAATTATGAGTGAAGGATGACGGCTAGATGGTCTGAAAAGATTTATCCAGACTGACCCCCAGGGGTTAAGCAGGGTCAAAGGGTGTCAAATTGACTTAAATTTTTAAAATCTTCTTCTCAAAACCCAGATATGGTCGAATCAAATGCTCTTCAAGGATGGAAGCATCTTAAGGTGCTTTCATTACCGAAATAGGTCTCGCATATCTTCCTAGGGAGGAGGTTCATTTTATTGTAAATTTTATAGAAAAATTGCATTTTTGAGCATAACAATGTTTATTTCCCTCTAGAAATAACTTTGTAAGATTTACTAATATAGGACATCAATTTTGATAGTATGCCTGGATTGACACTGGCTTACTATCATGAAATGTCACAATTACTTTTTCATGACACTTAAAAGCTACCTCCTCTTTAACCTTTATATTCAATATTGCTAATTTCGGGTGTCCGCCACAGCCACTGTGCCTCTTGTTACATGGATATATCAGATTTTAAAAAGTTAACGTTAAGTCTTCTTAGTCGTTGGTCAAGTTATATCAATTTTTAGAAATAATCAGAAATTAAAACAATATATTCCTAATGTTTGAATTAATTTGCAATGAATTTATCACAGTCATAAGAAAGTATGGAAAAAAAAAATAAATTCAGCAATAGTATAGGTCCTGCTGAAGCCAAAATGTTCGGGCAAAACCAGTAGACGTGTTAATAAAGTTATCACACTGAAGATCCTAAATTTGTTGCGAATGACCACGCCCCCTTCTTAGCAATAGTAAGGATTTTTTTTATTTCTGTTACAGTGTATAATGTCACTTATCATGCTGTGTTGGAATGACATTTACGCGTTAATAAACTACGCCAGTTTCGTGGAGTCTTCCTTTATCGGAATCAGTATTGCGGGTATGCTGTACATGAGATATAAATATCCTGACTGGGAACGACCAATTAAGGTAGGAAGACATCCTAAATATGTAATGCTTGTGTGTGTGTGTGTGTGTGTGTGTGTGTGTGTGTGTGTGTGTGTGTGTGTGTGTGTGTGTGAATTTCAGAATGTGCAAGCTTATATAATTTTATCGAGATTTGTGTAAAAAAAATGGAAAATAAAAAATTCAAAAAACTAGTATACAAGAGTCTTTACTGCAATCGCTTGTTCTAATTATAACTTTATCAAGCTATTGTATGACAGATAATGAATTAATGAAATTCCAGATTCTAAAAATAGAATAATTTCTGTGAGCGGTATTTTGGTGGGATTGGGATTTTTTTTTTCAATCGGGTTAGATTGCACACTAAGTTTACATACTGTACCTATGGTTTTCAACAGGTGATAGAAATACAAAATCTTGTCCCATCTATACTACCTTGTGCAAATTCTGTTACAGATATCATAACAGCTGTTTTCTAATATAGCTGATTATTACTTGTGTGTTAAAAGTTTTTTGGTTTTTTTCTTCTGCCCCAGATACCTCTGTATTTGTTTTCATATTTCACATAGTCATTTACACCTATTTGTAGTTGAAATCTGTTTCAATTATTCATCTAAAGATATATTATACATGTGTCAGAGAATACCTCATTTTACATCATGTAACTTAACCTGTTTATATCAACATTCTACAAAAAAATAAAGATTATCTTGATGTCTGGTAGTATTGTGTGTCATTGTTGGTACAAATATTTTGCACGTATTTTCTTCTGAAAACGTTAATGTCATGCCGCTTTGAAGTACAATGCCGTTTATACATTTTTTTTTTTCTAAATTTTGTAAATAAGTTGATAGAATTTCAAGTTAGGTAATACATACTCCCCAGTATGAAATACTCTGTTCCCACTCCATCTGTAATTTGTCACCTTGTCCTAGTTTGTCAGTATTCATTAAAGAGGATGTGATGACACTGTGATGTTGTCAATGTGACTTTCAATATATAAACTAAAAGTTGGATCAGGACAGAAGTGTTGTTGCAACTGCACAGTAAATGTTTTGAATTTACGTCATTGAAAATTTATCTTCTTTACACTCATAGAAGTGCAGTGCATTGTGTATTTTGGGAACTGACGTTTACTTAGTGTTCTTAGTGAAACACATTTTTTAGAAGAAAAAAAAGCTAGTTTATAAATCAGACCTCTTTTTCATTAATGCTATTTTTACAAACTTGTCTGTTTTTACATTTTTGAGAATTTAAAGAGTCAAATTTTGTGATTTTTCCATTTTGAAATTTTAAATTTGGATTTTTATACCGTTCTGTCAGTAATGCTAATTTTTTTCTCCCTTTGAAATGCATTTGCGTGGAATATTGATTTGGGCTCCATCTGTCCGTCCAAGCATCCATCTTTCCATCTGTGCCAGGCTATAACTTCAAAACTGTTCAACTGAACTTAAGAAAACTTCCTGTATATATTAAGTTAGTGCCCTAGTTGTGTCTTTTGCTTTTTAGTTACCTTGGAAACATAGTAAAAAAACACTAAATAGTTCATTGCTCATATATCTATTCCAATAATACGCATTCAACGAACGTTTGTTTCATGGGATATACATAGTAGATTCTATTGAGAAAATTGAGGAGATACAAGGAAATTTAATTGATAATTGACAAAGGAAGACATTACATTTTGCACATACTGTTGATATTACTTACTAGATTATATTGAACAAAAGAAGACATTAAGTTTTGCACTAGCGCTTAGCGGTACATAATTTTGAGTGATGTCACAAATTGTTATATGTTATATTTGGGTTTTACGCCATCAGCTTTGTGGTTCCATGGGTGTTTTTTTTTTTTTTTTTTTAATTTATGCTAGGCATTCAGAGTTTTTAAAATTTTATTTTTTGTTCAATAGGACTGTATATATAATATTCACACTTTTTTTTCAGGTACATATATTCTTTCCCTGCTTCTTCATGGTCATCTGCCTATTCCTGTTCATCATGCCCCTGACCGCGAGTCCTATGGAATGTTTTATGGGATTACTAATGGTGGCTACTGGCATTCCTGTGTATATCTTAGGAGTGATGTGGGAAAACAAACCAGAGGCCTTCAAAGTTTTAACAGGTCTGTATTTAAATGCTGTATCCATACGTCATGCAATAAAATTCATAGTGAAGATTTTATAGAGATACAAATCCCTGGGATAATTTCCCGTGTTTTCCGTCTATGAGACTCCTAAATAAAGTATAGAAGGAGGATTGTAAAGTCGTTATTTTCTTTATAATATGTGTTTATGATGTCGGTTTTGTTACATCTCGGTTGATAGAGCATGAGTCTTTGCAACATCTGTGCGGTTAGACATTCCTTACATGAAGTGGTCTGTGTTACTTAGGAAGCTGAGAAACAGGCCAGATTTGTGTCAATGTGATTATGATTTTGAGCCAGATGTTTTACCCGAAATGCTCTGGATGACCTGCGATGGGCTTCAAGGAGATCCCACCCCAAAATTTACCCTGGGTGGTCTCCAGCTACAAGGAGACCCCACCCCAAAATTTACACTGGGTGTTCACTGAGCAAACAAAGACCTTTTTTGACAAAAATACTTAACAGGAAAGAATTTGATTGGTTTAGATTAATTTGACCTTGAACCTTTATCAATTTACACTTACAATTATCCTTAAAATGTTACTTATATTGTCATATGGTCCTTTTTTATGAAGAAGATTACAGGTGACCTATGACCTTTACCTCTGATCATGTGATCCCAGAAGTACACAATAGAGCTTTAGTCCTAACATTACAACTGGATGAAAGCCACTGTTTACGATAAAGATCCTCGTAAACGACCTTTATGCACTTGGCTGTTACTGTTGACTTTGAACAACAATCAGCGTGTGGCATTCAAACTTTAGAAAACAGGATTCCACAGTTTATGTGACCTGCTGCCAGCCTTCAACTAAAACACACTAAGCCTTGTGTATATTTCTGAACCCGTAGTACGTAGAAACTATAAAGGGTAATTCTTTAAATCCTTTTACTACCTATAACTCTGTCATATAGTAGCCAGAAATGATATACAATATTTTTTTTATTTCGGATTATTTCAACATTAAATATGTAAGATAGATGTAAAAATATGGGGGCTAAGGGTTTAATTTTTTATTTTATTTATTGTTATTTTATTTTTTCAGAAAAGTTCACAAAATTTACTCAGAAAATGTTCCTGTGTGTGAGGGAAGAACTGAAAGAAGATTGAAGATGCCAGCCTACAAAAAGAAGATACATAACAACACAGCAAGTCTTAGCTATTTATTGTCATTTTAACTGCTGCGGGCCATGTAAAAACTTTGGGAGTGTCCAGTAAGACATGGTGGGACTTTTCAGAGTAGATTACTCCTGTGTTTTTGTTATGCCCCACCATTTATTGGGTGGGGTCATACAGTATGCCCCGTATTCATCCATCCTGTTCCATTCTGAATCAGTGTCACATCTTGAGAACTAGCTGTCTCTCACCAGGCATTTATGTCTGATAGACATTTCCCAGTTGAAATAATATGGAACCTTTTTAATGAATTTAGACGTCAATTTGACTTATGGACCGCTGCTAGGTAGCCTGTTGTGCTTCACGTTTAACGGCTGTCGTCAAATACTGCCAGTTCTTTGCCATGTAAGATTTCTGTGTTGTCTTAATAGAGTCCTAATGAAGTTGTTTTTGAGTGTCGGTGTCTTCCTGGAAGTTTATAAAGCTCGAGGCCAATTTCTGACACAACAGTGTTACTCACACGAGAAAGATGATGAAGAAAACACTCCAAAGCTCTTAATACTACGTAGTATATCCTGTCGAATTGGTTAATGGTATTCACTGGATTTTATTTTATGTACCAGCCATTTCATCAAGGGATAGGATTATCATCTTATTCATGTCTGTCCGTCCGATTGTGTCACATCATTTTTCATTCCAAATCAATGTCATATTTTGAGAACTTCTCAACAGATTTTTTTCATGTTTACCCAGAAGTATCTTAACATCAAATCCTACACCTTATTAAGGCTGTCATCAGTCAAGGTTCAAGGGTCAAAGGTTACATTTAACAAGGGGTCAGAGGTTACATTTAACAACTTCTGCAGTTTCATCAAACAATGCTACTTGTCTGGGAGAGAGGCAGACATATTCTAGTTTTCTTTTGAATGACATTTGCTATAAATGAAATTTTATCAGTGACAACCAACCAAAAAATCTTCAACTTAATGTCATAATGTTTTTGCTTTTAATGACCTGTGGACCAAGTTTTAAGTTTTAACCTTCCAACTAACTCTTATATTGTCAGGTTAACTAATGATATTAAGTAAGATTGTTGAAGGAATCTCAGTTTCTGATTAAATCTGTCGGTGTTTTAAATAATTTCAAACTCATACATATTCATACAAACTCATACATATTCATACAAACTCATACATATTCTGTTGTAAAAAAAATTGTAACATCCCTAATTTTTTTTTTTTTTTTTAACTTTTATCCAACTTTTGGAATGGAAAGTCCTTTTGATAGATATTTAACGAGACTTTTTCAAACATAAACTTTTTTGTTTCAAACTCCAACATATGAAATATTTCTAGTTCAAGAATAGTGCTTCATTTTTTAATTATTTCCATTTGTTTTACATTTGATCAAAACTCCATTATAAGGGAAAACATCCATTAAGTATTGGCTGTAACTTCATAAAGCTTTTATTTTTTTAATATGTGCATATAATATATATATATCATATATATGGAAAATCATTGTTAAATATTGTTTGTAAATCTGTTAAGCTTTGTGATGTGTAGAACACCTACATATTCAAATCTGTTATTTTCAGTACCAGGTACATGCATTGATGTTTTGATGTTCATTAACAACTTTTTTTAAATGTCAGTATTTATGGTAAATATAATAGAAAGATTTCTCATCATTTTACATTTAGTTTTGACAGATCTTGTGTAATCTGGATTAAAGAATTGCTATTTTCCGACTCCAGGCAGTTTTGCCACACTCAATTTTCAGACAGTGGAAAGTACAACTTCATTTTTTAGGGGAATAATGCATTTTGGGTGTAGAGGATAAAATGTGTCATTACATTTACAAATTCTAAGATTGTCAATATTTTGAATTGTTCATATTTTGTGATGTTTATGTTGATATTGATTAGCATTGTATTTTTGATGTATTTTATTCAAGTCTTTGTTAAAAACTGTTCAGTTTCTTTTATCACAAAAATAGAACGGTTTTTATATTGATGCAGATTTCTCAGCTTTTGCAAGATTGATTGATTGATGGATGGATTTATTGATTTATTGATTGATTGATCAGTTACTGGTACTAATGCTTGTCTTACTAAATCAATTATATCAAATAGTTGGAGGCTTGAGCGTTTTGTACGTCAGTATAAAGATATATTTAGTTACATTGTGGGACTCTCTGGCTGTCTACATTATAAATTTATGTATATTTGGATCTGAAATTCATCTGTATTTGTCAAATGTAAAAATTATTTGTCATCTTCTACTTTTGATTCATTTAGTTTTGTCTGTTAAGACAAATATTGAAGATTATGATCGTCTTACCATATTTGTTTGACATGTGTAAAAGTTTTAGTGTTTAACACCAGTCAGTGTTTCTTCAAATTGTCAATTTTTGTGTTTTATTTACTTTGTTACCAAAATATAACAATTTTTGTTTACATTATTTTTTCCTATCATTTTCATAAAGTGTGTATAGAGTATAAACGAAAAAAATCAAAACACCAACAATTGTCATAATACACCAGATTACGTTTGTAGATACCATGAAGTTCAAAGCAATTTGCTCAAAACATTTAAATATGTTATAAAATCTCTTTTTTGCTGCAATATTATCAGTTATTGTTGAATCTATATAAAAGCTATTTTTCTATTATGAAGTACACTATTACATGTACTGGTAAGAATCTCATTAACAGGGAATCAAACATTCTGCATATTGTGTATGATACTTTACAAAGGTGCCTGTATTTGGGTATGTTGAAAATGCAATATTTAACATGAATGTGATGTACTTCTCTGATAATTTTTTTTAGTCCGATTTGAATTTTCGTTACACATTTTAATGTTAGAGAAGGATGTTAACACTACTGTATATTGATTTGATCAAATATTTTTTTCTTAAACCTAATTTACAAGGCATTAAATTTCTTATTTTTTTAAGTGCAACTGCCACACATATTTAACATTTGGTTACTGGTTTTAGATTGTGTTCAGATTTGGTGTTTTTAGGGGAGATAACTGTGACACTGTGTGCCTAGCATTTTATCGTATGTAGTATTGGTACAAAATATGTACTTCATATTCCAAGAAAAACAACCAACGCAATTACATATTTTTTTTATGCTATTCTTAGATATCAATCTTGGAAAATATTATTTTACAATATAACCATTTATTGATACTCAACAAAGAGAAAAATGCTGAGATTTTTTCATTTTGAAATATGTGAAAGAAGACAGATATAAAATGAGGTATGGTTATTGTATAAGAAATTTTGTGCTTTCATAATAAAACAGGTCTTTTTTTTTTATTTAGAAAATGACATCGGAATGTACCACTTTTTCCAGTGTGATATTATGTTAAAATGTAAATATAACAATATTGTGCAGGGTTTTCCATAAAAGCTGGTCACCGGCCAATTTGACCGGCTACTTTGATCATTTGGCCGCCTACACCATTCCAGTTCCGTAATAATGTTCCGTACCTGACTACACGTACAGGGCAGGCCAGCCTCCTACTTTCACTACACAGCCTACTACTAACAAAATTATGGAAAACCCTGTTGTGATATTTTGAAAACCATTCAATATAATTAGATCATACTAACCCCATTGTTTCATAACAAGTGTTCTACACCTGAGCATACTTCAGTAGCCATTAATTTGACAACTGCAAGTTAAATGAATAATGATATTGGGATTACAGGCATTCATCTCTTACAAACATTTTTAAAAAATTTTTAACTAAAATAGACAATTGGTACTCCTTAGTTACTTAACTGCAGGGACGTTTTTTAAGGTAATGAATTAGCATGTTGTATTTCAATAGCAATATGTACATTAACACCGCTATCTTATATAATCTCTTTCCTCTTAGTTTAGATATATATTATATATTTAAACATAGGTAAGAACGGGTATATTACAGACCAATGATATTATTTGAAATTAAAAGTAAAAAATTACCGCCTTGAATTTGTATCAGTTATTAGCCATATTTCAATGTTATTAATTATTACGCAATATCAGAGTGAAGATGCCTGTGTTAGAAATATAGAATTACTTTTATAAATACAACCTTCTCGATTTGCACCGCTATATTTTAGAACTCGATATTGTTGTGTAAGTGTAGTTCACAAGTGTTTCCTGCTGTACGTTTTTTTTTTTTAAGTAATTGAATGCGTTCTTCCTGACCACGGCTCTTGTCAATTATGTATATATATAAATATAGACGGAGTGCAAAGTGACTGCAGTGTTAATGTAAGTCATTAAAAATAAATTAGTGTGGGTGTTTTGTTTATAAATACACAGTGGTATATTAACGAACAACTGTGTTAATGACACTGTGTACAAGAACTGTGGAAATTCATTATGTACATAAAAATCACAGAATAGAGCTGCATTGTTGTGTCCGTCCTTAGTTAAAAGAGGAGATGCATTCTGTGAACCTCTCAACAAATTCATTTACATCAACACCATAGTTTCATGATATCACTGGTTAAGGTAATGGGTCAAAGGTTAAAGTTCATCACTTCGGCTCCAATTACATCATTGATACACGTCCTATCCTATATTGTTTTTAAATGCATTTAATTGGCCTCTCCTAGTTATCATACAATAGAGACAAAAATATAGACGGTAACTTTAAACCTGAAATGAGTCTGGATGCAATTTTTTGGAAATATCGAAAAAAAAATTCTTAGGTTTTTTTTGGGGGGAGGGGGGGGGGGGGGGGGGGTTGGATTTAAGAATATAGCTAGATCCCAGTTGCCCCTTGCCAGGTTTGTTGAAGTTTGTTTTATGTTTACCTCAGGAGTTAGACTTCGTGTGAGGGAACTGAACACATTCTATCTGTTCTAGGCCATCTTTTGACATGTCTCTGTAACATTATCTGTATCAACATTGTAGCATTGGTAAACACTATCTTTTATCACGCCCAAAAGATATTAAGTTAATTTTTTTTTAACTTTGGTATTGTGTATGTTTGTTGGAACTCGTTATATACTACAGTAGCTTCGTGTTTTTAATCAATGTGTAATGTGGAAAGTTTGTCCTCTTTGGTACATTCCATAATCATATACCAGTTATATTGTAGCAAGCAATATTTTTGGAAGAGCTGAACCAATTTCTGTATTTATCAATGACTTGTTTGATAAAAGATTAATACTTTGCAATGAATCCTGACTTGACAAGACACCTGGACATCTTGTACAAGAGAAACAGATATCAATATTGTGTTATATAAAGTATTTAACTTATCATGATAACTTTTCTGTGTGGATGTCATTTCTTGAAATCCAGTGATTTACAATTGAAAGTAAATCACCTATTAACAAGACTGTTTTGAGGAATATAGATCTGTGACCTTCATTTATTATTTACGTTAGAGGTCGTGAGTTGTCACGATGAGGTGTGGATTAAAGAGTAATTTCTTTTTGTGATTTTCATACTAGACCACCAGAGGAAGAAATTTCATCTCAAGTTTTGTCAGGTAACAAAATAACAATGGTTTAGTTAGTAAACTTATTTATTACTGCTCTACAATGTATAGAAATTGTTTACAGGAGACAAATTGTTAGCATATTTATATTTATTGAAACAAAACCAGCAGTTTTTGACACACTGCCGTGCATATCTTACAAGTTTTGTTGATATACGTGTTGGTTTATATAATTGTTATTTTAACATAGGTTACCTGTACGTAATTCTACTAAAAAATGTCGGACATCTACAAAATGCTCAGTGAATCAAATAAAAAATGGACTGATGCAAGTCAGATCATATCATTTTTAATTACATGTTAATCAGTTCAACTTATTAATTAACACTTGCTCCTATATAGTACTAACAAAATAGTCTAGTTAAGTGTTTTTGCACCGAGCTCTGTAAATGCTTTATTCATTTTAAATTCTGGTAGGAGAAATGCTTTTTAGGACACAATTTCTGTTTTTTGTAACTTTGAACAGTTTACCAAAATGAGAAATTTTGCATCTGTCATGACTGTGTCTCTAAAACACCTTACATTTATTTAATTATGTATGTAAATGTGTGTGATAGATCAATGGAAATGTGTGGTTATGCAGGAATGTGAAACTACTATTTCAATTAAAATATTAAAAAAGACAACTTTTGTTTTCAATCTATTGTTCAGTTCCTTACAGTGTATGGAGAATCTTCCTGAACTCCAGTGTGTGGAGTTAGATTTGGATCGCTGTGTGTTTTACTGGTTGATGGCCCTAACGAACTTGTATGTGTTGACGGGCCGTTAAGAATGCAATAATAATAATAAGTTAAGATTCGTACCAGCGGGGGTCACCTACCATCTTGACGTGGTGTTGTATCCATGGAAAATGATGAAAAAAAAATAAACAGTCGAAACGAACAGAGAACATGGAACACCACAATAGGTACTACATGTAGTAATAGTGTTTAAAACAAGGGAATTATTTTTTCAACTAATTAAAATTTCGCGATCTGTATGTAAAAAATTTGGAAGTTTGTTATTGCCACAACCTCGGTGGAAATCTCTATCTTTTAGAGAACAAGTGAAGACTGAACAGTGGTGGGCGCCACAACCTCGGTGGAAATCTCTATCTTTTAGAGAATAAGTGAAGACTGAACAGTGGTGGGCGCCACAACCTCGGTGGAAATCTCTATCTTTTAGAGAACAAGTGAAGACTGAACAGTGGTGGGCGCCAAAACATCGGTGGCAAACTAACTTTTAGAGAACAAGTGAAGACTAAACAGTGGTGGGCGCCACAACATCGGTGGCAATCTTGAAGAGAAGTTAAAAAAAACGTTTTAATTAGATGAGAAAATTTCATGTGACTAAGGGGAGGTAAGTCAAATTCAGTGCAAAAAGCTCCCGTTTCATTCATGATAGGACGTATTACATCCAGACTAAAGGAATTTGACTTATTTGAAATGTAATAATATGGTCTTGACAAGATGTCACAATTTACCAGGAGGAATATATTCGTCAGGTAATTAAGGTATTTTGATAGTGGTTTTAAGTGTACATTGATTAAAACAGGACAGTGGTCTCTACCTCATGATGACTTAATTTCAAAACGAGTTTTGTATTTATTACTTAATATAGGAGTAAAGACAATGATAATAATTGGGCAGAATTTTAATTAGATGTGAGTGATGGAACAATTTGTCTTCATTTAAACTACCATTAGTTATTTGCAGTTTTAATTTACTAGATAATCTCTCAATTAATTCCAATAAATATAATGCCTAGAATGTTCTTATTCATAAATAAGTTTCGTCTTGATCACGTCACCTGATTGTCTCATTCAGCATAGGTAACAAACGTGCCATCCGCGTCGTAACAAGTCTTGTCTTAACTTAAATTGTCAGGTAATATATATATATATATATCTTCCTCTTCAGAAATATGGGTTAGATAAATAGAATTTGACACTCGTGCCGGTGTGATGTAACTGATTAAACCTCGTTAAATGTATCCATGCGTTACGTTCTAAACGCTTGTGAACCTTCAAATTATTGAACAAGTTTAATACATTTAATTTTAATGCTCGAATATAGTTTTTAGTGTATATGATAATCCTCTCGACCTGAGTTGAACATTGTAATAAATTTTGGTATTCAATCTCTACAGAGTCATGATAATGAGTTCTGGTATAACGGAGCGCACCGTTATCAGTATCACAAAATCAGTGGGATATACTGGTGAAAACGGAGAGAGCAGATCTCCGGAAAAGATTGTAAAATAAAACAATGGTTAGTAACTCTTCCTTATACAGACTGTGGTCTGAAAAAAACAAACAACTTCATGTCATTGCGGCCACGCTTATAAAAAGCGGAACATTTCTTTCATAAAGATAGAAATACAATTCATAAAGACAACAGTTAGATATGATAAAGAAATGATGAAAAAATGTCTTTAAACATAATTTTGAGAGTCTGGTATGAAAAATTAATAAATTTGTTATTTAAATGATCTTTTGTCTGGACATCGGTTCCCGGCCGTTAAGTATTTCGGAACGACCATTTTGTCAAGCCGTACCACATGAACTATTGACCCACGCCCTTATAAATTTGGTAGCTTAACACATCGTGCTTTCAGAAAGAACAAAAATTGTGATTAAAACCATTCACCATAAAATATTATGTGTATTTTTAATTAATTTACATTTTGACATGTCAAACATCCTCCCGGATATAATGAAGTAATATATCAAGTCCATCCTCGTATGTCAATGATTTTTTGTCGTCTGCCATGTAAATAAAAATCGACCATGGATATTAGGCTACTTTTTTGCAATTGTTGGCTATGGAAGCCCGAACATGCATGCCTTACAATGAAAAATGATGATTTTGAAACTATCACGTTTGATGACTCATTTCTTAACTTATTTGTAGCAAGTTGTAGACCGAGAGATGAAAAGATAATTTTATTAAAATTTCTCAGTTGTGTTATGAAATAGGAGCTTATCGACAATTATGGCTTATTTGAGATAGAAAAAAACTTTAATATATAGAGCCACACATAAACACATAGGTCCACCATTTTCGTACCATTGTTTTAATTTTTTGTCATCAAAATGTTATTCCCGTCCAAATGATGATTTTATGTAAAGCACGTGTACTTCTGGGTTACTCTAGACTAACTCAAGCGTCTCTGTGATTTAATGATGTCATCAGAAACGGAAGTGCAATCACAGGTCCGATACATATGTCGATCATTTCAGGTGAACGAATTTGAAGTCTTTTCCGCGGATATTGAAAAAAATACTGGTCTTTTACCGGTCAATTTTAAAATAATATTTAAATATGAACACATTTCAAGTCATTTATGTGTTTGATTGGTGGCAGTTCACCGGCAAAGCGTAGCTAGCGAAAATGATTGTTAAGGGATCCTAAACCTATGCGCCAAGGGTATTGTAACTGCTCCGTTAAGGTTGGCAGGGACGGATAATCGATTTATTATTCATTTACGAAAAAGATCACTAATACTCGAAACAGTCATATCATCAAATTGATGATTTATGTTATTATACCGAATTAATGATATCAAATTTTGTGAGAAAATATTAAAACAACGCCTTATAGAAAGATGGCGTTTGTTGTGGTAATGGGTCGTCTGCAGAAATCGAACATAAAAGTTACGTGGAATTACATGCAGATTGTGGATTTAAAGTTACTTTAAAAAGTCCTTTGTGATTGATGTTGTACTGTATATTTGGACGTTTATTAGATGTGCACCATTAATTTGTCTGTTTCATATAAGTAAAAAGTGGTAACTTTTTAATTCGAGTGTTAAAAAATACTCCTAAATATCGTCTCATCTAAAATAATGAGACCTCCCTTTATTCGGAATATCTCTCGATATACTACGTTCACCTAATAATAAAATTAGAGAGCATACGAAATTCGAAAGATGGCGGAAGGTGGAGGGGAAGAGGAAAACCCTTTTTCTTTCAAGAAGTTTATGTCTAAAACAGAGAAAAAGGAAAGAAGGGAAACCGAAGATAAAGATAACAGCAACGAAGACTTTGATGTTGATCTGCTTCCAGATATCAGTCTATCGAGTCAAATCAAAGAAAAAGCATCCGTCGTGAAAGAAGGTGGGCTGGGTTATCCTATCTCCGATCTTTGTTCACCTGAAAGGACCGATCCCTATCTTATCATAGCTGTATATTTGACTCGAAATTATTTGAATTCTCATTTCATTTGTTGTTGATATAAAATCTGTTGACAACTATGCTATATAACAGAGGATCTGATACTCAAATAGCCAAGTAATTGACATTTGATGAAGACCAGGTTGAACTACAGGAATCTGATATTCCTGATGAAATTATGTGTATGCTGAGAGGCTTCAATACCAACATCCTAACTTTTTCTAAATGACATTTTGGCTTCTTTTCCCCTTATATTGCACTCACCATTTATATAGATACAATCATCAGTATGTGACTACGTTGAAGGACGATGATTAACAGATAAATGTAGATGAAAATCGTATAAAAAAAAATTACATGATACCTGCTATTTTGTGTTGTATACAATATCTATATTTAATTTATAGAACAATAGGAACATCTGATTCCTTTGGCTAAACAGGTTGGGAAAGTCGTGACAAATAAGCATGTGGAAAAGAGATATGTAAAGCAATATATTAAAATCTAATGTAAACTTCTGATGCCAGAAATAAAGACATCATGCAAAATCAAATCCGTCTCAGTTTTCCGAGTGACTTCCCAGTTCTTTTTTCCCCACTTATTTGGGAAGTGGCTTTTTTATCTGATTTTTATAAGAAAACTGGTCAGGTGGAACGAAAATTTAAAGGAGTAAATTATACGTTTTGGGAATTCTGCCATATTATGAAAAAATCCAATAAGGAATCCCATAGTAACTCAAAGAAATTTCAGATGCATTCATTTGTGTTTAAATATTTATTGATCCAGTGAAAACATGATTTTTAAAAAAATGTATTATATTTAACTTATTTTATTACTCAGATTATATCTACCAGCTGGCTTATTACTGTTTCAAATAGTTTGAATAGCTGAAGAATACAACTGAGTGAACAGCCCAAGTCTAATTCTAATAAAAAAAAAAAAGCAGCATAAATTGTTAAACTTTAGCTTACCTTTTGTTTTATTTTCCAAACTAGAGCCAAATACCAAACCGAAAAAAAAGGGAGGAGATGAAAATCCATTTTCATTCAAACGTTTTCTGGAATCAAGCAGTAATGGAGCGAGACCAAAATCTGTCAGTAACAGATCAAGCACTAGTCCACCGGTGCCAAGACATGTTTTGGATGGCAGCCCCAGTCTGTCCAGGAACACACCAGACTTTGCCAGTGACTTGCCAGATTTTGTTCAGGACCATTTCAGTGATTTAGAAAGAGAAAGATTGGGATCCAGGGATCTAGAACTACCAGATTTTACTCAATTTTCGAATTCCAATGAGGGCCTTGGAGATGTAGGATCCCCCTCCCTTCTTTTGGGAGGGGGCAGTAGAAGTCGTACCTCTAGTCATGGTCGAGTGACCCCACAAGGGGATAGTGGAATGGACAAAGTTAATGACTTAGTGCAAGATACATCATCACAAGTACCCACAAGCTTACCAGATTTTTTGTCAGATGGTGTTTTTAACAGTTCAGACATTACACATAGTGGAGAGTCAACATACCATCCGAGTTCATGTAATAGTCATGGAATTTCGTCGGTACGAGAAGGCGTCGCTTCACTAGAAATAAATGGAGATTTTGAGCTAGAACTGAGAAGGGTAAGTTGACATTTTCTACCAGGAAGCAAAACTTTGAGCTTCTAACTCTTAAAAAATATACTCACTTACATTTGTTTATAGATTGATAATTTTTTTAATTGTTTACAGCATTTATGCATTTGTTTGTTATCATCTGTCTTCATTAATTGATCGTTTCTCATTCTACTTCAATTTGAAAATATTTTGACCCTCCATTATATGATTCTAAATCCATTATATTAAGCAAATTTACAAGCACAACTATTTCTAATTGGAAAAAAACTTTTTAGAATATTGTGTACTTTGTGAATTTTCTGGTTTGAAAAATCACATGACATCAGCTCTGCAAACTGGTTTACTGTTAGTAAGAGCAAAAAAATAAAAGCTACTTTCTTCTGAATCAGGATGGTTCTAAGTTAGGTTTTTAAGCTTTGATATCCACAGAACAGATGTAAATGTAAACTTGTATGGATGTCTAATTTTTGTCACCAGTATCGAGAAGAGAACAACTTACTACGTCAGCAATTGGCAGAGGCACGGCAGGAAGCCGTGTTAGAGACGCAGAGGTGCCATAAAATGAAGAAAGACATGGAGATTTTACAGAAAAAGGAGGCAGAAGATACTGCAGCCCTGGAGAGAATGGTGCAACAAGTCGAGGCTAACCTAATCACAACTACGGTAGGAACAAATAATTCAAAGTTTGGCTTTGGATTTGCAACATCCTCGATACTCCAGGGGTTACGATTCAGGGCTCTTACACCCCATTTTGGGACTGAGGCCCGGGGCCCTTAGAATTGGGAAAAATAGCTGCGTTTTCCTTAGAATTGGTAAAACTTAGGGTCTAAATTGGGAAAAAAAGATACTATTTTGCATTGGGAATGGGGCCGAATGTCGGCCTCAAATCTGGCAGATTGAGAGCTCTGCGATTAATTTCGGTCTCTGCACCCATGGAACATGTCATGGCAAAATTGAAGGCACAAGTGAAGTTATTTGATTGGTTCTAGAAGAAAAAAACTAACCAATCACAGGGTGAAGACTACAAAACAGTGACACCCTACTTCAAAGCTATTACAATATAACGTTTTGTGACATCGAGATGCATTTAATGTACATCTAGTGATCAAACTATTTTTTCTTCTTATCTGCAAGGTTTCGCACATTGAACCTTTAGTTTTGCAGTAACATGTTCCAGGGATTCAGAGAGCAAAAGTGATCATGATCCCTGGAGTATCAAGGATGGGTTTTTAATTTGTTGTATCTTGTTTGATTGGAGCTTAAGGTGCTGAAATAAAATTACAGCAAATCTTGAATGTTGGTCCAATCAGGTGTTACACTAAAAGTGTCTGCACAATGTTTGAAAAGGAAATTCTCTAAGAAAGGGAAAAATTTCCTAAGTTGTATTTTTTTGTAACCATATCTTACATTGACAAATCCTTCATAAAAGTATCATTCTTCTTTCAATAAACAATTTTTAATTGGCTGGTGACAAGGGGCTAGTTTTTATTCTGTGAAATATCAAGAATTCTTTTATTGTACAGCTGTAATATCAGTGTATATGACTTTTTACAAATTCAAACAGTAATCTAGTTGATCACCCTTGATTTAATGTTAAAAACTATTTTTTAAAGGTAAATTCATGCATATTGTGATGTTAGAAGGAGTAATGGTTATTTTTTATTTTTGTTTTCAGCAAAGAGCTGTTAAGGCAGAGAATACAGTGTCACGACTCCAGGCAGAGGTCAAAACATTACAGGTATGAAAGTCATGTTGTCCAACACTTCACAGGTGTCAGACAGAGGTCAAAACAATGGAGGTAGGAATGTCATGTTGTCCAACACTTCACAGGTGTCAGACAGAGGTCAAAACATTAGAGGTTGGAATGTCATGTTGTCCAACACTTCACAGGTGTCAGATAGAGATCAAAACAATGGAGGTAGGAATGTCATGTTGTCCAACACTTCACAGGTGTCAGATAGAGATCAAAACAATGGAGGTAGGAATGTCATGTTGTCCAACACTTCACAGGTGTCAGACAGAGATCAAAACAATGGAGGTAGGAATGTCATGTTGTCCAACACTTCACAGGTGTCAGACAGAGGTCAAAACATTATAGGTAGGAATGTCATGTTGTCCAACACTTCACAGGTGTCAGACTGAGGTCAAAACAATGGAGGTAGGAATGTCATGTTGTCCAACACTTCACAGGTGTCAGACAGAGATCAAAACAATGGAGGTAGGAATGTCATGTTGTCCAACACTTCACAGGTGTCAGACAGAGGTCAAAACATTACAGGTAGGAATGTCATGTTGTCCAACACTTCACAGGTGTCAGACAGAGGTCAAAACAATGGAGGTAGGAATGTCATGTTGTCCAACACTTCACAGGTGTCAGACAGAGGTCAAAACAATGGAGGTAGGAATGTCATGTTGTCCAACACTTCACAGGTGTCAGACAGAGATCAAAACAATGGAGGTAGGAATGTCATGTTGTCCAACACTTCACAGGCGTCAGACAGAGATCAAAACAATGGAGGTAGGAATGTCATGTTGTCCAACACTTCACAGGTGTCAGACTGAGGTCAAAACAATGGAGGTAGGAATGTCATGTTGTCCAACACTTCACAGGTGTCAGACAGAGATCAAAACAATGGAGGTTGGAATGTCATGTTGTCCAACACTTCACAGGTGTCAGACAGAGGTCAAAACATTATAGGTAGGAATGTCATGTTGTCCAACACTTCACAGGTGTCAGATAGAGATCAAAACAATGGAGGTAGGAATGTCATGTTGTCCAACACTTCACAGGTGTCAGACTGAGGTCAAAACAATGGAGGTAGGAATGTCATGTTGTCCAACACTTCACAGGTGTCAGACAGAGATCAAAACAATGGAGGTAGGAATGTCATGTTGTCCAACACTTCACAGGTGTCAGACAGAGGTCAAAACATTAGAGGTTGGAATGTCATGTTGTCCAACACTTCACAGGTGTCAGACTGAGATCAAAACAATGGAGGTAGGAATGTCATGTTGTCCAACACTTCACAGGTGTCAGACAGAGGTCAAAACAATGGAGGTAGAAATGTCATGTTGTCCAACACTTCACAGGTGTCAGACAGAGGTCAAAACATTATAGGTAGGAATGTCATGTTGTCCAACACTTCACAGGTGTTAAACAGAGGGGGATCCTGTTATGACAGATATGAAATAATTCTGCCTCACACATCATCATGTTATGTAGCTTAATCATATGATAATCAGATAATGCCATCAGTTTTAACACATATTTAGTAAACCATTGATGATACATTTCATGGCGACTACATTAAATATGCTGAGATTTTATTAAATATGCCAGTAAAATAATGAAACGTGGGTTTGGTAGGTGGACAGGAATATATTTTATCTGTGGTGTGATAATTTTGCTGGCAAACATTCAACATACCTCATGCTCACCAGCCATACTCTTACACTCTGTTAGTGATTCACCTGTAAATGCTACCTAAACTAATTACTGTTGTTGGCTCCAATGTTAGCGCACATTATCTCTTATTGTGGGAGGCAACTGGAGTACCTGTGGGAAAACCCATGTGGACGGGCAGTTGACCCCATACCTTTTTACATCTGTCTGGGAATCAAACCACATATGGCTAAGTGAAAGACAAAAGCATTGCCTTTGTGCCTGACAATTAACTTCAGGTGATACAAATGGTTTAGAATCTAATGCTGTAATTACTATGATTTTTGGAGAACTTCCCTTAATCCATTTAAGTCAACATTCATTGAAATGAGACACAATTATTTTATTTTTCAGGGTCGGTTGACCAGTATGCGTGCAGAGAATGAGATACTAAGGTCTGGAGACCGGGGTTTGGCTGATATAAGACAGAGAACATGTCACGTATCCCAGCAGTTATCTACAGCAGCCTCAGCTGCTGAACAAAACATTAGGTTGGTGAAAGTGTACACGATATAATTGAATATCGTAATCTCATCCCCTTTTCAGGATTGAGAAGTCAGAAAAGATATTGTGGAAGCAATTGAATGCGTTGGTAACACTTTGGTAAATCTGAATCACTTTTGTTCATGTGAAAAAAATAAGTTTTTCATAATTTTAAATGTAACATTTCAGACTATGGTAAATCTTCCGTCAGTTCGAATAGAATGGTATTTTAAACACATGATTTTTTCAATAAAAATTTCGTTGTCAGTCAAATGATAATTGGCACCCTTTCTCGTCTTGTTACTTGTACATTTCAAATTGTTCGAACGTATCATTAGACTGCACAAATAACTATTTATAATGATATCGGCATCACAATAATAACCCCATATGGTCATCAACGTAAACACAGTGAGTATCCGACTGTAAATGTCCATCGTAAGCAAATGATACTGCCAAATTATACTCATACATGTCGCAAAATTAGTATTGAGTCAGTGTGATTTCTTTCACATCTTGCCGTCATACCATGCTTGTGCTATCTGACACAATTTGAGGCCCTAACTCTGTATTACAAGCGATCAGTGAATACAGACCACGGGATGTTGGCAAGTGTATTGTCAAAGTGCAAATAGTGTTTCACTTCACACTTCAATAAGTTAATCACATCAAGACAATCCCGTTTTATTACGTCAAATGAATAATTGTCGGAATCACAGATGTTTTAACAATTCATAGTCATAAGTCTTATTTCACACTCCTCGTTGAACTGATGTGTCTCAACACTGACTTCTGCCAATACACAAACAGACATTTTTTTCAGGCTTCAACTAACACAGTGTCTTCGTTGTGATATCCACTGTGATGAAGAACAAAATAAATTCTGTGATTTCTGAACAGTCAATTAACATGGACAGGAACTCATTATATATCAACATAAAATTTTCAGAAATGCCAATATTGATTATTGGTTTCCTGTCCTGCTAAGAAGTTTTCAAACACTTCGTCACGATTTTGGGCAATATGGACTTTGATAGTTTGAACTTTAATTTATTTTCTCAACCATAATTTTGCATAATTCGAACAGGTTAAACAATAGCTTTTCTTTTCTTTTCTGACTGACAGAAGGTTTACCGTAATATACACCTCAAAAGACCTAGCCAGCACTGCTCTGATAGCTAGAAATTATCATTGTAAAGATAAGCTTTAAGATTTAATATGTTTACTGAATGACTGTTTTGTAAACTGTATTTTTGGAATAATTTGTATGAATTAGAAGACATTTTAAATATTTTTGAAAACTTAAACAGTATATTACATATACTGACAAGTTATTGTCTTTTTTTCAGATTTAATTCCTTAAGGCAGCTCTTTGAGATATGGTATGAAAAATAATTAAGGAAAAAGTACAGCAATTTTTTTTTTATTACACCTGCTTCACTTAATGTGGTTCTTTTTAACTTTTCGACAGGCAACTATTACAGGGAGTGGATAGTCTTCGGCAGTTCTCACAAATATTATCATCAGTTGAGAAGATCACCGAAGAACCAGTCGAACAGCAAGAGCCAGGAAGCCAGCCAAGTGAAACTAGCCACAGTCAAACAAACAAAAGCAACAAATCAGAAAAAAATAAAAGTGGCCAATCACAGCACAGAAAAGCAAAGTCTCCGGACGACGATGACATCCAGCATAAAGATTCATCTACACATGAAAAAGACAGAGATGGAGAAGTTACGTGACTCTGGCTGTGATGGCAGTTTGTTACCAGTGTGTAGGTGGTGTATTTTTATATCATAAAAACCTACTGGAATAGTTGATTTAACCATGTATTTGATGTTATTTTACAAGATGAGTCCAAGATGTTGTGGTCAGAAATCTTTGGTCATCTTATTCAACATTTAGTTCAATTTCAAAAGCATTGGAAAAGTGGACTGTTTGAGGAGGTATTTGCTGAGCCTAGTGGTGACTGTGATTATACAAGCTGTGCTTTTTTTGAAAAATTGTGGATTATTAACTGTGCTGCATTAAACTTTTGTTAAAATTAACTAAGGGAGACAACTGGTCTTGTAGAGTAAACATTGGTTGCGTGTCTGCAACTTATGTTCACCAAACCAATATAGCTTTGGAGTTTTACCAGTTCAATGTAATTGTGTAACATCAAAACTGTTTCAAAAGGAACAAAATTATACGTAACAAATTAAAGTCCGTTGTCAAGCCAATATGAGATTTGTTAATCAGAATTTTCTGATCATCATCATTGTATATTCGTTTATTTACTTATTGGGGATAAATAAGTTTATGTAAGTAGTCATCGAAAATCTAATGATCTCTCTGTTAATTACAAAGTCTAATTAATGCAGTTTAGATCTATGAAACTTTAATTCCTCTTGAAAACACATGGTAAAATTGAGGGATTTTGAAAGCTATTAAATTTGCATAGTGAAGTCAAATTACCTTTAAAAAAATCGTGTTTGAAATCAAACATGTACTATGTTGTGAAATACTATGTGGTTTAATTTTTTAATTTTTTTGACGGAGTAAATATTGCACATTATTTATAGAAAGAGCAATGGGAACTCATTTTTGGGGGAGTTCGGATGATATTTTTTTTTTCTTCAAATCTGTGATATTAAAAAGTGCTATACAGTCAACCTACTGAATTTAGACTTTAAATTAACTATGTGATGGAACATATTAGTGATACAGATATTTGTTCATAGTATTTATAGATTATAAATAGATTCTATCGGCAGTGTTAGTCACTCTCACAGATAACGCTTCCTGTTCAGGAAGTAGATAAGTTTTGGACGATCAGTTTGTTAGTATTAATGCTCAAAAATTATTTCAGAAGAAGAAACTGATCTTCAAGTGAATATTTATCAAAGTACCATGGTCGCAATACATAGCGGACCATCAGAATTATATTTTTCTAGGTAAAACTACAGGGAAATCTCTCTTCTCTCTCACTGTCCTCATGCAGATATGGAATTTTGCCCTATCTGACCAAATCAATTGGTCCCAGCAAACCTCATTTGACTTAAAGCAAACTCTGTAATCCTGAATTTTAATTCAACTCGACTAATGATTGGCTCTAGTTGTAAAATTTATTATAGTAATTTATAGGTCAACTCTGCTACCTTCATCTACACTAGTTATTTAATTCATCATACAGAATTTTATAATTTATCATTCCCGAAAATAGAATAAATTAATAAAACCCAACTCACTAAGTAGATTTGTGGCAAAGTAAATTGTTGATATTCTTTTATTCTGTCTTTATTGCAGAGTTTGACGTAAAAAGTGTTGGGTCACCAATTCATTATCAATTTGTCATTCAACAATATCGTAAATGAGTATGAAAGGAATTAGCATAGATTTTCAAGACATTATTTACAGATGAAAGGTATAAATAACGCTGAAATTATTATAGAAAAAATAGTAATTTGTACAACTTTCTTTACATTGTTGATCCAAAATTATCACTTGTTTTTATTTTTAGTAAATTCCCTGTGTATTCAGAATATCAATATATTGATGTAATGGAGGAAATTTTAACTTGTTTAAGATATATTCTATCGTTAATACATTATTTTTTGTCTGGTTATGTAATGATTTTGTCAGGTTGATACGACAAAGTATTTCATCATGATGTACATTATATTCTGTTGGTTACCATGACAATAGTGATCATTTGATGTACAAGTCGTGTCACCTAATAACTGTATTTCTGGTTTACAATGGTGTATAGAAATTGAGTGTAGTCTTTATCAATCACTGTCAGGCTTACCATGGTTTGAAGTAAAGGAAGTAATTGAAGGGCAAATGTATCGTTTTGCAAATCTGAAGATGGTGTTTGTATAACACTGTGATTGTATCCTGTAAAAATTTAGCCATGTACAGGGCCCCATTTTAGCCCCACCAGTATTAGAGAACAATGGTTATTGATATTTTCTCACATTAATTTAAGAAAACCTCTGAAAGAAAACAAAAAATACATTTAAATCAACTCTCCAGGACATTTGACAAAGTTGAAAGTTTACTGATGAAATATATTTTTTTAATTTTACCTAAAATCGTCAATTCAGTTTGTTTCCCCTTGACCTGGAAAAGTCAGATATAAGTGCTAAAATTTACAGACTGTCAGACCAGCAACATTAAATAGAGAATGAATCCTTACCAGGGAAGTAACTCTGCCATCTTTGATAGATTATGAGAGGCATCAATAATCCTGAATTTTTTTTTAAAAAAATAAAAAAGAAGGAAAAATCCTGTAGTGATAGATGTAAGTTAAATGTAATTCTCTTATTCAATATTTCAATTTTTTTTTTAGAAATTTTCAAGAAGTCAGTTTCAAGAATTGTTTCATAGAATAGCCTTTGCTATAAACCCATGTCCAGTAATCTCCCTTTACATTTGAAGATTTTTAGTTTGAAATTGGTCTGAACAGTGTTATGATTAAAAGCTACATTTTGTAAACAAAGCACCATCAAAAGCTGAAATGGTGACAACTGATATATATTGTAGACCACTGTCAAAAGTCAGTTATAGTTTTTGAATACTGCCCAGTTATTTGATATCTAAATCCGAACTTTGTGACCATTTATTGATTAAGATAAATTGTCGTTTATTATCATGTCATATTGTTACGTGTAAAACAATTAAAAAATAATACTACATTTTATATGAACTTCTAAATGAACACAAACTAATAGATATTTCAATCAATTTTCAAAAAAAAGAAAGAAAAAATGTTTACGTCGTTTATGGTTTGATAAAAGAAGTTTCTTTGACTGAACATTTTTTCCAAAAAATGTGATTTAAAAAAATAAATGAAATATTCTGTTTTAACGTAACTTACTTCAAAGTCTTACGTAAGCGAAAGACTTCCATGTGATACACTGTACAGACAATGATGACTAGAAACTGTTAAGTGAATGTCCAAGTGTTGTGAAGAAATGCTAAGAATACCACCGATTCTACTGAGTTTATACCGATACAGACCCCCTGGATAACATTATTTTTGTATGCATTATAAGATTATTTCATTGGTTTAAGAAGCTTACCCCTCAAGTTGCCCATGTATGATAAACAGTTTATATTATTGTGCAATTATCATGAATAGGAGTGACTGATTTTAAAAATGATTTGGTGAGTGTTTTGAGAGATACTGGTGTGAGAGTGTTGGTTTAATATGAAAACAGATATTTGCTTGATCTGGTTCTAATTAAAGTTGTCAAAAGATTAATTTTGTTGTTTTCAGATTTTTTCATCCCTGCTTGAGGTTTTAGATAAAAAAAAAACCAGCGCTGCTTAAAGTGACTGGCTTTTTTTATTGTCCCTAAACCATACATATTTTCATTACCTTCACAAATATCCACAAATCTTCATGAAATTTTGCAGAAATCTTATTTGGTGAAAAATGAAACAATGTTCTGAATTATGTGAACCCACTCGCCAGGAACCTACAGGGACTGTATTCATTGGATTGATGAACCATCAAGTGTGACCTTGTGTGGATGGATCAGTGATACACCACCACGTGTAACCTTGTGTGGATGGATCAGTGATAAACCAAGTATAACCTTGTGTGGATGGATCAGTGATAAACCAAGTGTATGCTTGTGTGGATGGACCAGTGATAAACCAAGTGTAACCTTGTGTGGATGGCTCAGAGATACACCATCAAGTATAACCATGTGTTGATGGATCAGTGATAAACCAAGTGTAGCCTTGTGTGGATGGATCAGTGATAAACCATCATGTCTAACCTTGTGTGGATGGATCAGTGATAAACCAAGTGTAACCTTGTGTGGATGGATCAGTGATAAACCAAGTGTAACCTTGTGTGGATGGATCAGTGGTAAACTATCAAGTGTAACCTTGTGTGGATGGATCAGTGATAAACCAAGTGTAACCTTGTGTGGATAGATCAGTGATACACCATCATGTCTAACCTTGTGTGGATGGCTCAGTGATAAACCATCAAGTGTAACCTTGTGTGGATGGATCAGTGATAAACCAAGTGTAACCTTGTGTGGATGGATCAGTGATAAACCATCAAGTGTAACCTTGTGTGGATGGCTCAGTGATAAACCATCAAGTGTAACCTTGTGTGGATGGATCAGTGATAAACCATCAAGTGTAACCTTGTGTGGATGGATCAGTGATAAACCAAGTGTAACCTTGTGTGGATGGATCAGTGATAAACCAAGTGTAACCTTGTGTGGATGGATCAGTGATAAACCAAGTATAACCTGGTGTGGATGGATCAGTGATAAACCAAGTGTAACCTTGTGTGGATGGAACAGTGATAAACCAGCAAGTATAACCTTGTGTGGATGGATCAGTGATAAACCATCAAGTGTAACCTTGTGTGGATGGATCAGTGATACACCATTAAGTGTAACCTTGTGTGGATGGATCAGTGATACACCATCAAGTGTAACCTTGTGTGGATGGATCAGTGATAAACCATCAAGTGTAACCTTGTGTGGATGGATCAGTGATAAACTATCAAGTGTAACCTTGTGTGGATGGATCAGTGATAAACCAAGTATAACCTGGTGTGGATGGATCAGTGATAAACCAAGTGTAACCTTGTGTGGATGGATCAGTGATAAACCATCAAGTGTAACCTTGTGTGGATGGATCAGTGATACACCATTAAGTGTAACCTTGTGTGGATGGATCAGTGATAAACCAAGTGTAACCTTGTGTGGATGGAACAGTGATAAACCAGCAAGTATAACCTTGTGTGGATGGATCAGTGATAAACAAAGTGTAACCTTGTGTGGATGGATCAGTGATAAACCAAATGTAACCTTGTGTGGATGGATCAGTGATAAACCAAATGTAACCTTGTGTGGATGGATCAGTGATAAACCAAATGTAACCTTGTGTGGATGGATCAGTGATACACCATCAAGTGTAACCTTGTGTGGATGGATCAGTGATACACCACCAAATGTAGCCTTGTGTGGATGGATCAGCGATAAACCAAGTATAACCTTGTGTGGATGGATCAGTGATAAACCATCAAGTATAACCTTGTGTGGATGGATAAGTGATAAACCAAATGTAACCTTGTGTGGATGGATCAGTGATAAACCATCAAGTGTAACCTTGTGTGGATGGATCAGTGATACACCAAGTGTAACTTTGTGTGGATGGATCAGTGATAAACCAAGTGTAACCTTGTGTGGATGGATCAGTGATAAACCATCATGTCTAACCTTGTGTGAATGGATCAGTGATAAACCACCATGTCTAACCTTGTGTGGATGGATCAGTGATACACCACCAAGTGTAACCTTGTGTGGATGGATCAGTGATAAACCAAGTGTAACCTTGTGTGGATGGATCAGTGATAAACCATCAAATGTAACCTTGTGTGGATGATTCAGTGATACACCATCATGTCTAACCTTGTGTGGATGGATCAGTGATACACCATCAAGTGTAGTGTAACCTTGTGTGGATGGATCAGTGATAAACCACCATCAAGTGTAACCTTGTGTGGATGGATCAGTGATACACCACCAAATGTAACCTTGTGTGGATGGATCAGTGATAAACCTAGTATAACCTGGTGTGGATGGATCAGGGATACACCAAGTCTAACCTTGTGTGAATGGATCAATGATACACCAAGTGTAACCTTGTGTGGATGGATCAGTGATACACCATCAAGTGTAACCTTGTGTGGATGGATCAGTGATAAACCATCAAGTGTAACCTTGTGTGGATGGATCAGTGATGAACCATCAAGTGTAACCTTGTGTGGATGGATCAGTGATACACCATCAAGTGTAACCTTGTGTGGATGGATCAGTGATACACCATCAAGTGTAACCTTGTGGGGATGGATCAGTGATAAACTTTCAAGTGTAACCTTGTGTGGATGGATCAGTGATAAACCAAGTGTAACCTTGTGTGGATGGATCAGTGATAAACCATCAAGTGTAACCTTGTGTGGATGGATCAGTGATAAACCAAGTGTAACCTTGTGTGGATGGCTCAGTGATAAACCAGCAAATCTAACCTTGTGTGGATGGATCAGTGATAAACCAAGTGTAACCTTGTGTGGATGGATCAGTGATAAACCATGTGTAACCTTGTGTGGATGGAACAGTGATAAACCAGCAAGTATAACCTTGTGTGGATGGATCAGTGATACACCATCAAGTGTAACCTTGTATGGATGGATCAGTGATAAACCAGCAAGTATAACCTTGTGTGGATGGATCAGTGATAAACCAAGTGTAACCTTGTGTGAATGGATCAGTGATACACCATCAAGTGTAACCTTGTGTGGATGGATCAGTGATACACCACCAAATGTAACCTTGTGTGGATGGATCAGTGATAAACCAAGTGTAACCTTGTGTGGATGGATCAGTGATAAACCATCAAGTGTAACCTTGTGTGGATGGATCAGTGATAAACCATCAAGTGTAACCTTGTGTGGATGGATCAATGATAAATCATCAAGTATAACCTTGTGTGGATGGATCAGTGATAAACCTAGTATAACCTTGTGTGGATGGATCAGTGATAAACAAAGTGTAACCTTGTGTGGATGGATCAATGATACACCAAGTGTAACCTTGTGTGGATGGATCAATGATAAACCAAATGTAACCTTGTGTGGATGGATAAGTGATAAACCATCAAGTGTAACCTTTTGTGGATGGATCAGTGATAAACTATCAAATGTAACCTTGTGTGGATGGATCAGTGATAAACCATTAAGTGTAACCTTGTGTGGATGGCTCAGTGATAAACCATCAAGTGTAACCTTGTGTGGATGGATCAGTGATTAACCAAGTGTAACCTTGTGTGGATGAATCAGTGATACACCATCATGTTTAACCTTGTGTGGATGGATCAGTGATAAACCAGATGTAACCTTGTGTGGATGGATCAGTGATACACCATCAAGTGTAACCTTGTGTGGATGGATCAGTGATACACCATCATGTGTAACCTTTTGTGGATGGATCAGTGATAAACCAGCAAGTATAACCTGGTGTGGATGGATCAATGATAAACAAAGTGCAACCTTGTGTGGATGGATCAGTGATACACCGTTAAGTGTAGCCTTGTGTGGATGGATCAGTGATACACCACCAAATGTAAACTTGTGTTGATGGATCAGTGATACACCATCATGTCTAACCTTGTGTGAATGGATCAGTGATACACCATCAAGTGTAACCTTGTGTGGATTGATCAGTGATAAACCAAGTATAACCTTGTGTGGATGGATCAGTGACACACCATGTGTAACCTTGTGTGGATATATCTGGAAACGTTTAAGTTAGTGTTAACTTCATATACAAATTTATTCAGAACTAATGAAAATGAGAATTTGTATCCTTGATGAATAAGACACGGACTATCGTCCTAATAGTCTCTGTTGGTATACAGACAGTTGTACCATTTAAGGTTCTGATCTTTCATAAATGGTTGTATTATCAATGATATAATAATTTAATCAAACACGTTAACAAAATATGTTTCAGTACCTAATGATTTTAAGTGCTTTGCAAGACGATGCCAATTAACAATGTAACACAAACACCATTCACACGAAAAGTAATTATCTTGCTAATAAACATATATAGCACGCGCGTTCATCCAATTTCTGGATACTGCGATCAACTTTGGGAAATAATTCGTGCAACATTTGATGCTGATTGTGACTGGACGATTGGAAAGCGAGACTAATTGAGATATTGTGAATTGAAAGTCGCTCGAGTTCATTGTGTGGTTTTCGTGAATTACGTTACGGAGCATGGACGTGTGACTCGCGACACTTCATCGCTCTACAAAGTTATCGTCAATTTGTGTTTAAATTTCAAAGCATGTCCTCCAGACACCACTGTTTATACTTCTTCTAATTCAATCGTGTCTGAGTCAGTAGGAAATATAATTGGTGGAGCAGGGCAGTTCGCTTTAATTTGACTGATGGTGTTTTATGTGTGCAGTTGGAAGACGGGCGTTTTAGATAGTATAGAGACAGACACAACTGCCAGAAATGGTTATTATGTGCATTTAAAATAATACTTCAACATAATATTTGGTAACATCCTCACGAATAGTCTACATATGTTTGAAACATCCAGAAACAGATAGAGAGATTAGTTTCACAAGTTTTATTGGCACTTCAAACAATGTTTAGCTTCATTCACACAGAAATTCCAAGCCTTTATGATGTAGAGTTTGGTAATTGTTAAAAACAATTAAATTAAGCATATCAACTTTCACTTTTCATATTCTTCTGTTTTATTATTCTTTTTTTAATTTATTGCATACTACATCGTTCATTTTATATAAATTTCTCTATTTCTTCCGAGAAATGTTTGCTAATTAAAACCTATTCTCTTTGAAACATAGCCAGTCACTGGATTTTCGTCATACACAAAGTAGTTTTAAATTTTGCAACGACAAACATTTCATTTTGTTATTTTCTTTTGTTTCTTTTAATTTGTAATAATTTATTTATTTTCATTCTATCGTCGAGTATCAAATACCCTAATCATGTAACGTTCCCTAATCCGTCCGGATTTATTAACTGTCGATAATTTGAAACTGTCTTTATTATTATCATATTTCACAGTGTTCGTTATAAAGAAAAGACACGCTAGGGAGTATGCTTGCTTTGTAATACCGTCACGTTTTCGTATTACACAGTCACTACCGACCCTGGTATAAAATATCATCCAATGAAGAACCCTTTCAAAAGACTATGGCAAACAAATACCCGCTTTGGTGAATATTTTCAAATCCTGGAATTCCAAAGGGACCAAAGAATGGTCTAAGACGGAATGATTTTAAGTACACATTTAAAACAAATTTTCTCTCTCATAATCAACATTTTTAGAAATTAATGAAGCCTTTGTATACATGTATATGTGAGACCGAAATTTATGAATAATGAAATACGCTTAAAATATCAAAACCATTTCAAGTTATTTTAATTTCTGAAAGTTCAATTTGACAAGAATGTAATATGACCCGTTGATTAATTATTAATCTCAATTCGTCCGGCTACCCGCAGATCCCCTGGGTTATATTCTAATTTATACTTTTGAATTCTAATGAGGCTATAAATAGATATTGATATCGGACGGGCAGCAATTACAGTCACGTGTACCCGCTGGTGCTGTTATTTATGTGGAGAATTACGGTATGGTAATGATGAACGGAATACACCAGATGTAGCATTAGATAGTAAAACCCGGTATAAATAGAGGTCTTAGCTTCACAAATCAAGGGAAAATGGACATTTTTGACGGGGAAACCACACGTACATTTGTCTGAAAGTATAAGAACTATTAAGGGAGACATTGATCCACAATAAGACACAGATCTCTCATAAATATTCAGATGTGTACATACAAATGACGTTATTCAAATGACTCGCACGTGCAGCGACGAGAATGTCTAGTCCTACTCCCAGAATAGGCAAGAGCTGTATAAGAGTTTTTTTTATTATCTATATGAAAGCCTTCAGTGTAAAAAGTTCATGCTATAGACGAAATCAATACAACACTATTAGCACAGGGGCCTTTAGCTCAGTCACTGCGCTCCTAAACACACAGGGAACAGGTCATTTGTTCGCTTTAAGATTGGTGTATTTATTTGTTAAGTTACTCTTGACGTACAAAATATACACGTTCGACAGATCTCTACGGAGGAAATGACACGTTTGCGACGTATACGACAACATTTGCCATCTAAACAGTCATCTCGTTAAGTCAATTATCTATGGCACGAACCGATTTTATTCTGGGGGGGGGGGGGGTAATCATATTGCGTTATTTCTGATAGGCGTATAAGTCGAACCTTTACTCCTTATGTAGAAATCGCCTCAGTTTTTTTTAAAGCTCAACAGTTTATTTCGAGCTCTCACAGGTTTAACTAGTCAAAGCCCTTGTGTCTCATCTTCATCAGTAAGTCTGGTCCCTTCTGCCAAAGCTGTTAAATTTCACCATTATGTTTTTGTTATATTCTTACTTAATGTTTTAGTAGAGTGAGTCTGAGTAGAGTGTCGTCTGCTGGAATGGTTTTTGTATGTGAGCGAATTTGTATGTATGATCCCTTCGTAAATAGTTATTAAATTATGTGTTGCATACAGTCTCAGTCGGCACGGTGGAAACGGAAATTCTAAGAATGCAAGAAAACAAAAGGAGAACGCCACTTTAGCATGGGATGTGATGGACATTTGAACAGCTGAGGGAAATGAATAGCGTACAGTGTATCACTGTGCTGACTGTACTGTATGCAACTAGTCACATACATGTATATAGATCTAGTGATGTTAGTGTGTGTATGTGTGTATGCAAATCATTTCAACTATTTTATTATCATTATTATTATTCAAAGAGATGAAGCTAGCTCTCTCAGGCTCTCTCTCTCTCTCTCTCTCTCTCTCTCTCTCTCTCTCTCTCTCTCTCTCTCTCTCTCTCTCTCTCTCTCTCTCTCTCTCTCTCTCTCTCTCTCTCTCTCTCTCTCTCAATATAAATTATCATGTTATCCTCTGATTTTATCTGCCATCTTATGTACATACATATGTATGTGTTTAATAATTAGGAGCGGGAGATTATAAGTTCTTGGAACTTGTGCCCAATCCTCTTGCAATATTTTGGCAATAAAATATGTTTAAACTAAACTTAAATTTTCTGGGGGGGGGGGGTATCATATTGCGTTATTTCTGATAGGTGTATAAGTAGAACCTTTACTCCTTATGTAGAAATCGCCTCAGTTTTTTTGATCTTTACTACTGATTTGTTCCAGAATTTCCCGATCTCTGTTAGATTTCACTGCGATAGGTCTACGTTTGGCCCTACTTAGTGTATTTTGGTTATGCGGCACGGCAACTTTGCCAGAGATTGAAAATGTCAAAAGCATCTTAATTCAACCAAAACAACCATTTCTTATAGAAAGTGTTTCTGGAAAAACTCTTCTGCTTCAGCGCATTCTAGTCTCCCAGAGTTACCGCCCTTTGTTTCACTCTGTAAAGCGATAAGCTTGATAGCCGTTGGGGACCGATAATGCATCTTTGTCTATTCAAGTAACATAATATCACGTTCCCAAGAAGGTAAGAAACGGAACCATCAGCCATACTTTAGAGCAACAAACGTGTTCTACTTCCTATCTCGAGAATATTTTTCTATGAAATCACTTTGACACCCGCAAAAATTTTCCATGGTCTCCATCGACTTGTGCCCCTCGAAACCCATTATTGTTGAGTTTATCTGCCAATTGTCGATATCTTGCGCGGGAATCGTGATAAATGAAACAAGTCTTTAAATATCTAACGGACTGGCTGCGACATGTAAACACCATAGATGGGGAAAGCAGGTATTGTCTTCAAGTCTTCAAGGAAACAGTTGGTTTCGTTGTGGTAGGGAAGAGTTGGTTTCGTTGTGGTAGGAAACAGATGGTTTTGTTGTGGTAGGGAACAGTTGGTTTCGTCATGGTAGGGAACGGTTGGTTTCGTTGTGGTAGGGAAGAGTTGGTTTCGTTGTGGTAGGAAACAGTTGGTTTTGTTGTGGTAGGGAACAGTTGGTTTCGTCATGGTAGGGAACGGTTGGTTTCGTCGTGGTAGGGAACGGTTGGTTTCGTTGTGGTAGGCAACAGTTTGTTTCGTCCTGGTAGGGAACAGTTGGTTTCGTCATGGTAGGGAACGGTTGGTTTCGTTGTGGTAGGAAACAGTTGGTTTCGTCATGGTAGGGAACGGTTGGTTTCGTTGTGGTAGGAAACAGTTGGTTTTGTTGTGGTAGGGAACAGTTGGTTTCGTTGTGGTAGGGAAGAGTTGGTTTCGTTGTAGTAGGGAAGAGTTGGTTTTGTTGTGGTAGGAAACAGTTGGTTTTGTTGTGGTAGGGAAGAGTTGGTTTGATTGTGGTAGGAAACAGTTGGTTTCATTGCGGTAGGAAACAGTTGGTTTCGTTGTGGTAGGAAACAGTTGGTTTCGTCATGGTAGGGAACAGTTGGTTTTGTTGTGGTAAGAAACAGTTGGTTCGTTGTGGTAGGAAACAGTTGGTTTCATTGCGGTAGGAAACAGTTGGTTTTGCTGTGGTAGGGAAGAGTTGGTTTTGTTGTGGTAGGGAA
This sequence comes from Ylistrum balloti, assembly GCF_031769215.1. Classification (NCBI taxonomy): domain Eukaryota; kingdom Metazoa; phylum Mollusca; class Bivalvia; order Pectinida; family Pectinidae; genus Ylistrum; species Ylistrum balloti. The sequence continues at coordinate 1,660,089 of NW_026781899.1, forward strand.
GAGATGGTTTCGTTGTGGTAGGAAACAGTTGGTTTCGTTGTGGTAGGAAACAGTTGGTTTCGTTGTGGTAGGGAACAGTTGGTTTCGTTGTGGTAGGGAACAGTTGGTTTCGTTGAGGTAGGGAACAGTTGGTTTCATTGTGGTAGGGAACAGTTGGTTTCGTCATGGTAGGGAACAGTTGGTTTCGTTGTGGTAGGGAACAGTTGGTTTCGTTGTGGTAAGAAACAGTTGGTTTCGTTGTGGTAGGGAACAGTTGGTTTCTTTTTGGTAGGGAACGGTTGGTTTCGTTGTGGTAGGAAACAGTTGGTTTCGTTGAGTTAGAAAACAGTTGGTTTCGTTGTGGTAGGGAACAGTTGGTTTCGTTGTGGTAGGAAACAGTTGGTTTCATTGTGGTAGGAAACAGTTGGTTTCGTTGTGGTAGGGAACAGTTGGTTTTGTTTTGGTAGGGAACAGTTGGTTTCTTTGTGGTAGGGAAGAGTTGGTTTCGTTGTGGTAGGAAACAGTTGGTTTCGTGATGGTAGGGAACAGTTGGTTTCGTTGAAGTAGAAAACAGTTGGTTTCGTTGTGGTAGGGAACAGTTGGTTTCGTTGTGGTAGGAAACAGTTGGTTTCGTTGTAGTAGGAAACAGTTGGTTTCGTTGTGGTAGGGAACAGTTGGTTTCGTTGTAGTAGGAAACAGTTGGTTTCGTTGTGGTAGGGCAGAGTTGGTTTCGTTGTGGTAGGAAACAGTTGGTTTCATTGCGGTAGGAAACAGTTGGTTTTGTTGTGGTAGGAAACAGTTGGTTTCGTCATGGTAGAGAATAGTTGGTTTCGTTGTGGTAGGAAACAGTTGGTTTCGTTGTGGTAGGAAACAGTTGGTTTCGTCATGGTAGGGAACAGTTGGTTTCGTTGTGGTAGGAAACAGTTGGTTTCGTTGTGGTAGGAAGCAGTCTGCCATGTCCTTGATTTCTAATTCAGGTGAGAAAAAAACAATGGACGTTGTCAATGAATGTTTTCTGATTAAAAACAAGACGTCATTAATATATCAAAAAAGGGAAATAGCAGGACTTGGCAAGGACCTTGTGTCTCGGTCCGATGAGCTCTTCGGTTAATTGAACCTGATATGAAAACGAGGACAAGAAAGAAGAGGGGAAAAGTCAGCTCGACCTTACACAGGAAGTTACACTATCGTTTCTGTTTTTTTTTTTTTTTTTTAATTCTCTCAGTTTTATTTTATTATTCTTTTTTTTTTATTAAAAATTGAAAAAAATACACAGAGTAAACATTTTCCAGATATTTTCCGAATTACTTGATTGTCGATTATGACACCTGTTTATCATTTAATTGATGATGCCTGTTATTAGTCCAACTTTGCCAGACCATTGTAAAAAATATATTTCCTTGGTCAAGTAATTTAAACAAATGGTTTAAAATCGTAAATACCATTATTCGTGAAAATGTATTGATTGATTGCAGCAGGGATGTGGAATACCCGCGACATTCTTTTGCTAGAATCCCACGTAACAGGGCCCCTTGACCATAATGAAACAGATCTTCTATCATTTGCATAAATCTCCATGTCGTTATCATCTCAGTTTTTTTTTTTTTTTTTTTTCAATCTGCGTATTTCGTAATTTACAAAGAGGAAAAATGGTTTCATAAATTTCCTCGTAGTGTGGTGGAACTAACAAGTGTAATGAAGAATGGGGAAAAAATCTGAATTGTAATGGTGTAATCTATGTTGTGTCAGAAGATTTAGAATGAAGTCGTACGGATGTGCAAATACGCGCGGTGACGTGTCGGAATGTCGCGTGAGTCCCCGGGCGATCGTGAGGGGAGAATGTTCGGGAGCACGAGACGTTTGTACGCTGATGGGTTGAATTATTTATTTTCTGTTGAATTTGTCAGAAATCCATGTCTGATTCCTCGTAAGATGTGATGCACCGATTGGCCTGACTCGACAGACGCTGGATCGCTATCTTGTTACCGGCATTCCTCTTGGATTATGCCGTCGTATTTAGAATTGGTGTGGCTAATCAAATGAATTCAAAATTTTATTGGGTTTGTTTGACATGCTTCACCTCAAACATGGAATATAACAAAAAAATCAATGTAATAATAAAAACTTCACATTTTTCTTTTACTAACATCTGACTGGTGAAAACTTATCAGCTGTCTCGCCTATCCATAAAGAGTAATCTTCGTCTCAAAAAATGTGCTGTATGAAGACGGTACCTTAATTTTGTTTTAATGTAGCTAATGTTCTGTTCGTATTTTTGACCTAAAAATCTTAAGATAGCTAAATGTGTAGCCAATGTGGGAATATTTAAGTTATTAACACTCTCTTCACAATTTGTCAAAATTAATTACATCACTAATGATATTGACACAATATGTCAATTTGGATTTAAGTATTTATCTGTTATAGGCGAGATATACATCAATGTTTGTAGCACTCTCAAGAACAACTTTCAAGTCGTCTCAAGGACCTACATCTTAATTATTTCCTGTTCAAATTACTCTGAAATCGTTTGGTGATGGGTTTTTAAGTGCTCACAAAGCGTTTGTGTGTTCAAACACGTACGCGTAGCAGTGATAATTGATTATCTCCCTTTACGAAATCACTTCCCCGCGAAACCAAAATATGATGATTGATCGATAGACTTGCCATTGATCAAGATCTACTGTTGCATCGATCACTCAAATGCCACTAAATAAGTCAACCACAAAATAAATATAACATACAGACAGATCGCTTCATATCTGTCTTCCGAATACTATCATCATTTTATTAAGCTCGCACACCTAATTTGCATATTCGTCATCTTGATTTTTTTTAACTATAAAGGGTTGGAGGAGAACAGAGAACTAGTGCCTTCTTGAAATTAAATTAAAGGGACCGGGCAATTATTATACCTGACACCGTTTCGTATTCATTGATATAAAAGAAATAATAATTATATTATTTTTTTCGCGGTTCCCACGAGAATCACACAACTGGAGCGGTAAGTGGTATACAATCTTTGTCGTCATGTTACAAAATGGCAAGGTATCACCGTTTTCGATTACTATGAATGACATTACTGGGTCGTATTCTTCGAGAACGGCAAGTTTCGCCGTATGTAATATACAGAACCGATTCGATATTTTCAGTTTCCGGAAACAATACCGAAAAGAAGAAGCAGATTTGAAGGTTCCTACGACATTTGAAATGGTTAATATCGCTTTTGTGCTCGAAACTTGAAGGGGCCAGCAACGGGGTAAACAGACTTATAATTTGCAGGAACGGTGTGATGAAAAAAAATCATTAATAGATATTCTGAACCCGGTGTCACCGTACAAACGTTTTTCTTAATAATAATTTGATCGCTAATGTATAAGAGGCCATCAAAATGAGCGTTTGTGAAGTTATAGAAAGTCTAACACAGTTTAAATGTAAATATGACAGACGAATTTATTTTGAATACTACTGAACAATCGTCGATTAAATAACATAAATTTACATGCTCGTGCATTAAACTGCATAGATATTATTTTACAATTAAAAAGAAATTAAGTTTTGTTTTGTCTCCACGTCTAATATTGAATACGGGGTAAGAAAATAAAGAAAAATCTATTTGTACCCTCCTCCTACCCTCTGTTTTCATGTTAGTCGCATCTCATATTTTGATGACGTCACAAATATTTATACGTCATTATCTCAAGATAAGCGAGCCTTTTTCTCCACATGAATGGATGTCACAAAAGACAGTTTGATGTCTACTTGCAGGTTCCCCTATGTTGTTGTGGCCTATGCCGACAAGTAAAACACATCATTCATTATCGACTGTGTGATCCGTCAAAAGGAACAGCCATTTGACCGGAAGCCGTCGCCGTTCTAGTGACCACTATGGCGACGACATTCAGTTTTCGTGCTGGATGGCATTTATCTTACCTTAAATTACAGTTCTTTATGATGAGTTATATCGTGGTATTGTCATACACATGTATGAACCAGCATGTTTCTTAGGCTAAGGTTTAAATCTAATTTGGAAAGGCGCTTTGTGACATATCCAACAATTCAATGTAACACCATGACCAAATTTTAAGCCTTAGGTTTGCGTAATGATTGCATATGGCAATCATTCGTAAGACGTTTCGCATATTTAAAGCCAAGTACACACAAGTTCTGTATTTGTTTTCATATACATGATGGATACATGGTATTTTTGAGGATATAAAGCGTAGAGTCGGGTTTTCTTGATAATTTTCAAAAATATATTGATATGATGTTTTATCATTACTTGTGAAGGTCAACATCTGTCCCTAGAATGCTCTTGGCCGTTCTCGTTTCTTGAACTGAACAAGTTTTTAATCAATGAACAGGTGTAAAAAAAAGTAGAAAAAGGTCCACTATGCACTATACATATACCTATATATAGTGGACTGGAATTTTGGCAGAGATTTTACGTTCCAGATACAGGTGTTTGTGCTCTGTGGCTCTTTAATATGCTATTTCAGTACATAATCTTGAAACCGATTTATTATCACGGAATGTAGGGATGGACATTATACTTCAATTTTTTTTTTCAAAATTTCGTCAGGATTTTCCAACCTGTTTCGGACACACGCCACGCTATTATGACCTTCTAATAATATTTCTGTGCCATTTTGAGGTATTCATATACACTATGTATGTAAAAGGTTACGTAGTTGTTAGTGAATAAAGGCTAGACTGTCATGTCCATCATACAATGGTATTTCGGTAGTCCCACCTGAATGTATGTTAGTAAGATAGTGTGTCATGTCGATATGACATTGTTTTTATCTAATTAAGTGCGAAACGTTTTTCATTAAGGAAATCTTTTACGATATTGGACAATACTGTCATAAAAATTGATAAAATAACCAAAACAATTTTAATTTAAATCCGTATGACAGCCTTAAAAGCATGCTAATCTGACAACAGTGTTTTCTATTATGAACATGCTCTCGCTGTATGACGCCTAAACAAAATTAGATGGAATTAAAGACACAACCGAGTGCCAGAGTCGACAGGTTCCAAAAGGATAGGAAAATGACTTAAAGAAATATTTATTAATGTATAAATTTTAAACAAGCTACGTATATATTCCTTATTTTGATTTGATGTGAATGAACAGTCACTTCTCTACTACTTTTGTTACAAAAATTTTTTAAAATGTTTTTAATCAGCTATCACAGAACCCATCTTTTTCTTCCTGTTCCAGTCTGTGTCATTCCCTTAGCGACACCTCCATTTTACCAGAATCACAAGCACTCTGCACGAGGGCATTGTCTAATTTGCTAGTTTTCCTCAAAATGTTTCAAAACCCGTGGATCTTTGGTATGAATTTAATTACCGGAGCATGTTTAAACCAGCTTGAGAGGCCCCTTATTGTTTCAATAGACAGTACATTACGGGTCTGACTAAGCCTTCTGGATGAGGCTAGATTCTGAGCTTAATCAAAATGTCGTAACGTCACGTGTCCTGTCCGCCCCGCCCACTCCATAATACAGAAAAATACCAGTTATTACTGGAATCTGTCATGCGCTGTTCAGAAAAAAAGTGAAGAAAAAAAATTATTGTGAATTGTTTCATCATAAAAAACGAAATTCTATTTGAAGATAAATCATTGACGACAAATTGATTCCTTTTGTTAGAAAAAGTCGAAATGCATTTCATCTGGTGTGTCAAATTTCACAAATGTCACATAAAGTAGTTTGCGGCAACAACTGTGTTGTGGGTTATTGTATGTGCTCGTACTAAAGGTTACGTTCACACGTTTGGGAAGCGACAGTTCGTGAAGAACAAATATTACATGACAATTACTTTGGTATACAGTATCACTTTACAAATTTTTCTATTACGTTTACGTGGTCTATGAACCAAAGTTGCCACACACAAGTGTGTCTGAAACTGCTTGTTAGGCTTTATATAGGGGAGCAGAAGGAAACAGCTTCATAGGATATATATTTGCCACTGACCCCTAGTAAACCGAGCACTACCCACAGTTAATATCAATCTTCGTGTAGAATAAGTAAGTTGGATTAAAACTGGTAAATCAACTATATATACTAAATAACCAATCTAACTTAATAAACTATTTCAACAAAATCCAACAAACCAACCAACCAACCAACCAACCAACCAACCAACCAACCAACCAACCAACAAACAAACAAACAACCAACCTACCAACCGAACCAACAACCTATCAACCCAACAAACAAACCAACCAACCAACAAACAAACAAACCAACCAAACAACCAGCAAATAAACCAACCAATCAACCGACCGACTAACCGACCAACTGACCCACCCTACGACCGACCGACCGACCGACCGACCAACCAACCAATCAACACAACTCCACCAATCTACCAACCTGACACAACCTTACAACCAGCAATACAGCCAACCAACCAACCATACAAATTAAACATATAATCAACCAACTGACCATTAATCTACCAACCATTCAACCATACAATCAACCACCTAACCCAACCAACTAACCAACTCCTCCAATTATCACAACTCCACCAATCTACCAACCTGCCCAACAATCTAGAAAAATCAACCACGTAACTACACTATCAACCAACCAACTAAGCAGTATACAAATTAAACATATAATCAACCAACTGAAATACTACATTAACTAGGCAGCTAACTAAACCAATCACCCAAACCACAGTAATAAACTTCACCTACCAACTGACTCACAACTAATTAACTAATTAAACTACAAAAATAAACTAATCTTATCAAGTACATTTATTAACCAAACACCAATTCATCAATTAACCTACTACTCCATCCCAAGGAAATACACTAACCAACCAACCAACTACACCAACCAACCAACTACACCAACCAACCAACTACACCAACCAACCAACTACACCAACCAACAACCTACACCAACCAACCAACTACACCAACCAACCAACTACACCAACCAACTACATCAATCAGCCAGCACCGAGGGTGTAGTATTCCAATCCCACATACAAACATATCAAACGGTATTTGTCTTCCAAATCTTTATGAAACAAAACTGACTCAGTCTGTCGTCGGAAAGATAATTGCGCGACACCAAGATATACAAATAAATAAATATAAATAATAAAAAAAAGATATTTTAGTTTTCCTTTCTCGAGAGTTTCAACCTTTTTGTCACTTACATGGACCGTTGGCTGGAAATTCTTGCCAAGTCATGGTGTCCACGTCAAGGATTTACGAACCACGTGACAACGCCCTGACACGTGATCTCACTCTTTAAGGAAGTGGAAATTGTCGTGATAGACGAACTAAAAATCACTTTGGTTTTGCAGCGTCATAAACGTCGACGTTGCATATTTTTAGATATAAAATATAATTTTTAAAGAGTTATAATGGACATATGACTATGTGGGGTTTCAAATGCATTATCAGCAATACGCCAGAATAATCTTAATCACTTGAAACCTGACGTAAAGAAGGCATATTTTATACAAAAACTGACATTTGTTTGCGGAACTTCCTGTGAAAAGATCGATACCATGTACTCTTCATGTCTGAGTTAGCCATAGTTAGGACTTCATTTCTCAAATTAGTTCGAAATCCGTTATATATCTGTCCCCAAAGAGCATTTCTGATGGCTGAAGACAAAGAGATGACAGACATACACATGTAGGCTATACTTGTGATGAATCAAAGCGGCCATTTTTCGCTGAACGACATATTACATAACCCGACGTTGATAAGTGCATATATACATCGTGCGATTCAATGAACCTGTGTCCGAGATGTGGAGCATTTTTCTTGGGAAGAATTGGTTTGTGCTCTGGAATCTGACCCAATCTTAGCCGCAGATTGCAGTCGATTATATAATATCCCATGTGAAACGCTTCAAAATATCTCGGATTATCATTATCGTCATCATTACCCTTTCGTTTAATGGTGTTTTTCAAGCATGTGATGGATCCTCAATCAGTGTCATCTGAATGTTTGATGACTGTCTAATCACCAATAGTCGTTTCCGCAAGGTTCGCTCCGGTTTCCTTTGTCTTTGAGCCTTGTTTGAGGTTTGTTGGTTTGAAGTTGATTCTTGATATCACCAGTTTTTCGTTCATTGCTATATTTTCTGAAATGACTGAGACGGAACACTATCGTTTTAACACAGACCACTTTTTATTACAGTGATTGTGAGATTAAAGTTAAAGGAACCATATGCTGAATAGGGTGACTAATGGGATTTTGGAAATATTCTCTTTGTTGTTGTTTTGCTTCGCGATAAAATCATTTCTATTAGTTTGTTTGCGCATAATTAGAATATTGATTGTAAAGTAAATTACACCAATATTTCAATGCAGAGAATTCGATTATTCAAAGTTTGAAATTTCAGTATTTCCTTCCGAACAAAATAAGGCATTTGTTTATAATTTATCTAATCGTCGGAAATATTGTTAAAGTCCTTGTAAATTAGACTATAAATTGTCTAAAATCTTAACAAACAATCTACCATTACTTGTCCATTAAACCTATCTTTCATTTGGCCATCAGTCAACAGACTTGCAGGCCATCGTTGTATGATAATACATCGTCCAGTGATTCAACGGAAGTGCAATGAAATACTATCTGTATCAGTTGTAACTGCCGCCCGTACCACTAAAACGGCAATACAAGAGTAACTAACTAGGTGACAGTTGTTTATAATTTCATCTTCGACATATCCGCACAGATCAGGACCAACAGAATAATGAATCATTCGTTGATTCATAGGTTTTGTCTAACAATTTTATTAACGAATTTGTTTTTTCTACTTATAATTAATTTCATTTTTATTTTATATTTGTGAAATTTGCATATGTCTTTATAAAAAATTCTGAAGAAATTTCCCACGTGATACCTTGAAAGTTAGTCAAGGTCATTCAATTGAAAACACTTATTAGCCTTTCATCCCTTTATGCTACAGACCCAATAGGAGTACCATGTCGCTTTTGGCTACTGAGAAGAAGCCCTTTGAAGATTTCAACACATTTGACCTCTGTGTCCTTGAAAATGTGTCAAGGTCATTCATTTGAACAAACTTGACATTTCTTTATTTCAGCATGTTAAAGATATATCAGTACTCCGGACCTTTTGGTTATTAAACACAAAAATTGGCCAGAAGGGTGAAAAGGGCTAAACAGTGACGAAACCTTCATGTGGAGTCGAACCTCGTTATATTGCACTTGTTTAACTCGAAGACCTTGTTTACTTCGAAGTGTTTCGTTTGTCTCGGTCAAATTTTTCACCAAACATTTTCACTTCGATCGAATGCTTGAATATCTTTAAGTTTTCCAATTGTCCCATCGATTTCGAAAAAAAAAAAAAAAACGAAATCCTGCTGTACTTTTGTAGGTAAACGTATATCGGTCAAATGTTTGTATGTACTCTTATGTTTCTCACGTGCGACAAGGAAATTAACATTTATCATATTGATATGGTATTATATTGTTATATAATGTGACCTAGTGAAGTGCCGTGCCATCCTAAATAGGTATGGCACATCAGTGTTATGACACTCTCAAAGCGTGTTACAGTGGCTCCACAATCCGTCTCCAACCATATGACCTTTAGTGAGAGGACATCGAAACCCAAACAAGCCAACTACTAAACGTCTTACACTGATATTTGGTTATTGAATGAAACCCCTCCCGATCGCTTTCATAAATTGAATAAATAATTTCAGACATAGCACTCTCCTACAATACTTGTAGATTCGTCACAGATGGTATAATTCGGCGGTTGATATACATGATTAACTTAAAAATCTGCATAGTTTCTGATTTTCACATGTTTAATCTGTTGTTAATTGAATTAATGGTTTTAATTTAATCATATTTATTACTCAGAGAAAACATGTTGCTTTAAGTCCTTTCGTGACCCCAAAAAGCTGTCATTTCTTGCATTCAACTTAGTTTTAATGAATGAAAGATAATTCTATAAAATATTCAGATTTTTAATAAACATTCCAGTGAAATGTCATTCTCAAGATAAAGGTTTCTCTTTAATATGATTCATTGAATAATTTTTCCAATTTGATTTCAAGTCAGTCTCTTTGAAAGAAAGAGAGAGAGAGAGAGAGAGAGAGAGAGAGAGAGAGAGAGAGAGAGAGAGAGAGAGAGAGAGAGAGAGAGAGAGAGAGAGAGAGAGAGAGAGAGAGAGAGAGAGAGAGAGAGAGAGAGAGAGAGAGAGAGAGCAAGCAAACGTTTATATCGAACATAAATACATGTACGTCTTTCAATAAACATTCAATTTTCGTAGGATCCTTGTTTTCATTATCACGGAGACTACACAATTTTTCAAACATTAAGATTTTATCAAGATCCACGGAGAAGATATTCAGACACAATGAAATAATCATGATAAAAATCACAAAAATGTATTTATATCTCTACCAGTACACTAATACCGCTGATATAATACTGAACATTTTCTTCTGGTTGGTAACTTTGTATACAGAAACAGTAAGAAATTATGTGTGATGTTTCGATGACTTCACTGTCACATTTATCAGACAATGGACGATGCCAGTAGTGATTTCTGATGAAGGTGATTTTGTAGACATCGAAACGTAAGTAAAAAAAATCTTGCTGAGAGTGACATAAGAGTTTATACACAGCACCGCTAGAATAATGCCCACTGAAAGTCATCGAAACGTCAGATTAAAAATCTTACTGATAGTGAAATGAGAACTTATATACAACATCGCTAAAATAATGTCCACTGAAAGTCATCGAAACGTCAGATTAAAATTCTTACTGATAGTGAAATGAGAACTTATATACAACACCGCTAAATGAATGCCCACTGAAAGTCATCGAAACATCAGGAAAAAAATCTTACTGATAGTGAAATGAGAACTTCTATACAACACCGCTGAAATAATGCCCACTGAAAGTCATCGAAACGTGATAGGACAAAAATCTAACTAATAGTGAAATGAGAACTTCTATACAACACCGCTAAAATAATGCCCACTGAAAGTCATCGAAACGTCAGATTAAAATTCTTACAGATAGTGACAAAAGGACTTTATACAACACCGCTAAAATAATGTCCACTGAGAGTCCTTTACACTGCAGTAGGAACACAAAACTCCTCCAGATGGTCTCCTACTTAGATGTCTTCTATAAGTACTCATAACAATAATTCGGGTTTCGATGTCAAGATTAAGCTTCCTGTTATTTTCATAAACCGGATGCGTCCAATTGATATCCAGAATCATCCCAGCAATCTAAAAATATCTATATTAATGATAATATCCTTAAATTAGGCGTTTTGTTTTGAAATCCGATTCTGGTACTCGCTTGTCTCTGAAGTTGTATACTGTTACAGGGGCTGAATACAAAGTTCCTTTACTAAAATAATTAATTAAGACCCGTATGTTTAATGAGAGTCGTGAAGATATCGTGTATCAAACCTCCCCTCCGCTCTCCTACACATGTGCTCGCCCCGCCCCCTCTCCTTGACAATCCCACCCGTTTGATGTGGTTGACAATTATCTATGACACAAATCAACCGTAACAGAACGGTGAAATGAACACACATTTATGCAGTAGTGGAGGGTCCCAGGGGAACAAGAACTCTTCTTTAACGGTTACCATTAATTATTAAGGGGAAAGATTTATCACTGAAATATGGTATCATTATCCAAACATTATATCATACATCCTTGGGGAATGATAAAACAGACACGACTGGAAACAGCCTCGATCATTAAAGACCAAGAAACGGCAACTAAAAATAGATGAACAATTATTATAATGGGGACACATGTGGACGGTTCTACAATGTCCGCCCATCCGTGAGGGATGGGACTAACGCCACACGTGCGGTTTTTAACAAACTGTGATACGATGACGTGCAATAGTATAAACCGACCAAACATGTTTGAAACAAGTGTATATGAATCACTTTTACTTTTTGTTATCCCAGCTAGAACAGAACACACTATTAGTGCTACATATTAGAAAAACTGACCCCGGACTGACCCCGGTCACAAATGATATAATAATGAAACCATCTAAATTTCATTTGAATATTAAATATTAAATTTCTAAGATTCCTTTTGTTATCTTATTAGCTTATTATATGTTTTCACCGCCGCCAACCACCACCACCAAAACTCCTCAGAGCAACTAAAAAAAGTTGTTCTTGCAATATAGCATTAGGTAAATCCATTTTAAAAAATGTTTTTTCCAGGATATACTTTAAATGAAACAGACATATCTTTAAATCTTATTTGAATTAACCTTGATTAAAATAAAAGTTCAAAAATCTAAGAGCCGTTGTTTGTCATTTCGAGAGTTGATATCCGGCTAATTTACGAAATAATGACGTATACGAAACGCAAACATCCACGCAATTTACCTTTGTCTAGCGATGACGTCATATGATACCCGATCATCGCACAATGGACAACTTTTCCCTTGAATACTGAAAGTTACTAAAAAATCAAAATACATTTTGAAGTAATAAATTGAATTTTTATTTTTTTTTCTCGATTTCATCGCAGACATGTCTTTGATCTAGGTACCAAATATAGCCCGACTTTCACTCTCTTTAACTTTTTGCTAACTATGAATTCCAAATATGGTAGCATACCATATGTGGATAACAATAATACTCTGTCTCGTATGAAACTATCGTACATGGTTTAGTCATAACACTGATTCATCTCAAGTTCCAATATTTCTATAAATATTTAACGAACCCGTACACTTGCTTTTCAATACAACATAAAGATGGCTACGATATACTTTATACGCCCTACTACGTCATTTCCTGTCTAGATAAAAGCGAACAATTCGAATCCATCCTTTGTTCCGGCACCATATAAGCAGATATGATACAACATGTCGGTGTTTTATGGCCATCGATCGCTTGCTGTCCAGTACAGTTTCCTAGAAGTCCTTACTTAGGAGCGATAACAACGACAAACAGCTCTGTAACAGAAATGTAATTGATATCGTTGTGACGTCCACAAGGGGGTGACTTAAGTACTTGCAATAAATAACATGTGTCCTCATCAGATTACCTTGTTATACTGACAGAAAATTGTCTGAAGTTGCCATGAAAAATCGTAAATGTCGCATATATTCACGTTTTAAAGCAGTCACAAAGTGCGTGACAAATTCAATATTAATATTTTGAAAATTTACATCCCAATTGAAAGTATAAGTGTATGGTCAATATAGTTTGATTATCGAATAAATATTGTTTAAACTTAATAAGATTAAGATATTGATTTAAAAAAATATATAAATATATTTGTCTTTGAGTAATTGTATAATGGTCTTAAACATCTTGAGTAAATATCATTTGTTTTAAAGATTCTGGATTAGATATAGAGTTTTAACGGTGTAGTTAAGCTGAGTATGCTTTCACAGGTTAAGTCTCGCGTTAATGAAAAAAAATAATGATTTTGTTTTACCTGTGTGCAACAAAGTAGTCAGTAGCTGATGACTAAGGAACACCGTGCCTAACTATCAATTTGTGAACTTGTTGCTGCACGCGAGCGCGTGATCACGGAATGACTGACACCGTCTGTTAGCGCGTGGGGCTGAGGTATGAATCATGTTTCAATTTCTGATTTTCATTAAAATGCTGATTATGTGACACACACAAGCACTTTATACACAAAAAATGTGAAATGTCAATTTAATTTCTTGATCAAACAACATTTAATCATTAAGTTTGGGGGAAGTACCTTTAAGATTTGGTTAATATCACATCCTGCTTCGAAAGTCTTAATGAGTAATTGCTTTTGAGATGCAAATCATTCAAAAATCCAAATATTTGCCTAAAGACGGAATATCGCCGTCGAATTCTGAAATTTTATAACCTCCAGTTATTTTAGACAAATTTGAATCAAAAATTGAAAATTGAAATATGGCTAAATTAGTTTGCAAAAAAATCGTGATCTGAAAATCAAATTCTACATCAGCCCTCAAACCCAATTCAGATTGAAAAAAAATAGGAAAAAATACAATTTCCAATGACAACATTACAAATCTTTATGCGGAAGTACTTATGATTGAAATTCCGAAAACCATCTGACAGCAGAAGATGGCAGATTGTCGCTGATAATTACCTCGAAGCCATTCTATTAGCAGCCGTTAGCTATTCTACAAGACCTTTTTGTAATTGTTCTTCTTTTTAATTAAGAATTTGCCTGGACTTGTCCGTGACAAAGGGATACCAATCAGTGTCTAAGTCCGCTTGGTGGTGGTATGTCCCTTTCCCCAAAGTCAATGTCACCTTTTTATGACATGTTTGGTGGTATTTATCAAGCAGCCCCTTAGAAATGAGTCTTTTGTATTAAGTGGTAGACACTGCTGGTGGACTTTTAGTCTCGCGGGTTTGCCGTAACCTGCATTCCCCTTTTGATTTCATTAGAATAGTGGCACAGTTCAGAATGTACACATGTACTTGACGTTCTTCTGAAATTATCAGAAAATTACGAAAAGTAAATTATTAAGGTATTCAACCTGTCTATCTAGATTTTGACATTTCTTCAATATTGACTTCATTCAGGCGCCTCTTTGGTTTCACAATTTAGGCATCACTGACGAGTCCTAAAAGGACGAAAAAGCTGTATGATGTAGGATCACTGATGAGTCCTAAAAGGAAGAAACTGCTGTATGATGTAGCATCACTGACGAGTCCTAAACGGACGAAACAACTGTACTATGTAGTATCACTGACGAATCCTGGAAGGACGAAACAGCTGTATGATGTAGCATCACTGACGAGTCCTAGAAGGACGAAACAGCTATATGATGTAGCATAAATGACGAGTCCTAAATAGAAGAAACAGCTGTATGATGTAGCATAAATGACGAGTCCTAAAAAGACGAAACAGCTATATGATGTAGTATAAATGACGAGTCCTAAAAAGACGAAACAGCTGTATGTTGTAGCATTACTGACGAGTCCTAAAAGGAAGAAACGACTGGATGATGTAGCATCACTGACGAGTCCTAAAAAGACGAAACAGCTGTATGATGTAGCATCTCTGACGAGTCCTAAAAGGAAGAAACGACTGGATGATGTAGCATCACTGACGAGTCCTAAAAAGACGAAACAGCTGTATGATGTAGCATTACTGACGAGTCCTAAAAGGAAGAAACGACTGGATGATGTAGCATCACTGACGAGTCCTAAAAAGACGAAACAGCTGTATGATGTAGCATTACTGACGAGTCCTAAAAGGAAGAAACGACTGGATGATGTAGCATCACTGACGAGTCCTAAACGGACGAAACAACTGTATGATGTAGCATCACTGACGAATCCTGGAAGGACGAAACAGCTGTATGATGTAGCATCACTGACGAGTCCTAGAAGGACGAAACAGTTATATGATGTAGCATAAATGACGAGTCCTAAATAGAAGAAACAGCTGTATGATGTAGCATAAATGACGAGTCCTAAAAAGACGAAACAGCTATATGATGTAGTATAAATGACGAGTCCTAAAAAGACGAAACAGCTGTATGTTGTAGCATTACTGACGAGTCCTAAAAGGAAGAAACGACTGGATGATGTAGCATCACTGACGAGTCCTAAAAAGACGAAACAGCTGTATGATGTAGCATCTCTGACGAGTCCTAGACGGAAGTAACAGCTTGATGATGTAGCATCACTGACGAGTCCTAAAAAGACGAAACAGCTGTATGATGTAGCATTACTGACGAGTCCTAAAAGGAAGAAACGACTGGATGATGTAGCATCACTGACGAGTCCTAAAAAGACGAAACAGCTGTATGATGTAGCATTACTGACGAGTCCTAAACGGAAGAAACGACTGGATGATGTAGCATCACTGACGAGTCCTAAACGGACGAAACAACTGTATGATGTAGCATCACTGACGAATCCTGGAAGGACGAAACAGCTGTATGATGTAGCATCACTGACGAGTCCTAGAAGGACGAAACAGTTATATGATGTAGCATAAATGACGAGTCCTAAATAGAAGAAACAGCTGTATGATGTAGCATAAATGACGAGTCCTAAAAAGACGAAACAGCTATATGATGTAGTTTATACAAAAAACAATGCAAGACTTGACTACTAATAAAGCTGTTTATTAATAATGTTGAGAAGTCTTCTGTAGCCAAAACAATTTCTTGGGCTTAACTATCTCTTTGGCGTATCGGGGGCTACTCACTCATAAGCAAACTATTGAAAACTTACTTGCGACAAGCTTGACTCTGTGAATCAGAGAAGCGAAGTAAAGTGAACTGTGCTTGACTCCGGAACAGGAGAAATCACTTGACTCTGATGAACAGAGAAGCAACTTGACTCGCTGATGCCAGAGAAGCCAGGAATGATAGGACTAGACTCTGTAAGAGTATAGAGAAGTACTTGACTCTAAGAGACTCTGACGGTTCTAGAGAAGTGACTTGACTCTGACACTGACTCACAGAGCAGCTAGTATAATACTAGGACAAACTTGACTCCAAGGTAACCAATGAGAAGACTCTGGACTCTGAACCGTTACAGAGCAGTGACTTGACTCATGAAAGGACCCTGTTAAGAAGTTTGACCCCAATTTACACACATCTAATATATTAAAATTTTTTGAATGACATGTATGAAACAAGCTAAAAATAAAAGGAGATTTTAAAATTGGGGGATGAAATTCCTCCGGAATTTAAAAGCCTTCCTCCGGAATTTAAAAGTTTGACCCCCATTTACCCATATCCAATATAGTAAATTATATTAATGACAACAATAAAGAAGCTAACAAAAAAAAAAAAAAAAAAAAAAAAAAAAAAAAATTTTTAAATAGGGATTTTAAATTGATGGGGAGAAGAGTTAAAAAGTCAACATAAACCCCAACAAGAGTGAGTAGCCCCAACTAAAATATCATTAAAAATACAAACATTTGCAAATAAAGAAGAACTAAATACATTTGTAATAAAAGCTAAACAATGAACAGGTACATACAAGTTAAACATACAATCATCTTTCCTAAAGGTGATGAAGGGGATGGCGGGTGGGTAAGGCACAAAATAAAATGCTCCTCGTTCTCCTCAACGCTGAAAAACTTAATGGAACCAATACCAATACCCCTCTAAAGAGTAATTGATGATTGGTTAAAGATAAGGAAAAACACTCATTAGCATACTAATTTGCATAAAGATACGACACATAAATGAACAAACAGAAATAAGATAAATTACGATTGAAACAGGAAGCTAAAGAAGGAAAACAGTTTCTTGCATAAACTCAAATTTAATAAAATATTAAATTTTACATTTTATACAAAAAACAATGCAAGACTTGACTACTAATAAAGCTGTTTATTAATAATGTTGAGAAGTCTTCTGTAGCCAAAACAATTTCTTGGGCTTAACTATCTCTTTGGCGTATCGGGGGCTACTCACTCATAAGCAAACTATTGAAAACTTACTTGCGACAAGCTTGACTCTGTGAATCAGAGAAGCGAAGTAAAGTGAACTGTGCTTGACTCCGGAACAGGAGAAATCACTTGACTCTGATGAACAGAGAAGCAACTTGACTCGCTGATGCCAGAGAAGCCAGGAATGATAGGACTAGACTCTGTAAGAGTATAGAGAAGTACTTGACTCTAAGAGACTCTGACGGTTCTAGAGAAGTGACTTGACTCTGACACTGACTCACAGAGCAGCTAGTATAATACTAGGACAAACTTGACTCCAAGGTAACCAATGAGAAGACTCTGGACTCTGAACCGTTACAGAGCAGTGACTTGACTCATGAAAGGACCCTGTTAAGAAGTTTGACCCCAATTTACACACATCTAATATATTAAAATTTTTTGAATGACATGTATGAAACAAGCTAAAAATAAAAGGAGATTTTAAAATTGGGGGATGAAATTCCTCCGGAATTTAAAAGTTTGACCCCCATTTACCCACATCCAATATAGTAAATTATATTAATGACAACACTAAAGAAGCTAACAAAAAAAAAAAAAAAAAAAAAAAATTTTTAAATAGGGATTTTAAATTGATGGGGAGAAGAGTTAAAAAGTCAACATAAACCCCAACAAGAGTGAGTAGCCCCAACTAAAATATCATTAAAAATACAAACATTTGCAAATAAAGAAGAACTAAATACATTTGTAATAAAAGCTAAACAATGAACAGGTACATACAAGTTAAACATACAATCATCTTTCCTAAAGGTGATGAAGGGGATGGCGGGTGGGTAAGGCACAAAATAAAATGCTCCTCGTTCTCCTCAACGCTGAAAAACTTAATGGAACCAATACCAATACCCCTCTAAAGAGTAATTGATGATTGGTTAAAGATAAGGAAAAACACTCATTAGCATACTAATTTGCATAAAGATACGACACATAAATGAACAAACAGAAATAAGATAAATTACGATTGAAACAGGAAGCTAAAGAAGGAAAACAGTTTCTTGCATAAACTCAAATTTAATAAAATATTAAATTTTACATTTTATACAAAAAACAATGCAAGACTTGACTACTAATAAAGCTGTTTATTAATAATGTTGAGAAGTCTTCTGTAGCCAAAACAATTTCTTGGGCGTAACTATCTCTTTGGCGTAACGGGGGCTACTCACTCATAAGCAAACTATTGAAAACTTACTTGCGACAAGCTTGACTCTGTGAATCAGAGAAGCGAAGTAAAGTGAACTGTGCTTGACTCCGGAACAGGAGAAATCACTTGACTCTGATGAACAGAGAAGCAACTTGACTCGCTGATGCCAGAGAAGCCAGGAATGATAGGACTAGACTCTGTAAGAGTATAGAGAAGTACTTGACTCTAAGAGACTCTGACGGTTCTAGAGAAGTGACTTGACTCTGACACTGACTCACAGAGCAGCTAGTATAATACTAGGACAAACTTGACTCCAAGGTAACCAATGAGAAGACTCTGGACTCTGAACCGTTACAGAGCAGTGACTTGACTCATGAAAGGACCCTGTTAAGAAGTTTGACCCCAATTTACACACATCTAATATATTAAAATTTTTTGAATGACATGTATGAAACAAGCTAAAAATAAAAGGAGATTTTAAAATTGGGGGATGAAATTCCTCCGGAATTTAAAAGCCAAAAATGAGCGAGTAAATGAGCTTACGAGCGAGAGCCCCCAATTGATAAGGGATAAAGGTTAAGAAACAGTCATATTGAGTTGAGCCGACTGTAAAGTGGCTGGATTAGTATGAATGTACCGAATAAAACAATCTGATGACCATCGTCCCAAGACTTTAATAACATGGTCTTGGACTCCGGCCGCTGCTGCAGAAGTGGCGGCACCAATTCTGAAAGAATGACCGTTGAAATCTTTACTATTCACACCTATGAGGGACAGGCAGGCTTTAAGGTAAGAAATAAAGGTATGACGCATTAAAGGCTTGGACTTAAATAAGTCCTCGATGAACAAAGGGCAAGTAGGAGTTGCCCCGAGAGAATGTCTGACCTTTAAATAATTTACCATAGTCAACACAGGATGTAAAACCTCATTATCAAAAATTCTTATGTGAACGCCTTTACCAAAAGGATCCATTTTTGAAGAACGTAAATACAAAATGAAACTGGACTTATCTGGTAGAACATGGACATCACTAAGACGAAGGTATGATTGGTCACCGAGTTTCCTACAGGTAAATTCTCCACATCTCAAAAAACCATAAAAAGCTGTTTGAAAAATACAGCATAGCATTTTTTTGACAAATGGTTCAAACAATCCTTGACTACTAGAAATAGTTATACACATATGATTAAGCAACTTAAAGGTTATAGGCAATCGCTTATTGGAAAAATTAACCTGAGTTCTTTTAATGCCCCGCAAGATGTAATTTAACCGCATGGTGTTTGCGAGAGGGTCCCCCAAGTTTAACTTGATGTAATGAAACCTTATGCCAGCTAAATAGAGTTTAATAGTGTCGAACTTCAAGCATAAAGCTTCCTGGCAGTATGTCACAAAAAATATAAGTAAATCTTCATCAACAATGGGAAGGGAATTAGCAGCACATGCAATTCCCCTCATAACCAGAAATGTCACAAAACAGTTCAAACCGGACTTGTAAGTAGCCAGAGTCTTCTCACTAAGGGCATGGTTCCATAAACTATCAACCGCTGTATTCAGCTCATCATCAATGAGGCCATAGGCAGACATGGAATTGGTAGTACATCTGCTTGAGGTGCCAGCTGTCTGAATTTGCACATCTGAAAACGAGAGATGGCGTCTGCAATGTTGTTTTGCTTACCAGGTATATGGACTGCATGAATCACAAAGTTATGCACGGCAGAATAGTATGTAAGTTTTCGCATAAGACACATAATGCTGGACACTTTGGATCTCCCTTTGCAGATTATGTCTACCGTAGCTAAATTATCACAATGAAAAAGAATACGTTTTTTATGCCACTGGTGACCCCACAACACACAAGCCATAACAATAGGGTATAGCTCAAAGAGGGCCATAGATGTGTCCATGGCTTTAAGTTCACTAGGAAAAAAACCTTGAAACCACTGGTTAAGGTAGATTCCCCCGAAAGATTCAGATGTAGCATCGGTAAAAAGATGGAGGTCAGCTGCTGATGTGATATGATCATCCAGAAAAAAGGATTTGCCATTCCAATTCTTCAAAAAGAACGACCACATGTAAAGGTCTGATCGACACTCATTGCTGATTTTCACATGATGATGTAGCTCGCGCACTGTAGTAGAAAGCGATATGAGATGAGAGACAAAAGAACGCCCCGGTCTAATACACCGACCGGCAAAGTTCATGTGACCTAGCAAGCTGAGCAACTCACGTTTTGTACAAGACTTTTTTCTCTTGAAAGAATCCAAAAAACTCAATAATTCTTTCCACTTTTTCACGTGGAAGACGACATTCCCTCAGATGAGAGTCTAGGGACACACCAAGGTATTCGAGTGATGTACAAGGGCCTACAGTTTTATGCGCACCTACAGGGATGCCTAATTCCTTGAACATAGACATAAAACGTTCCATAGTAAGAGATGCATTGACATAAGCTGGTTCAATAACTATGAAATCATCTAGCAAGTGAAGAATGTTACGAATATTGTACTTGTTCTTAGCTATCCAACAAACTGCCCGAGAAAGGCTATCGAAAATTTTTGGGCTTGAACGACATCCAAATACGAGGCGCGTAAAGAAATAATATTTGTTGTTCCACTTGACGCCGTGGTAAGGCCACAAAACGGGATCAATTGGTATCAGCTTGAAGGCATCAGTGATATCGGTCTTCATTAGCCATGCATCGAGGCCACAGCGCTTAATAAGATGTATAGCATCATCTACTGTAACATACTTCAGCGAGCAAGTTAATTTATCAATTAGACTATTTAGGCTAGGATTGTTTGTGTCTTGATGTGGAGCGGATAAATCAACAATTAAACGCTTTTTCTTCGAATATTTATGTTCAGCTAAGCCTAACGGGTTGATGCGGTACCTGGAATAGGGAATATTGTCAAAAGGACCTATTAAGTATCCTTTATTTAGTTCTTTCTCCAACAACTCTGAAACACTTCCTGGGTCACTGATAGCTGACCTCAAGTTTTTACACACTATGGAGTTAATAGGAAGGTGTTGTAGACCAGTGTCAAAGCCGTGAGTTAGACCATGAATTAACTTATTAACAAATTGCTGATCAGGGTGTCCTTGAAGTTTGGAATGTAAAGCCTCAACACATATTGGGGTAGAAGCTGTCATAGGATCATGGTGATGGAGGGCTAAGATGTCTTCTTTTGAGGCTGACGGCTCTCTAAAGGGCAGGCTACTTTTGTGTGGCTTGCCTTACAGGTTAGACAGATGTGAAGGTTATTGCAAAGATTGGAAGAACAACCAAATCTACCATTGAAATTGTTACAAATCTCTCGCCCCTCAAAAACAACTCTGGGTCTGCCTTTTGAGTCAGAAGCCATAGACACTTGCCCTTTATTTTGACGAAACTGGCTGTTCCCAGAGAAACCACTGCTACTCTGTCGCTTATCCTGGCCTGGGTTGGGGCAAAATTTTGTAGTATGTGCAGTGCTACCACACATTGAACACGAAACTGGAACTAAATTGGCAAATATGTTGCAGAACAAGGTATTATCCCGAACGGACCAATCTATTTTCCGGTTATTGAAACGTAAATGGGCTGCTGCCTTCAACGAAAACTGTCGATGATATTCATAGAACCCGGAGCTGTATCTGGTTCCCATGTCTACGATATCTCGCTCGTACATGTCAAGCTCAACTCGGCGATGTGGGTGAGTGGAACACATGACTTGTTTATAAACGCTAAAAGCTAAAATGAATTCGCTTAGAGTAAGAGTTCTGTTGAGCCTAGCGTCCTGTTTCTCGTTAATACCTAAGCTTGAGTCACTTTGACCACTGTAGTACGGAATAAGGATAGCAGCCAAATTAACATCTTTCCCGGTTATAATCTGTTGGCGCAATGAGGGAGATATTGTTTCTACTAGCGGTAAGGATTCGGAGGTGTACCCATATTGGGTACGCTTATAGGAGAAAATACCTGCTGAATCGCCGGAAGGAATACTTTCCTCTTGAAGTTTCCGATACGCACTGTCCAGTGTAAATTCTTCTGTGACCGCCGCCAATGTCGAACCGGGATGCATCAACGGCGAATTGGCTACATGGGTGGTAGGAGTCGGGGCTCGGATACCATCAGTCGCCATTTGACGAGAACTACCTGCAGCGGCAGCAGAAGTAGGTTGCACAGATCTAGACTGAGTGAGCGTGAGTACGCTATTCTCCAACCTGCAATAACAGTTCTGGAGAGTGTTAACACTGTCTGCTAAGCTGGAAATCATGTTGCGTAAGCTGGTAGAATCTGCCCGTTCCGGACTTCCGGTCTGGCGGCCATCTTGTCTCGGAGCATCATGGGATGCAATCGCGTCGCTCGGGGCATGCTGGGATACCGCACCTCTCAGGGCCGCTTGTGCCTCCTTCAATTTTTTAACAAGTTCCATACGCTTAGAACCACTCCGGTAGGGCACATTCAATAAATGAAGTTCTTGTTGTAATCGAGCGATTGTCCAATTTTCTACAAATTCCGGATCGTAAGGAACTGTTCTGTTAGATTTACGCCCACGTTTCGTAGCCATCATTGAACAATGGAACCGACCCTCACCTCTGACACGGAAGTTCTTCAACACTAATAGTTGTGAGGTGGTTGTTTATGATACTCCTATTAATCCAGGCGCAGGTAAATACACCAGATCGGGAATTGTCACACAACACAGCTCACGACAGCGAATGGTAGTACAAAGTATTGACACTGGAATTGTCGATGGAAAATCCAAAATGGCGAATGATCGGAGTATCCGACTGATAGATAAGAAATCCTAAAAAGGGAGAACAGTAACAAGTTCAGCGCTTCTGAAATCACGCAACGTTAAACTCACAACTGCATAAAGATCGTATGCGCAAACTTGGCCACAAAAGTGAAGTAATAGCTTTTCAATAGGTAAAATTTAAGGCACAAAATAAAATGCTCCTCGTTCTCCTCAACGCTGAAAAACTTAATGGAACCAATACCAATACCCCTCTAAAGAGTAATTGATGATTGGTTAAAGATAAGGAAAAACACTCATTAGCATACTAATTTGCATAAAGATACGACACATAAATGAACAAACAGAAATAAGATAAATTACGATTGAAACAGGAAGCTAAAGAAGGAAAACAGTTTCTTGCATAAACTCAAATTTAATAAAATATTAAATTTTACATTTATATACAGAAGTGTATATTTCTTGCACATAATCATAGCAATAATGAAATATAGTTATTTATTTCCCTTACTCTCTTTCAGCAAGTGGATGTCCCTGAAGAAATGAAATCTGGAATGGTAGAAGGTATCTCTATTGATTCTTCTAAGTTGGAATTGGCTATGGTGACCAACAATGGATTTGAGGACCTTATGGTGGAGAAAAACATCCTTCTTTCCGGCCTCCAATTAGATGTTGAAGATGATTAATCACTTGAGGAGATGCTAACAACCATGTTGCCTTTTAATGTCACAGTACTTTCTAAAGGCGGCAGTATATTTACCATCACAAAAGAAGAATCAACAAATCGTGGAAACTAAAAAATGTGGAAAAGATCATTGTATACTGCATTTGTAGTAAATTTGTATACAATCTTCAATTTACTTGAGTAGAAAGATTCACTAGTTATACCAAGTTTGTGTAGAAAGGATCACTGTATACTGAGTTTGTAGTGTACATAGAAAGGTTTACTTATTTATTTTTTTTTCTGAGTTTAGTGTATACAATATATAAAAAAAAACTTTTTGTAGAAAAGATCACTGCATACTGAGTTTGTTGTTTACAAATGTGTAGAAAAGATCGCTGTGTACCAAGTTTATAGTTTACAATTGTCTAGAAAAATCACTGTATACTGAACATAATACAACTTCTGTTTAAAACCTTCAATTAAACTTAGGCATGTATTTTTTTATGTATCTTAAAAGTCTACCTACAACAATTTTGTGTATGCAATCTTGTACTAGGATATTGACATGACAAGATTACATTGCTGGTCAAAGCATGGAAAGAATACTGTAATAAAAACTGAATAAAACAAGATATAAGCATCTGTATCATGTTTTTTATTATTATTATTATTATTTTTCCATGATGTCTGTCCACATGGAATTTGTAAGCACTCTTGTGCATTCTTATACCACCAAAAGGGTGGGTAAACTGGAATCAGGTTGTCTATCAGTCCATCCATCTGTTTGTCTGTCTGTAGACACATCTTGTCTGGACAACTCCAATGAAACTTTTCAGTAATATTCAGGACAATGTGTAGATGTGCATGCACCATTTTCCCTCGAAATATTGATTGCCATGGCAACTGGTCAATATAGACGGGTTTTGCTTGTCAGTCGACTTCTAAACCTGTGGACCAATTTCAACAAAACTTTGCATGAATGTTAGGGAACGTGCACATGCCGCTGTGTTTCAGAGGATGTTTCTGTGCAAAAGGTCACCATGGGGAGATAACTAAGGCTGTGGGTGATGGGGGTATTAGTTATCATTTGGATTACAGTTTCAGTTATCCCTGGGCAATGTGGAGAGGATATAGTAATGATTTTGAGGATTGAATGTAGAGGTCACAGTACTTGCATAAGTACTATATGATTACCTTGTAAACGCATTAAGACTAAGACAGTATACCTTAATCAAATTTGGAACATGTATCCCTTATGAGGAGAAGTCGGTTTCTTTAGAAATTCAGGGTCAGATGTCAAAGATCAAGGTCACAGTCAAAAAACGGATAGATGCATGGGGATGTTCTTTGCATTACCCTCATTTTTCTATCAAATTTCACAACCTAAAAGATATTCACATCTTGCAAATTTCAAGGTCACTGTAAGGATGTTAAAAAATGATAATACCGGTACAAGAGGAATAAAATATCTTGCGACAAATTTTAGAGAACAAAGAATATATAAACATGTCAACAGAATTGTAGAACCAGCAAAACAAGTGTAAAATTGAAACAAAGACAATATCTACTCAAGATTCCCTGAAAAAGTACAAGGAGAATAAGACCAGGTGTTCCGGAAGAATAGGCATCTTCTATTTTAAGTTATGGTGACATATATTTGTTTTAGAAAATTGGCACTCTTATGCAGTCGTTTACAAACAATCTGGAAAACGAAGCTGCCCAATATTTGTATGTAGCATGTTACTTGCATGATGGTCTAACTAATGGTCTTAAACCAATAAGCTACGCAGTCTTTAAAGTGATAATATGGTGTCCAAGATCAACATTTCCTACAATGTATCCAAAGAAATGGACAACTTCCCTATCATTGCATCTTGGAGCCTACTTGGGACATGTATTACATAAGTAATACTACTATGCTTGTTATTTCTGATATTTGCTGGTCATTTTTTATGGGCTGCAATGATTTACTGCTTGCATATAGTTGGTTTCACTATATAGCAAGCTAATAACAAAGAACTTATTTTTTCAATGGTCTTAGCATACCAGTACTTTCAGTACTTTGATTATTTTGAAGTTTCATACAAAAGGTGTTATACTTTAATTTGTCGATAAAGCTCCAAACCAAATTCATTTTTTAAAATTCACTCACCATATTATGCTGATCAGCTCTTTCTGTTTGTTATGAACTCTATCTATGAGACTTTCTGTCACTTGCCAAAATAAATTTTTTAAAATATCAGAATTCATCTCCTAACAAGACCTCCTATACTGTTACAATCGTTATGATGCAGGATTTCTGGAAATTTTCCCCATCACACTATTTCATAAGTAATTAGTTTTAATTCTCTTTGTAATATCTCCATCAAGGCTTTGACAGTTTCAGCAGTAATGCTAACAAATCCTGTATCATTTCCCTGCCATTAATCCATATTCCCATGTGTATGAAGGTCACCCTGGAACATGTTATCCCTGTTTTATTATACCATTTTTTTCCAGACAAAGAGATTCCCTGGTACATCCAGCTGTAACTCTTCTCAACAGCAACCTATCAGAGTTTGATACAGTAAAGGTAGGCACCATAAGTGTTACACACCCAGGTCCCTGTATCAGAGTTTGATACAGTAAAGATAGGCACCGTCAGTGTTACACACCCAGGTCCCTGTATCAGAGTTTGATACAGTAAAGGTAGGCACCGTCAGTGTTACACACCCAGTCAGTGTATCAGAGTTTGATACAGTAAAGATAGGCACCGTCAGTGTTACACACCCAGGTCCCTGTATCAGAGTTTGATACAGTAAAGATAGGCACCGTCAGTGTTACACACCCAGTCAGTGTATCAGAGTTTGATACAGTAAAGATAGACACCATCAGTGTTACACACCCAGGTCCCTGTATCAGAGTTTGATACAGTAAAGGTAGACACCATAAGTGTTACACACCCAGGTCCCTGTATCAGAATTTGATACAGTAAAGATAGGCACCATCAGTGTTACACACCCAGGTCCCTGTATCAGAGTTTGATACAGTAAAGATAGGCACCATCAGTGTTACACACCCAGTCAGTGTATCAGAGTTTGATACAGTAAAGGTAGACACCATAAGTGTTACACACCCAGGTCCCTGTATCAGAGTTTGATACAGTAAAGATAGGCACCGTCAGTGTTACACACCCAGGTCCCTGTATCAGAGTTTGATACAGTAAAGATAGGCACCATCAGTGTTACACACCCAGGTCCCTGTATCAGAATTTGATACAGTAAAGATAGGCACCATCAGTGTTACACACCCTGGTCCCTGTATCAGAGTTTGATACAGTAAAGATAGGCACCATCAGTGTTACACACCCAGGTCCCTGTATCAGAGTTTGATACAGTAAAGATAGACACCATCAGTGTTACACACCCAGGTCCCTGTATCAGAGTTTGATACAGTAAAGGTAGACACCATAAGTGATGTATTGTCTATTTTTCTTATAAATCATATTAAAATCATCATTTGCTGTCTTAGTTGTTTCTCCTCTAGATCATGTGATTTGCCTCCTGCACAGTTATCTACTAATTACTACAAACAAAATGAATGTGCTAAATATTTGTTGCAATAAACACGATAAACAAATGTTGGTATGGTTAGTGATTGCTAAATATTTTTTGCCCTTTCTTGAAACTAACTTAAAATGCTTCATTTTTCACTATAGATAATTTTTCTTGCCTCCCTTTGTATCTGGAAACCTACAGTGTACATTACCCACTGTCATCTGCTTGTTGTAGGTAATCCAGTCTATACCGGAGAACTGGTCAGTGGGCTTGCTGTCACAATTTCTGATGCGAACTGTTAGAAAAAGTATGAACTCTTGTCGAAATAAACGCATAGAACGTATGATGTCTCGCGGAGAAAATTTACAGGTCACACAGAATTCTATAGAAATGCAGCGTAATTATGTCACCATGAATGACGACAGGTGAGTTTACAGTTTCTTACATATGTAATTGTTTTTTTTCTATGCATCCAAATGTGAAGGAAAACTAATGTGACTTACTTGTTAATATAAAATTTTAGTGGGTTTTTTCAGGGTTTAAACCTGAGACGTAATTTCAAGTCTTAAAAACTTCTGTGGAAATCATTTATCTATGTACATAAAATGAAGACTTATCTGTGTGATTTGATTTTTGTGATTGTCCTATAGCTGCCAAAAGAAAACAAAGAAATTTTCTGTACAACAAATCATGTTTTAGTAATACAGAGCACAAATCTTAAGATTTCAACATTTGAGTGGTTTATGAAACATGACCACCTACCGTCATATTCTTGTCAATCAAAGTCCTAAAACTAAAAGTTACTGATTAAGAGAAAATCTCGCTGTCTTAAGATCAGGGCTTGTGATTCTGAAAAATCATCATTAGTAGTCTCGTATTTTCTGTTTTTAATCTTCCTTTTATACCCTTGTCATTTTATAGTCAGGGCATGTTGTGTTACCCTAATTGTCCATTGTTCTGTTATTTCATTTTTTGATTATTTACTCCTTAACTGAGCTTGGTTTGTATTGTATAATATTGATATACAGGTTATTTCTGTTGAACTTAAGAATTCTAATTGAAATTTTCACACAATCAACTGAAAATCAATATTGGGGACATTTTCCGAATTCCAGTTGAAAGTTTGAAAAAAAATACCCTGAGAGAACTTTTTATTTCAGTTTCTTTAGCACAAATTCAATAGGCAGAACTTCAGTTCTATTTCAGTTTCCTTACCATAGCTTCTGTAGGCAGTTTAATTTCAGGTTCTTTACCACAGATTCTGTATGTAGTAATTCATCTTTTCTCCAGTTTTTTAAGCATAGCTTTTCAGGTAGAAGTCCAATTCTATTTCAGATTTTTACAAATTATTCTGTAGACGAAAGTCCAACTTTGATTTTTGATTTAAAGCTTCTTTGTAGTCAAGGTTTTAGTGAAGTCAAGGTTTTAGTGTAGTCAAGGCTTGTAGTCAAGGCTTCTGTGTAGTCAAGGCTTCTGTGTAGTCAAGGCTTCTGTGTAGTCAAGGTTTTAGTGTAGTCAAGGCTTGTAGTCAAGGCTTCTGTGTAGTCAAGGCTTCTGTGTAGTCAAGGCTTCTGTGTAGTCAAGGTTTTAGTGTAGTCAAGGCTTCTGTGTAGTCAAGGTTTTAGTGTAGTCAAGGCTTCTGTGTAGTCAAGGCTTCTGTGTAGTCAAGGTTTTAGTGTAGTCAAGGTTTCTGTGTAGTCAAGGTTTTAGTGTAGTCAAGGCTTCTGTGTAGTCAAGGTTTTAGTGTAGTCAAGGCCTCTGTGTAGTCAAGGCTTCTGTGTAGTCAAGGCTTCTGTGTAGTCAAGGTTTTAGTGTAGTCAAGGCTTCTGTGTAGTCAAGGCTTCTGTGTAGTCAAGGTTTCCGTGTGATTAAGGCTTCTGTGTAGTCAAGGTTTTAGTGTAGTCAAGGTTTTAGTGTAGTCAAGGCTTCTGTGTAGTCAAGGTTTTAGTGTAGTCAAGGCTTCTGTGTAGTCAAGGTTTTAGTGTAGTAAAGGTTTTAGTGTAGTCAAGGCTTCTGTGTAGTCAAGGCTTCTGTGTAGTCAAGCTTTTAGTGTAGTCAAGGCTTCTGTGTAGTCAAGGTTTGAGTGTAGTCAAGGCTTCTGTGTAGTCAAGGTTTTAGTGTAGTAAAGGTTTTAGTGTAGTCAAGGCTTCTGTGTAGTCAAGGCTTCTGTGTAGTCAAGGCTTCTGTGTAGTCAAGGTTTTAGTGTAGTCAAGGCTTCTGTGTAGTCAAGGTTTTAATGTAGTCAAGGCTTCTGTGTAGTCAAGGCTTCTGTGTAGTCAAGGTTTTAGTGTAGTCAAGGCTTCTGTGTAGTCAAGGTTTTAGTGTAGTCAAGGCTTCTGTGTAGTCAAGGTTTTAATGTAGTCAAGGCTTCTGTGTAGTCAAGGCTTCTGTGTAGTCAAGGTTTTAGTGTAGTCAAGGCTTCTGTGTAGTCAAGGTTTTAGTGTAGTCAAGGCTTCTGTGTAGTCAAGGTTACTGTGTAGTCAAGGCTTCTGTGTAGTCAAGGTTTCTGTGTAGTCAAGGCTTCTGTGAAGGTTTTAGTGTAGTCAAGGCTTCTGTGTAGTCAAGGTTTTAGTGTAGTCAAGGCGTCTGTGTAGTCAAGGTTTTAGTGTAGTCAAGGCTTCTGTATAGTCAAGGTTTCAGTGTAGTCAAGGCTTCTGTGTAGTCAAGGCTTCTGTGTAGTCAAGGTTTTAGTGTAGTAAAGGTTTTAGTGTAGTCAAGGCTTCTGTGTAGTCAAGGCTTCTGTGTAGTCAAGGCTTCTGTGTAGTCAAGGTTTTAGTGTAGTCAAGGCTTCTGTGTAGTCAAGGTTTTAATGTAGTCAAGGCTTCTGTGTAGTCAAGGCTTCTGTGTAGTCAAGGTTTTAGTGTAGTCAAGGCTTCTGTGTAGTCAAGGTTTTAGTGTAGTCAAGGCTTCTGTGTAGTCAAGGTTTTAATGTAGTCAAGGCTTCTGTGTAGTCAAGGCTTCTGTGTAGTCAAGGTTTTAGTGTAGTCAAGGCTTCTGTGTAGTCAAGGTTTTAGTGTAGTCAAGGCTTCTGTGTAGTCAAGGTTACTGTGTAGTCAAGGCTTCTGTGTAGTCAAGGTTTCTGTGTAGTCAAGGCTTCTGTGAAGGTTTTAGTGTAGTCAAGGCTTCTGTGTAGTCAAGGTTTTAGTGTAGTCAAGGCGTCTGTGTAGTCAAGGTTTTAGTGTAGTCAAGGCTTCTGTATAGTCAAGGTTTCAGTGTAGTCAAGGCTTCTGTGTAGTCAAGGCTTCTGTGTAGTCAAGGTTTTAGTGTAGTCAAGGCTTCTGTGTAGTCAAGGTTTTAGTGTAGTCAAGGCTTCTGTGTAGTCAAGGTTTTAGTGTAGTCAAGGCTTCTGTGTAGTCAAGGTTTCTGTGTAGTCAAGGCTTCTGTGTAGTCAAGGTTTCTGTGTAGTCAAGGCTTCTGTGTAGTCAAGGTTTTAGTGTAGTCAAGGCTTCTGTGTAGTCAAGGTTTCCGTGTGATTAAGGCTTCTGTGTAGTCAAGGTTTTAGTGTAGTCAAGGCTTCTGTGAAGGTTTTAGTGTAGTCAAGGCTTCTGTGTAGTCAAGGTTTTAGTGTAGTCAAGGGTCTTCAAGGTTTTAGTGTAATCAAGGCTTCTGTATAGTCAAGGTTTCAGTGTAGTCAAGGCTTCTGTGTAGTCAAGGCTTCTGTGTAGTCAAGGTTTTAGTGTAGTCAAGGCTTCTGTGTAGTCAAGGTTTCAGTGTAGTCAAGGCTTCTGTGTAGTCAAGGCTTCTGTGTAGTCAAGGCGTCTGTGTAGTCAAGGTTTTAGTGTAGTCAAGGCTTCTGTGTAGTCAAGGCTTCTGTGTAGTCAAGGTTTTAGTGTAGTCAAGGCTTCTGTGTAGTCAAGGTTTCAGTGTAATCAAGGCTTTTGTGTAGTCAAGGTTTTAGTGTAGTCAAGGCTTCTGTGTAGTCAAGGCGTCTGTGTAGTCAAGGTTTTAGTGTAGTCAAGGTTTTTTTAGGTGTAGTCAAGGTTTCAGTGTAATCAAGGCTTTTGTGTAGTCAAGGTTTTAGTGTAGTCAAGGCTTCTGTGTAGTCAAGGCTTCTGTGTAGTCAAGGCTTCTGTGTAGTCAAGGTTTTAGTGTAGTCAAGGCTTCTGTGTAGTCAAGGCGTCTGTGTAGTCAAGGTTTTAGTGTAGTCAAGGCTTCTGTGTAGTCAAGGTTTTAGTGTAGTCAAGGCTTCTGTGTAGTCAAGGCTTCTGTGTAGTCAAGGTTTTAGTGTAGTCAAGGCTTCTGTGTAGTCAAGGTTTTAGTGTAGTAAAGGTTTTAGTGTAGTCAAGGCTTCTGTGTAGTCAAGGTTTTAGTGTAGTCAAGGCTTCTGTGTAGTCAAGGTTTTAGTGTAGTCAAGGCTTCTCTGTAGTCAAGGTTTTAATGTAGTCAAGGCTTCTGTGTAGTCAAGGTTTTAATGTAGTCAAGGCTTCTGTGTAGTCAAGATTTCTGTGTGGTCAGGGTTTTTTTTGTGGTCATGGTTTCTATGTAGTGAAGGGAGGTTTTTTCGTGTGTGATATAATTTTTTATTCAAATTACATTCTAAAAGGGGAATTTCAAATCTGTGCTGCAAAAAGAAGAAAAAACTATTGAAAGAGCCATGTTAAGGAAGATTAGCTCATACATATTATCATCTGTGGTAAAACTCATTAGTTTTCAATATGTCTTCCTTATTTAAACCAAATGACTGAGTTCAGAAGTTTTAATTAACAATATATATATATTTCAAAGTTTCAGGTGAGCAATTAATGATTTTTTGTTTAAATTTTAAGTTTCATGTATTTTCATATATCTTCATTAAGTCAATAAAATCTTTAATTAGCATGATTAATAAGCAACCATTTTGTTAGATAGATTCATGTACATTTTAGCATTACCATTACTAAGGATGAAACACATGTGTCATCTCTACAAAATAACAACTGATTCATCAAACACAAAATTCACTTTCTAATTTCATATTCCAAGGTTAGATTTGATCATCATCTGATCCATCAAAGACAAAAATCACTTTCTAATTTCATATTCCCAGGATAGATTTTATCATTGTCTGATCCATCAAAGACAAAAATCGCTTTCTAATTTCATATTCACAGGTTAGATTTTATCATCGTCGGTGAAGGTTGTTAAAACATATTGTGGTAAATCTTCACCCTGTTTCATAATAAATTTTGTCATAAAATATTTATATTTTTCATTTTTTATAACTGATTGATGGCAATAAATTTTCATCAGTGTTATTCCTGTTGAAATGAGGCTCAATATTACCCCCAATTGTACCCTGATTGAGATTAACACATTATCTGCAACTGTACCCCTGATATATATTACCCTCAATGTACCTCTCCTGACCTAAGGTCAATATATGACCCCCAACGATACCCCTGTTAATTGAGGTCAATATATTTCTACCAATTGTACCCAATATATTACAACCATTGTACTCCTTATAGATTTATGTTATAATTATTACCCCAAATGACCCCCTGATTAACTTATGTCAGTATCGGTGCCCAAAAAGCTCTTTAATAAAATTTACATATCTAAAACCCCAAATATAAGATTGATATACCATTAATTGTGTTCAATACATATATCACTGTTGTACCCATAATAAACTATAGTAATTATATTGTCCTCATTGTACCCCTTGTAGTAATTTTTGTTACCCCAATTGTACCCCTTGTAGTAATTTTTGATGCCCCAATTGTGCCCCTTGTAGTCACTATCATTGCCCATTTGTACCCCTTTAAAATCTTTAATTAACATGATTAATAAGCAACCGTTTTGTCGTTTTTGTTACCCCAATTGTACCCCTTGTAGTAATTTTTGTTACCCCAATTGTACCCCTTGTAGTAATTTTTGATGCCCCAATTGTGCCCCTTGTAGTCACTATCATTGCCCATTTGTACCCCTTTAAAATCTTTAATTAACATGATTAATAAGCAACCTTTTTGTCATTTTTGTTACCCCAATTGTACCCCTTGTTGTTATTTTTGATGCCCCAATTGTACCCCTTGTAGTCATTTAATTATCACTCCAGTGGTACTCCTGTAGTCATTATACTGCCCCCCAACTTTACCTCCTTCTGTATATCATTACATCCCAACTGTTGCCGAACAGAACTATAAATGTTTGTGATAAATGTTTGACATATGTTTACCATAAGCTTGATTAAGTGTTGCCATTATTTACGAGCTGTTACAAGTAAGCATGCTTATCTATATTATTGTGTATTTTAAACCTCACCTGTATAATACATAATGGAAAAAATTGATTTTTCTCTCATTTATACAACTTGAAAAATCTTAAATATTCAATATCAGGAATTCATTGAACTTCACAAATTCCATTGTCATCATTTTTGCATTCATCAGATTTCTCCACAGTTACGGTATGGAAACACAGTATCTAGTTGCCATGGGGTTTTTTTTATCAGTTATTAATATTATTTCAAAATTAGTTTTATTGAGATGTATTTTAGAATCTGTTTGAATTCAAAGTAATTTTTTAAAAGAAATTTATTGCATAATGTGGTTTTAAGTTTAAGTTTACATTATCAAAATTCAACAAGGTATATATAAGATGTGATCAGAATCCTGACCTACTCATCAATAAAACTGTAACCTTTTTGGCTAACACACATTAATATACCAAATACTTTATTGACTTCCTGAACGATTGCTGTTAACGTATACAAGATTTTCCCATGACTGGGTGACCTTTTGAACAATGAGAGAAATGGATAAGGGTGTTTATACCAGGTACAGTTCTACTCCAGAAAATACCCTTTTATTGTAGCATTATATGAAAAAGAGAAGCAGGGAATTTAATCAATAATAGATTCTGCTCTTAAAACCTAAAAACTACTTTAAATCTAGAGAGATTGAGTCGTCACATCATCTGTGAAGTCTTATCACATGACCACTGGTGCGAAGATTCAAAGCCCTATAAGCAGATAACCTGGTGTTGTATTGAAGAGAAATGTTACACTGTTGCGAATAGGTTGCCAGAGCAGACAAGAAACTTTATTTAGAGTCACAAACCGCATTTGTCCTGTAATAGGCCCAGGGGCATAAATACAAAATCTGACTCAGAGTTAGGGAGTGGGCTTATTGTAAGAAACTAAAATAGTATTGGTTTTTCACTTCCTAGGTTTCAGCTATACTGACGAGTCCTAGAAGGACGAAATAGCTGTATGATACAGTTTAATTCAAATTTGGATATGTTGTATCTAAGTCAGAATTGATACCAAAAGGTGCTGTTCATCTGTTCATCGGTAGTATAATATTTGTTACTCAGCGATAGATATAGTTGGGCTTATTGTTTGATAAATGCAGGAAACATGAACACTTGTGAGCTATTTTTGTGACAAACATTGTACATGTAATTGAATTATTAACATCAAAACAGATTAAACAGCTTTAATATCAATGTTTTACTCATTTAAGGAAGTTGATTGACTTTATGGCTTTCAAAGCACACAACACAAAAAAGTAGATGTGAAATTATATACAAGATTTATAATGAATTTTGTATAATGATTTCATTGTGACAGCTTCTAAGTAAACATGGTGTAACCATTTATTGATGGTATCTATGATATTTATCATATCTATGGTATGTATGGTATTTATGGTATCTATGGTAACTGGTATTTATGTATTTATGGTATCTATGGTATGTATGGTATTTCTGGTATCTATGGTATCTATGATATTTATTGTTTTTATGGTATTTATGGTATCTGGTATTTATGGTATCTATGATAACTGTGGTATTTATGGTATCTGTGGTATTTATGGTATCTATGGTATTTATGGTATCTGGTATTTATGGTATCTATGATATTTATTGTTTTTTTTTATGGTATCTGGTATTTATGGTATCTATGGTAACTGTGGTATTTATGGTATCTGTGGTATTTATGGTATCTATGGTATGTATGGTATTTCTGGTATTTATGGTATCTATGATATTTATTGTTTTTATGGTATTTATGGTATCTGGTATTTATGGTATCTATGGTAACTGTGGTATTTATGGTATCTATGGTATTTATGATATCTATGGTATTTATGATATTTATGGTATCTATAGTATCTATATCTATGATATTTATGGTATCTATGGTATTTATGGTATCTATGATATTTATGGTATTTATGGTATATGGTATCTATGGTATTTATGGTATCTATGGTATTTATGGTATCTATGGTATTTATGATATCTATGGTATTTATGATATCTATGGTATCTATAGTATCTATGGTATCTATGATATTTATGGTATCTATGGTATTTATATCTATGATATTTATGGTATCTATGATATCTATGATATTTATTGTTTTTATGGTATTTATGGTATCTATATTTATGGTATCTATGGTAACTGTGGTATTTATGGTATCTGTGGTATTTATGGTATCTATGATATTTATGATATCTATGATATTTATGATATTTATGATATCTGTGGTATCTATGATATCTATGATATTTATGGTATCTATGATATTTATGGTATCTATGATATCTGTGATGTCTGATATTTATGGTATCTATGGTATCTATGATATTAATGGTATTTATGGTATCTATGGTATCTATGGTATCTATGATATTTATGGTATTTATTGTATCTATGGTATCTATGGTATTTAATAACTCATTTTTGAAAGTTGTTTTTGACTCTAGATTCGTGAATTGTATAAAGGGTAAAATGGTATGATGATGAACAATGTTGTAAAATCATTATTTTTACCGAGAGATTTATTTCCATTGATTTTATGGGTCTTTTGAATCCACAAATTTATACGTCTACAAACTGATAAATCATTTGAGGTAGATTTATTGAGCTGTATTTAGCCACAAAAATCAAGTGTCAACAAAATAGTGATATATTTCAAAAATCCACAAAAATTGTGCCCCATGAAAATGTATGATTTTACAGTATCCAGTTTACAAAACTTGAAATCCAGCACCACATGGAAACTAGGAGCAATGGTATTTAAATGTGTGATACAGGATTGGTATACTGTCAAATCAAGGGATATCAGGTTTCAAAGCTACAAGAGTAGTTATACAGGACTTAAATAAAGATGTCCATTCAGCTATCTTTCACTGTTGAGTAAGCAACCTCCAGATAATTAATATTTAAGTATGGTACTATTATCACCATTCTCATTGTGTTGGTACATTTCTAAAACATTGCGTATTATCTTGTTATGACTGTGCGGTTTGCAATAGTTTTAGGGACTTGCAGTCTTTGTACAATAAACATATGTTCACAATTTTTTTGCTGAAAGTTCTTTATACATAAGATTCTAGAACAAGAAAATATGAGATACAGTTGTTTCTGATGTAAATTCTGAGGATTTCTTTTGTGTTCATATTTAGATTCTGTTGACAAGA